>NC_136061.1:650397106-651058054 GCF_964261635.1 Lissotriton helveticus
ATGTAGCCCAAATATCAGCCAGATGTAGCCCAACTATAGCCCAATCACAGAATGTCCCAGAGTCTTCTAAAGAACAACTAGAGCGCTAACAGTCTTACTTATGATAAAAGTATGCCACACCTGAAGTCATCTTGATTGGAATAAAGTGTTAACACTTAAAACATTTAATTTGCAAAGGAACAAAATGAGGGGGTTCATTTTGCCATAGAAATTATGATTAGTGCTGAAGAAAGAAAAATTAGGGCACATTTTGAGTGACTTCTCAAATCCTCTTATATTTCATTAAAACAATTCTGATATGCAGTCTCCCAAGATGGCCACCAGAGACAAAAGAGCCTGTGCTTAAAAACTCTGTTAGCAAAGCAGGCATTTGAGATTTAAAAAACGTTTTAATATATAAAAACGTTATCCGCTAATAGAATTAGCATTTAAAAAACCTTGCGAATTCAATGAAAAAAGCATAGGTTTCAGGCCTTATATAGTTAGGAATTAGCATTTAAAAAACCTTGCGAATTCATTGAAAAAACCATAGGTTTCAGGCCTTATATAGTTAGGAATTAGCATTTAAAAAACTTTTGAAATTCACTGAAAAAACCATAGGTTTCAGGCCTTATATAGTTAGGAATTAGCATTTAAAAAAACCTTGCAAATTCACTGAAAAAACCATAGGTTTCAGGCCTTATATAGTTAGGAATTAGCATTTAAAAAACCTTTGAAATTCACTGAAAAAACCATAGGTTTCAGGCCTTATATAGTTAGGAATTAGCATTTAAAAAACCTTGCAAATTCACTGAAAAAACCATAGGTTTCAGGCCTTATATAGTTAGGAATTAGCATTTAAAAAACCTTTGAAATTCACTGAAAAAACCATAGGTTTCAGGAGTTATATAGTTAGGAATTCGCTTTTAAAAAACCTTTGAAATTCACTCAAAAATCTATACGTTTTAGCGGTGTTATAGTTAGCTGGACATTTTACTCATACAAAACCATTGAAATTGCTCCTATATAGTTAGTTGTACTAACTATATTTCGCGCACCCGCAATCCACTGCTGATGATGTCACATATTAGATCATTCATGACATGGTCAGTGACATCACTGATGACATCTCAAATGACATCACTGATGACATCACTGATGACATCATCCACGTGACAATCACATACACCTTTTCATACACTATTACAATTTTTCTTCACTCTTTGTAAAATACAGAGTATCATATTTAAATCCATTGTCACAGCAATACAAGTATCTAAAAATCCACTCAGTGATTCATAGATGTATACACACATCTAATCACTTACCTATGGATTCACTCATACATGCTGTCAATGAACAATAGAACACTATCAAAAATCTTTATACATCTATATCGACATTAAACAACAGCACGCATCCTATTCACATATGAAGTCCTCCTACTCACTTATGCAAACAATGGATCATACTTACATATTTACTTAGCAAAACACTTATACAAACACCACTTCTTCTATTCATTTAGATAGTAAGTTATACTTAGTGAATTATAAAATCATTATTACAAGTATACAGTTATCCATACAGTCACTCACACAATCATTGTGTCTTATATATACTTATTTATATACAACAACTGACACATACACTGCCTTTTATTTTTCTAGTTTGTTGGACCTGTACCATTGAGAAATATATTTGCTCATCCCCACACCCATAAAGATATTCACTCACCCAAACAACTGTTAGAACATGTAGTTTTAACTTCATATAGCTACTGAATCAACTATTCACACATCTTTGGGGGAAACAACCTTTACAACACAACTTTTACAACAAACTACCATTACAACGAATTTTTTACAACGCAAAAACTTTTACAACGCATACCATTACAACGCAGGATTTTACAACGCAAGTACCTTTACAACGCATACCATTACAACGTAAGTATTGGTAAGTATATAATTATTTTTAAAATATTATATGTTTGGGTTTTTGGGTAAAGGGGTATTTTTAGGGTTCAGGGTCAGTTTTCAGTTTTTGGGTAAAGGGGTATTTTTAGGGTTCAGGGTCAGTTTTCAGTTTTTGGGTAAAGAGGTATTTTTAGGGTTCAGGGTCAGTTTTCAGTTTTTGAGTAAAGGGGTATTTTTAGAGTTCAGGGTCAGTTTTCAGTTTTTGGGTAAAGGGGTATTTTTAGGGTTCAGGGTCAGTTTTCAGTTTTTGGGTAAAGGGGTATTTTTAGGGTTCAGGGTCAGTTTTCAGTTTTTGGGTAAAGGGGTATTTTTAGGGTTCAGGGTCAGTTTTTAGTTTTTGGGTAAAGGGGTATTTTTAGGGTTCAGGGTCAGTTTTCAGTTTTTGGGTAAAGGGGTATTTTTAGGGTTCAGGGTCAGTTTTCAGTTTTTGGGTAAAGGGGTATTTTTAGGGTTCAGGGTCAGTTTTCAGTTTTTGGGTAAAGGGGTATTTTTAGGGTTCAGGGTCAGTTTTCAGTTTTTGGGTAAAGGGGTATTTTTAGGGTTCAGGGACAGTTTTGGGTTTTTGGGTAAAGGGGTATTTTTAGGGTTCAGGGACAGTTTGGGGTTTTTGGGGTACAGGGTTAATTTGTAAAAATAAAATAAAATGATATTTAAATTAAATTAATTAAATGTAATTAAATATAAATTAATTATATTTTAATAATTTAAATTAATTTAAATTAAAAAAAATATTTTTAGGGTTCAGGGTCAGTTTTGGGTTTTTGGGGTACAGGGTTAATTTGTAAAAATAAATTAAAATTATATTTAAATTAATTAATTAAATAAAATTAAATAAAATTTAATTATATTTTAATAATTTAAAATAATTTATATTAAAAAAAATATTATATACTTACCAATATTTACGTTGTAATGGTATGCGTTGTAAAGGTACTTGCGTTGTAAAATCTTGCGTTGTAATGGTATGCGTTGTAAAAGTTTTTGCGTTGTAAAAAATTCGTTGTAATGGTAGGCGTTGTAAAAGTATGCGTTGTAACGTCATACATCCATCTTTGGACAGTCACACCCCCCCCACCGAACCACACACACTTTCACACTCCTATACAAATACTCAGTTAACTAATCAATAACTAATATAGACTTTCACATAGCTAGTAACCAACTGTAGAATCAGTTTACACAACAACTGACAAAGTGATACAGATATTCACACAGTTTAGTCACAATCCACTATATTTAGTGAGACATTATAAATTGGTCAAGTAAACAGTCAATTACACTGCTACTAAATCCTCCATCCAAATATTTATTTATATATATCCACTTATTCTTCAATGCAAATTGCTATATATATAATGCATATTTAAATAACGAAGCAAACCACATTCACTGGATGATGCCATCAGTGATGTCATCAGTGATGTCATTTGAGATGTCATCAGTGATGTCACTGACCATGTCATGAATGATCTAATATGTGACATCATCAGCAGTGGATTGCGGGTGCGCGAAATATAGTTAGTACAACTAACTATATAGGAGCAATTTCAATGGTTTTGTATGAGTAAAATGTCCAGCTAACTATAACACCACTAAAACTTATAGTTTTTTGAGGGAATATATATATATACAAATCTCTCTCTATATATATTATATATATATATATATATATATATATAATTTATAGAAAGAGAAAGAGAGATCTGTATATATATATATATATATATATATATATATATATATATATATATAGAGAGAGAGAGAGAGAGATACATAGAAAAGAGTGATGTTTAGGGGGATTTTTTTTTCAGATAGGCCGATGATAACTTATCGACGATGCCAGTCCTTATCAGACCACCTAATCCACAGCCATTGCTCCCCCCAAACTGAATCCACGGCTGTAAACAATATAAAGGGGCACTTTCCATGCCTACGCTGCAAAGCCTGTAAGTATAGCAAAAAAGTCAAGGAGTATCCAGGAAGAACAGGAGAAGAAAAACAGAATAGGCAAATTACCAAACATCTCAATTGCAACTCAGACTATACGGTCTATTGTTTAGAGTGCCCATGTAAAAAACGCTACATAGGTAGCACCATCAACCCCACGAAACTGAGGATCCTTGAGCATATGAGAGCTATCGCGAATAAGGACAAGTCCTATCCGTTAGCTCGTCATTTTGCCGAATTTCATCGAAGTAACAGGGATCTCCTCAGTTTTTATTGCATAGACCAAGTCAAACGTTTAGAATGTGGTGGGGACAGGGAAAAGGCACTCCGCATCGCAGAATCGAGGTATATCATTGACCTCAAAACAATGACACCGTGGGGTCTTAACAATGATGAGGAGATGTGGGTGCACCTGTAAATGAGGAAAAGTTGTGATCCTATGGTTCAAAACTGGGTAATGAAGAGAGTAACCATTATGACTATACTTAAAAACTCCAATGTATGTGACATTGTACAATATGTAAATCTTAGTGGTATTCGAGCCCATACAGGGCGAGACTACAACTGTACTTACAAAGTTACCAAGTCCCCGTTACTCAGAAAAATATCCTTAGGGGATACACCCCCTCACAGCAAAAATAAGAAATAAGAAAAACTGATTTTTGAATATGCGTTAATGGGATTCTGGGTACTTGATGAAATGAATGAAATGGTGTGTGCACGCCAATAATGAAATGTTTGTTGCTGTTGAATGTTTTTAATTTACACTAGAGCACTTTATATTCGCCATAAAAACCAATGCATTATATGTGAAATACTACACTTCAAAATGGCCACCGCTTTCACTTAGACTGACCATCTTCTATGTTGTTGGAAAATGAAATGTTTGGTGGGGTTTAAAATGGCGATCATTCCTATGCACAAACTGACACTGACGAAGCTTTTACTGCGAAACGCGTCTGTCGAGGGTGAAGGGGGTTTGTAATAAAACAAACTAGCAACTGGATACCCGTGTGCTTGCCATCTTTATCAACAGGATTGTTGATTTGTGCTGATATATATATATATATATATATATATATATATATTTGTTTTTTTCCAACACAATCTTTCTCTTTTACAGAAAAAGCCATTGAGCCATGATTCCATGGAGCTTCCAGTGCTTTCTTAAACAAACAAAGTTCATCAGTTACTTGCAATTGTTCTCTGTCCCAACGCGTTTCAACTCCATTCTTGAGTCTTGTTCACGGGAAAATAATCACATCACTTGCTTTTCTGAAATGACCATGTTTTATAGACCCCCTGATTACATAATTCATGGAGCCTGTATGTCATTTACTTTCAGCATGCACAATGAATGCAAACCGGCACTTAGTATTTTCATGCAGTGTTTTAGGCATCTTGCACACACTGCAGAGTGTCATTTTAAAAGCCGATTCAGTGCATCAGAGTCTTTATTAGTTAGAGCTGCAAACACATCAGGAATTTCATTCGCCGACCCTACGCGTTTTGTAGCTCCTGTGCTCCTTGGTCACGGGTTGTGGCTGATTAGTATGCAGATACGTAGGGAGCAGTCCCTAAATAGCCAATGTCCCGCCCTATATATTTTTTGGGGGGGTGGGGAAATCCCTAAACATCACCCTCTTCTAATTTTCTAATTTACTCCTAACCTGCCTTAACTACTTCTCACCACTTAGCCATACAATTATCCATGCCTCCCTCTACTACTATCCACCCATATCCTGAATTTAATATTTTTTTAAATGTACTCCTAACCTTCCTATACTACTACCCATCCCTAAAACCTATATAACCATTTCCTCCCTTCACCACTACCAACCACAAAACCCTAAAATTACCCTTAGCATGCCTTACCACTACCCACATCTAAAGCCGACATTTTCATTTAACACCCTTTACTTCTTTCCACCCCTCAACCTTAAATCACCCTTACCACCCTTTACAGATGCACACACACACAAAACACCCACACACACACACACACACACATATAGTCAATGAAAAAACAAAGGTTACAGGGACGTTATAGTTAGGCTCAGATTTCACTCATACAAAACCATAGAAATTTAGCAGTTGTTGTTTCCTGCGCTAACTATAACTTACGCCCCCTGCAATGCACAGCTTATGACCTCACATATTACATCACTCATGAAATGGTCAGTGACAACGCTGATGACATTCCTGATGACATCTGAGATGACATCACTGATGACATCATCCATTGAGTGTAAGTGGCTTCTAAGTGTTTATGAGTGTTAATTATACATACTATGCTATGACAAAAGTTTAATTAGTATACTAGGTGTCCTACTAATGAGTGATATTACTTCCAACATTAAATATGTGAGTGTATTTGTGTGTGAGTCGGTGTCTGAGTGGCTATATGGGTGTGTGAGTGGCTGTATGGTTATATTAGTGAGTGTATGAGTGGCTGTGTGGGTGAGTGAGTGGCTGCATTGGTGAGTGAGTGGGGGTGTATGAGTAGCTGTTTGGGTGAGTGAGTGGCTGTATTGGTGAGTGAGTGAACCTTGTCCGTGGCTGTATAGGTGGGTGAGTGAGTAATTTGGTCTGTCAATGCACTGTATGGGTGAGTGATTGGCTCTTTGAGTGGGAGTTTGGTTAAGTGAGTTTTGTGAGTGGCTGTATTGGAGAGTATGTGTCTGTCTGAATGGCTGTATAGGTGAGTCAGCTCATGTGCGGGTACTTATAAGGATTTATGAATGGATATGTAAGTGGTTGTGTGGATGTGTGATTGGTTGTATGGGTGAGTGAATGGCTGTGTTGAGAGGCTGTGTGAGTGAGTGTGTGAGTGAGTGTATGAGAGACTGTATAGGTGATTAAGTGGGTGTGTAGTAGCTGAATGGGTGAGTGTGTGGCTGTGTGAGTTGATGAATAGGTAATTGATTAGTTGTATGAGTAGCTGTATGAGTGAATGAGGGGTGTGTGAGTGCCTCTATGGATGAGTAAGTGGATGAATGAGTAGTTGTATTGGTCTGTGAATGGGTATGTGACTGGTTGTATGGGTGTCTGAGTGAGTGTATTGGGGTGAGAGTGGGTGTGTGAGTGGTTCTGTGGATGATGTCATCAGTGATATCATCTGAGATGTCATCAGTGATGTAATCAGTGATGTCACTGACCATGTCCTTAGTGATCTACTATGTGAGGTCATAAGGAGTGCAGTGCGGGGGCATAAATTATAGTTAGCAAAGGTAACTATAACTTTTGAATTTCTACGGTTTTGTACGAGTGAAATCTGAGCCTAGTTATAACGTCTCTGTAACCTTTGTTTTTTTTACATACATTTCTAAGGTCTATTAATCTCTTCGGTGTTTATAACGAGCCCAGCTCGTCATGAGTCAAAATGGAGCTCTGCTCATGGTGAGCTGGGCTCGTCATAATGGCTCCGCGCAGCCCACGCGTGATTGATTCCCCGCCTGTGCGGGCGAATGAATCAGTGGGCGGAGTCGTGATGAGCCAAGCTCATCATGAGCACAGCTCCACTGTGACTCATGACGAGCTGGGCTCGTCAGGAGCACCGCGGCACAGCGCTCAACCCCCCCCCCGCCCTCCCCGCACTGTGGGGGAATTACCCCCGCAGCGAAGGGATTAAATTCTGTTTCCGAACTATAACGTTACTGTAACCTTTGGTGTTTTAACTGTATTTCTGTGTTTTTAAATTAGTGGTCACGTTTGCAGAGTGGTGTAGAGGGGGCTGGGCCTCTGACCAAGAGGACTTCAGCCCCCAACTTGTAGTGCACCAGGAGACACATTTGCAGAGTGGTAGACAAAGGGGGCATGGCCTCCAACAACCTCTCTGTAATCCCGCTGTGTGGGACCTATTGGAGGCAACAGAAGGGGTTGCTGGCCCCCGAAGACCCTCAGCATCCAAGGGTACTTCATCCCCAATCAGTAGTATGCCAGTATACCAGTTTTCAGAGTGGTGGAGAAAGGGGTGTGGCCTCCGATGACCTCTCAGCAATTCTGATGTGTGGAATTTCTGGAGGTAACAGATGGAGTTGTTGGCCCCCAAGAACCCTCACCATCCAGGGGACTGCATCCCCCAACAAGTTGTGCACCAGGAGGCTCCTTTTCACAGTGGTTGAGAAAGGGGAAGGGCCTCTGGTGACTTTCCTCGGCTAGAGAAGCTGCTTGGCCTCCCTTCCCTGGGCCGATCACGGCCCTGCAGACCTGATCCCATGGGGCCCAGCCCAGGATGATTTGGGCCCCGGGGACACAATCCCCTGGATCTCAGCCATTTACAAATGGGGGATGGGAGGGGACTGCGCAGCCCAAACCTCGGGCCATTTTGGCCCCAGGGCCTGGAATTAGTACTGGGTGCACCAAGGGCACCCAGTCTCCAATGTGACCATGGGAGGAGGCTGAATGCCACAGCAGTCCCTGGCGTCTTCGCCTCAGTGGGAGCCGGCATTGCTTTCAGATACAGGTAGCTGCTAAACATGCAGCTCCCTGTATCTTAAAGCAGTTTGTCTGTTTCCCCAAGCAAGGAAACAGACGAATGCTTTGCTTCCAGGAAGCAAGACCATTTCTGAGCTCTCGCTTTGCTGGAAGCGGAGCATTTGCTGTGACACGTTGGAGCGGTAAAGCCTCCGAAGCCACAGCAAACAGCTATGTCCAAAAGTTGGCACCCTGGGCACAGCCGGAGCTGGCCCTGGGGTCTGGCAGTCCCCAGGGCCATTTATGGCTCCAAGAGGATGGCCGTGGGCCCCCCTCTTTCCTTGTTCTAGGGCCTGCCCGGGGAGGTGGCTGTCGCCAGGTCAGAGAACAGCTTGGGAGCGGGGCTGGGCAGCCCACTCCCATTTTTAAAATACAATTTGGCCCCAGGAAGATGGTGATCCTCGAGGCCTGGGAGTGTCCATGAGGCCTCCCTATTACAAATGTTTAATAAGAAAACCCAAGCACACAAATGTAGTCAACGTATGAAGTGTAAATTAGATAGAATAATCTTTTTGTTTCAGACATATAGTGTGTTGTCAAAGATGCTTTGTTCTCTGCACAGACATATGGTGGTCCAGTAGGAATACATTCTAAATTACAGATAGGCACCTGACATCCTCAAGGCTGTATATTTCAGATGGTGTTAGGCCAATAAATTGTTGAATCAAGCAAAAAGTCTGTAAAGGTGTCACTCAATAGTTTTCATCAAATAAAAAATTCCAAAGCAGCATCATGCAGGAAAAAAGTAGGGCATCGTGTTTTGGGATCCCCCTTTTTCTCAGCCCCCACTTGACGAATCAGCTGAAGTGAGCATAAGATTATTTTTAACATTTTCACTAGGATTTATCAAACAATGCCAAAGTTATTGGCAAATGATAAAACGCTCTTCCTATGGAAAATAGAGGCTTCATTTACAAAACAAATTGTGCAGTGCCGCTTTGCTGCGCTGAGCTACATCATTTTAAAAGCACAGCGATGCATTGTTTTAAAAACAATATGACATATTTGTGTTCTTTCCTGAACACCTTCCTGCACAAAAACAATCATGAATGGCATTTTCCTATTTCGATGCAGGCCACAGAATACAGCACTCATAGACAGAGGGAAAAACGATGAGAAATAAAAGTACTTCTCCACGTTGCGCCACTCCTAAAACGCCCGGGGGAGGCCTAGGATTCTGACGTATTTCCAGCTTTACAAAATTTGTAAATCTGGGAATGTGTCAGGTTCCATGGATGTTGCATAGGAACACCCAGAGCAATTCCCATATGATGCCCCTTTCATACAGAGTAATGCGTGAAAGAGTCACATATTTACAAGGTCATGAAAAGGCACGCAGGGTGACTTTACGTGTCCTTGTAAATATGGGAAGGCACACTGCGCTGCCGGCGCATCAAAAAAAGTGTTGCACTGGTGGCGCAATGGCTTTGTAAATGAGGTCCTAGATCCTATCTATAACTACCTATTGGCAACCAACAGAAGGTTATATATATATATATATATATATATATATATATATATATATATATATATATATTGTATTTCAAAGGCTCTGCAGCGAAGAAAGCACACGGCAGCAGAGAGGTCAGAAAAACCTTCGTTTATTGCGTGAGAATGTCCCAGTTTCCGTCTTTTCATTCTTGTAAGCCCGACGCATTTCAGTGCTTCTTACACTTTCCTCTGGGGCGATGACAGTGCGTTTAAATTGTAAGGCTTCAACAATTACCAGTCCCTGCTGTCTTAAGTAGTACAGCTTTGGGAGGCGCTATCGTAGCACGTGACTTTGATTGTTGTCTTCTGGGAATTGTAGTACTTATCGCCTTGATTTATTTATCCATCGTGGATTACACACTGGCATTATATTGTTCCAAGTTGTAGTGGTTTTGTAACACTCCACTACATTGTGTAGGCATTCCAGTATGCCCCGGTCAACTCAAGCATCCTCCTCAGTGTTGCATTCTGCTGCGCCAATAATGTCAGGGTTGGTCCCCGCACAACGGCCCCTTTCTCCACGGCTCCTTCCTGTGTGTTCAGGTGGTGCATCTCTTCCTCGACGAAGCTGTCGAGTTAAATGTTTGTATTTCAAAGGCTCTGCAGCGAAGAAAGCACACGGCAGCAGAGAGGTCAGAAAAACCTTCGTTTATTGCGTGAGAATGTCCCAGTTTCCGTCTTTTCATTCTTGTAAGCCCGACGCGTTTCAGTGCTTCTTGCACTTTCCTCTGGGGCGATGACAGTGCGTTTAAATTGTAAGGCTTCAACAATTACCAGTCCCTGCTGTCTTAAGTAGTACAGCTTTGGGAGGCGCTATCGTAGCACGTGACTTTGATTGTTGTCTTCTGGGAATTGTAGTACTTATCGCCTTGATTTATTTATCCATCGTGGATTACACACTGGCATTATATTGTTCCAAGTTGTAGTGGTTTTGTAACACTCCACTACATTGTGTAGGCATTCCAGTATGCCCCGGTCAACTCGAGCATCCTCCTCAGTGTTGCATTCTGCTGCGCCAATAATGTCAGGGTTGGTCCCCGCACAACGGCCCCTTTCTCCACGGCTCCTTCCTGTGTGTCCAGGTGGTGCATCTCTTCCTCGACGAAGCTGTCGAGTGTTACAAAACCACTACAACTTGGAACAATATAATGCCAGTGTGTAATCCACGATGGATAAATAAATCAAGGCGATAAGTACTACAATTCCCAGAAGACAACAATCAAAGTCACGTGCTACGATAGCGCCTCCCAAAGCTGTACTACTTAAGACAGCAGGGACTGGTAATTGTTGAAGCCTTACAATTTAAACGCACTGTCATCGCCCGAGAGGAAAGTGCAAGAAGCACTGAAACGCGTCGGGCTTACAAGAATGAAAAGACGGAAACTGGGACATTCTCACGCAATAAACGAAGGTTTTTCTGAACTCTCTGCTGCCGTGTGCTTTCTTCGCTGCAGAGCCTTTGAAATACAATATATATATATATATATATATATATATATATATATATATATATATATGTGTGTGTATACATATATAAATATATGTATATACTTACATTACCAATACATTTGAAAGGCATCATTATAAAGGCTGTTTCCCCACATGTAGCACCATCCAACCTATTTAGCTAGACCAACATTCTAGGGGGTTCTTCAAATGTGGGCACTGTGGGGTTTGTAAATGTGCTAAGGACAAAACAAGGGATTTTCAGATGGAAAATGGCAAAAAGTATGACATACTTATGAATATTACCTGCAGCACCAAATATGTCATATATATAATTGAATGCAAATGTTCTAAAATATACATAGGACGCATGATACGAATGCTTAGAGAACATATTGGGGAACACCTGAGAGCACTAAAACAGAATGACATCAAGTACCCAATAGCGGAACATGTATATAATTGCATAGCCCAAAATGAAAGCAAAAGC
The DNA here is from genome assembly GCF_964261635.1 of Lissotriton helveticus. NCBI lineage: Eukaryota > Metazoa > Chordata > Amphibia > Caudata > Salamandridae > Lissotriton > Lissotriton helveticus. The sequence continues at coordinate 650,408,915 of NC_136061.1, forward strand.
TTCAGGTTTTTGGGGATTGAACATGTGAAAATTGATCCACGAGGAGGTAACAGGGAACTTATGCTGCGGAGATGTGAGGCAAGGTGGATTATGCGTCTGAGAGCTGTAGAGAATGGCATAAACTTTGACCAGGAGCTTTAATACTTCCTAGGAGACTGAATTGATTTGGATACAAAGTGAATGGCTCATAAACTTAACATGGAGTTCCAAAATAGGTTTCATTAGAAGACTGGTCTGGTAATGGTTAATGAAATAGGTTATAGTACATATGACTACGGGGGTAGTTGGTAATGTGATCATCCACCCCTCATGGGTAATGAACTCAGGCTGTCTTGATTATGAGGATTGCATCCTATAGGGGAACATCAACATATTTCTACCCCTCGAATACAGATAGAGGGACAATACAAGACCCCACCAAATTCTTGGACATTTTAACATTTTCAGAAGGCTATTGTCCACTCTGAAATGCACTCAAATACTATTGCAGGTTAGGCTTAATGTGAATCGTCAATATACTCTTTTGACTATTCAGGGGGACATAAAAGTACATAACTACACTATAGATGCTGAAGAATGTGGCCTTTTGTCCCGAAACACAACTTTATTAATGGGCATCTTATGACTAATACTAACCCGACTTAAGCAAAGAATAATGTTTGGGGACCGTGATGGTTAACAAGGTAACATGGACTGATCTTGCACTGTTTTGTATAGGGCTGCTCGCATCACTTACGTGATATTACTAGCTTAAGATAGCGCCTTAAATTTAAATTACTCTGAAGAAAGTCCATTTATAGTTTTTTGCGACATATTTTATAGATGATGTAACAAATGTGATTTTAATAGCTATAAACATTACATTATCATTTGGGCATCACATGGCTAATTTCAGCAGGACTTATGTATCTTTTATATATATATATGGTTGATAATGTCACTTATGCAATACTAGCTTAAGATGGCGCCTAAAATCGAATTACAGAGAAGGAGGTCCGTCTTTAGTGTTTGCGACAGACTTCATTAGCGCAAACCCGGAAGACGAAGGTGCTGGCCTGTACTCGGGCTGAACGCGACCGAGAGGTTACAATACTATGGATACAAGGTAAGGGACTCTACGAAAATTCTTCTCGGCACATCTAAAAGTATTTAATGCTAGCAGGACTTAAGAATCTGTCATGAACACCCCCCCTCCGTTAATCTCAACAGGTGACCGAGGATATTGTTTCAAAGCGCTATTGACATACTCCGGACTGTGTAGTCCGTGACATAGCCCGATTTGGGTTTTACGAGAGTGGACAATTTATGAAATATTGAGTATTTGGCTTTATGTAAGGTAAGAGGAAGCTTGGCTTTATCGCCATATAATTTTTGGTTGTGAACGCCTTTGGGCTTTAGGACACCTGATGATATTGGTCATATTATGTGTTTACATTGAGAAGGAACTAGACTAATTAGGGCATTACTCTGTTCTAGACTGAATTCGTCGTTTAAATTTATTAACACGTGGAAAGCAATCACTAGATTTTGAAGTTTTAACTACTTTATCAAGAAACTGTGAGGACGGAGACAACAAACGCTCAATAACTCCAGCGAGGTAGGATTAGTTTTTAGATTTTTTGATATTCCTGCCATTTTTTTTTTTCACAACAAAATTTTATTTAATGATCAGAGAGAGGCAAACATGTGGCTCTCCACAGTCAGGAGAGTGCCACCAAATATCAAGACATGTTTCTTTAGCAATTACAAATCTCAAATAATTATACGGGTAAAGCAAACCCCCCCCCTGCCCTCCACCCCCATCCCCAACCACCCAACTTCCCCACTACCCACCCCTTATCCCTCCCTAACCCGTTGCACGTGATCATAGTAAACCTTCATCACTTGGTCTTAATGTGTCCGGTACTGTGTACTACCTTAGGTCTGCGGGCCACTCGCCTCCTGCCATTCATCCTCCTGTACCGTCGGAGGGTCTAGGAACAGTCCCCTATACTCCGCCCACCTTTTCCAGATCTTATAATGCTTATGGGGGCATCCCCTGGCCTCAAACACCGGGCGCTCCAGCCCCATAAAGTAGTCTAAGCCAGCCTTCCAAGCACACAGTGGGGGGGCTCGCACTCCCTTCCATGCCCGTGCCAGGTCCCTCTTGCCACCACCAGTCCCAGCAGTAAGAGGTGGCGCTTGTACATATTCCCCCCTACACCCTCTAGTACATGAAGAATCCCTAATCGAGGGGTGCGGGGCAGGTCCCATCCCAGTACTTCAGACAGACAATTCCAGACACCACTCCAAAATCTGGTAAGGCCCACACAGGACCACACAGTATGCAACAGCGTACCTCTTTCAGTTCCACAGCGCAGGCACTCTGGGGACCCGATCAGGCCCGCCTTCCACAAACGCTCCCGGGTGTAGTAGGCCCTGTGTAGGTATTTGAATTGGATGAGGCGGAGTCGCATCGCGACAGCAGCCCCTCGCGGGGACTCCAGCGCCTCCCTCCAATCATCCTCGTCCAAGGGTCCAATGTCTTTCTCCCAGGCATCTTTAAGGGGGAGTAGGGAGGAGGAACAGTGAGTGACGAGTGTTTGATAGATTCGGGATACCTTCTTATCACCGAGGTCTCCCATGAAGATTTTCTCCTCCACCGGACTGAATTCCGGCAGCGACTCCAAGCCGGCAATGTTAGGTGCCAGCGCATGGCGAAATTGGAGATAGCGATAGAATTGGGTCGTGGGCATATGGAACTCAGTTTGGAGCTCCTGAAATGATTTCAAGGTGACCCCGGACAGTACATGTCCCAGTGACGAGATCCCGATGGCATCCCATCCACTGAACCCAGTCAAAGAGGCCAACCCGGGAAGCCGTCCATTCTGCCACAGCGGGGTCTCCGCCGTAAGCCTGCCCCACCAGCCCATGCAACGGAGCGCTTGTCGCCACACAGCAAAAACCACACGTGTGACACACGGGAGCTTTCTTCGTATTTTGGCCGAGTATAAAATCGTGTGTAGCGTGCAGTCACCCATCAAGGAGCGCTCCAGGGCATAAGCCGGGTCACCCCTATCTCCATACCACCATTCATTAAGTACAAGTAGTTGGGAGGCCTGATAATAAGACAGGATATCCGATGTGGCCAAGCCACCACAATATGTGGATAGGAAGCAGGTCCGCAGCGCCACCCTGGCAGCACCCCCAGCCCACAGGAAGCGACCTAGGACCGAATTAACCTGCCGAAACCACTGGGGAGCGATAGGGTGTGGGTGATTCTGCAGTTGGTACAGGAGGCGCGGAAGTGCGACCATCTTGAAGATCGCAGATCGACCGAAGATAGTAAGGGGCATCCGGGACCACGTCTTAACATCTGTCTGAACCCTCTCCCATACCGGGACCACATTACGTTCCCAAGCAACAGCCGCGGAGTCGGAGAGGAACACTCCCAGATACTTCAAGCCCCCTACAGCTACCTGCAACTCCGACGCCCAGGAGTCCGCCACACTCCTGCCACCCAACACCCACAATGTGGATTTACGTGGGTTGAGATAGAGGCCCGACACCTCACCGAAGACACGCATAATCTCCAAGACTCGAGGGCCTGATCTGTTTAAGTCCGTAAGGAAGAAGAGGACATCATCTGCATATAGTGCAATTCTATCCGTGGGGGCACCGCCCCATTCAAAGCCCCGCATTTGTGCGTCAATACGCACCCAGGAGGCCAGGGGCTCCATAGCGAGCGCAAATAAATATGGGGAGAGCGGGCACCCCTGGCAAGTCCCCCTGCCGATGGAGAACTTCTCAGATATCGCACCGGAGTTACGGACAGATGCCGTGATGTCTGTGTACAGGAGTTTGATGTAGGAAATAAACACCGGGCCCAGATTGAGGCGAGGCAGGAGAGCGAACAGGTACGTCCAGCTAACTGAGTCGAAAGCTCTGTCGATATCCGCTAGGAGGAGAGCTGCCCTCTCCCCCGTGCCACCAACTGCATCGATCGCCGCCTGCGCCCGCCTGATATTGTGCCGCGTCGCCCTATGTGGCATGAAGCCGGCCTGGTCCGGATGGACCAAGTCGGTCACATATGGGAGAAGGCGGTTCGCCAAGGCCTTAGCCAGCAGTTTAGCCTCGATATTCAGCAAGGATATTGGGCGATATGAGTCCTGTCTGTCCGGGGGCCTGCCGGGATTTTGGAAGACCACAACCTCGGCGTGTCGCCAGTCAGCGGGCAGTCTACCCTGCGACCGAGCCGCCTCCAGCGCACGGAGGTAATGGGGCCCCAATTGGAGTTGGAATCGTTTATAAAATTCGCTCGGAAGCCACTTGGCCCCGGTGCCTTCCCCGTGTTGAGCTGTCCCAACGCTTCTCCCAATTCTTCCGCCGTCAGGGGAAGATCCAGCGCCGCCTTGGTCTCGTTAGAGACCGCCTTCGGTGGCAAGTCTCCAATGAATTTATCTATCGCGTCCGCCGATAGACAGTCCCGCGGGGTGTATAGGTCCTTATAATACTGGGCAAAGTTCGCCGCCAGCGCCACCGGGTCCATGATCGCCACTCCATCCCCATTAGTGAGACCCGGCAGCAAGTGCGGCTGGATAGTATATTGGCACAACCTATGAAGCATGGTACAAGACTTGTCCCCCCACTGATAGACTCTACTGCGCGTGGCCAGCCATGCTTGCCTGGCCTCATCAATCAGCACAGACGCATACGACTGTTGCGCCTGCAGGAGCAACCTCAACGCTACATCATCTCCCCCACCCCGGCATTGTTCGTCTAGAGTGTCCACCTGTGCAGCTGCCGCAGTGATGGCCTCTCTACGCTCCCATGCAATATCTATCCCCCTAATCGTGGGCTTCATGGCCTCCCAGACTACCACTGCATCTATATCGTCCACTAGATTCTCCTGCCAGTAATGTGCAATCGCACCCCGCATGTGTTGGACGAAGCCGGCCTGCTGAAGGTGCCACGAGGACATCCTCCACCGGAACGGCTGACGTTTCGTAAGCAGTTCAATCCTGACAGCCACTGGAGAGTGGTCAGATAGCCCTCTAGGCAGGATCCCAGCCTCCCGTACCCTATCCAGGGACGCGCGGGGCACAAAAACGTAGTCCAGGCGCGAAAAGGAACCATGTACAGCCGACACGTAGGTGTACTCACGGGCCTTAGGATGCATATGCCGCCACACATCAACCCAGCCCATTCCATCCACCATCGCATTCAACCGGGTTAGGGCAGCAGCTGTCGAAACCCCCTGCGTTCGCCGACGATCCACACACACGTCCATCACCTCATTCCAATCACCCCCCAGCACCGCCAAGGACTCAGGGATCTCCTCCCACACCGCAAACAATTTCTCGGACAAGGACCACTGCAAAGGCGGAGGGGCATAGACACTCCCAAAAACCACAGGTTCAGCACCCACCATCCCCTTGACGAAAACATATCGACCCTGCGGGTCTATCCATTGTTTCTCATGTACATAGGCCAATCTGCGATGCACCAACACAGCAACTCCCCTGAACCCCCTGGAAAACCCGGCATGATAGACCTGTTGGTAACCAAACCTCTGCAGGCTAAGCACCTTCGTCCCCAGCATGTGCGTTTCCTGCAACAGTAATACATCAGCCACCTCCCTCTTCCCCCATCTCAGAATTGCCCCCCGTTTGATCTTGTCAAGCATCCCCCTGACATTCCAAGTTATCACACGCATGGACTCCTTAGGGAGCCCTTGAATCGATGTATCAGCCATCGTCAAAGGTAGCAATCGTGGCAGAACCCTGGCGCCACACCCAGGCACACAGCACCTTCATAAGCAAAGTATCAAAAATCACGTGCAATCCCCCCCGTCGACCCTCGAACCCCCAAAAAACAACAACGGCAGTCCCTCTGCCCAACGTGCCCCAACCTATACACCCCCCCCCACAACCGCCCCACCCCAACTCCCTGCCCACCACCCCTATACCTCATGGAACTCAGAAGTATCTGTCGCGGCATGGGCAACCTCGGGCCCAAAACAGAGCGCCCAAGGCCAACCATACCAATGGATCCCAACTACCCCCGGGAACTATCGAAACTCCCCCCCCTTCCCCTATACAACTCCCACTTACGTAGGAGGCAGATAGCCCCTATACCAGAGCACCCCGAACCCCACCCCACAACCCCACACACAGCCCAACAAGAATCTAGCCTTAGTAGTATACTCAGCAGTCAATCTTCGGTACAGTGGAACACTGCGGAGCAGCTTCACTCCAGCCGGAGTTTATGATATATGGTTGAGGGCACAAGTCCCCACAGCTTGTCAGCGGCCTCTCCCAGAGTGATCAGAGTCAGCAGGTGCAGCAGAGGGAGATCCACCGCGGGAGGCGGATCGTTTCCAAAGATCTTGACTTCCTATTCCTTCTGGTCCCGGTAGCCTGATCCCCCCGGTCTTGCGATGGCTCCCTCGAACGTCCCGGGTTCAATCCAGGTTGATCATGTGGCCTGACTCTCACCGTCTCATCAGTCCATTTGAAAACGTCTTCCGGGGAGTCAAAAAAATGAGTTCGTGACTGAAAGATCACCCGTAGGCGGGCAGGGTAGAGCAATGAGTATTGAATCTTCAGGCCACGGAGTTTCGCCTTGGCGGCAATAAAGGAGTGCCGCTGTTGTTGCACAAGTCTGGTGTAGTCCGGGAAGATCATAATCTTCTGATTTTCGAAGTGAAGTGATTCTTTGGCCCTCGCTTCCCGCAAAATAGTGTCCTTGTCGTGAAAGTTCAGGAGTTTAGCAATCACGGGTCTGGGCCTCTCTCCCGCCGGCGGTTTCTGCTTCAGGGCCCTATGGGCGCGTTCGATCACGAAACAACGGGACAGGGCCTCCGGAGGGAGCCAACTCTCCAACCACTGGGTTAGGAACTGTTCCATGTTACCCTTCTCACACCCCTCGGGAAAGCCCACAAAGCGTAGGTTGTTCCTGCGCGCCCGTCCTTCAGCATCCTCGACACGGAGCGCAAGGCCCCGTTGGATGTTTTCCATCGCCGCCATTTTCCGCTTCAGGGTCCCAACATCGTCTTCCACCACCGAGATCCTAGATTCCGTCTCAGTAATTCGCGCAACGGCGCTGCGCAAATCTTGGCGCAATAGGGTCACGTCTGCCCCAACTGCCCCAATCTTGGCATCGAGCATGTCCCTAGATTGGGTGATCGCCACCATGAGCGCCGCATTGTCCGGGCCCAACCCCTGGCCACCGGATGCCCCCTGGCTCCCACTCGGTCCGGTAAACTTGTCAATGGGGCCCTGTTTGGCGGGCCCGCCCCCCCCTCTGGTCATGGTGGGGCTCCCTTCTGTCACCCCGGTCCTCAGGGCAGGCACCGGTCCTCTCAGCTAGGTAGCCCGCGTTGCCAGTGGCAGGTAAGGGAGGCACACGATCTCGGACCAGCAAACCACCTCAGTCCGCCTCCGGGGGGGGCACACACAAGACACTCCAGGCCAGGTCACTGCCCAGTCAGGGTCGCAGCTCCCAAAGGGCCGATTGCCCACCTCGTCGCCTCTGCCTGACGTCGGGCAGCACCTCCAGGGATATCCGGGGCAGGGGGGTCCAACCGGCCCGAAAAGCAGGCAAGCACGACAGTCCATGGGCCAGGGAGCAGGCAGGATCACTCACCGGGGGGCCGCAGCACTGGCCGTCCCGCTGCCGCTTGGCCCAGGCCTCCCTCGCGCCTCTCCACCGGCGTCGTCAAAATCGAGGCCCCGGTCTCCGGGCCTCCACGCCGGCCGCGGTCCGCCTCCAGGATCTGGGCAGCCCGGACTCACTCCCCAGTCGTGGGGTACGGCCACTCTCCCTCTGTCAGCCCCGCTGCAGAGTCAAGCCCCAGGCCGCGGGTCCCACTGCTGCCACTGCCCGCCGACGCCGGGAGTTCCCGGCTGGACACCACCAAAATTGAGGCCCCGGCTTCACACGCCGTGGGTAGGCCCCGGGGCGTCGCCGCCGCTATCTCCGCCACCAATGCGCCGGGCGCTCTGGAACCTTCACCGGAGGGTACCCCTCGCACGTCGCTGCCTCCGCTGCTGGTGTGGGTCGGGATACGAATTCGGGGGCCAGGATAAATAACGGATCTGTAGCGGGCTGGTGGGAGCTCTAACAAGCCACGTCCACCATCTTCGCCCTCGAAGCCACGCCACCCCCAATTCCTGCCATTTTTAAGATAGGCAGATTTCAAATAATGAAACCTTGCCTCACATACTCTGATAGTAACAAGAAAATCTCCTCTACCCCATCAGGAAATATACCAAAGGTACTGGCATTATAATGATGCATTATTTAATTATTACTTACACATGGGATATTTAAATATAACAACACTTTGGTAAATGTAGGTTTCAATAAACGAATGAATGATCACGTTGTCACTATGAACTAGATGTTAAAGGATTACTTGTATGTTTTTTGTATATTTCAGATATATAATCATGCTCTTGCGATGTATGTTACTGTTTGATAAAAAGAGAAGACTTTGACACTTTGCACTGTACACTTGACTAGTTCCTTTGCACTTGGTTGCAATGTTGTGGGCTCTATCAGCACAGATTCAAAGTGCTATTTTCTGTAAATTACAAATGTGCAATCTGTATTATTTCCAGCCCTGACAAAGCCGTAAGTCAACCCAACCACGCCGAAACACGTTGGCACAAAGGGAATGGAGTGTGGTGAAAATAAAGAAAAGAACTACAAGAGCCTCACTGATAATCTTTATGGATTTTCTGTGATATTTACAAAACTGAGACTCTAAATTGTGCATGTGTGCTCCAATAACTATTGTTTGAAGTTTTTCAATCTCTGATTGAGTTTAGGGAAGAAGGGTGTTCTCTTCCCAAATTTTGGATGCACCAGACTAATTTGCCTTGCGAAGGGATATTAAGTGAAAATTACTATATGAGCGCCCATCCATCCCATACACCCAAAAGTTTTGTGCTATTTAGAGAGGACGGTGCTATAATATGGTGTTTTATTGTTGCTCTTCATCACCACCAGGTAAAAACTGCCTGTAAGGGACAGTAAAAACAAATAAGAACGACCCTCATCCCATGGGAGCCAACTATCATGGTATGGGGGCCATTAGCTTTACTTTTTCCAAAAATAAACTCCCACTTTCAGAGTTTGTTTTGGGGGGAAAACAAAACGTTGTAAATGTTTGACTGGTCCCCATCATGTTTGACTGAGCAATCCGTTAAAAATGTATAACATGTTCCTGCCAATGTTTAGAATTGTCCCCAGGACTGGTAGACAAATCTGCATTTGCCTGCAGAGGACCCTCAGTATGGCCAGGGTAAAGTACTTTGCCATTCCGACAGACTTATCTCTGTCTACCAAACTCTAAATCAGCCCCTCCGTTTTCCCCTGCATTGTTATTTTTGAGCATTTATTTCTACATTTACAAACAATAGTGGCGATAAATAATTACTCAGGGTTTTCAGGACCCAGTTTACCAGTGGATACCACCCTTCCCCTTAAGCTGCTGTAGCGGGGGGTTCACTACCCATTGCTTTAGTATCAGTTTAATACTGAATATTTCAATTCTTTTGGGGGGGAGCTGACTCACAGGAATACCCCACGGGAATTTTGGTCATGTGAATTAGCCCAGCCGTCTTATGGGCTATTTTTGGGCTGGTAAAGCAGCATAGCCCAACACATAAAACCAGCCATTTTGTTCTGATAGTCACTATTTTGGAGGTGACCTGGTGCTGAGCAGCAGGAGTTGCGTGCAATTGTGTTTTAGGGAGATTATTGGGACGTGCGCCTCCCTGTTGGCCGATGTGTGCGCTGAGGAGGCCATGCGCCTTCTGATGGAGGATGGCTGAATAGACCTTCTGGCCCCAGAGCTACTGGCAGCAACTGCCTGGTGCATCAGGTGGCCGGTGGAGTCCGGGCTCTGGTATTGGCGTGTTTGTCTCTGCGCTTCGGCTTTGAGATGATAGTGGTAGGCAGGAGGAGCCGTTCTTGTACCAAGAGAGTGGCCCCCAGGCAAATGTTCAGCACACAGGGCGCTCGCAGTGCAGCCTGGAAAAAAGCCTATCTTGCAGGGAGGATTGAAGCGGCCTCCAACTCCTGCAAGGAGATTTTCACCATAGTGAGAGAATTTATCTCTCCTCGTACCATTACATCGGAAGAGGGGCCTTCAGAATCCTGGGCGGCGGACCTTGCTTGTTTCTTCACAGGCAAGATAAAACTCATACAGGACTCTTTTCCATCCGGAGCTTCTGCTGAGGTTGACATGTTCCCTCTGGCCTCGTATGGTGCCACGTTGGCTGTGTTTCCATCTTTGTCAGCCCCTGCTTCCTTAGTGCTTATGGGCAATTTGAAATCGGGGTCGCCTTTGGACCCTTGCCCCGCTAAGCTCTTGGGTAAGATCGCAGAAGTGATCAATCCTCTGGCGAACCCTCTTCTGAATCTCTCATTGAGTCAGGGAGTGGTTCCGCCAGCTTGGAAGCAGGCAATGGTCATCCCGCTGCTTAAAAAACCGGGCCTCGACCCGAAGGTCCCAGCCAATTACAGGCCGATTTCTCTGCTGCCGGCTCTCGTAAAAATTTTGGAGAAGCACGTTCAGTCGGTGCTCTCCAACTTTCTGGAGACCCACGAGATCCTGCATGACACCCAGTCCGGCTTCAGTTCAAATCTTAGCACCGAGACCGCGCTCCTTGAGGTCTCTGAAACCATCAAAGGGGTGTTGGATACCGGGGGCAAAGTCATGTTGGTGTTGTTGGACTTGTCGGCGGCTTTTGACACCGTCCCCCATGATGGCCTTCTCGCAAGACTCTATGAGATTGGCCTTCGTGGGACGGTGCTCAGCTGGTTTTCCTCCTTTCTAGCTGGCCGCCGGCAAACGATCTGGACATCCCCTGACACCGCCGTGATGCCGCCTTTGGGAGTTGGGGTCCCTCAGGGCTCTATATTGAGCCCGACCCTCTTTAACATCTTCATGACCCCCTTGGCGGCGGTGGCGGAGTCGTTTGGTGCCCGGATCGTATCTTACGCCGACGACACCCAGCTCCTCTTTTCTTGTAAGAGAGGGGCAGACTTTGACGGGGAGAGTATCCGGGATTGCCTTGGGGCTGTTTTTAAATGGTTCCAACTGAACAGCCTCAAGTGCAATTCCGATAAGTCCGAGGTACTCTTCTTTGGATGCGACACGGAGCCCAGCTGGCAGGCCTGGTGGCCCACCGATATGTTCCCTCCGTCTTGTTCCGCCCCTATGGCTAAAAACTTGGGGGTCAAGATGGACAAGGGGCTGACGATGAAAGCCCAGATCCTTGGGGTGACTGGTACCTGTTTCGGTCTATTAAAGATGCTGCGGAGGTTCTTGCCTCTGTTGTCGGAGGAACATAGGAAGCTGACCGTGCAGGCTCTGATAGGCTCCAGGTTAGATTATGCCAACATTCTTTACCTGGGCCTACCAGAGTACCTGTTGCAACGGCTCCAAGTTGCGCAGAATGCGGCGGCCAGGGCCATCTTTGGTCTTAATAGACGTGCCAGCGCTTCGGGTCTATTGCTGACGCTGCACTGGTTACCCATCCGCAAACGGATCGCCTTTAAGGCTATGACTCTGGCCTATAAGGCTCTCCACGCGGGGGGAGCAAAGTACCTCCAAAAGAGACTTGCCTTTTACCATCCGGCGCGGTCTCTGAGGTCAGAATCTTTATTCTTGGCGGTCGTCCCTCGTGTGAAGAGAGCGCGCCTGGGTGGCCGTTCCTTCGGCTTGTTGGCTCCGCAGATGTGGAACTCGCTTCCGCTCCCACTCGGGGGGCCACTAGTCTTCTTGATTTTAGGAGAGGTCTTAAAACCTGGTTGTTTACCCAGTAGGCCTCTCTGTAGCCCCTTTTTTTACTGCGTCTGTTCTTCTATTTTCCCCTTTTACTGTGTTATGTTATGGTGAAGCAGCTCTCCTTACCTAAAGCGCCGGGACACTCTTTTTGAGTAACCGTTGCGCTATACAAAAGCATAAATAACATAACATAACATAACAATGTATAGAAGGGCAGGGAGTGGGGCGCCCATGCGGCGGTCTGTGAGCAGGTGCCGGCAGGCTCAGAGGGGATCGGAAACCCCTGGTGTAGTCGAGCGGGCCCCAGTGAGAGCGAATGGCGTGGCGAGGCTCATGCAGGCTCCAAGGGGCCTACAAGACAGCGAGGAGAGTGGACGTGTCCCGGGACAGCGGTGATCTTTCTGTGCACTCCCAGGTCCCAGGAGTTACAGGGGAGAATAGTTCAGCGGTGGACTCCCTAAGCTTACAGCTGAATGTGGGCACTGAGGGAAGAATTGCCTGTGAGGTCGAGAGGGCGGGTCTGTGAGAGGACGATGCCCTAGTGGCCTCATGGGGTTGCTGGATCTCAGGGTTTGCTTCAGGATTCAAATAGAGGTGTGGGAGGGGGTTGGTCGCACCAGCAGAGATAATGTGGGGGATGTATGAGAAGTTTGTTCACAGGTTCAGGGCAGTGACTTGGGGACACGGACAGAGCTACCCCCCAGATTGATGGAAGAGGAGATCTCCCAGTCTTATGTTGAGGGTCCTGTGGGCCCTGTCTGGGGAGCCTCAGAGCTCGGGACCAGTAAGGGGTCAATGCTATGGGGTACAGTGAAACAGTGCATTGGGGACACCAATGTGCAGGACGGGGTGGCAATGAAGTGGGGAGCCAGGTGGGAAGGTGCAGCTGCAGGCGATGGGAGAGTTAGAGGCGGCCACTGGGCACGGTGGAGGGCAAAAATGGGACAGCAGGGGGCACACACAGGTGGAGACGGCTGGCACTGTCCTTGGATAAAAAGGGTTGGCTTTGAGATGACACCTGCGGGGCTTCGCTCCAGGTGTTCAGTGGAGGGCGGGTGAGCCCTGGGTCACAGTAGTGTCCTTGGATCACAGGAGTCTTCGGGGAGGTCAGAGGTGAGCCAGGGCATGCAACATGGCCCTGATGGGCAAGTGGCACTGGGACCGGCATTGAATCTGAATGCTCCATGCTTGGTGTTGAACGAGGGAGAAGATGGTATGGACGAAGGCTTCAAATTCGGGACAGTGGGGAGGGGGTCAGACAGACATGGTGGAAGGGTTACTAGCAGAGGTGTAAGGGGAGCAACCCCCTTGAGGGGGCGGTTATTCAGCGGTGGATGTACACGCAGGGCCATCACCTTGACCAGAGTGGGTAAGAGGCACAGCGCGAGCTGGGTAGATCTGGTGGGCTTGGGAGGTGATGTTTGCTCCCCGAAGGGTATGATGTTCACAGGATAGTAGGGGTAGATGTCAGCTCTCCGGACCTCCCTTTTTGCAGGTTCAGATCGACGAAGATCATTCAGTCTCGGGGGGGCTAGGTGTCAGGTTCCAAGGTGCAGGACGATTACGGGCCGCCATAAACTACAATTCCCGGCATGCAGTGCGTACGTCACGCACTAACGTGAGCGGCGCGCGCATGCCAGGAAATAAAGGGCTGAGACGGACGGCGGTGAGACGCCGATAATTCCGTCTTTGCGGTGGCGTTTCCTGGAATTCGAGGTTGGTAGCGGTAAGAGGCGGCTGAAATACCCAAGTACGCCAGAACCGTGAGTAGCCAGAAGTCGTGGGGGTGTGTGGCGTTGGTAGTTCCGATCCCAACAACACACCCACAGCCTGTTTGGTTTCTTGGGAGTTTCACTCGGAGGAGTGGTACTCGGAAGTTCGTGGACTTCATGACAGTGTTTTCTACTAGGTGGCTTTACGTATGGTCGCTTTGGGAATAAGTCCAGCGGCTTGTTTGAGCCGTACTAAGCCGACCTGGTAACTTTGTACATATTGTAAATACGTGCATGCAGGCACAGTGGCGATAGGACTCACCTGAACCTTATTGAGCCTCGTTACTGTAAGCCCTCTCATAGTACTTTACTTCATATATTTCGAGGGCTCTAACTAAAGAAGATAGCGTTACAGAGTGAATTAACTCTGAGAACCATCTGCGAAGATTTTCCTACCATTGGGTCTTAATGAGGAGAATCTGAGGATTGCAGTGTTCATACTTGTTTTCTTTATCCCGCTCTAACAGGAGACAGGAGGGGTAGTGGACGCCAATAAGGGAACTGTGGTATCACCCATATAAAGACTATCAAGCATTGTTCAGGGTATGTGTGTACCCACTATAGCGCACAGCACACCAAGCACTCTGAACAGAGGGAATTGAATCGTGTTCATATTTTGTTTTCACAGTTGGACACAGTTCTACAAACCTCACCCTACCCCTGTCTCCATTGGATTAAGTCGTTGTGTATTTTTCTTTACAGGTAACGAGTGGGGGCAGTGGAGGGGGTTTTGGGTTGAGGAAAGTAGAACACTGTTGTAGGTCAGGGAGGTAGGGTGTTCTAATATTGTGTTCTTTGTCGTTGCAGATCTCCCTCCCTGCTGTTCCCTTCCTTTCCCGCGCCCCGCTGTATTACCTTAGTTGTTCGTTTCTTAGTATCGGAACACTGAGGTTGTTCGGTTGGGCCGGGAGTAGGACTCTCATCACAGCCCCGAGGAAGTTGGGAGCCGAGCCTGATAGAATTATCGGCCCACGGATTTTACCTCCTCTTGGCTGTGCTGGGAGTCAACCATGACTACCTTAGAGGATGTCATGGCTGCTTTGGCCTTAGTGCAGGTAGAGCTGGCAGCTTCCAATAGAGAGGTAGCGGCTGCAAGGACTGAAAACGCACAGTTACGAGCCAGGTTTGACAGATTTCCCACTACTACCACATCAACCGGGGCTTCTAGTAGCACTTCCCCTACCACGTCCGTGGTGGTGGAAATGCCCGCACAAATCCCTCTCGCACCACCAGAACGATACTATGGGGACATAAAAAAGATTCAAGTGTTTATGACACAGGTACAGATGCACTTTATGTGCAAACCCAAGATGTTTTCCACACACCAAGCGAGGGTAGCTTTCCTTATCTCTTATCTAGGGGGGGAAGCTGCACAGTGGGCTGTTCCCATAGTCAAAAGGGATGACCCACTCCTGTACCACTGGGACGATTTCAAGGAAGAGTTCGAAAAAACCTTTGATAGGAGGGCAGAGACCCTCACGGCAGACAGAGAGTTGTTGAAGCTAAAACAGGGAGATGCAGATCTTGTCACATATCTCAACAACTTCCGGAGACTCGTGGCCGAAACCGATTGGCCAGAAGCAAAAAGAACAGCCTTATTTTATCAAGGCCTTAGCGAAGACATGAAGGACGTATTAGCCCAGATAGACCCCCAGCCCCGTACTTGTTCTGCTTTAATTGACCTTACCTTGCGCTTAGACCATCGCATGAAGGAAAGGAAAGGAGAGCATAAGAAAAAAGATAAAGCAGTGATGCCTTATGAACAAGCCAGTAGTAGTGACAAGCCGGCTCCTGCTTCTGATGCAATGGAGATAGGGGCGGTGCGAGCCTCCTTAACCGCCAGCGAAAGAGAACACAGACGCATACAAGGACTGTGTCTCTATTGTGGGAAGAAAGGCCATTTCCTACGTGAGTGCCCGGTTAAGCCAAAGCTCAACCGGGTTCGGGGAGGACAGAGCCTTGCAGGAGCGGCAGCAAAGGAGTCGGAAAACTACACGGCTTGAAGGTGAACGAAGGGAAACCCTCAGGCATCCACATCATCCCTTCACTTACCCCGAATACGTTGGACGAGCGGAACCACCTTTTTATGAAAATGACCTTGCACATAAACAACAAACACCATGAAGTGCAAGTGATGGTGGATTCTGGGGCTACAGGATGTTTTATGGACTGTTCTATGGCTCGTCGTTTGGGAGTGAAACTGGTCTCTAAGGACAGACCCGAAACAGTCTACGCTGTTGATGGCAACGAACTACAAGCAGGCCCAATAACCTACCAAACGAGGGAGTATGAAGCCGTTTGTTCTCCATCCCATCATGAACGTCTGGTCTTCAACATCATTGAAGCCCCACAATATGGAATCATCCTGGGTCTCCCATGGTTGCAAAAACATGACCCTGACATAAGGCGAGCCCTGCTGGGGAGACAGTCACTAGCGAGGAGGACGCCCGGGGGAGGACCTGCATTACCCTGTTGCCGTGAGGGGAACGGCTGTGGACATAATTTCGCCAGCATACCGACCGCCGCGAGGGCAAGGGAACTACATCCCCCAGGAGCCCCGGCGGTCGGGTGACGTCAGCGGAGCGGCCGGAGCCGAGGGTAAAAGCCAGCAGAGCCGAGCGCTGCTTGCGAGCCCTGCTGGGGAGACAGTCACTAGCGAGGAGGACGCCCGGGGGAGGACCTGCATTACCCTGTTGCCGTGAGGGGAACGGCTGTGGACATAATTTCGCCAGCATACCGACCGCCGCGAGGGCAAGGGAACTACATCCCCCAGGAGCCCCGGCGGTCGGGTGACGTCAGCGGAGCGGCCGGAGCCGAGGGTAAAAGCCAGCAGAGCCGAGCGCTGCTTGCGAGCCCTGCTGGGGAGACAGTCACTAGCGAGGAGGACGCCCGGGGGAGGACCTGCATTACCCTGTTGCCGTGAGGGGAACGGCTGTGGACATAATTTCGCCAGCATACCGACCGCCGCGAGGGCAAGGGAACTACATCCCCCAGGAGCCCCGGCGGTCGGGTGACGTCAGCG
Organism: Lissotriton helveticus; assembly: GCF_964261635.1. NCBI lineage: Eukaryota > Metazoa > Chordata > Amphibia > Caudata > Salamandridae > Lissotriton > Lissotriton helveticus. The sequence continues at coordinate 650,425,491 of NC_136061.1, forward strand.
GAGCGGCCGGAGCCGAGGGTAAAAGCCAGCAGAACCTCTCGCATCGCGAGTCGCGCGTGGGAGCGCCCGGGCGAAGCCCGGGCAAAGGGTGGGCCCTCTTTGGCCCTCAGTGGACCGAGTAGGACGGGACGGGCCACCCCCCTTGTAACTTCTGCAAAAGGAGGTATAGTGTACACACTTTATTTTAACTTCTGTTTGCAACATCACCATTTTTATTGTGATCATGCCTTGTAAGGGGAGAACAAGCCCAGCTGCGCAGGGGTGTCATGTGGTGCAAATGCACCAAACGCTTATCACAAACTCCCGGCCTACTGTGCATGTTACAGACATAATCTGTCCCTGTTACTCCCCATCTAGTACGCTATCTCCTCCACTAAACTCCCCAAGAATGCATAACCTGTCCCCGTGGGATGAGCTAAACAGACTTTGCAAAACAAAATATGTCACTGTGGACTCACCCTTCTTCGCCAAAGGCACCCGCACTACAAACACTAAAGGCAGTTTACAGGAAACCCCCTCATTATTGAACAAAGCCAACACACAAGCCTCTGTACTTTCATGGTTACTACCCGTCAATAGAGAGCATGATGAGGACAATGCCGAAAGGACTCAATCCAAATCTCATACACCAACTGTTACCCCTGTGTCGTCTGTTCATAATCTCCCTACCACCATGGAGACTGAAGTCAAACTGGACGATTCAATATCTTATTCCCAGATCTCTCTTCTGACTCAGATCGAACAACTTGTTAAAACCATCATTTCCCCACTAACAGAAAAAATCAACGCTATAGGGGAAAGGCTCTCGGGTCTCGAGAACAAAATCACGGCTATCCTGAATCCCATCGATAATCCCGTAACTTCGAACCGACCCCAGCCAACCACCACTTTCCCAACAGCTAAGCTACCTGCCATCCTCAAATGCAAGCAAGTCACCCCACAATCCCCTATAACTCCAGGTTTAACTACTTTCAAAGCTCCTTTCAAACCAGTTATATCTAGGCCCTCAGAGGCCAAGACAGTACGCAATGCACCATACATACACCTCCCGCCACAAGCCGCGCCATATGTGTCCGTCCTCACAGGAGTACCACCACTTGCGTTGGGAAAAGCTGAAAGTCACCTGGACCTAATGAACAAAGTTATATTCTGGATGGGAAGAAATAGACCCCTACCATCGGACAAAGACGGCGGAATTCTGAGTGTGAGAAGGGTGGGTTGGTTGGGCCCACTACCAAAAAACATTTCAGGGGACCTGGTACTGGTTAGATTTAGGAATCGGAACATCGCACCATATTTAAGATCTTGTCCAGCCCAAGAAGGGGATGGCCCAATACAGACTTGGGACCTACATGATTTCTATCCCTGTATGCGAAATATCCCCCGGTTAGGAACAACAATAGACTACCACTACCAGCTGGGTGGGGAAGTCCAGGTACCCAGTGGTATTAGTTTCTCTGTTGCCAACAGATTTGATTCATTGCATAATTGTCGTAACTTTTGAGCTCACTCATCTTAAAGGGCAAACCCGTGTATTTTTATTCAAGATAGGGATAAACCCCTTGAAAAATATGTCTTACCACCGAATCCTGAAGTTGGGGTTATGTCGTTTTTGAACGTGAAGTTATGTTATTGTTGAATGTATATATTTATTTTTTAATTACTGTCATTTTTGTATGCTTTTATGATTTTAAAAAACAAAATCGAATAAAGCTTCTATTCTTCTTCTTCTTCTCATAAGGTGGACTACCAAAACGATCCGGTTCCTTTCCCATTATTGCCGCGACCACTGTTTCTCAAGGATAAGGAATCCGGCACAGACTGAAGAGCCTACGTACTCGATAGCCACAGCTGCAGAAAAAGACGTAACTCTGCCCTCGTGTTACGCTGAGTACAGGGCGGTGTTCAGTGATAAAGAGGCTGAGGTGCTGCCACCACACCGAACATATGACTGGCGCATTGACCTCATCCCCGGTTCTGAAATCCCCAACGGGAGGATTTATGCTCTAACACTACCTGAAACAGATACGCTACGAGAATATCTCGACAAATACCTGGCATTAGGTTATATCCGACCATCCAGATCCCCTGCAGCATCTCCTTTGTTTTTTATTCCCAAGGCAAATGGTGAAAAAAGATGCTGCATAGACTACAGAGCGTTAAACGCCATCACCGTGAAGAACCAGTATCCGTTGCCTTTGATCCCGGTGCTGCTGGAACAGGTCCGGGCGGCACATATCTACACGAAGCTGGATTTGCGCGGAGCCTATCACCTTGTTCGCATCAAACGGGGTGACGAGTGGAAGACAGCCTTTAAAACGCGGTACGGACTCTATGAGTACTTGGTGATGCCCTTTGGGCTCTGCAACGCCCCGGCCGCATTTCAGTTTTTCCTAAACGAAGTTCTTCGCGAATACCTGGATCGACATGTGGTCGTTTATATAGATGACATCCTCATTTATTCGAATTCGACAGAGGAACACATCACGCACGTAAGAACAGTGTTAAGAGCGCTCCAAGAACATCACCTCTTTTGCAAAATCACCAAATGTGAATTTCACGTCACCACGGTGGAGTTCCTAGGTGTTATGCTTACTCCTTCAGGACAGGTGATGGCAGAGAGGAAGGTCCAAGCGATTGTAGAGTGGCCCCGCCCCTCCAACATCAAAGACATTCAGAGCCTGTTGGGGTTCGCCAACTTCTACAGGCGATTCATATCTGGCTTCTCCGGAATGGTATCACCACTCACGAGGCTTACGAAAAAGAACACCCCGTTCGTGTGGGATGATGAAGCCCAACAAGCATTTGACAACCTCAAAACAGCGTTCTCATCCGCGCCTGTATTGACACATGCCGATCCAGACCTCCCGTTCATTGTAGAGGCGGATGCCTCTGAAATAGCACTGGGGGCAGTGGTCACAAAAAGAAGAAGCAACCGGCACCCTGCACCCGATTGCATACATGTCTAGGAAGCTCAGCTCTGTGGAAATCAATTATACCATCGCGGAGAAAGAGCTACTTGCCATTCGAGATGCCTTTATGGAATGGCGACACTGGTTAATGGGGGCTCGACACCAGATTACGGTTTATACTGATCATCGAAACCTTCAGTTTTTATGGGCCGCTAGACACCTTTCTCCCAGGCAATTAAGATGGATGATGTTTTTTGAAGAGTTTCGTTTTGTGGTTACGTTCCGGCCTGGTACCAACAACAGGAAGGCGGATGCTTTAACACGGAGAGAGAACCTCTTGATACCATCGGAGAAACCCGTGCGGTCCATCATAGTACCTGCAAAAGTCATAGGAGTAACCCATACAGATGACTTTTTGACCCGTGTTAGGAGGGGTGTACAAACTTGTGTGTGGCGCACTTGGCTCAGGCATCACCCGGAATGGAAACCAAGACACGGCGTGCCGATGAGAGGAAAACAGGTCCTGGTACCCACAAACGTTCTACGAAAAACCGTGTTCTCTTGGTGTTATGAGGTTCCGTGTGCCGGTCACATGGGGTTCGTCAAGACGTTGGAAAAAACCCAGCGGCAATTCTGGTGGCCTTCCATCAGATTGGATTTGCGCAGATGGGTGACAGAGTGTGCCACTTGTAGTCAAATGAAAACAGACAGACAGAAACCTCAGGGATTGCTACAACCTCTGCCCACTCCAGAGAATCCGTGGGAGAGGTTCTCAGTCGACTTCATTGTGGGGCTTCCGAAAGACCAGGGCAAGACGGCCATTATAGTGGTAGTGGATTTTTTGACAAAAATGGGCCATTTCATTGCCTGTGCACAGGTACCCACAGCAGGACAATTGGCACATCTACTCCTGGTGAACATAGTACGACTGCATGGCCTTCCCCGAGACATCGTGTCCGATCGAGGGGCACAGTTCACTGCGAGATTTTGGAAAACTTGGTGTTCAGCTTTACACATAACCTCGTCTGTGTCCACCAGTTTCCATCCACAAACGGACGGACAGACGGAGAGACTGAACCAATCCTTAAAACAGTACCTCCGATGTTATGTGCAAGAAAGCAGCGACTCTTGGGTTGATTGGTTGTGGGTGGCGGAAATAGCCTATAACAACACTCAACACGCATCCACTCAACACACACCTTTCTTTTGTTCCTATGGGCACCATCCCAGGATCACCCCCATGTTGTTGCCTTCTGATAACGTGAAGCTGCCTGAGGTGAGGGAACGGATGTTGCGGGTGCGCAAAATCCTTTTGAACGCACGCAAGAACCTTGTGAAGGCCAAAGCTAGTTACAAGCGCCATGCAGACAAGCACCGTAGACCAAATCCGGTGTATCAGAAGGGTGATCTAGTCTGGTTATCTACCAAGCAAATTAGATTCAAGAAACACAGTGTGTTTAACCCGCGGTTCATAGGACCCTATCGGGTGGTTGAGCATGTGAATCCGGTGGCTGTGCGCCTGCGATTGCCTGCGCAGCTTCGCATTCATCCTGTGTTCCACGTTTCCCTCTTGAAACCCTCCAGGAGTCCGGTTCGTAGGTCCCCTTTGCCTCTCTGGGTGCATCAGGATCGGTATACAACCTTTACAACGCACCTTTTACCACGACCTACCATTACCACGCATTTTTTACAACGCAGGATCCATTACAACGCATACCATTACCACGCATGTATTTACAACGCAGGTACTTTTACAACGCATACCATTACAACGTAAGTATTGGTAAGTATATTATTTTATTAAAAATATTATTTGGGTTTTTTGGTAAAGGGGTATTTGTAGGGTTCAGGGTCAGCTTTCAGTTTTTGGGTAAAGGGGTATTTTTAGGGTTCAGGGTCAGTTTTCAGTTTTTGGCTAAAGGGGTATTTTTAGGGTTCAGGGTCAGTTTTCAGTTTTTGGGTAAAGGGGTATTTTTAGGGTTCAGGGTCAGTTTTCAGTTTTTGGGTAAAGGGGTATTTTTAGGGTTTAGGGTCAGTTTTCAGTTTTTGGGTAAAGGGGTATTTTTAGGGTTCAGGGTCAGTTTTCAGTTTTTGGGTAAAGGGGTATTTTTAGGGTTCAGGGTCAGTTTTCAGTTTTTGGGTAAAGGGGTATTTTTAGGGTTCAGGGTCAGTTTTCAGTTTTTGGGTAAAGGGGTATTTTTAGGGTTTAGGGTCAGTTTTCAGTTTTTGGGTAAAGGGGTATTTTTAGGGTTCAGGGTCAGTTTTCAGTTTTTGGGTAAAGGGGTATTTTTAGGGTTTAGGGTCAGTTTTCAGTTTTTGGGTAAAGGGGTATTTTTAGGGTTCAGGGTCAGTTTTGGGTTTTTGGATAAAGGGGTATTTTTAGGGTTCAGGATTAGTTTTGGGTTTTTGGATAAAAGGGTATTTTTAGGGTTCAGGGTCAGTTTTGGTTTTTGGGTAAAGGGGTATTTTTAGGGTTCAGGATTAGTTTTGGGTTTTTGGGTAAAGGGGTATTTTTAGGGTTTAGGGTCAGATTTGAGTTTTTGGGTAAAGGGGTATTTTTAGGGTTCAGGGTCAGTTTTGGGTTTTTGGGTAAAAGGGTACAGGGTAAAAATTAAATATAATTTAATTTAAATTAAATTAAATTAAATTGATTAAATTAAATTAAATTAAATTAATTAAATTACATTAAATTAAATTAAATTAAATAAATTAATTAAATTAAATTACATTATATTAAATTTAATTAAATTAAATTAAAAAAAATATTATATACTTACCAATACTTACGTTGTAATTGTATGCGTTGTAAAGGTATATGCGTTGTAAATACATGCGTGGTAATGGTACTTCGTTGTAATGGATTCTGCGTTGTAAAAATTGCGTGGTAATGGTAGGCGTGGTAAAAGTATGCGTTGTAACGTCATATATCCATCAGGATCAGGAGTATGAGGTGAGGTGCATTCGGGACTCTAGAAGGGTGAGGGGTCGCTTGCAATACCTTCTCTCCTGGAAGGGGTTTGGTCCGGAGGAGGATTCCTGGGAACCGGCGACAGCTGTTCGGGCCCCCCGGTTGGTGGCCCGGTTTCACCGCTTGTTCCCTGGAAAGCCGGGGGGGGTGTTGGCCCCTTTGTGAGGGGGGGTGTACTGTCAGGTTCCAAGGCGCAGGACGATTACGGGCCGCCATAAACTACAATTCCCGGCATGCAGTGCGTACGTCACGCACCAACGTGAGCGGCGCGCGCATGCCAGGAAATAAAGGGCTGAGACGGACGGCGGTGAGACGCCGATAATTCCGTCTTTGCGGTGGCGTTTCCTGGAATTCGAGGTTGGTAGCGGTAAGAGGCGGCTGAAATACCCAAGTACGCCAGAACCGTGAGTAGCCAGAAGTCGTGGGGGTGTGTGGCGTTGGTAGTTCCGATCCCAACAACACACCCACAGCCTGTTTGGTTTCTTGGGAGTTTCACTCGGAGGAGTGGTACTCGGAAGTTTGTGGACTTCATGACAGTGTTTTCTACTAGGTGGCTTTACGTATGGTCGCTTTGGGAATAAGTCCAGCGGCTTGTTTGAGCCGTACTAAGCCGACCTGGTAACTTTGTACATATTGTAAATACGTGCATGCAGGCACAGTGGCGATAGGACTCACCTGAACCTTATTGAGCCTCGTTACTGTAAGCCCTCTCATAGTACTTTACTTCATATATTTCGAGGGCTCTAACTAAAGAAGATAGCGTTACAGAGTGAATTAACTCTGAGAACCATCTGCGAAGATTTTCCTACCATTGGGTCTTAATGAGGAGAATCTGAGGATTGCAGTGTTCATACTTGTTTTCTTTATCCCACTCTAACAGGAGACAGGAGGGGTAGTGGACGCCAATAAGGGAACTGTGGTATCACCCATATAAAGACTACCAAGCATTGTTCAGGGTATGTGTGTACCCACTATAGCGCACAGCACACGTCTGTACCAAGCACTCTGAACAGAGGGAATTGAATCGTGTTCATATTTTGTTTTCACAGTTGGGCACAGTTCTACAAACCTCACCCTACCCCTGTCTCCATTGGATTAAGTCGTTGTGTATTTTTCTTTACAGGTAACGAGTGGGGGCAGTGGAGGGGGTTTTGGGTTGAGGAAAGTAGAACACTGTTGTAGGTCAGGGAGGTAGGGTGTTCTAATATCGTGCTCTTTGTCGTTGCAGATCTCCCTCCCTGCTGTTCCCTTCCTTTCCCGCGCCCCGCTGTATTACCTTAGTTGTTCGTTTCTTAGTATCGGAACACTGAGGTTGTTCGGTTGGGCCGGGAGTAGGACTCTCATCACAGCCCCGAGGAAGTTGGGAGCCGAGCCTGATACTAGGTGTTGGTCCATGGCCCCAAGGAGAAGAGAAGGCAGGACTCAGAGAGGCCAGTCAGACGGCTGTTTAGAACGGGGACATCACTGACACATGAACGTCTAGGGTGGCCTCGGCTAGTGCTTCAACCCAGACGGTGTGGTATGGTCTATATGACGGGTGGCTACGGCACTCATTGGAGAGCAGTGGTAAGTATGCCAAGAGGGCAGTATTTTTGTCATGAACAGATGCCACCTGGTGTGGAAAGCAAGGGGATTGATGATACACAATTGAATTATGATGAGCAAAGCCTTGAGGAAGGCAAGTTGTTGGATGATGTTGTTCCAGTGGAGGAGGAGCAGAGGTGGTGGCATGATAGTGTATGCAGTGGGAGGGGGAGGCTTGAGATAACAAGGTTGTGCCTAGTGTTTTGCAGGTGTCACACAGACCGCGGTCGGAAAGGACTGCCAGCAGAGAATGTGGAGGGCCTTTACATTTGGTTGGGTGCAGGCATTGGTGTCCAAGTGCATGAGGCACATGCAGTAATGGTTTCCACTGGGGTGGACACACATGGGACTGCAACTGGGGAGGCTCGGTTGAGTAAAGATTTGCATCTGCGGGACACAAGGGTGGGGACAGAAGACAGGGCAGGGGTGGCGGGGTTTACACCAGTTTGAGTCGACAAAAAATACAAACAGGGCAAAGGTCAGGAAGGGCAAGGTAACTCAGGTGACAAGTGCTCAGGGGGTGAAACATAGTGGGGCAAAGGACCAAAATCCTGTGCCTTAGAGAGTAAAGAACTGAAAAGACATACATCACATTATATATTGGGGTGACTAAACCTTTAGGATCACACTTGATGCTCTAGACCAAAGAAAAGATATGGAAAGGGGAGTATGTAGAGATGTTTAAACTCCTACATTGAGAGCTGAGGGAGAAAGAGGAATTGTAGGAGGAGGAGTAAGAATTGTCAGAGGCCAAAAGTGCCGATGACAATAGAAAACTGGACTGCAACCTTCTTGATTTTTTAACAAGTGTGTACTGCAAAAAGTACATTATTCAAATACATGGATGTGATCATGAAATGCCCAGATCACGTATGGGCATACAATTGGGCCCAATATGACGAAAGGTTCTGGGCCCATCTGGCACTCGATCCGGAGGCTAAATGGGGCGAGATTGATCACGATCTGTGGCAGCACACGATTAGGCCAGCTAAATTTGGCAAAACAATATTTTCAGCAAGTGTTCTCCTGAACTTATAGTGTCCCTTTCAAGGATGTCCCACACAGAGAGGTGGGGAACACATACATGGTTCAGAGCGGAGTGCTTGAAGCTTGCTGGGACGTCAACAAGGTTGTCTGAACTAGGGAATATCACATGGTCTGATATCAGTGCTCCAAGTGTGCAGGTAAGCACGCCCTCGTTCAATGCTACGGGACAGTGGGGGGGCTTACAAGGTCAGAAGTCACTCGTCACATCAGCAGGGGAATGCTTTGCTCACCCTAAGTTGACAGGGTATGCCCAGATGTTGGTCCCTTGCTCACTTTGCCACTGGATTCAAGCTAGCCTGGCTGATGAGGGGTGTTACCCCGAAACCAGTCCCAGGATGCTTTTTTCCAGTTCAGGGAAGACCTGGCTTGGCAGTTCGGGCTGGACTGTTCCCATGAGGCACAGGGCCAAGACTGATTTGCATATAGCTGGGTCTGAACTGGGGTGGCAAAGTGAGCTAAAGAACAATGATGGATTCAACCCATATCTGTGACTGGGGGTGAGTGTCTGACAACTTTCAGGGCTCTGCCCATCATCCACTTGTGTTTGCTTTGTTTGCCCTAAGTTGTCATGGTGTGCCCAGACGTGGGACCCTTGCTCACTTTGCCACTGGATTCAAGCTAGCCTGGCAGAGGAGGGGTTGTACCCCGAAACCAGTCCCAGGATGCGTGTTTCCGTTCCAGGGAAGACCTGGCTAGGCAGTTCGGGCTGGATTGTTCCCATGAGGCACAGGGCCAAGACTGATTTGCATGTGCTGGGTCTGAGCTGGGGTGGTGAAGTGAGCTAAAGAATGATGATGGATTCAACCCAGATCTGTGAAAGGGGGTGAGTGTCTGAAATGTTTCAGCACTCTATCCATGATCTCCTTGTGGTTGCTTTGAACGCTGGGCCTCATCCCAATGCACAGAACTCAAGCTATCAGGGAGGCAGAGGGTTACATGAGGCAATGGCAAAGGGCTCTTTTGCCCATTAAGTCAAATCACTTGGACTATTGGCTGGAGCAATATACCCACAAAATAGATGCTAAACTGTTGAGCAAGGGATTCTGATGGGGCTTCCGACTGGGTTACAAGGGCTCGAGTTTGCAGAGATGGGCCAACAGTCTTATATCTGCTAAGACAAACAAGTTGGTAGTGCAAGACAAAGTGAACAAAGAAATTCTGGAAGACAGGATGGTGGGTCCCTTTGGAGATTAGCCCATGGTGAATCATTGTCTGCCCAATTGATGAATAAATTGCGAACAAATAGGCATTGGTGTCATACTCCTCTGTGGATTTCGCCATGTCATTAGTGGAGCAAATGGAAAAAGGGACAGACACGGCCAAGAGTGACATCAAGTCTGCTTTTAGAATGTTGCAAGTACACCCAGTTACTCGGCATTCAGATTGACGGTCAATGGAACGTGGATAAACCTTTACCAATGTGTTGTTCCATATCATGCATGCTTTTCTGCGATGGTTTTTCACATGGTGCACAGAGAATTCCACAAGCACGTACTAGCTGGATTGTCTTTGTGAGTCAGCCCAGTTCTGTGAACTGTCAGCAGCAGCTGGACAGTTTTCAGCAGCTCATGGGTGACAAGGGGGTGCCCTAGGCACCGGAAAAGACAGGGGGCCCCAACACAGTTTTGTCGTTCTTTGGCATTGAATAGATTCAGTGGCGATGGAAGTCTGCCTTCCGCTGGGCAACAGCCTTGACATGCGGCTGCTAGTGGATGCTGTGTTGGGAAAGGAAAAAGTGACGCTGCAGGAAGTACAGCTTTTGCTGGGATATCTGAACTTCCATTGCAGGGTAGTCACAGCAGGAAATTACATTTTGTGGGCTCCTAGGCTTGTCATTGGTGCGGTTGTTTGCCGTTACATGTAAGGACCTGCAGATGTGGTGTAGATTCCTGGAGGATTTCAATTGGTTCCCTCTAATGATGCCCAAGGACAGTGAGTGGGATCTTAAGATTTTTTCAGATGCGGCAGTGGGGGCATCACGTTTGGTTTGTTCTGGAGAGAAAAGTGGTGTACCGAAGAGTGGCCCTTGACGTGGAAGAACAGCAGTAGGAGCATCACACTCTGGGAACTATTTCCTTTGGTGGAGTCGGTGTCACTGTGGGGGAAGGAGTTGGCATACAAGAAAGTTATTTTCCGTGTTGACAATATGGCTGTGGTAGGAGCCGTGACCAGACAGTCAGCCAGGGATACCCAGGTTATGAAGCTTTGGAGGGTGTTTGTGATATATTGTTTGAGAGACGATATTTTGTTCACGGCGAAACGTGTCTGGTGTGGACAATGACATTGGGGATGCTTTGTCTTGTTCACAGTGGGAGAGGTTCCGTAGGCTGGCCACTGAATCGGACAATGTCAAAATACCACTTCAAGTGGATAAGTGGAACATAGGAGGCAGAGGATGCTCCAGCTGGTTGTAGGGTATTTGGCTGAGTCGACCAGGAGATCTTATGTACAGAAGTGGGACGAATTCCTGCGGAGCCAGTGGTTTGGAGCAGGATGTGGTTCAGTTTCTGTTGGATTTGATTGACAGGGGTCTGTCCAGGGTCACCATAACAGGGAAGCCGGTGGGCATGGCCTTCATGGGCAAGCTGTTTTGAGGATACGCCTTCCAGGGAACTGGGTAAGCGTATTCTTGAGAGAAGGGCACAGGAGTAGGTAGTGTGGAAACGCACCAGGGGCCATTGTCACGCCCACTGTTTGGGAAGGTAGGGAGGAGAACTTGGGTAGAGTGGAGCATCAAGACCACAAATATGACAACGCAGACGTTTTAATGGAGATGGAGTGCATTTCTCACTCTACAGGATGGAGCTTTCCATCATGCAGCCAAATGTCTTGGCGCAGGTGCGCAACATCCACAGATGAGGGGTTGACCCTAGTTAGAGGGGGGTCAGCAAAACATCATGGTTTGAGTCCTTTTCTAAGCAGCATTTGGCCTATAAATTCTCAGGGTTTTTGAATTAAAATTGATTGTTGCTGCCATGGGCGAATGCAGGATATAGGGGAAAGTATCAGGAAAGGACACCTTGAGTGGGCACGAAAATAAAAGTTATGTTTTAAAAATTGTAGATAGATAGATATAGGTTAAGCATTAGGGGAATTTAAAATTTGCCATTTTCAACTGTACATGGAATTTAGATCATAGTAGAACAGGATGTCTTGGGACTGTGGGATTTTTAGGGTCGGAGGAGGGTTAGGGATTATAGGTGATTTGCTGTATAGCGAGGTTTTTATTTTGTAAAGCATAAGGCCTAGTGTTTCACGTGATGAGCACCTGTTTTTAATAAAGCGGCCTTTTTCAAAACCAAAAATATGTACGCTGCTCCCCTTTCGCCCAATCAACAGCTGGAAAGTGACAAGTTAGCTTGAGCAGTGTCTGGTATTACATTGCAGCCTGTTTTTCGGGTTTAAGTCATTTTTACTCCATTTGAGCTAGAGAGCTGCAGCTGCACACAATGGGGCAGATGTTGGAACTGGCGACAAGAACCCAAAATTCATAATTTCACGGAAAAAGCAGCGATTTCGAAATCAAATAATTCCGCCAACTCTACGTATTGGTTGTCTCAAAATATGAGGAAAGGATTTCTCTGCTAGGGTTCTCGTAAAAGTACTTAGGTTAGATACAAAATTGCACTTTCTAATCACTGCGCGAAGCCAACAGAAATGTACGCAAGGTCTCAGGTAATGTCGTGGCTAAAGTGAGAAACCTGAGGATGCAGGTGTCACCACCCTCTGCTCCTTAGTATGTTCCCCTGTTTCTCTGGTGGCTGCAGAGGCCCCGGAGTGGAGCGAGAGCCCAGCACTGTGCTTTATACGCAGTAAGGTGCAATTCATAAAACGGTTCATAAAGTCTATGCTTTGTACACCGCCTTTCCAGGCTGCTTCCTTGGCAGGTTACGTGGGGGTATATTATATGCACAAGGTTTGCCGTGCTGCTTTCCTATCATGGGACTCTGCTGCCCTCTGCTGTTTCCAAGCTATATTTTATACTGACATGTAACAACGTGCTTCTAATTGCTGGTGGTGAAACTAAATGTGTTTCAATTATAGGTGTTATTTAGAACGAGTTTACAAATAAACACACAACCAGAAATTTACAACCAAAATATAGCGGTCAAATTCCAGTTTATTTCCACAGTAAATCAAAAGGACATGGGAAAAACACTGTTAGTGCCTAATATATTGCACGGTACGCTTACATTATACATGGAAAAAACACACTGCTACAGCCAGGATATCTTTTCAATGTGACTTTGCCATTCTGCACAATTGTAACCCCTTCCATTCTAGTTTTGTTGAAATTCTTCTTTTAAAACAAATATGTATACAAATTACATTTCATAAACCACGTATGCAGAGTATAACATGCTATTTATTACCATTGCTGATGGCGGGTCGAGATGGCAAAGGCGATCCTTGCCCTCTCGAGGCGTCGCCTCAAATGACTCATGGCCCCTCTGAACAACATTAATGGCATTAAATAGCATGTTACACTCTACACTTCTGAATGTGTTTCTATAGGACCATATTACACATATTACACTTATGTATTCATTTTTATTTATTTTACATGTTTATTTTTGGGTTTGACTAAAAGATATCACACTATATACTTCAGTAAATGGCACTGGAAACAAGCTGTGGTGTGACTGTTCTTCATAGGATGAATATGTAATGCATACGCAGATGAGCAGATTGTTATATGCTATTTATTGCCATTTTTGAGTGTGGTGAGAGGCCATCACTCGCCTGTCTAGGCACTGCACCCCACTCGCAGTGACGGCCAAAACACCATAGCCTTCTACCGGGCACATGAGGTTCAGGCGAAGGGCATGGTGTCCATGCAACCAGTGCACAATGGGTGGCCATACACTGCAGCACATGTCATGTGCCCATGCACAGCAGGGATGGGTGCAAGTCTTGCACCCACCCCCCACTGTGTATGACCTGTGGTTATAAACTATAGAGGTTAGGCGCAGGGCCTGGGTGTGCACCCAAACCACTATAGGCGGCACAGACTCTCTCCTAACAGGCCTTCCACCTAACACACAACAAGCCGTTTACCCACGCTGCACTTAACCCACAGCCAGGGTTAACCGCATGGCATTGCCTTAGGCTCAGCTTTGCGACTAACCTACAGCTGGGCTTGCCATTGGACCAAGGTGCCTATCCAACCAGCCAACGGCAGCCTTGCAGAGCTTAATAGAGGCAAATTATTGGATGTATTTGTGTTGGTTATTCTCAAAAGGACAGTTTTTTGTGTGGGGGGGATTGGGGGTGTTTTTCTGATTTCTTTTTTTGGGTGTTTATACTATTGAGGCTAATATTTTGTAATGAAGGAACTTGTTAAAACCTTCATCTATTTTCTCATCGCCTGTTGATCGATTTTGCTCGTCACATGGTTTTATGCACTTTTTACCCCCTGCACCACTGCACAAACACTTGCAGGTCCAGAGTTTTCTCCTTCTGTGTCTTCTGAGGAAATTCTCTGGAAACACTCGGAAATTATTCGAAACATACCCTTTTACACAAACAAGACCACTGAAATTCACCAGTTATAGTTATCTCAAGTAACTATAACACACGCCCTTGTCAGGCACTGCTAATTACCTCACATATTACATCATTCGTGACATAATTGATATCATCACTGTAGCATCTGGTATCACATCATTATATACGCATGACATGGAAGCAAGTAATAGTTACTTTAGAGCACAAGCTGTAGTTACTTGAGATAACCATAACTGGTGAATTTCAATAGTTTTGTTTGTTTTAAAATGTGAGTGTGATCTGACAACTTCGACTAACTGCAACGTCCCTTTAACCTTTGTTTTTTCTGTGAATATATATATATATATTTCCTCTCAAATGCCCTGAGCTTTACAGAGGTCACACAAGCTTCAAATTATTTCACAGAGACAATAAATTTTTCGACTCACCTTAGAGACAACGTGAACCAGCATGCTATTGTGCAACTCTTGTGTGTAACGCCCAAAGTGGGTGGTGTTCTCAATAAAGCAACTAAAGAGACAACACTGGTGAGTCAGTCATTTCCCCTGTGTAGCAGCCCATGAAGAAGAGGCGCTGGCCTCGAGACGCGTCGGGAACAGAAAAGGGAATCCTTAAGGGAACAGACAAGGGAATCCTTAAAATGAAATGGATGCAGAAAACTGCAAGCAGCCTCGCTTTTAGACCGGATGGTAGGAGCTGCATCGTGTGACCTCTGTAAAGCTCAGGGCATTTGAGAGGAAATATATATATATATATGCAACAAATCCAAATTCCGTCGGAAGAAGGAACAGGCCACTCAAGGAAAACGTCGGAAGCTTCTTTATTAAGCACAGCGTTGCATGATGCATTTCGGCCTAGCGGCCTTTCTCAAATGCCGCCGTATACCAAGTGTGACTCCACCCCCTCCTATAAATGTCCAGCATCTCCCTCAATGGCGGAAGTCCGCTGACCTTCGGTCACATGATGCCAACTTTGCTGTACTCCTGCCACGACTATAGCTCCCAGAGTTCAGTATTCCCAGGAAATTGTTGGTTGGGGGAGAAAATATTTCTGGAAGGTACGGGGTGTAAAATTCCGAGTTTTGGTTAAAACAAAGTTCTTCCTTCGGTCCCCTTGACGCTCCAGCCTCCAAGTGCAAGTGTCAGCCAAATCGTGAGACAGGATGGGTTAAACCTGCCTCCTCGTCTTAGTGGCGATCTGCGTCAAGCAGCGATTACTTGCTGAGCTTGCATTCAGGGGCAGGCCGGAGATTATCAATACCTTGATGTACGGAAACGCTGCAAGCAGCGGGGGGCCAGTAAAACTCCATATATATATATCCACGCTCAAACACACAGGGTGTAAAGCACTCACGGTGACACAGGTTCGTTTGCAGACATTTCTTTATAAGACGCGTTTCGGCGCTATGCCTTCATCAGTTACAAGAAATGCTTGTGTAGAAGCAGTCTGCTCATTGCTTGTATAACAATGTCCTCAATCCATATTGGCTATTGTTGGGCCAATGGCGTGGCTGCTTGCAGTTCTCCTTGACCCATGCCACGATCTCTATGCCACGCCCCCTTGGCCTCCGGAGGCACGTCCTAGGTCCCTCTCGCCAGCTGCTGTGTCCGTGATGTAACCACAGTCGTCGATCATATAGGTCGGCGTCCTCGGGCTTGTATAGCTCGCATCCAGGTAGGTACACCACAGCACAACAGCGGTCCAAGCAGATAAATTCTTCACGCTCCAAGTTCCCACCAGACTGCTGAACTCTTATGGCGGGTGCCGTTTTTCGCGAGGTAGGAATCGCGATGAAATCCACGCTAAAACACACAGGGTGTAAAGCACTCACGGGGACACAGGTTCATTTGCAGACATTTCTTTATAAGACGTGTTTCGGCGCTATGCCTTCATCAGTTACAAGTAATGCTTGTGTAGAAGCAGTCTGCTCATTGCTTGTGTAACTGATGAAGGCATAGCGCCGAAACGCGTCTTATAAAGAAATGTCTGCAAACGAACCTGTGTCCCCGTGAGTGCTTTACACCCTGTGTGTTTGAGCGTGGATTTCATCGCGATTCCTACCTCGTGGAAAATGGCACCCGCCATAAGAGTTCAGCAGTCTGGTGGGAACTTGGAGCGTGAAGAAAAACGGCACCCGCCATAAGAGTTCAGCAGTCTGGTGGGAACTTGGAGCGTGAAAAAAAAAAAAAATTATATATATATATATATATATATCCACAACTCGATTCACCTGGTCGTTCGAACACAGCAGCGTGTGCCTCCGTCGGGTGGGTGAAACCTTCTTGCCTCGCTAGCACAGTAAACACACGGAGCACTTCGGGACAAGTCAACATGATGGCTTTATTTCGGCAAATGCATTTCGGTTATTTTTACCTTCTTCAGTGCCAAGCCTCTAGTTAGTCCTCTGCTCAGCCCCCAAATTTAACAACTTCTAATCACCTCATTGGCGGGGCTTCACTCAGTTCAAAGCGGCAGTTCCTCCTATGAGAAACAAGAACGAAGACGGTGTGAACTCCATGTTCCGTGATGCACCAGTAATTATTTTTCGTTCTTGTTGTTTATAATTTGAGCATTTTCCTGTCGCTTTGCTCTAATGTAGTCCTTTACTTTCTTGTCGGGTTTGAGCAGGTTCCCCTCGCTTCCCGCTGATGACACCAAACGCAGACGCTTGTGGGTGACCCTCCTATGAACGGAGCACCCCAGGCTTGACTAGTCCGCGCCTTCCGACACCAAGCGCTGGTTCAGCGGGGGTTCAAACAACCCAATTAATATCCACAACTCGATTCACCTGTATATATATATATATATCCAATCGAAAGTTCGCCCAACATGGAAAGGCCCACACAGGAGTTAAAATAACCAATTCCTTTAATGGAGGATTTTGTGGCAGCGTTGCAGGAATAAAAACAGCACAGCACATCAATGTTCCAAAACCCGACGCGTTTCGTGCACCCAGCACTTAATCATGGGTTACAGAGGCTGACAGGATGCTGGTGATTCATCGGCAATGTTCAGGCATTCAATTTAATGTCAAAGTCACCGCCCTCCTGGGCGTGGCCACAGTGTGTCCTTGTGGCCTTTATAATACCTGTTGTACCTCCAGTGAGTTGCAAAATCACAGCGATGTAGTCAAAATTAATCCCAAGTGGGTCTGTGTTGCTCAGATCATACAGCGCACCACTTTTAGTGACTTCCATTTGGCAGCTCCCAACCTTTGTGCTGCTGCATGTGCCGTCGCAGCAGGTCTGCTTACACAGCAGTGCACTTTCCGCGGCCCAGGCATGGCACTTTTATCCAATCGAAAGTTCGCTTTTGTAGAGCTTTCATTGTGTTACTGTGTGTGTACTTACAAATGCTTTATGCATTGCTTCTCAGATAAGCTTGACTACTCGTGTCAAGCTACCAAGGGGGGTGAGCAGGGGTTATCTTAGCTGTGTGATCCCCTTACCCTGACTAGAGCGAGGGTCCCTACTTGGACAGGCAAACCTTTACCAACTAGAGACCCTATTTCTACCGAGGGCATTTTTACTTTGTCACTGGAATGAGGCCTGCAAACTCACTCTCCATTCTAAAGGTTCCTCTAATGCATGCTTAATTACCACCTGGCCTGCATCAGGTAGATGAGGAGGTGCATGCGTGATGAAAACGTGCTGAGTGCTTGTATGCCCTGCAAGAAGTACACTACACAAGGGGTGAAGTGTGGTACAGTACACACATGGTAAGTGTGTATATCTTGTCAGTGTATGTTTTTAAAATAACACACTCTGGTACAATACAGAAAGTCAAATAAACTTTATTTGGTTATTAAAATAACAACCATAAAAGCATTACACACTACATATAGTGACACATATTTACATAAAAAGGTTAAAAACGACTTGATTGAATTCATTATGAAATGATTACGAAAAAAAGTTACAGGCAAGATGTACACTCAAATATTAAAAAAGGATTACTCAAGAGACATGAAAGAGTTAATATTTTTCTAAGAGTATGTCTAATACAAGCACAGTTAGCCTTCCATACTTTTCCTAAATTTGAGTGCTAATTTTAAAAAGCTACACACAAATAAGGTACAATCCCAGCCTAACATCTGGAGATAACAAAGTGCTGGTCTAAATTGGGAAAAATTCAGTTTTTTGAGACAGGGTTTAAGATATAGCCTCCGTGGTATAATATAAAATGGACAAAAGAATAAAAAGTGTGCCAGGTCTTGCGGAGACTTTTCGTCGCAGCCGCAAGCCGGCAACACTTGTCCACGGTATGCTCCCTTTGGCACGGCCAGCAATAAATGAAATAAATCCAGCCTAAATCTTGTCAATAGGAAGCGGTCGTAACTTGTCATTGGCCATGACAAGTACGGTTCCATGAGCAGGGTTGTTTTTAGTAGCACATGTTTGCGTACGCTTCCTTTCATTATTTCGCCGGCCTCCCTGTCTGAGTACCTGGATGAGATAAAAGCCTTCTTCACAAGAATAACATCCAGTTTCGTAATGGTATTCGGGTTTGAGAAGCGGTCGGGGCGCCCAATTTCTCTGAAACAGTTACTTAGGTACCTTATCCAAGGAACCTTAAGCCTGTTTTCCCATGTTAACGCTTCCCTCAGTATTAGCTGGGTAAGAGGGATATCCTCACTTATCCAACAGTTTAGCCAGCATACTAAGGGTTTTACTGCTAATTTGTCGCATAGGAATGGTACACCTAGCTCTTCATGTACGGAGAAATTTGCTGTTCCACCAGGGAGCCTTAGTATTTTTTTGAGAAAGTTATTTTCTGCTATCTCCAGGGCTCCTAGTGGGACATATCCCCATATCTCGCTGCCATAGCATGCGATAGCAACACTCTTGGCCTGGTAAAAGTGCAATAGTGCTGCCACTGGGCTGTTGCCCATTTTTCTTGCAAAATTGAGTATTGCAGCATTTGCCCTAGTTACCTCTCCCTTTTTTTCTGAACTACGGGTCCCCAATTCAGTTGGTAATCGAACAGGACTCCTAGATAGGAGAATGTTTTTGTTGTGGGGATTTTAACCCCATTAACATTTAAGCAGTTTGGTTTTTTGTTACCTTGGCCAACCTTCATTACGAAGGATTTAGAGTTGTTTATACTCAGATCTCGAGATTTCATGAATGTAAAAAAGGAGTTTAATAAAATTTGTAGACCATTAGCAGTTCTGGACAAAAGGACTGCGTCATCCGCATAAAGCAGAACTGGCAGTCCTTTATGTCCAATGTAAGGATAATCAGCTCCTGTGCTTAAAAGATGCTCTTCCAGGTCGTTTATGTATAAGTTAAAAAGGAACGCGGCTAAGATGCACCCTTGACGAACGCCCCGGTGCACACCGAAATCTTTTGTCACATTTAAATCCTGTGTGAACCGGACGTTTGCCCTTGTGTCAGAATGCATGTCTGCTAGTAAATTGATTAAGTTCTGCTCTACACCCATTTTCATCATGGCGATCCAGAGCTTTCTATGGCTCACACAGTCGAAAGCCAACGAAAGATCCATGAACGCCATGTGAATTGTACCTTGTCGGGCCTTGGTGTACTTCCCTATAATTAGGTACAAGTTCAAACACTGGGTAATTGTAGAATGACCGGGCCTGAAACCATATTGGATTGGGGATATTACTTTATTTTCATCTGCCCATGCGACCAGTCTATTTAAAATTACACCCCCCACTACTTTGACAATAGAGTTGATTAGAGATATTGGTCTATAGCAGAGGGGGCTATTACGGTCTCCTTTCTTGAACACGGGTACGATGGTGGATACCCCCCATGACTTTGGGCAACCGGAGAGCACAGCCGCATTTAGTACTGCGGTGAGAACTGGTGCCCATAGTGACCTACAGGATTTAAAGAGGTCTGGTGGGAGATTGTCCGGTCCTGGGGCCTTATTACTAGTAAGCCCTTCAATTCCCCTTTCAACCTCGTTTATTGTGAAAAGCAGTGATTTCTCCTTGGGTATAACCTGGATACATTCTGCCTGTAATTCATTACTTTTAAAAATAGAGCTAAAATGATTAACCCACTCTTCCTCTGGGATATTTGTACCCATAGTGGAATTGTTTGGGTGATCAAATGGGGATTTGTTTATAATGTCCCAGAACTTGGCGCTGTTTTTCAGTATTTCGGGATCTAAAAGAGACTCCCATACATTTTTCTTTACTTCTTTTTTGCGATTAGCAAGGGACTTTTTGTACCTAGCACGCGTAGCTTTAATATGCACCAGATCTCTAGGTTTGGTTTTCAATGCCAACTTGAGCTCACGGCTGGCCTTAGAGCAAGCATTATCAAACCATTTTGGGTTACTGCTTACATTTCCTCTGGTTGTCACCGTTAACATCGATCCTACTGTTTGTGCGACACCCTCAAAGGATGCCAAGATTTGTTGCGATGTTGATTCGGGTGATATACATATCAAGAATTCAGAACTACAAGAGTTATTAATGGAATTATACAGATTTTCGTGGTTCACCATTGACCATTTTAAACGACGCTTCCCATTTATACATTATGTGGCCCCACGATCCACTCGTGGCTTTCGCTGTTTAAAAATTCCCCCACCCATTTTGATACATACAGGGTTATGATCACTATAGATACTCATTTTGATGTAGAAGTCCTGAACAGTATTGGCAAGGTCGGCAGACAATAAAATATGGTCTATGTATGATCCAGTGATGTGGCCTTTAAATGTGGGAATGGGAAAAAGAGTTTGGTCCGCCACTGTAGACATTGCTGTAATTAAATTGTTTTCATTCATTAAAGAATTTAAGTCTGTGCCACGCCGCGAGTGATCAAAGTGGAAACCTTCCAGGCTGTTACATCCTAGTTGGTTAATGGCAGTCACTCCGGGGTTTCCACATGGGTGTGTATTAAAGTCACCTACGAGCAGCAATTGACGGGACAAACTCTCTGCATTTTCTCTCAGAAAGTCACATAAAGGTTGTATATTACAATCACCTGACTGATTAATTGCATTATAAAAATTGATCAGAGTGTAAGTAGTTTTGCCCCTCTTTAGCTCCAAAACCTGAATCTTTTGATTACCGGAATGGTACTCGGCTTTAGAGCATGTAAGAGCCAGGTTAACATAGATCGCTAGGCCCCCTTTTGCTCTACCACTGGATGAGGGTTCTGCTGGGATGAAAAAGCTCTGAAAACCCTCGATATATACATTTTTCCCCACCAGCCATGTTTCCTGTAGACATATAACCGCATGTTGTTTAACTAAAGACAGCCAACCAATATCATTGGATTTATCACAAGGCCCTGCTATATTCCATGATATCAAGCTTTCATTACAGGGCGATGGTGAGCACAAGGTCTTGGTGTCTGTGTCTGTATCGGCCTTTTCTGCTAAAGTAACATTCGTTTGGCTTATTCGTCTGTCTGCCTGTTCTGCCATAGAATTGTGTATTATGTCTATATATGTGGGATTGTGCAGGTCTGATGGATTGATGGATTGATTAATCTGGGCTGGTAAGGCTATTAATTCGGGGGTAGGTCCGTGCATCACAGTTAGATAATCCTCGTACCCTAATTCTACACCTTGTTGTCTACAATTGCTATGAACGGGGGAAAGGAGTGTATCAGATAGTCATTCAACTCCTTCCATTCCACCCTGTCCATAGAGGGCGTTGAACCTGTTGGTGATAGGAATGTTGTACTGGTTGTTAAAGTGGGTAGGGTATTGATGTTCACGTTGGTATGTCTGTTGAGGCCCTTCCCACCTATCTAAACTGCGCCCCCAGTTATTATCCGGTGCACCTATGCCCCATCCATTTGATGTACAATTCCAGGCTAACCTTGTGGAGGCGTGATTTATCTTAGGATAAGTCATGCTATGCTGTTTCTTGCCAAAGAATTCTAGAGTAAGTGGGACGATAGTGCCTCTCCTGCGTTGAGGGGGAAGTATGTTTAAAATGATGTTAGGTAGTGTTGCTGAGTTCGCAAAGTTTAAGACTACACAGTCGCCAGTGAACTTTTTTGGGTTTTGTCCTATCCAAGGTACCCTTCTAGCTGACCTAACTTCTCCTGCTAACTGGTATTTCCCTTGAGGGGCCATATGCATATTGCCAGACAGCCAATGGAGGGCCTTACTTGTCAATGATGTTGGGGATTCTGTTTGCCCGGTAGCCAAAGGTGGGACATTTGCAAGTACCAATACTATGGGTGAGGCGTCTTCTATAAAATGTATTGAATCATTTTCGGAGTTCATTGGAGTCAATTCAGATGGTTTTGGAGGTGGGTCTTCTCTTAACAATAAAAGATTATTATGTGTTGCTAATGTGTGTCCAGGTGAATTAGTCTGTGCTACGTTTGCACCTCCCTCTATCCCATTCGTGTTGGGCACTTTGGTCGTGTTGGCTAAATTGGTGACTGTAGTTGATAAATTTGTCATCTCATCCATTATCATTTTCTGAGCCGTGCCTAATTTCTTCACTTCTGCGTAAAGCTTATCAAGTTTAGCCACCACCGGTTTAATAAAGGCCTTGAATTTGCTATCAAACATATCCGCTATCCTGCTTAATAATTCATCATCCACAGTTTGTTTGTCGCTGACGACCCCTTTCCCCTTACTTCTATCCCTAGTTTTTGGTGGTGTTGCAACCCTTTTTCTCACTCCACGATTTGTCTGTGCCTTTCTACTTTTTCTAATCGCCCGTGTAGCAGGCACAAAAACTGGGGGATCTTCAACTACATTATCCACCTGTGTGTCCACGTGTATGGGAGAGTCCTGTACAGTATCGTCAGGCTGAGACTCAATATCGGTATCATGATCTGAATCTTGATCGGACTCTAAGATTACACTGTTGTTATGAATCTCGTTCTCAAGTGTCACAGTGTCTGGGATTTTGTTTCCTACATCCTGAGATGAAATATCTACCCACGGGGAATTTGGTGGTGGGCTCATAGGGTGAAGGATAGGAGATTGACTTAAACCCAACGACTGTCTTCTTTCACTATTGATCTTAGATACTACATGTACCATGTAATTATCCATAGTGTTTGCCACGGCAGCAGGTATCTTTTTAGGCATCCTGAGTAGAGATATTTGGAGCACGAGTTTTTAAACCGAACAATTACAAATGGGTTGAACGCTGGGAAAAGAAAATAAGGGGGAACAATGGTAGAATACAATGTAGTTATAACAAGGTACAGGTGATCTTACTTTAGCCGGGTGTCTTATTGCCAATACGGGCAATATGGCGTGCCCAGTCCAGTCTCTGCCTGTCTCAGACTGTCTTAGACTGTCCGCCCTTAGTCCGGGCTTCGTCCGGCGCGCCCCGCGCGCGTCCTCGCGGGACGAAAGACCTGCCGGTGCTTTATGCGCCACCTGGCGCGCTGTTTGCTGGCGTCGTCGATTCCCCCTGGAGGCTGCTGGGAAATGGAGTTCGACCGGCGGAGCCAAGCCCGGCCGGTCGATTTCAGGGACGATGCGGCGGAGCCAAGCCCGGCCGCTGGACAAGCAGGTAGAGTGCCTCGGAAAATCAGGCTGCCAGATTAGAAGGAGAACGGGGAACTCGGCCCCTGCCGGTGCTTTATGCGCCACCTGGCGCGCTGTTTGCTGGCGTCGTCGATTCCCCCTGGAGGCTGCTGGGAAATGGAGTTCGACCGGCGGAGCCAAGCCCGGCCGGTCGATTTCAGGGACGATGTGGCGGAGCCAAGCCCGGCCGCTGGACAAGCAGGTAGAGTGCCTCAGAAAATCAGGCTGCCAGATTAGAAGGAGAACAGGGAACTCGGCCCCTGCCGGTGCTTTATGCGCCACCTGGCGCGCTGTTTGCTGGCGTCGTCGATTGCCCCTGGAGGCTGCTGGGAAATGGAGTTCGACCGGCGGAGCCAAGCCCGGCCGGTCGATTTCAGGGACGATGTGGCGGAGCCAAGCCCGGCCGCTGGACAAGCAGGTAGAGTGCCTCGGAAAATCAGGCTGCCAGATTAGAAGGAGAACCAATACAGAAAGGCAACAGTGCTGAACAGTGAGTGCAGACTGAATGTGTTTTCTGCATGTGGTTCTGCTTGTTGTGGCATAATGCATGAGGATAACAATGTTTTGCAGTAAGTGTGCTGTAGATGTACACGGAATGCAAGTACGCTTGTGCTGGTACATTACATGAAGGACCCTGGATTCCATTTTAGGTAAGCCCAGTCGGAGTTGGAGGAGCGGCACTACGTGGAGTTCCACAGAGTTGGAAAATAACTCTGTTGAACTTCGCTCCACTTGCCTCCACCCTCCCTAATTTAATTATAACAAAAAAAGGCACTTACCTGCTGTAGCGTCTCCAGGATGCCCTCCCCCTCGCTGTGGTCTCTCTCTCCTCCTCATCCTTGCCATCCTCATCCACGCAAACTTCTACGTTGTATGTCTTGTGCGCGCACATGCGCGCAACACTTGCAACGTAGGGATTTGCGTGGACGAGGAGAGAGAGACCACAGCGAGGAGGAGGGCACCCTGGAGACGCCACAGCAGGTAAGTGAATTAGGGAGGGTGGAGGGGCTGGCTAACTCCGCTCTGCTGTGGAGTCAGAGTTTTGCCTGAACCCTGCGTTCTCAACGGAGCGCGGAGTAGGCAAAACTCTGTAATCTACACTGGCGGAGTCGAGTTATCTGCCCGGGATTGATTTTAGGAAGCCCAGGCCTGCTCGGTGAAAGCATGAAGACTAGAAGAATCCTCCCAGACAGATCTGTGTATTGCTGCATTCCTAAGCTGGGACGGACATGCACTGGAGGATGGGAGAGCCTGGCTCGTTTTGTGCATTTCAATGGGCTCTTTGATTCAATGATAGATCACAAGGAAGGGGCCTGGATACATAAAAGAAAGAGAGAGATTGGGCTGATAAGGGAATCATAAAGAGTAGGACTGAGGGTCCTGGATTAATCTTTTGATGCACATATCTCTGCGTCTGACAACCATGTGTGAACTCAGGTCACTCCCATGAATCTTGTTGTGGGTTAATCAGCTTTGGAGTCCTGCCTGCTGTGACAGACATCCTTCAGGAGGAAGAAAAAAGGAGAAAGACGTCTGTTTCAAATAAGCAGAACACCAAAATAAAACTTCAAACAATCAGACTCTAAGTTATATTTTGGGTTTGGAAACGGACTATAACTAGGGGAGTTTGGGACCTCATCTCCTGAGCAGTCAGACAAGCTGTGTGAGGAAGGGAAGCTCTGCAAGACGTCTGCCTTTGACCAGGACTGGAGGGCCAGGTCTGCTAGTCTCCCTGCTGCATGTGGGGATCTCACTCAGGTAAACCAAGACCTCCTGCCCTGCAGCATGGAGCCCCAGTGCCTGACTGCTCCCCAAGACCAGTGTGCCCTGTGACTAAGAGGAGAGTATTGGAATGAACAAGGTCTAGGGAGGGGAAGCACTATTGTGAGGGTTCCCTGTGCAAAATGCGAGGAAACCACTCTTAAACCGATCAGGCAGTAGCCTGTTATTATTATTAAATTATTATTAAAAACATTTGTAACGCGCTCTATCACCATTGGTTTCTTGGCGCTAGCCTGTGTGCTGGATTGATTCAGTGACCCCGTGTGCCAGGAGGGACCGCCATGGACTGAGCTCAGGAGCAGGGGTTGTGTGGAGGGCGCCAGACCTGTACAACCTCGTGGTGGCTGACCTGTATGCCAGAGAGGGGGCTACCATGAATATCAATACCAGGCAGAGTAACCAGACTTGTAAGTGCCTTGGCAGAGGACCCCATATGCCAGATGGGGCCACTGGAGACACTGAGGCCAAGGATTCAGGCCGTCGCCCAGGATTGGGAAACGGAGGCTGTGACCAAGGCAGGTCTGGCCTGCATACTGTGAACTGCAGTGAATGGAGCCTGAGGATCAAGGGACATCATCGGATCCCCGTCGGAGCAGGGAGATCAAACTATGCAATGAAGAGAAATGTGACTTACCTTGTGATCGCCGGAGAGGGAACAACCCCCATCACTTGAACCAGCCCGTAGCATGACCCGGAGGAGAGAGCCTGTGCCTGCCGGGTGCTGCTGCTTCTGTGCCCGTGTAGCCTGACTTTGCGGTTCCGGGGCAGCACTTCGTGGCAACGCTAAGGCGTTCTATACCACCAGAGTAGGTAAGCCATAAACTGAGCCTTTGGGGCCTTCCTGGACATACTGCGATCGGTACTGCGACCCTGTAGACTTTTGTGACTGAACTTCCAAAAAGAGTCAGATGGGAGAAATCTTGAGTAAGGTCAAATAGTTTACTTTTCCTGGACGTGGCAATCAGTGAATGGGAACTAACATCAAACCTGTTGCACTTAAGTTAGAGGGAGTGGCCTGACAACTAATAGAGCCAGTGTTAATCCTTCTGAATGTCATTCACCTTTCCATGCATAGAATTAACATACTTCTTTGTATGAAAAAAAAGTATTTGCCTGGACATTGATTTATTTGTAGCACTGCTTTCACGTTGAGTTATGAGTAGTGTTCACTGATCTGTACCTGCGCTTCCTCCAAGGAGCCTTGACTGTTCGTCTGATGCTACCTGACTGAGAGTCAGGTGCTGAAGAAATGCTTGGCCCAGTTGAGTAGAAGTTGGTGGCCCTCCTCCACCAGGCTGTCCTGTGACATTGTGGACATGCTAGCCTGCACATAATGCTTCCTAAGTCCCCCTCCCTCCTTGAAGCTAATTGTAGCTGGTGGGTGGGGAGAAAGATGCCAACTCATTCCTTTTTTCAGATTAGGTTTACACCTGCTTTAGGGAAACCCAACCCAACAGATTGAGAGGGCTGTCTGACCTGGAATCAGCAAAACAATCTTGAATAGTGCATACTAGTCTGGACTGAGACTCTTGGCTTCAGAACCCTTGAAATGTTGAATAACAAGTGGATGAAGCACTTCTCCAGGACTGTACAGAGGGGCATATTCTCAAGGCACTATCGCAGCGTTATTGGCACTCTATGGCAGCCAAAGTTGTGATAAAAAAAACGCCCTATTCACAAGCAGGTAATAACAGCCCATATCACCAGTTTACCAATGATAGCAGCCGCAAAAAAAATCACCACAGATGACCCCAGCAACTACAGCTAATGAGATGCAGAGTAGGCGTTCCCATGCCAAAGCAGCAACAATACCACTCCGCAACATTCTCAACAACCAGCCAGTTCGGCGATAAGATCACAAAACAGGCAATAAGGCGTTAGCAGCAGGAAATTAACACCTGCTCCGACCTGGTGTAAAGTCGTACGACAGCCTCACCACAAAAGGGAGCCCAGCCCAGAGCTACACCTGAGTGGAAACAGATGCCATGGAACCACTGATCATGCAGCCCGGACACCCAAGAGGACCACAACACGCACCGCCACCACCCCCAGGACCACACCCCCCGGGCCCCCAACGCCCCTGCGGACCAACACTGAGGCAGCACAGGCAAAGACAGCGACCCCCTGAAAACGCACCAACCTCACACACCCAGCATCAGAGAATGACATTACACACCACAGGCTCAAAGGGACAAGCAACATCCCACCTCAGACAAAGCTGCTGGCTGTGCTGCACCTGTTGGCCTCTGGTACCTACCAACCAACAAATGCCAGAGTCGGAGGAGCCCTATCAAAGCTCCTCAAACCTGTAGTGGATGCCATCATCAGCTTGGAACCCCAGTACCTATACTTCCCCCACAATGCACAGGAACATCTGGAGACCAAGCAAGACATCTATTGCATAGCTCGCTTCCTGCACGTGTTGGGGCAATTGACTGCACACATGTCCTACTGGTGCCCCCTGGCAACACTGCACACAATAACCGCAACAGAAAGCACATGCATCCCATCAATGTACAGGCAATAATGGTCTCCTGGGAAATCTCCACCAACGTCGGGGACAACCGCCCAGGCAGTGCGCATGAGTCCGAAATGTCCCGACAGACCATCAGCAACCAGTGCTACCAGGATGGCACCTAAGCAAATGCACTGCTCATTGGCAAGTAGCAAATGAATACAACACATACCTCAACTCCACAACCATGCAACACACAATACGGGGATGCACATGTTACAAACTCACATACAACTTACCAAACAACATGCCCACCCACCAGACACAACAGCACAACTTACTGTGGGAACCTGGGCCAGCCAGGTACATGAGCCATCAACTCAAGTAAAAAGCTTCCTAGGCAATTGATCAAAGGAAACAAGTCAGTAAGGGAACGAGCAGGAAACAAAATATATATAGAAAATTCATTTTAATGACATCAATGAAAAAATATTTATAAAAATTAGTGTTGTGACAGAATACATACAATTGTACATTTAAACATAAATCACATATAAAATTTATTTTAAAAAACAGGGAAGAAAATCAATACACTTGGTGGCATAAATCAAATCGACGCGCGTTTTGGAGTACACAAAGCCTTCTTCAGGAGAAGCCACACATTTACCTGTAAATAATATTAAATATACATTCAAATATTACATTTTTATCACATATACTTTTTACATCTAGTCATCATTTTCTTGAATATTATTCTTGCATAATACATTAGTTACATAACACATCTATTTATTAAAAACTCATAGTCTGTATTCCATGCTGTTCCCTTTGTACTACATCAAGTTTCCATTACAGAAAATTCTGATATCTGAGTACTCCTATCATTTGATGGCTGTACAGAGATGGCTAGATATAGAGGCTGCTGTTAAGATCGGAATGATACATTTCAAGTGTTTTCAAGTAGCTCTCTATGAACCAAAATCATCAGATCAAAGAATATCATAATAGAAAGAAACTGAGCATCTACTAAGATAACATGGTGTTCATCAAAGCCTGTAGTCTCGAATGCAGGCAGACTAATGAATAAAATGGACGTCTAAATATTGTGAATCCAATATGTAGAAACAAATCTAAAAATCCTGTCCCAACATCTATCTGTAAGAGAGATCTTATTGGTGGATAGGGTATAAACATTCCTATAGGTACAACAGATATCTAGACACAACAGACATCTACCTGTTGATAATGTATATGTAAGGGAAACTTACGTTCAATTCTCTAGTAGTCGATAATTCTAAAAAAAGACCTGGAGATGGAGATCTTATGATCCAAGTACGATAGGTAGTCTGTTCCTTAGATGGGGTGACAAAAACATATACTCATAGGATATATATATTGCCTTCTCAACTTGTGTCCCATCTATTAATCTCTGATGTGTTCATAACTTGTTTAATGTCCTCTTATCTAAATATTATATTAGTTAAATGAATGCCTATATAGGAAGATACCTCAAAAAGAATCCATATCTTAATAGAGGGTCGCATCCAACGGTGATACTAGAGTGACGAAGGCCTATTCAATAAGAGTGAACTGCGCAGACGAAGAGGAGCCATCAATGTCATGGCACCTCAGCCACACAGTAGCTGAATGTGGGGAGAGGTGGGAACCAGGCATGTGCGAAGGAGGCAAGTGACCTATGAATGAGAATGTACCCATTGCCATGTGTGGCGTGGATGTAATGGCCAGACTGCAGTATGCAGACCATACAGCGGTGTATGGCGACATATCCATGTCGACATACACCGCTGGTGTATGGAGTGTAGTAGACAGTGAATACAACCATGTCACCCCAGCCACTGGGGAAGCTCATGGAAATCTAGCTTGTTACACCTCCCCGTAAGCGTGGGCGAAGTGGGCTGGCCCGGCATATGCCAGGCCAGCGTAGGGGTGTGAATAAAAAGCATGCAACTCTGGGAGTGATCCTCTTCCGGAATTCCCAACGCCTCTGCCAGGGCTGCGCCCCTTAGCCCGCCATGAGGCCGCCGCCGCCACCGTGAGCGGTGTGGCCTGTGATCCTGTGCACCTGCAGCACCCCAGGCCGTTGGTTCCCAAACTCTACTTGCCCGCCCTTGCGCACCCAGGCCTCACTGCTCACCTGCCGACACCGGCATGTGTCGAAGAGGGCCCACCACATGCCAGTGCAAGCGCCAAGCCCGAGGCACGTGAACCTGGCAACCAGCTACGACCATCACGGCCTCCACAAGCAAGGCCCCCAGTACTCCTTTCTCGTTGACGTACTCCACCGGCATACACAGCAGACTAGTAGGTCACACATTTGGGACTGAGTCTTAATTTAGCAATGGCGGAGTCCATATCATTGTACCGGCATCATCGCAGACTGCACCCCCTCTCAGCCCCGGTGCCACTAAGTCTGTTGTCCGACATCCATGGACACTCTTTGTTTGCACTTTAGTGGCGTCTGAGTCTATGGACTGGGGGTTGGCTTCTTCCTCATGTAGCTGATACCTAAATGGTGGCGAAAACAAGGCTGCAGCATTCCACTCCTCCATTTGCTGCTTCCAGATGGCTTCTGCCCTTTGCATCATGCCCTGGAGGACACCCTCCACTGTCCCCCACAGCCCTCTGCCACATTCACTTCAGACATCGATGAGGACCCGCTCAGTCCACGTGGCCCTACCTCAGTGCACCGTAGGTCAGTGTACCGTGGCGGGGTGCCTGTGCCGGCCGCTGTGCATCCAGGGCCACTAACTCTGCACAGCTGAAGTCATGGACCCTGTCTGATAGAATATTGGATGAACTCTGTGACGATGGCCTTAGGGTCGTCAACGCCATGTGTCTGTGGCACTGCGCTGTCCCCTGCCTCCAGCTTCAACTGGTGTCCACCAGGGCTCACACATCAAATCAACTCCTGACCGGTCCAGATGTTGCATCCACTGCAGGAGGCACACGCCACCACCGCCAGGACCAACTGCAACTGCCAGTGTCGAAACGGTCATACTGGCAGACTGACGGAGTTGCTCACACCTGTCTAGGATGCCCTCTTCTGCCTGATCCCCTGCTCAGCACTCCAGGTGCCATTAACTCAATGCACCACGAATCATCGTCCATTACTGTTTTAGGTATGTGCTGTGGAGAGCTCATGCAGTAATGTCACCTCAGGCAGTGTGGGAGACCTGGGACGATGATGAGGAAGATGATGCAGGTGTGACACCCCCCACTGCAGCTGCATCAGGAATGTCCAGAAGGGACACAATCCTATACAATTTGTTCACAAGAGCATGCTCATCTCGAGTGCCCCAACCTCAGTGCACTGCAACTCAAGGACACTTCTGTTTGCTCATCTTGTGACCTGTGGACTTGCTCCGTCTACCTCCATGATGCTCCGCAGTTGTCTCTGTAATGCTGGTGTTTTCTGTTTCCATATTCATAGTGTCCACTGTTGTATTTGTTGCCAGCACCAACAACTCCCTGATGGCTGGCTTACACTCACTCCACACACATCCAGCACAGGCGTCACTGTACATGTGACCCTGCCAATAAAGGGGCGGGGCGCACGTGCCCGTAGCCAGTCCAAAAACTATCTGCGTGTGTCCGTGTGGTCATGATGTGTGCATGAGCGCTCCGGGCCCCTCAACATTACATTGTGCTGTGTACAGCGGCGCAAACCATGTCATTACAGGCAGCGGGTTAGAGCTTGGAGATGTAGCTTTGTCGTCAGCCACTCGATACGTAAGAGGACCAGCGTGGGAGTGTGGAAGGTAATTCCGGGGCTCTGGGCATGGTTCAGTACAGGAAATGTGCAAATGCATGTGTCTCTGTCGCAGTGTGGGTCTCCCTTGTGGGGTGTAGGTGGTCCCTAATGGGACTTCGACACCCCGTATGTGATGTAGTTAAGCTTCCATGAGCTCTGAGCCCACCCGCACCTGTTCAGGCACCTCCTTTTGGCATTCTGACACCTGGCATTGGAATGCGATGTGTGCCTCGGTGAAGTGTTGGGAGCCAGCCATGAGGGCAGGTGCTTCCTGCTGTGTGGTCTGTACAGGGGCTGGGGTCTCCTCTATGGAGTTTGGTTGCCCTGCTCCTGGGGGTGGGTTGTCTGAGATGTCCATGAGCTGTTGTAGGGCATCGGTGTCGTAGGTGTGGTGGTCGTCTCCAGCATCACTGATGGGTTGTCTGGTCTGCCCTGCTGGAGGTGTTGTTTGTTTATGTTTATGTTTATGTTTAGCATTTATAAAGCGCGGCTTATACCCGAGGGCGTCTTGGCGCTGAGATTTGCAGACTTATTGATTGGTGTGGCCTGTAGTGTTCAGAGTGATTCAGAGATAACCGTTATTGATTGAACAACCATGTCTTTAGTTTCTTGCGAAACTGCAGGAGTGATGGGCTTAGTCTAATGTCTTGGGGCAAGGTGTTCCATAGTTTAGGTGCCGCTATGAGGAAACGACGATCACCCCATGAGACTGTTTTGGATCGAGGGACCATGAGTTGATTGAGATTGGAGGACCGGAGCTGTCTAGGGGGCAGGTATCGAACCAACTGGTCCTTTAGAAATTGGGGACCTTTGTTGTTTAAGGACTTGTAGACTAAACATAAGGATTTAAATTTAATCCTATTGTGGATGGTCAACCAATGTAAATCTTTTATTGTTCCTGATATGGCCGCAAATTTTGGAAGTCCGGAGAGTAGACGGGCAGCAGCATTTTGTATCGACTGCAACTTTTTGAGGACCCTGGCCTGAGTGTTTAAAAATAGACCATTGCAGTAGTCAAGGGCCGATAGAACCAGGGAGCTAACCAGGGTTTTAATGGCAGCTGCTGGTAAAAACGGACTTATTTTCTTAATCATGCGTAGCTTATAGTGTGCCAAAGATGCTACTTTATTCGCATGGTCTATGAAAATGAGAGCATCGTCGAAGGTGACTCCTAAATTTCTAACCTTAGCCACTGGAGTTGGGAGAGCTCCGAGAGTAGATGGCCACCAGGCTGAAGACCAAGGTGGTTCAAGTGGTCCAAAAATGACCACCTCAGTTTTTTCAGAGTTAAGTTTTAGGCTGTTTATCGCCATCCAATCTTCTATGGCCAACATTCCTTCTTGAAAGCGTTGAGCCACATCCAGACCATCGCCTTTAATGGCTAGTACCAGTTGCGTGTCATCTGCGTATGAAGTTAGGCTCATCCCGTGGCTTTTGATGACACTAGCAAGGTCCGACACATAGATATTAAATAGTGTCGGACTAAGGGATGAGCCTTGAGGAACTCCACACGGCAGAGACAACTGAGCAGATTGGTATGTCCCCAAGGCGACAGCCTGGGTTCTGTCCTTAAGGAACGAGGCGAGCAATTTTAATGCCGTTTGTCCAATGCCCATATTACCGACACGGTCGATCAAGATCTTATGATCGACCGTGTCGAAGGCTGCAGACAAGTCCAACATTACCAGGAGAGCTGTCCCACCCTGGTCTCGTATAGCTCGTACTTCATCTGCCGCCTTGATTAAGGCTGTTTCGGTCCCATGATATTTCCGGAATCCGAACTGTGTATCATCGAGCCGTCTATAATTCTCAAGATACTCCGACAATTGTGAATTCATAGCCTTTTCGACCACTTTTGCTATGAAGGGGAGACTGGCAATAGGCCTGTAATTCTTCAGGTCACTTTTATCAAGGCCCGGTTTCTTTAAAAGGGGTTTCAAAAGTGTCTTTTTTAAAACATCGGGATAGGTTCCTGAACTGAGGATGGCATTGGATACCTGAGTAATTACTGGTATTAAGAGGTCGACAGCAGGGAGAAGAACTGATACCGGACATGGATCTAAGGCAGATCCCGATTTAATAGAGGTGACGATGGTCTTTACTTGGTTATTGGTTAAAAGATTGAAACTGTTTAAAAGGGTTGTATGTTTATTGAAGAGCGAGAGATTAGATGTGTTAGACTTAGATGTGAACGTCTGGTAAATATCGTCTACTTTAGAAAAAAAGATGTGAAGGGGAGATGCATGTTGACATTGTGTTGACATTTATGTTGGTGCATTGTTCTTGTTGACATGCAGGCTGTATGACAATGTACATTGTGACTGTTTTGGCGGTGTTGCCATTTTGATGCGGAACAGTGGTCTTTTGGACTACGTGACGGATGTGAGATTGTACGCGTACGTATGAATCTAATGGCTTCCTGCTCTGTTCGATGTGTTTGGCCTGTTTCTGCGCATGAGCGGACGCAGTTGTGTCCCCTGTTCTGTAGTGTTGGTGTTGAACTTTGTACAGCATTGTCGTAGGATGTGCTGTTATTACTATGTGTGTGTGCTGCAGTGTGTCACAGGGACATGATCATGGGTCATTATGGGTGTGCAGTGTGCTACACATCATTGTGCATGTGTGTCATTGTGCCCATCTCCCCCCGTTTCTCCAGTCCCTGGTCGTTGCTCACCCTGTTGATGTTGTGTCTGGTCCTGTCGAGCTGTGTCCGGACTCCCACCTCCTTGCACCGTCTCCACACTGACGACTATGGCCTCCATTTCCTCCAGCTCCTTCTGTGGCGCAGGACTCCCACCTCCTGTCGCTGTTGCCGCCTTCCTGTTGGGAGCGGGTTTGTGGTTGGTGTGGCTTTTCATATCATGCCAGCACCCTTTGGCCTCCTTCATTGGCCTCCTCGACACTCCGACTGCATTCTAATTGTGGGTCAGTTGATGATAGTATTCTGTCACCTCTGTGATGCTGATCTGGTTTTCCTGCGGACTGCATCCCGTCTTCCTCTCCCTCTTCTCCTTGGCCTTCCCGACCCTGCTGTTCCTTGCTTGTGGTCGGTGGGTCTTGTGGGGTTCGCGTTGGCCTCTGCACTCGGTCAGGGTGCATCTATGTTGCTACGCACTTTGGATTGTTTCTGGTGTGTTGTTTTTGTAGTTTTTAAGTGCATTTTCCAGCAAGACACTGGTTTTTGCTGCTTTTTGTATCACGATTGGCCTCATCGAAACTTTGCGTTCGTGTTTTGCATTTTTGCGGTGTGGCGTTGATTTTAATGCAGTCATTTGACGCGTTATCTGGAGACTGTCGCATGGTACCATTGTGTTGTGAATACTTAGTTAACACGGCGTAATTTTCCCATGATAGACTGCGTTGTTGAGTGTTGCGCTAAGTTACTTTTGTGATGGTTATCACACATTGTTGAGAATATCCCCCTATGTGTATTGCATGAACTGGATAGTTCTTCAGCCCCCTGATAAAGCCCTAATGGACTTCTGGGCCATCAGCTAAAATGCAATCTTGTTTGTTTTGCATGGCTGATAATGTTTAGCCTACGTGAGAAACATTCGGTTTCACATGTGAGGGTATGACACATGCTTAAATATTTTCATAGCAAACTTGTTGCACAGAAGCATGAAGGGAAGCAAAGAGATTGAAGAAATATAGAGTTACATTTTCAGGCCCATATCATCTTCTTAGTGGTTGTGCTTGATTGGTAGGCTGTGAGGTTCTTGTCTCACCTTAATATAAAGTATAAGGTGTCATGTAGGAGCATCAGAGGAATGTTCCAATCATCAGATAGATGGAGCTGCACTTGTGGCTAAGTACCATCATCCTCTAATATGACCTGTGCATTATCACATTTGGGAATATGCAAAGTATCTACAGTCCGACTAAATACAACATTTCAGAGATCTTCCTTCATCTTACCAGGAGAACATTTCTGAGCTCGCATCTGTACACAGAAAGAGTACCATCAACATGTATTTTTCCAAAAGTAGGGATGGTCATGACTGCAGACAGCAAGACCAGAGCATTATATTTTGTGAGTCTGGCCATAGTGTTAGGTAGATGAAGGTACTATAAACAATGCGAATGACCTGGTGCACCATGTCGAGAGCCTTGAAAGAGCTACAAGTGGCGATAGACAGCTAGCTGTGGGTCTTTAGAGCGGAAATATGTGATAATTTGAGTATATTCACAAATTGAAAGGTGGCTTCATTTTGGGATTTCTGTGGAGATCTAAACAACTTTCTTTGTGTGCTTGACTGGTAATTTATGAATGGACAGCAATGTGGTGCACTTTCTTCCATGATCTGAGGAGGGCCTTGCTGATTGCTGTTAGTAATGTAGCTGGAACTGTAGGGGTGGGGAGATCAAATTGAATCTTGCAGTGAAGGTATCGGCCAATAGTAGTAGCCTAATGGATGGGCATGGATTCTACCAGGCAAATTCACCAACGTTATACTCTGCAAAAGGTTTCTTTGGGCTAAAGGATTGTAACATTTATTACAACGCAGTCCCCCTTCATTAACTTTGGACCATAGCCCACTGCACTCCTCACTAGAATGATTTCTCCAAATAAATCACCACTAAAGCCAGAGTTAATTTGTAGCTGGTGAATCACCTTATATTTTAAGTCAGGCCTTCTTCTCTCTTGCCATTAGGTAAAATAGGGACTTCCTCCACATCAATACATATGGGATACAATCAGGATTACAGCTGAAGATGAGAAGTACTCCTTGCTAACAATCCAGGGCATCGCTTGTGATTTGCTTGTTGCAGCAACTAGGTGCCTTATTAATGGGCTTTTGCCATAGGGCAGCGCCACTGGCCTCCCTGCTGCACTGCCCTAAGGCAAAAGGAAAGGGCAGGAATGCGCTCTATCTATATGATAAGGAGCATTCCTGTCCTTCTCCCCTGCGCCGGCACACAGTGGGCTGCCATGCACCGATGCAGGCACCTTTGCCCCATAGTGCAAGGGTGACTGCATTGCACTGATGATTGTTTATGAGTAGGAAGGGACCCTTCCTGTACAAAAGCAATCCATTTGGGCGCTTTCCTTTTTCTATGTGTGTGGCAGGGACCGCTTTGAAATGGCTTTGTTCATTTCTCGAAGACCGGTCTTACCAGGTCTGGGAAGGCAGCAACAAGACTTCATCCATCTCTCTCCAGTGGGGGGTGCCGCAGGGCTCGTCCTTGAGCCCGACATTATTTAATGTCTACATGGCCCCCCTGGAGGATGTGGTGGCCCCTTATAACATCAAGATTATCAGCTATGCTGATGATACTCAGCTGGTGGTCGCCCTTCCTCAACTGGTGGAGAACCCCGACTTGTTGCACTCATGCCTGGTGGACGTCTACACCTGGATGAGCAGCTCAGCTTTGAAGCTGAACGGCTCTAAAACAGAGATTATGGTGCTTGGAAACAAAGCTCCCCCATTGCCATTAACATGCTGGCCAAGTTGTATGGGTGACTTCCCCACCATGAAAGATGAGATTAAGAGCCTGGGAGTCTGGCTGGAGCAAGATCTCTCCTTTAGAACTCACGCTAAAAGAACTGTGGGAGTATGTTTTGCCCTGCTGCGGGCCGCTCGTAAAATCTTCCCGCTCCTTCCTCTTCCATCCAGGAAGTTGTTGATTCAGGGTCTGATAACATCTCGCCTTGATTATAGCAATGGTCTTTTTCTGGGCGCCCCTGAATCTACTCTCAACAAACTTCAGCAGGTGCAAAACGCGGCGGCTAGACTACTTATGGGCATCCCCAGAACAGAATCTGCTAGACCCGCCCTTAAGGCTCTGCACTGGTTACCGGTGCGGGAGAGAGTGAAGTTTAAGGCACTCTGTATCGCCCACAAAATTCTTCAGGGTAATGGACCATCTATCCTGAGGAATTTGGTAGTGCCTTATAAAGCGAACAGAGCGCTGAGGTCCGACCAGAAATGCTTGCTCCACGTCCCGAGAGTAAAAAGATCGCGCACGGGCGGGAGACGTTTTTCTGTGCACACAGCGACGCTCTGGAACTCTCTGCCCCTAAAACTTCGTGCTGAGACCTGCATCTTGCGCTTTCGTAGGGGCCTGAAAACACATCTGTTTCCTGTGTGAGTTGATCCAACTTTCTCATGGTTTCACGGTTGATGCACTGTTCAAAGCGCCGGGATGCCTTAGGGTAGCTGCGCGCTATATAAGTTTTTTAATAATAATTAATAATGCTGCATTCAGCCCACATAGAAAAATGAAAGCACGCAGAGAAATGTTTTCATTTCTCTTTGTTGCGCCTCCCTAACGCCACCCCTGGGTGGCGTTAGGTTCTGACGCATTCCCAGTTTTATGATGCCTCGTAAATCTGGGAATGTATCAGGTTCCATGGGTGTTGCGTGGGAACACCCACAGCAACACCCATGGAACTCCCCTTTCACGCAGTTTTCTGCGTGAAAGGGGCACATATTTATAAGGCCATGAAAAGCCACGTAAAGTGACTTTATGTGGCCTTATAAAAAAGCGGTGGCACATTGCACCACCGGAGCGTTAAAAAAGTGACATGCCGGGGTCGCAAAAGTGCCGGTAGGGACTCATAAATGAGGCCCCACGTTTTTGCCACTGTGTCTCAAGGGAGGATCAGCCTGAACACCTTTCTTGTCGGATTCAACAAAATGAACCGTATTAGAGGTATTCCTCACAATTTCAGCTCCTTGAATTGGTCGTAGCCTAGATGGGTTGTTATGAAAGGCGCTCTACTTGGTGCTTGGGATTATGGTGAATTGTTTTCCACTAATGTCTCTGATCTTGTCTGATATTTTCTTATGGAAATCTATAAGCATGTCCTCTAGTTTCACAAAAGATTTAGTAATGACATTCCTCAGGTTGACTTCCAGAGTTTTTAAGCCAGCCTTGGCCACATTCTCAGTACTCATTGACTCTATGGTGGTAGAGCGCAGTCCTGCAGGATGATCACATTCATTCACTGTTTTTTGATTCGCTATAGCCTTCTGAGTTGCTGGTGCATGGTCATCCTTCTCTTTCCGTGGTGGGGAGCAAGAAGTTGGCAGAGTGCCTTCAACGGAGGCCAAACTCTGCTTGGGTGCACTAGGGTTCTCTAAATGGTTTGATTGGTCAACCTGTCAAATGATAGATGTGTTCAATATAGAGGCACCCACTGCTCCCTTCATTGGGTCTGCGCACACTCCAAATATATGATCTTGTGACTTAGTTGACAGTGTCCAGATTGCCACTGTCCAACATCAATCCTTTGCTCTACTGCACCAATCTCATTACTTATCACACCCCTAATCGAAGTTAGTTCGTAATTAATGACGTGGCGTCAAAAATATTTGATTGGCACCTTTAAAAGAGCTGGCTTTCCTTTTGACCATGGTCAAAGGAAGCGACAAGTCTTACATTCAACAAATGACCGAGCACAAACCTCTGTCGAGGCAAAGAAGGGTGGCCCGCCTCCTTAGGGTGACCAACCGTCCATTATTTTCATGGACTGTTCGTAAATTAGCCCCAACGTCCATTGTCCGTGATAGATCTCTTAACAGACGCAATTGTTTATAATGTTAGCCTCTCCAATCAGGAACAAAAGTTAATTCCCACAATTGTGATTCCCCAGCTGAAGTGGAAGAGAGTGGGTCTCCTGTGCTGCATTCAGGAGGAAAGGGCAGACAGCCAAAAAGAAAGATGCCTTCTTGACAGAGTGTCTGCTTCCCCACAGAAATGCAAATGTGTGCATTCAGCAAACGTAAAGGCTGCTCTGAAGCCGGTATAGCCCTGAACAGATGTAGTCACTTGAAACTTTCTGATAACAAGATATTTGTTTAGAGGTACTGTAAGGGTGTGCCAAGCTGGGCTGCGGAGTGTGTGATTTTAATGCACAAGGTATAATCTATATATCACTGAAATCTATAATTTAGAAACACTTTTTATTTTTAATCTAAATTTATATGTGCATTTAGTGTCAGCCTATATTAAACTGTGTGTAATGCACATTTAAAAATAATGACAAACATTCGCAATGCTTTTAGGGATCTAATAGCAATAAAAATACACAAGTCACTTTTTCCTGCTGCACAAAACAAGTTTCAGTTCAAGTCAGTGCTATGGTTGCACAGATATACCTCTGAAGTGAAAGCATTAACCAATACATGTTTCATAATATACAATCGAACATTTTTCACTCATTAGTCTAACTTGTATTTATTTGTCAGTTAAGGTGGTCATTATTTTATGTTTTGTTACCTGACGGTGAGAGATCAAAAAAAGCGTTACACAATATTTTGCTCTTTTTAGCCATGCCTTTGATTCCACCTCCGTGCTCACTGACCCCATCATGGCAGCATCCATAGCTTCGAGGTGGGTGAGCCAACAAATTAACAAGGTAAGCCAAGCCAAGGGTCTGGCTGGTATCTTCGAACCTGTGCACAAGCCAAGCCCTGATAAGTTTGCTATGTAAATTATATAGCAAACAACATGGAAAATATTAAAACATTCAAGAGAAGTATATTTAATACAATACAATAGGATATTGTACAACTGGTATTCAGAACTCATGTATTTGAAAGTGCTTTCATACGCATTAATTGAAAAAAAAATTGTGAATTAAAATATTTACCTAGAATCACACAATTTAAGTAGAGAAGCCATGATTTATCCCAGTTTTCAAATTTAACTTTGTAAAAATCAGTCAGGAAATGAGTATTAGTCTTTCCTTATGTTAAGCCTCTGTTTTTACTTCTTTGTGCATATTTCTGCATTTTTTAGATAGTGATCTCCACCCAAAGGTATTTGATCACTTTACATGAGCACCACTTCCATTACACAAGGTCATATTCATTGTTTATAAGCATGGGGAGATTAAAGGCCTCATTAATATGTTGGGTGGACTCACGTCGGCCCGACACTGGCAGTCCTGACACCGCTATTATACATGGTGTGGTCGCATACTCTCATTTCTCAATGGGAGCTTGTACTGTGGCCGTAAACCGGCCGCAGCACAAGCTCCCATGGAGAAATGGGAGTTTTTGTTAATCCCTGCACCACATGGCAGGCACCACATTGTGCCTACCACTCGGTGCAGGGATTTACAGGGGGACCCTATGTGCCCCCAAGGGCCCCAACTGGAGGCCACTTTTGCAAGGGGGCCCCCAAAGTTGCTATATGACAGGCGTTTCATGTCAGAAAGCCCGACATGAAAAGCCTGTGGGAAACCACATCATAATCCCGAAGGTGGAAACACCATCCTCAAGGGATTACGTGCTACTTCCGATTGGCCGACAGGCTTCTTGAGCCTGTCGGAAGCCAGCCAGAATGACCGGTCGGTTTCACTTCTGACTGCTGTCATTGTAATATAGCGGTCGAAAGAGAAACCGAAGATGTCGGTCGGAAAGCCTCTAACCTGTTCGGAGGCTTTCTGACCAACATCAAAATAGGGCCCTAAGTGGTTTAAGAGAATCACAGGATGTTGAGCCGATGCCAAGACTTGAACCTGGTTCCCCAATTCCAAAATCGGCAGCCCTAGCGCCACATCCTGGGTATAGGAAAGGAGGCAGGAAAAAGCCACATCAAAGCTTGGCCAGTTATGGGCTCGAGGTTCCAGTAGGACCTTGAGCTGCGCCAGACTCAGGCTTCAGGCTCAAGTCTGGCTCAATGTTTCATTGATTTGCCATGTTTAGAATAGCTCTATAATGTCTAAAAAGTCATTGGTATTATGTCCTGCCATCCCGTACTTTCATTATGGACCTTTTCCTTTTTAGATATTGTGTCAGGTTAGCCAGACATCTATATTTGTTTAACGCAGTATTCTGTTAATCTTACAGAATTGTACAAAACACTGTCTTCTGGTTTTAAAGGAAATTGAAAATAATCAATTAATCTATTCAGTGACTAAAGTGCACTATGAATTACCGGGAAGCCTGGGTTCAAACCTGGATTTCCTATATGGCTAATTTGTGTGATCTTGTGTGATCTTAGCCAAATCAATTCACTTAATGTGTCTAATTTAAGTGATAGCGACATTTGAGAACACTTTCCAGTAATTCAGTTTAAGATGGACTGTGTACATAAAAATGACTTGTATGATTTATTTGCCTGGAATGTTCCACCATCCATAAAAATAATATTGGTCACAATTTAAGGGACACCAGATACTTTTTTTCACTTGTTCACTCCTCGTGAAGTCAAAAGAGAAGGTTAATGTTTTAAAGCACATGTTTAGAAACTTTCATTTCAGATAAATGCTAATGCAATGTTGTGATCTAATGTACTAAACTGAAATACTACCATATGTTTTTTTTAAAAGATACTATTGTTGTATGCCAAAAGAAATTACATAGCATGATAGTACCAAGGTACGTAGCAATAGATTCCATCATACAATTACAGAATAACAGTGCAGTGCTCGGCTATTTATGAATAGTTAGCACACAATTTTTACATTTTTCTTTGAAACACACTGACCCAGAATAATCTGCCTATCCCCACCCCCCTACCCAATTGCCGTTGCTTTAACTACTAGCATAGAGAAGTAGAGCAATGAATCATGTGGTGCTTAGAAGAAAGTGTTCTAGAGAGATCATCATGACAGTGTGTCAGCGATTGGCACCCTTGAATCACTGCCTTGAGAAGCTGCCTAGATATGGCTAAAACAACTACTATATACAAACCAAAAGTACATGTGTCATGGGTGGATTATGGGGGAGAGTATCATCCCTGGTACAGTCTTTAAAGCCCTCCCGCAAAATTTCCCACACCGTGCAATAAAATATTTTATCAGACCAACTCATTCCTCCCTGTGTAACAGGGCGGCCACAGATCGAAGCCAAGAGTAAGAGACCGTGGTCCAACTTATGACAACCAGAGGAAATGAATCCTTCCAGAGCAGTGTAAGATTGTGTTTTGCTAGCAGAAGAGCCAGGTTGAGGAACTTGGCCGATGGCTTCTCGAACTTATGGCAGAGGAATACGCCAAATAGGACTGCTTCTGGGGAATTCAATCGTACACGGCCCATCTTGGTCAACAGCACCTCCAGAACTCTCTGCCAGTATGAAAGGATTGCAGGCATCTAATTGCATACCGCGTGGATATGCCGCTACAACTCCCGGGTATATTTTGTTATTTCTGGCAGATGTAAGTTAGGCTCAATTCAGAATACTAAATTGAATGTATTTAACACAGGAGCTGTGGGATACTTTGTGGGGATACTTCAATATTTTAGCCCAGCCCATACTGTGCAGAACTTTGGCCATGTCACTTTCCCAGTTAGACCGAGAGAAGACCTGTAGTTGTCCCCATGTTGCAGGAAAGCTCTGTATACTGATATTATCAATTTACCGCAAGTTCTT
The DNA here is from genome assembly GCF_964261635.1 of Lissotriton helveticus. Classification (NCBI taxonomy): domain Eukaryota; kingdom Metazoa; phylum Chordata; class Amphibia; order Caudata; family Salamandridae; genus Lissotriton; species Lissotriton helveticus. The sequence continues at coordinate 650,468,338 of NC_136061.1, forward strand.
TTGGTGTATAGATTCTAGTACACTTCATGTGAGAGTGGTCTAGAGGGCAGACATGAAATAGGGCATATAATGATTGCTTAAGATGAACATAAGAAAGTAATTGACCTGGGTGAAGATTCTAGTCTGCCATAAGGATTTGGGAATCTAGCAGCTCACTGTCAACAAACAAATATCCCAATTTTGAGAGGCCTGCAGTATGCCAATGATGGAGTTGCCCTGAGCGAAGCCATCCTGTGAGAGTGGGGAGACCTAGCGGAGGTATTGGAGTAGCGTAGAGTTTCTTGGTGTTAGTGAGTTTACAAGTTATAGTAAGGCAAGAGAGAGCTCTGAGGAATAACCCAGGGTGGCATTGGGTAGAATGGTCAGTAGAAAAAAGGAGTTGTGCAGTTAGCCATTCTTTAAGTCTTTACTGGTAAACTCTGTCTTATGCAGGGGGCATCCAGACAGCCAACGTGCCACCAATGGAGCTGTGCAGCTTAATTATAGCATCCTAAGTCCGGAAGGGCTAAGCCACCAGCAGTCACCGGTAGCTTCAGAGTGGTAAGAGCTACCCAGCGGCTACCTGGTCCCCAAATCGGACTTGGGCCGTGTCAAAATGTCTGTAGAAGGAATGAGGGATGAGCAGGTGAAGGTTTTTCAAAATAATACAATTACTGGGGTAGCACCATGAGCTTCACTAGTGCCATGTGGTTTATTACTGAAAGTGGAAGAGAAGATCAAAAAGCAAACTGGGCTAGATATTGAAAGGTAACTGATTCCCCATTCAATCTGGGGTCTAATTGTATAGAAAGGGAAAACACTACAATGTGTTAAAGAAAGAAACACTTCTTACGCTATATAATCTTTATCATGTTCATAAATTTTGCTTGTGTAATTTACATCCCAAATAGTTTGAAGATTCTGCATGTACTTCGGCACTTAAGGATGAGCCAAGTCATTGGTTCTGCCTTAACTCGATTGCAGAACCATTTTAAGACATGGACGGAGTGGGCAGTTGCCCAACACAACCTGCCAACCGGTTTGGCCCCTGCTCACCCTTCATAAGCATAATCAGTATCTCATTTTACCAGTAGAGTTTGCCATGGTGGGTGGGTGCTGCTTGTTCAACCACTTAACAGTGCCTCTTCTGTTTCTCTCCTCTCAGCTGAGGCAAACACCCAGGTACATAATGCTTTTCGATACTAATAGCGGGCCCATCTTATGTGACTTTAGGCATTGTCCCACCTTGTTCTTCTCTTCCTTATTTATTTTGGTTCTTAGCAACAACCCTTTGACACAGTTGCTGTGGATCTCCCCTCTGATCACAATTCCATCCTGCTCATCAATTCTATTTGTCTGGTATTCTAGGCTCCCAGTTCTGATCTAACTGTAGAGTCCCGGAAGTACACTCTAGTGCTGTGAGACTACAGACAAGTTGTGCGTACCTCACATCCTGCCATTTGTTGTGAAAATGTCGCCCACACCATCTGCTCTGCCTCATTCATATTTGTTTTAGATTTAATGTTGGCTGGAGGTTGAGGTGAGTCAGATGTTTTTGTTTACCTTGTCTAAACTAGCAGATGGCCACTTACTTGAATGTTTCCCAAACTGTTGGCCATAGGTTTTAAAATGTTTACAAACATAATAAAAATGTGCAATTTTGCTGTTGCTTTCTCTCCAAAAAAAGATGAGGTAAATCTGGATAGGGGTGATGTACTTGACACTGCGCTCAAGGGTGTTGATTTGATATGGAACAAGGATATAATGTGTCACCTGAATGTGGCATACCGAGCGGCAATCACATAAAGAACATAGTGAATATATAGTGCTATGCAGAAAATAGTATAAGATAGTGGAGTGTGGCCTCTCCTTCGATGTGTCTGTAAATTTGACCTTTTGTCCTGAGTATTTGTCCTGAATTGTTTTACAGTCCTGTCCAGAACTTGCCTCCATGTCAATTGGTCACACTAATCCTCATGCAGGATCTGATGGCCGCAGACAGGCACGCTTTTGACCTGGTCTTCGCCTGGCAAATGCTTGGGTGCATCCGCTTTGCCTCTGGAGCAATTACACAGCACATATTATGGATATTGCAAAAGAAGTTGAAGAAGACAATGAGCTTCTTCCTGACTTGCTGCATAGTGGCATGAAGGATTGAACTGTGGATGGGGGTACTGCTTGCCCCTGAGTTGACACATGAGCATCAGAGAGGAAAGAGTGTAGAGGGGTACTGGGATGATTTTCCCACCTTTTCTCATTGACACTGGGATTCATACCTGTCTGTGTTCATGACATTGACACAGGAGATAATCTGTCATTGAAAAACAGGAACTTGAAATAGATTGAGCAAACAAATCTTCCTTGGCCCAACCCAGTGTTGTTTGTGCCCAAGCATTGTTTGATCCCCTGAGTGGATAAGCTTCTGGACCAGCTGGGTGTTAAATTCTTGAGCACCTTTGATTTGACCAGTGGCTAGTGGCAAGTTGCTCTAGCACCGAGTGCCATGAAAAAAAACATGCATTTTCCATGCCAGAGGGATACATTCAGTTTAAAGTAATGTGCTTTGGGTTGAGGAATGTTCCTGCTATTTTCTAGTACCTCATGAAACAAATTCTACCAGGACTACATGATTTCTGTGTGGTCTACCTGGATGGCATTGCTTTTTTTTAACAATTCATGGGGGACCACCTGAAGCACCTAGAAGAGGTGGTGGTCAGAATACAGGGAGTGCAACTGACCATCAAGGCAACCATGTGCAAGGTGGAGCACTCCACTTTAGTCTACCTTAGGAATCAGATATGTAACAGAAAGATGAGCATGTTTGATACCAAGGTTAAGTCTGTATTGAAGTGGAAAATGCCCAACACCAAAACACAGGTTAGAGCCTATTCAGGACTCTCTAGTTAATTTAGAAACGTTTAGCTAAGGTGGCACTATAGTTGCCCCTGTGACAGTTTTGACATTCAAAAAGCAGCCTTAAACTGAGGAGACCATTGTGCAGTGCATATGTACTGAAGGGTCCTGAATTACAGTCACGTCTTCACCGTACAGACGGATGCCTCAGACAAGGGAGTTGGATCAGTACTGGTTCACTTAAATAACAAGGGCAAAGAACGTCTGGCAGCCTTTATTGTTTACAGGTTACTCCCCAGAGAACAGAACTGGACAACCACTGAGAAAGAATGATTTGCTTTAAGAAGGTTGTGACCCTATCTGTTTATAATAAGTTTGTGGCAAAACAGATCACAAGCCACTGAAGTGGTTGATTGCAAAGAAGGGTGAGACGCCCATGATGCCGAGATGGTCTATCATGTGCAAGGTCTAGAGTTAAAGGTGGAGCACAAAGCCAGAATAACCCATAAGAATGCAGATGGGTTTTCACGATGGTCTTGCTGGACTTCTGCAACGGTCGAGTAATTTTCTATGTCGTTTGATATAGGATATAAGTCTGTTGGTAAAAAGTAATGTCTCCCTTGACATGAGTGAGTTCCTGGACTTGTCTTGTGACCTGGAAGTACTCACCAAGTGTTCCCTTATTAGCAGAAAGTAGACTACACACCATGCCATAGGTTTAACACATAGGTTGGTGGTAGCAGTGTACCTTTTTTGTTAATAATTACTAGAGACCAGACCCTTTTTTTCTGCTTCTCTGGAGTGAAGGCCTACTGGCCCACTTGTGTAAAGCTCTGCTTCTATGTGCTTACCCGAGTCCTAGCATTAAATTTGAAGAGTATGTTGTCCATGTCTGTATATGTAGCCTGTGCGGTATACGTATGGTATGGTGTGTGCATGCTCCAGTGAAATGGAGGCCTATGAGATCCATTTTGGATATCCTTGGCCTTGACTTCTGCACAAAATGGAGGTGAGATTGCTTTCCCAGACAGTGGAAGTGTATTGCTGACATTCCTGAAGCTGGAGGGATGAGACCTAGACATTGAAGTGAGGGAAAAGAAGACTAAGCTCTATTAGAAATTTAATTAGGCCTTTTGCTAAACCAGGGTCTGTTGATTGGTCTTCCAGAAGCACTGCCATTTAGTGGATGGTAGGGGTGAAGGGTGGGACTCCAGACTCTGTTGTGCAAGGTGTATTGGACCCCTTATAAAGTCCCAACGGTTTTGTCTTTCCCTGATCATGCTTTTGGTTTGGCTGATGATAGCCAGCTTCAGAAATCCTCTCATCTGCTGTTGTGGGTGTTCCAGGTTAGAGAAATTCCTGCTGGGAGAAGTGTCACTCTACACAAAGGCTATGTCTGTAGAGCAGTAAGGAGAGGGCACTTGAAATGGGAACCACTCCAAACCAGTTATGAAAGTGCTGACAGGATACATATCTCCTGTTTGTTGCTACTATATAAGCATGGGACCCCACTTGATGTTCTATTTCTAAGTTCTCTGTGACCAAGGAAGGGATTGTTCCACAGAATACTCAGAGGACTGTACAGCCAGAGCTGGTGTCTGCTCAACAGCCGGCTTCCGGTGGGAGACATCACCTTGCTGGAAGTGCTGCATACCCGACCTGAAGAACATATAAGTCAATCTGCCTGCTTAGAGAGGTAAGGGCTCTACCAACCCTGCAGGAGGAGGGAGAGTCCAGTAGGAGGAGCGAGGTATAACGTGACCCTAAAGCTGGTGGGGCAACCAAGAGAGTAGACCTGCAGAGAGCGAGCGTTGTACTCTGGTGTCAGTGGGTTATAATATCGCCAACTAATCGACCGGAAGATCACTGAATCCCAATTGGGGCTGTGATCCAAGTCCAGTGCGGATAGTACTAAGTTGTAGTGCCCAGACAAAGTGCAGCCCATATTAAGCAATTGTGCCCAAAAGAAGCGTGGCCTGTGCAAAGCTGTAGTGCCAAGAAGAAGTGCAGCCTGAACTAGGCGACACTGCTCAAAAGAAGTTAAGCTGGTGTGCAGCCTTGTTGCCCAGAAGAGATGGACTGGTGCATAGCCACACCACTAGTTAGTGATGAGCCTCTGCATGGCCACAACACTAGTCTGAGGTCAACCTGTGTGTGACCATACCACAAGGAGAAGATCGGACCAACTCGAGAGCACCTGCCCACCTGTTCCGTGATTGATCCAGCCTTCTGCATAGCCTACCATCCCAGCCTGCAAAACGGTCACCTTCAGTCATTCCATGTTATGATAATACTCCAGCCGAAGTACCTTGAAAATTCACTCAATCCGCTGTACTTAATTCCAAGCAGCAAAACCATCAATCAAAATAATAGCCATGGTCAACCTCCTGTAGGATTGTGTGAATGGGTCACAAACCATCCAACCGATGCTCTTGCAAATACAGTATTCACAATGACTAACTACTTCAGAAAAAATGAATTAATGTGACGAGGAAACACAACTTCTGCCTGATTCATTTGAATTAAATACCTCATAACCCAAGAAACAGAAAACAATTTGGACAAAATATCTAGATTTACCAATATGCTGATGATACTCAAATGTGCTTGAAAGTCTCTCCTGCTTCAGATATCCAATGCCTCAAACACTGCTTGCACATCATCCAGACATGGATGACCAGCACCTACCTGAAGCTCAACCCAACCAATACTAACCCCGGGCATAGTGGGTGTAGCAGGGCTAAGCGGAGGCCCACGGAGTTGTGAACGAACTCAGTCGAACTCCCCTACGCCACCCGTCTCCACCCCCCCATTTTAACAATTATTTTACATGACTTCAAATGGATGTATGACGTTACAACGCATACTTTTACCACGCATACCTTTACAACGCGGTTTTTACATCGCAAACCTTTACAACGCATAGCGCTTAGTGGTGCTGGATAGTGGTAAGTATCATTTTCTATTCCAACTCCAGTCCTCGTGGACACTAGGGAAGGTGTTGGATAGAAAATTAAACTTATTCCCTATCCTAGAGCGCCCCCCAGCGCAATGCATTGTAATGGTATGCGTGGTAATGCCTGCGTTGTAATGGTAGTGCGTTGTAAAAATTTCGTTGTAAACGTTGTTCACCCTTCAAATTAAATTAAAACCATTTACCAGGCATGCGTCGTCCCCGGACTGCCCTCTTCCTCTTCCTCGCCGTCTGGGTAATTCTTTGAGAAAACTGTGCATGCACGTGCCCGCGCATGCATTTCTTGCAAGAAATGCGCATGCGCGGGTTTTAATTTAATTTAAAGTCATGTAAAAGAATTGTTAATATAGGGGGTTGGAGGCGGGAGCTGGCCAACTCAGCTCTGCCCATGGAGTATGTGGAGATTAACCTTTTCCGCGCAATGCGGAGGAGGCAAATCTCCGCACACTCCGCGGGTGGAGCGGAGGTCTCCGCCCAGGGTTAACCAATACAGAGTTCCTGTTATTTGCAAAGAACAGCAAAGTAGCTGCAATACAAACTTGTCTCAAATACATGACAGCTTCGAACCCCGACTTAAATTGAATGCCAAGTCACTTGGAATTTCAGTGGACACCAACCTCACTCTCAAGGAACACATTGCTGAAAAGACAAAGACGGCCTGTAATCAACGCTCTCTTCTAAAGAAAGTCAAACCATTTCTTCCAGAAAGCAACAGCAGAACTGCTGCTCAAGGTCTTTCACCCTTGCATCAAATTGGTGGTAATGCCCAACTACAAGGCCTCCAGCCACGGCCCGTGGAGGGAGTTTCGGTGGAGCGGAGAGGCGGGGCGGGGGGTGCTAAAAACCGGAGTATGGATAATTGAAGGTAAGTAAACAATTTAATAAATAAAACGAATTTCGTAGCGCACCCTGAATCGCATTTTGCGATGCAGGGCGCGCTACGAAATTCGTTTTATTAATTTAATTGTTTACTTACCTTCAATTATCCATACTCCAGTTTTTAGCACCCCCCACCCTGCCCCTCCCCCGCCCCGCCCCGCCTCTCCGCCCCACCGAAACTACCTCCATGGGCCGTGGCTGAAGGCCTCATAGATTCCACACTGACACGCATTATGGGCACCCTTCATGCCACAGTACTTTACATCACCTCCATCCATTTGGAACTCCATTGGCTCCCTTGCCGGCATTTTCAAAACTAGCTGCATCATGTACAAAGCATTCACGACCAGCACCTACACTTATCCTGCAGACAAGTTCACCTTCTCTGGTGGTTCTCAGCACACCAACAGGCGGGACACGCAAAGACGTTTAAAAAAGAAAAAACAAGACAGGAGGCCTTTTCTATCTATGCACCCAGGATCTAGAACACCACCATATCAATGAACCTCTCATATGCTGCTCCAAATTCAGAAAGAGTTGAAGACCCACCTCTTTAAAGAACATTACATCACAATGCAGTATCCGTCCACAATCCACTTTGCCCTTCCTCCAATAACCTGGATGACACAACTTCTGTTACAATGTCTCCATTCACTGCAATCATGACGGAATTCACTGCTATAAATGCTACAAAAAATAGAACATCGACAGTCATACTGCACGTTTACTTGTCCACAACTCACGACAGCAAATTTCCGAAAGTAAGTAGAAAAACTGTAAAAAAAAAAAATGTTAGAGCAAATTAACCATGAATATGGTAAGCACATTAAAAACTAATTTTCTCACTCAATCACCAAAGAGAAAGTCATGCAAAATGTAAAACAACATCATTGAAGCTACAGACTCTGATTGACCAGATAAAGACGAGCTTCTCTACTTTATGTCAATACATAATTCTGGGAAATTATTAAATCCATCGTTTATGTATATATATCCGTGAAAAATACTATAAACCATACGTGTAAATGAAGCCTTTTACAGGTCACGATGTCCCTCCTCCGAGCAATGGCAATAACTAGCAAGTTACACCCTGCGGATAACATGCATGCCATTATATATATAATATATGTGGTTTTCTATTTTACATTCTATACCCCTGTGCATTTCATACATATTATATAAAGCGATATTGGTACATGTTCGCATGGGTACTCACCCATAGTTATATGCATAAATACAGAGCACATTTATATCACTTTTACTGGGACTTATGGTGTATTGTTGGAATTTGGAAATGTTGACACACACGTAGGCAAACGCTTACGTTAGCGTGTAATAAGTCTTAAAAACAGTAGAGGGCAGCAAGGCACCGTGTTAAATTAACGGCACCATGACAAACCTTGTGCATTCAATGTGCCTACCATACATACACCCTTCACCCTCTAAATAGTTTAGACAAGTCGCGTATAAAAAACAGATATGATGTACCTTTTGCACATTGCACCTTACTTCATATAACACGTGCAGCGCATATTTTGAAGCCTGCATCTGTGCCCAGAATTTCCCACTACAGCCACGACATAAAGGGGCTTATTGAGGTTCATTATTTAGGGTGAGTTTCTCAGAATGGCTAGGACGTGTCCCACTGATTTAGCCTATTTATTTTCACCAGAATCTAAGGAAGTTTTTTGCTGATGCAATACGTGCAGATCTAATGGAATAGTATGGTGTTGCATCTACTGCATAACCCAATGATATTATTTTGGAATGGCGGTTATTTTACCAGCTGCCGCCACCCTTTGCTGCATAATCATGTATCCCCTTGGTGGCCTGGGGGAAAGGCCTTCGTCTGCAGTATGAAAATATCTTCGCATTTCAATGCGATTTAAACAAAGTGGAAAGAATGATTCATTCTTTTCCCTGAAGAATGTTTTTCATTATTCATGCAAATGTATCTATCTTGCAGACACTGTTCTCAAAGCAGCAGTTATAACAAAAAGGCTCTCCTCTCAACATTTACAAAAAGCCCAAACCGTTTTCATATCTTTGTATGGCGTATATCTAATTATAACAGAGCATACAAATAACCCTTCAAGAAGTTACAAAGGAAGTCAGAGAACGTCGGTTCGTGTAGATTTTTCAACATAAGCCGCATAAAATGTGTTCGCCATGAGTTGCTTTAATCCAAAGGACCCGATTTTGAACGCTAGTTTTGTAAATTGTCTGTCGTCGGCAGAAAGGAAGCCAGTGGAATAAGCGGAAAGTCTCTTCACAGCTTTTTATAGAATGACCAATGTATTTTAGCGTGATGTCAATCTTTATTTTAATATTAATGATTTTACCATGAAATGAATTTAAGTAACCGATCATTAATAAAATGTCACAACTATGTAGATTTGTCGGTGTGCTTTATCTTTTGGTGTTCTTTTATGTGTTCTACCATTACTTCAAAATATGTTGATCACAGAGGTGTGCAGGGCCAGTCAGCTGCCAGGGTTTTCTCTAGAATGTGATAACAGCCAGGAACCAGGGGCCAACACGAGCAAAACTTCCGGAAGACTCCAGCTATTCACACAGGAGTCTTACAAGGGAACTAACCCAGTGGCCACGATGAGAGAAGGGGTTGGAGCCCAAGTCTGGCATGTGACACGTGTCACTCTGTCATGTGGCATATGCCACATCTGATGTGACATATGCCATAGATTTTCTACTTGGTCTTTCATTATTATCAGTTGAGCATTTCCAAAGGACTATGTTTCACTCTGCTAAAATAAATAAATTGTTTAAAAAAATAAAAATATTATTAAAAAATAATTTCCCGAGGTGGGGTTCGAACCCTGGTCAAAACTCACTCAAAGCCCCTCTGAACTAATAGTGAGCCATCTATTCTGCTGAAATTACCCCAGCCAAAGGCATATATGTCATAGAATAATGATGTCGGTCCTTCCTCTATTTCTATTGTCTTTGGACTTTAGATACCAGAAATCTTCTCCCAATTTACATTCTTTAAATAAAATAGCCCTTCCTTTCATACAGTCTGCCACTAGCCCCATGCATTTACTATTGTTACACAATCATCCCCACATTCTCATTCCACTAAATAAGTGATTTCTTTCATAGCAAACCTGTCCCCCCTATCCACATGCCACCCAGCATGCCATCAATGCCTCACATGCACTATGACTAAGGAGGCCATAGTTCTCCCAGATACTGCTAGGGGGTGATTTACAAAGGCACAGCTTTCATTTGTGGTATTTAGAAATAAAATTAAAAAATAAAAAAAAAACGATTTTCCCAGCTGGGGTTTGAACCCTGGTCAAAACTCACTCAAGGCCCCTGTGAACTAACAGTGAGCCAACTATTCTGCTGAAATTTCCCTAGCCAAAGGCATTTATGTCATAGAATAATGATGTCGGTCCTTCCTCTGTTTCTATTGTCTTTGGACTTTAGATACCAGAAATCTTCTCTCGATGTACATTCTTTAAATACAAATAGCCCTTCCTTTCATACAGTTTGCCACTAGCCCCATGCATTTATTATTGTTACACAATCATCCCAAAATTCTCATTCCACTAAATAAGTGATATCTTTCATAGCAAACCTGTCCCCCCTATCCACATGCCACCCAGCATGCCATCAATGCCTCACATGCACTATGACTAAGGAGGCCATAGTTCTCCCAGATACTGCTGGGGGGTGATTTACAAAGGCACAGCTTTCATTTGTGGAATTTAGAAATAAAATTAAAAAAAAAGAAAAAAAAGAAAACGATTTTCCCCAGCTGGGGTTTGAACCCTGGTCAAAAACTCACTCAAAGCCCCTGTGAACTAACAGTGAGCCATTTATTCTGCTGGAATTTGTTGCCAGCCACAGGAGTATTACACATGGAAAAATGATGTTGGTCCCTCCTGTATTTCCATGGTGTTTGGACTTTAGCTGGTACAAACACTCGTTCTATTTATATGCTATTAAGGAGAGAGACACGGGCGTATTGGCCGCAAGGACGCGGTCCAGTCTACTATGTGTGTCGTGCGTCGGGGTGTAACAAGTAAAGAGCCTCTGAGTGGGATGGCTGTATGCCACACATCCACAGCTCCCAAATTATGCATCACTTCCCCTAGGCGTGCCGTCATACGTGGTTTCGTGCCAGAGCGAGGAGGATGCCGATCTAGATCCGGGTGCAACACACAATTAAAATCCCCAAACCAAACGAAGGGGGTGTCCAAGTCCGAGACAATAAGGTCCTGGAGATGGGAAAAGAAACCCGGATCATCAACGTTAGGTGCATAGGAATTTAAGAGCAGGAAATCCCTACCATCCAGCTTGATTCGCAGCAGCAAGTACCTGCCTCAACATACTGAACGGCACAGGGAACCCCAGGTGCCACCCAGATTAGGACCCCCCTGGCATAGGTAGAATAGGACGAATGAAACATCTGGCGCGCCATTTTTTGGACCGCTTCTGGGCACCCTCTTCGTTCAAGTGGGTGTCCTGGAGGCACGCAATGGAGACGCCATGGCGTCGGAGGAATGAAAGGACCCTGTATCTTTTAGTGCAAGTGCCCAATCCACGCACGTTCCAAGTTAAGAATTTAAACCCCATGACAGGAGATCACGCCCAACCTGGCCATATATTACAAACAGCGTGTTCCGCCACTCACGGGCCCAACCAGCATCCAGGCCAGGGGACCTAGCCCATCTGATCAGCCATTCAAAAACCAGAAACACAGTACTCTCGATGGCAGCAACAACTTCCCCTTCCAACCCCACCAACCCCCCAAACACCCCCAACCCCACAACCCCCCCATAACATCTACCCCCACCCCCACCCACGAGCAAGATGACAGCAACACCAAAACACGCTATCCTGCCCTCCCCCTGCTGGTGCCAGGACGTACACAGCCACCCTATTCGTCCCATCCAACACACACACACACACCCAACCAAACACCACCCACCCCCCCTTCTAGCTCCCCATGGGACCTAGACGTACAGGAATGAACCTGGGCTTGGCCGCCGGCATCAGTCCCGAAGCAGGGCCCTCCCCAGCCAAAATAAAGACAGACACCGCCACATAAGGTCGTTCCACCGGGATACAGGTCCTACGCTCCACTCCGTCATTCAAGCTCGAACAGCACGGCTCCCAGGTACCTCATACAAACTCAAGGCCCAGCACTAAAGCCCCCAAAGCAGAGCACAACACTCTTCACTCCAACAGTACCTTATGACAGAGCCGTCCCCGGCAGCAGTTCAGACATTCCAGTCTCTGGGATCACCGGAGCCGTAGAGTCTGTACCTGGCACAATGTCCTGCAGGGTATCTGGAACCAACACGTCCCCAGGGGCGGATGCGCCTGAGGACTCTGGACCATCCCTCGCCAAGGAAGGTCCCAACATCTCCGCCTTCCGCATCGTCGTCTCTGGGGATGGTTCCCCCAGGTCTCAGGGGGCCCCCCTCGCTCTCCCGGGGGTATGTCGTCACCACTGTATCTCCTGCCACTCCCACACCTCAGCGGGCTATTCGAAGAAATGCGCCCGGCCCTGAGATATCACCTTGACCTTGGCCGGATATAACAGCATATATTGTAGCTTCATCTCCCGGAGCTTCTGCTTGACTCCCAGGTAGGACTTCCGCTGCTCCTGCACCTGTTGGGTGTAATCAGGATAGATGCATATGCAGCTGTTCTCAATGGTGAGAGACTCCGTCTCCCTCGCCGCCTTCAGAATGCAATCCCGGACTTTATAGTTCAGGATCTTCGCAATCAATGCCCTCGGGGGCTCCCCCGGGCGCGAGGGGGGGACCATGGCCCTATGCGCCCGTTCGATGACAAATACATTTGATAGCCCATGCGGGCACAGTTGAGTCCGAATCCAGTCCTCCAGGAAGCGCTCGGCATTCCCCGCCTCCAATCGCTCCGGCACACCCAGGACTCTAATGTTGCTGCGGCGCGCCCTACCCTCCGCGTCCTCAGCTCTTCGTTCGAATGCGTGCGTCGTAGAGTTGAGTTGCGTGACTGTCTTCTGGAGGGAAGCCACCTGCCCTTGTAACTTGGTAATGTTACCCTCCGCATCCGATACCTTATCCGCCACTTTGTGAAGATCCGTTCGCAGGAGGTTGACATCAAGCGATACAGTCTCTATCTGCCGCTCCAGCGCAGAATGGGAGCCCTGTATGGCCTTCAGCAACTCCGCCCGGGAAGGCTCCGCCGGCACATCCACGCACTCCTCTAGACCTGTCTACCGCGTAATCCAATGCGACGGCAGACGCTGGGTTGTATACTGTGTGATACTATTAGGCTGAGTGGATTTCGACATCCTGTCCTTACGCAGAGCCAGCAGACCAGGCACTCAGCGACCACCGCAGGGGAGCACCAAGGATCGTATACTGGTACCTCCGCTCAGTAGCGCGCCTCCTGGTCGCTCTTCAGGTCACTGCCATTCCGCTCCCGATCTCCCATCCAGCAGGACCAGGCTTTAGCAATGGGGTGGCGCACACAAGGATCAAGCACTACCTCAGTACGTCCCCAGCGAAATTCAAGATTAACAATACTATGTCCACACCAGTTCCTGTAACACTTGGTGTCCCTCAAGGATCCTCCCTCTCCCCTACTCTGTTCAATCTACTCATGGAACCACTTACCGCACTACTTCAAGCATCTAATGTTCAATTTCACATGTACGCAGACAATACCCAGATCTACCTTAAAATACACACCCTTGATGACATCAAAATACTCAACACAACGCTTAGGAACATACAGACTTTGCTGGCAGAGAATCACCTCAAACTTAACGCTCAAAAAACGGAATTCCTCCTAATAGTGCCTCCCACCAAAGTCCCCCTCACTCAGTCCTGGCTTAACCATCTCATTGCACTCAACGTTCAACCTACTATTGTGGACTCAGCGAAATCTTTAGGCATAACCCTTGACTGCAATCTCAATATGCATCATCACATCAGCAATGCAACGAAGGGAGCTAATTTCCAAATCAACACATTGCGTAAATTGAACACTTTCCTTCCTCCCAATGACTTCAGAACTGCAGTCCAAGCCCTAGTCATCCCTCCAGTGGATTATGGAAGTGTTGCCCTCTGTGGTCTCCCCATATCGACAACCGCACCATTAAAAGCCTCTATTAATGCCGCAGCCAGACTAATCACGGGCTCAAAAAAACTTTCACACATTTCTCCTGATCTAAAATCTTTCAACTGGCTGCCTTACGAAGCTAGAATACATCTGAAAATCTCCTGCATGACCCACAAGGCTATACACCACAACTCCCCCGGCTACCTCGCTCAGAAACTGACAATCTCGGGTGGCTCAAGAGTGACAAGAAGTGCAGACAATCTTCTTTTGAAACCTCAGATATTTCACAGGAAAAAAACCTATAAACGCTCCTTCTCAGGGATGGCGCCCAGGATCTGCAATGCCCTCCCTCCAGAAATCAGACTTATCTCATCCTCGGCATCCTTCAAAAAAGAAGTAAAATCTCTCCTATTAGCTACATTTACCTGAACTTTGACTAATGTAATCTCGTAACTCAGTACTCTTCCTCCTATGACTAGGTATATTGACCACCTATGCACCGTTGCTACCTTACCTTGTTTCTTTTTTTGTAACCATTTGCTCATCTTTGCACAAAATGTTTTCTTTAATTATTACTCCTTGCCTTTTTATCCCATTCTGTATGTAAAGAGTTCTGATATCCGTAAGGATCTTGTTCGCGCTCTATAAAACTTTTAAAATAAATAAAAATAAAATAAATTCACTATCAGGACATGCCACACACACCAGCGCATGTCCTACCTTTCACATACAGTGCACCCTGCCCATGGGGGTACATTGGACCTACCTCAGGGTCGACTTACATGTAGAAAAGGGAAGGTTTAGGGACTTGCAAGTGTGTGCACTTGCCAATTCGACATGGCAGCCCTAGGCTGTGGACAGGCTACGCAATGGCAGGCCAGAGTTACACTTTACAGGCTGTTTGCGTGGGTGGCACAATCCAGTGCTGCAGCCCACCAACAGCATTTGATTTATATGCCCTGGCACTCGCAGTGCACTTTACTAGGGACTGACACATGAATCAAATAGCCAATCATGAAAAAACCAATCCATAACACAGTTTACACAGAGAGCATATGCACTTTAGCACTGATTTGGAGTGGTTAAGTGCCCATAGTCCTAAAACCAATGCACACAGGTCAGGAAATAATAGGAGGAAAAATCAAAATATTTGGGGATAACCCTGCAAAAAGGACCATTTCCAACAAGCAGTCACACACATGCAAGCACAAACTCCACTCAATAGCAGTCACACACATGCACACTCGACCCACGAGCAGTCGCACACACTCCACTCACAAGCAGTTACACAAATTCAAGCGCAAACTCCACTCACGAGCAGTCGCACACATGCACACTCCACTCACGAGCAGTCACACTTATGCATGTGCACACTCTACTCACAAGCAGTCGCACATAGGAGCACTCGAGCTCTTCCACTAATGTTATGTGAATGTGATGACATGCAGACAGCTCCTTCATTCTGCAGGCAGAATGCGTGGTGAGCACAGTGCGGGGGAGACACTCAGAGTGTTAAACTCTCTGATGGATCCTGTCTGGATTGATACTGAAGGGCTCAGGAAACAGAGGAAAACTATGACACAATGAAAACAGCAGTGTGGGGACGCCATTTTATTTTCCATATATAAACATAAGCCTGCAAATTTTCAGTCGATCCCGGATAGCTCAGTTGGTAGAGCATCAGGCTTTTGATCTGAGGGTCCAGGGTTCAAGTCCCTGTTCGGGCCGTATGTTTATTTTACTTTTTTTTTAAATCTATTAATTCTATTTTTGTTCTTAAAGGCCAACGCTCCTAGTATAAATAATCTTTGCAAGCTCTTTAAGGTTGGAATGCGCTAATTACTCTCCTTTTCGATATTCAATGTTGTCTCCGTAGCGCCACCTCCTGTCTGTCTGTCACGGTGCACCGGTTTCAACCAGTGATAATCGGAAGTGCAGTCTGTGTGCAGCCGGATCCCACTCGGGCTTCCGCTCGTTGACATCTCTGCTCATTATCAGATACCTCTGTTTTGCGTCTTATAAATGTAACAAACTTACTATATTCTATTCACAAATTTTAAACAACCTCGTGCAAGGAAAATGAGTGTAATCATTTTTTTTTTTTAATTAATGTCTTCTTGATGTAAATCGTTTGAAATAAAAGGACGTGAACATTTTCTAAAAGAAGTCACTGTGTGTGCACCATCTTCCCTCAACAAGGTCTAATTTTTGCCACTTCCAGTGCAATGTGCAGAACTGCTGCGAACATATAGAGCACGAGCTCTACGTGTACCCACATGTAAACCCTATAGTTAAGTGAACTTCTTAGTGGCATGTTGGTCTAGGGGTATGATTCTTGCTTTAAGTGCAAAAGGTCCCGGGTTCAAATCTTGGACGAGCCATCTTTTGATTTTAATATTTTTGTTTTAAAATAGGGGCACTGAAAAACACATCAGAAAGATTAAAAAAAAAATGTTTCCTTATTTAAAACGCATTAAATAAAAAATAAAAAATTTGAATATGAGAAAAATAAGAAAGAAAATGGGGCTCGCCCGGGCTTTGAAACCGGGACCTCTCGCACCCTAAGCAAGAATCATAGCCCTAGACCAACAAGCCACGTTGTATGTCATTGCATCTTTCTCATATTTCAATTCTCAGTGCTCAGAGCTGCCACCAGAGCAGCATAGGGTTTTCAAGTAGACTTTTAAAGGGACCGCTCCATTAAAACCCACTCACTGAACAGCAGAGAAGGAATTAACAGCAGAACCAGAAGGACCCATAAGAACACTTCTTACCTCCCACGTCTGTGAGACTCACCGGCAATAGAGCAGGGGCCCCACATGCACAGAGAGCGCTGTATCAGGACGTGCGTTATTTATACTTTGATAAACCTATTTTGTGCAGTCATTTTAAGGGCCATTTTCATCTCTCAGTAATTATGACCAATATACTCGAATATGCTTCTACGCCAGTGCATTAAATGGAACTATAGAAGTGAAGGTGCTCGCTATTTACAGTATCTGTTATTCTGCTTGCTCCTGAGAAGTGCACTGGCAGCACTGCGGAGAAGTGCACCTACTCACCCTTTCAAATGGAAGAAGTGCAGGTACTCAGTACCGGACAGAGTACTTGTCCATTTAAAGCAATGCCCAATGCCATAAATAGCAAATAAAACCATATATATGATGAAATTAGTGGACACACGTACAAGCTCCGTCATCAGATTTTCTCCACACCCCTACTCATCACTCCCACGTTCACCAGTAACTAGACGTAAAAGAATGAGTGAGTGAAAGTGTGTGAGGGTGTATTCTAGGTTGCACTCCCCCATCCCATGAACATAGAGTGGGATTATGCACCCACTACTTCTTTCTCCTGAGTACAAGAAGAGCAGTCCAGTCCTTCATGGCTCCTCTCAGGTCAAAGACAGCAGGTCCAGTCCTCTTCAGTTCGTCCTCAGGTCCAGAAAGTGTTCTGAAGTTGCTGCCTGGAGATCAGGGCATAGCTTCAAGGGGGTTGTTTGGGGGTGTGACACCCTCCCAAATTAATGCATTAATTACTTGGCATTTGGGCTCAGGGCCCTGTGTCGGGTCTGCTATCTATGTGTTTTTCTGGTTTTGACCCGAGAATAAAAGACAATAGATTAACCTTTTATGTGAATTGGCGCCAGAGATATGCAACTGGAGACTAAATTTCAAAATGTGAAACCAGATAAACTTAAATCAATACCTGCTTCCATGCTTCTTCAAATTGTGTGATCCTAAACAAATCTTTTATTTTGGAGCCATCTTTTTTCTTTATTATCCTACATAGGCACAATTCTAACTACTTCAAGTTGTGCGCTGTAAAACCACCTCTTATGCTTGATTTAATAATCTATAATGTTGTGCCTTCTATAATAAGAATCTAGGACACGTTTAGCATTAAATGAATACTTTAACAATTGCGATACTAAAGAGGATGATGGACGGAGCGTTTGAGCGAATCAAACACTCACCCCCAGTCAACTGATCTGGGTTTAATCCATCACCATTCTTTAGCCCACTCTCCCACCCCAGTTCAGACATGGCCATATGCAAATCAGTCTGACCCTGTGCCTCATGGGAACAGTCCAGCCCGAACTGCCAAGCCAATGCCTTCCCTGGACCGGAAACAAACCTCCGAGGACCGGTTTCTGGCATTCCAGCCGTCTTCAGCCCGGCTTGCTTGAATCCAGTGGTAAAGTGAGCAAGGGACTCACGTCTGAACATACCCTGCCACACTTATGGCGGCCAAAAGCGGTACAAAAGGGGGTGGTAATGGACGGAGCATCTGAACCAATCAAACACTCACCCCCAGTCAACTGATCTGGGTTTAATCCATCACCGTTCTTTAGCCCACTCTGCCACCCCAGTTCAGACATGGCCATATGCAAATCAGTCTGACCCTGCGCCTCATGGGAACATTTCCATGACCGTATATATCGGCTTGCCCTGGCGTCGTCCGGTTACGATTGTGTAACTAGGCAACCGCCGCCTTAATTGGGGCTGTCGGTCCGGGCTATACTGAGCATCGACTTGTGCCTTGACCAAACACGCGCTGCCTCGGCAAAATTGAGGTCTAGTGAAAAAGGCAAAATTAATTGTTTGTCCTGATGATGGTTCCTATGACTCCTTAGTGGAACCGAAACGCCGTCGACTTGCTCATGCACCCTATACAAATGTTTGATTGTTTGACTTATTGTAACGGTGCTGCTTGATATTTTCTGTACAATGCATATGTAAACAGAAAACGCTTGTTTTGCCTTTGAACCTTTCCTGTTTTCTCCAACTATAATCACCCCGCGAGTGTTGGGCACAGGCTTGTGCACCACATAGGGGCTTTGTGGAAGGTATTCTTGTTTTATCTTGAGAATTCTGTTTATTCAGTAAACACGAATGACCTCTGTCCGGCTGGGCATGTCCTTCTGAAATATAGAATTGATTTCGTCTATATTTATTGGCTGTTAATTGATCTATGCATGGGACCGTTGTTGTTTCATAAAATTGTTCCCCGAGGTCCCTGGCTGACTGAATTGGGGCCCCTTGTTGCTATAAAAGTTCATGGGAACAGTCCAGCCCGAACTGCCAAGCCAATGCCTTCCCTGGACCTGAAACAAGCTACCGAGGACCAGTTTCTGGCAATTTCAGCCTTCATCAGCCCGGCTTGCTTGAATCCAGTGGCAAAGTGAGCAAAGTACTCACGTCTGAGCATACCCTGCCACACTTTAACAATTGAGCAGAAGCGTGCCTCCGGCTGCGACAATCGGTCTCCGCAGGACACCCTTCATTTTGTACTTTTATGTCTTTTTTATAGGACGCCTAGACTGAAATTTTTGGTAGATATCTGAAAACAGGCGAAATTCTGTCATGCTGAAGCTGCCCTGCTCTTTCTACAAAGAGCAAACGATATGCGCACTTTATGCTGTATTATGAATTTCATTAAGGTCTCAGTAAGGCTGAGAAACACTAGAGGACTGAGTTAATCAATGTTTAAGATAAAATTCGTTTCTACCTTTTATCTGTATCAGCGATTTTTAGATTGAGTTCAGAAATTGTACTTAATTGTATTTTTTAACTGTATATATGTGCTTTTATGATGTTTTTTAATCATCGAATAAAGATTTCTGAACTTGAACTTGAATTTGAACTTGACTACTCACTTGCTGCTTAGTTCACTAATGACATTGTCGGGTTGAGCAATGAATATTTCTAAAAAAACTATCAGTTTTAATAAACTTGTTTATATGCATTGACATCATCTGATGTACAAAATTAAAAGGCTTCTGCATGTTTAAGAAATAATTTTTTTGGGCGGAAAGAGCGGTCTATATGCACAGAGCATGCCCCAACAAGTGGTCTAGGATAGGGGGTACATGGAATGCATTCAGAGGAAACATATATAAACCCCCACAGGCAGAATCGATCTCAAATGTCAGTGAGTAATGGATGTATAAGGATAATATGTATGTATGTTTTGCAGCCGATTTTATAAGATGTATTGTTGTGGTTTTAATTAAATGAAACAATAAAAACTTTTTCACTTAAAAAAAAATGTATGTTTTGCTATGCTTCTATGCACTGTGGTGGAAATGATGCAGCGTTTTTGCTAATGTATCAGCGACAAAGATCAATACTTTACTATATAATGAGAGACAAGAACCTCGTAATATGCTCTGTAGGCACAAAGCAAGTGGATTGCATTTGGTTATGGTTTAAAAAATTCAATACAAAATATATATATTTTTTGTAAGAAATACATCTTTTGAATTTTGAAGCGATTGCATCTTATTTTTATTTTATGTTTGTTGCACAATATAAGTAGCAACATTTTTCATGGCTCCGTATTCGTACAGACTCTTGGGGCCAAGCCAGACACATGTCTCAGTTCTGGCTCTGTCCACCCAAATAATAGGCCCTCAAGTTCTCCTCTATTTCAGAATCAGGCCTATTACATGGGGTTGCCATTCAGTTAATAACATTATTTGCAAAATGCAAGGACTAGAAACATGGGGCTCCGCCACATGCAGCAATTTGACAAGTCTACCATCAAGGCTTCTTGTAGCAGAGAAGAAGAAGAGCGCATGAAGCGGTCATACATGTAAAATAGGCGATCCCAGGGAAGGGACTCAAGGCCTTTATGGTGTACATGACCGTAGTCATGAGTTCCCAGGGAGAACAACCAGGTCGAGGTGGGATGGGTAGGGGCGTAGCTACTACAGGCGTCTTTAGGGTATAACACCCCTCAAATGCATTCTTCGTTTGGTAGTTGGGCCAAAGGGCTCTGAGTCCAGTGTGCTATATCTGTGTCCTTTTTTTCTCATCACTCTCATTTCACAAAGAGGTTTTAACTTGTTAATTTTTTTTATTGCAATCTTAAATATATATATAGTGACTGCTTTACCAAAATATGAAATCTATCCCTATAGAAGTACACCTTGAATGGGTGCAAATATACTACTTTTTTTAATTCACATAGCTTGGCAGTAGTAGACTTATGAATGATGCTCCAGTCTGAGATTTTAAGGTATATCACTGACAATCGAACAACCGAAAGGTGATGGGATGAATAATTGCAAATAGTATAACATGTGTCAAATGCTTGGGGAAGCATTCCAACCCATCGTTTTGTGCCCAATGTTACACTGCAGACAGAGGCCCACTTAACCCGTTTGGTGCTCCCGTCGGCCACTACCTCGCTGGTGCTGCCTACCGGCCGACGGAGCCCCGTCCAGCAATTAGAACGCCCGCACCGCAGCCGAAAAACGCTGCGGTTAAGGCGTTAAAGCAAATCAGTACTGATGCTGTTTCTCATGGACAAAGCCCACGACAAGCCTTGATCATCTTACCTGTCCACCCTGCAGCTGACTGCTTTTTTAATTGGGAAATTTGAGCCCCCCCTGAATCTCACTAACTAGGCCAGTCCCCTGCTGGAGATGCCACATTCATGCCTGGCACGTAATCAGACACATAAGGGCTTGATTTGCTTGATGCACAGAGTCAAGTTTACTCTTCCTGTGAGTTCATGTCCCCATTACATTAAGGTTGTTGAACTTGTTACTGTGCCTACTACATAATACACTGCAACCTACAAGCTGCAGGCTCTAATCCCTAAAGTATAGTTAAAGGTGACTGAGCCAGCTGCACAGGTCTGCTTGTGATCTCCAGGTTACACATCCCAGTCCAGTTACGGTTACTCAAAGGCTCAATTTACTGCAGAATAATGTAAATAAACTGCAGATTGCACTTTTGAATTCACATAGGAGCTACCCAGCCTCTCACTCTTCTAAGGTGGACACAATCTGTACATTTAAATATAATGCTAACATGAAGTAGGACTCAGGTTACTGTGGGTGAGTCTCCAGCACATCTTTCATAATAACCATGTATCTTTCAAAATACTCCTCTCTTATTACAGTATTTCTGGGGGGACTGGTGATTTACATGGTGAGCTCAGGTCACATTCCCTACTTTCCCCAGTTGTAGCAGTAGGAATTGTAAAGCACATTTTCACCCTGAAAAGTACATTGGTACTGAAAAACAGATGTTCATTGTTCTCTAACTCAATAGTGCTCCTTTTATTAACCACAGAAAGATGAAAGGCTGAGTCAACTTACCAGCCTTTGAACCCGTGACCCTGAAGTCAAACACAGATCTCTGCAGTTAAATGTATGAGTCCCCAGAGCCACCAACTGAGCAAAAGCAGCAGGTCAAGCAGTGCACTATTCATAGTGTTTGGCTACAGACAGCTGCAGCTGTCTGTTAGCAACTGCTAATGAGTAGGCCTGGGCGGAGTTCGTGGAGTTCCGCATGACTGAAAAACTCTGCTGTGCTGCACGGACTTCCGCAAGCAGCAGAGTGCGTTACGTTGCACCATTCGCACTGATTTTTAGAACTTGGTGTTTGACCCGTGCTATAAAATCAGTGCAAAAGGTGCACGCACAGCGCAAGAGGGTGCAGCTTCTTTCTGCTGCTCGAGTTGATGTTCTACTAGGGCAGCAGCTTCCTCAGTGCGAATGGAAGGTTTCTCAACGCAAGCGGTAGCGACCATCCACACTGCCGGCATTGAAAGATATCGGCGGGAGGTGGTCTGGGGTAAAATTCTCCCCGCTTGCAAACTTATTGTTGGTGAGCGCAAGTAAGTAAAAACTCTGCTACGCGGAGCGTGGAGTGGGAAAAACTCAGCAAAATCAATGAGCGAAGTGGAATTTCATGCTCAGGCCTACAAAAGAGCTCCACACTATCAGGGTCACTGCATATTCATTTTTTTACATTTTGCTGTTGAAAACCATTATATCAAATGTGAAGTGACTGCCATCTTCTACTTCATAACTTGCAATGCATGAAATAATGGTATTGTTACCTTAGGTATCACAGTCAAACCACTTGTGTTGGCTTTGTCAAATGCTTCTTTCTGTTCTTATCTTTGTGTGTTGCCCGTCACGCCAACACTCTGTGAAAAAGCATTGGCATAGCCAATATGTCGTGCCTTTGGGACCTTATAATTATTTGGCCATGCAGCACATTATCCTGGGTGCTACAGCATCTACTGTTACTTCACGGAATGGGAGGAATGGCACCCTCACAGCTGCCCCATCCCGTAAAGGACAGTGCCCTCACAGCCATTGTTAGAGCACAGTGCTGCTACAGCTGCTCCAAGCAGAAAACACACAGCACTCCTGTAGCTGCTGTGATACGTTGGCCTGGCATATGCTGTCCAATATTCTAGTGGGCACCTAGCACCAGTCCAAATGACCCTTATTGATTGCATGCTTTTTCTTTCCCTCCCTCCTCCTTCTCTATGGCTGGTCTTCTTCCGTCCCTGCAGCGCTGTTACTGGTAGAATGATGCGTGTGCTGTGGCTCCTCTGGGTCCTCGGCTGGGCCAGCATGTACTCACAAAAAGACCCACTGGTCATCTTGGACAGCGACAACCGATCTCTCCTTCTTCACCGAGTTCTACGCCTCCCCACTGGGCACGAGCTGCAGGCCACGCCGATGTGCACGGTCACGGCTTGCCTCCAGCGTGCGCTGCTCTTTCACTTTCCCTTAGTTTTGAGTCGTGGAGCTCAAAGCTGAGACTACAGTGCGGAGTCCTGTCCGGAACCAGGGAAAGCAGATGTAGTAGAAGAGGGTACGTGGCATTGCCCTTGATGAGCAGCTGAGGAAGAAGCCTACCAAGCCGATACCCGATTATGAGTTACAGCTCGACGTCCGGCCCTGAAGACGAGCTATGCAATAGAGACCTACGACAAGCCAAGGAAAAGCATAGTGGCGAGACACTGGGTCCAAGTGCTGCATTAATTAGGTGAGAGCTGCGGGTTTGACGAGGCAGCTTGGAGAGGACGGCGTTGGAGACTGGCCCTTACTAGTTGTCTACAGGATCATTGGGCAGATGCAATTGCATTTTCGTTGCAGAGCGGAAAATCCCCCTGCTCTTTCTAGCAGTTGCTCCTAAGCGATTCCTGCACGCACCAAGTTCATTAATGACTCCTGTCAGGCCGCCTCCAAAATGAAAACGCATTTTCAGAGCTGCCTTTGTTTCGAAATCACTCTTTTGTTGACTTATCAGCTTTTTTGCCTCAGAGTGTCCAGCTGTGTTGAGCTGACACCTTGAGCCGACACACGTACACGCAGGCGGCCTTCATCAGTGAGGTCAGCGCCCCCTCGGGTGTCCCGTGGACCGCTCTCCTCCAGTCTAAATAGCCTCATTTATCATGACAAGGCCCGTTCTCTTCCAGAGTGAGCCAGTCCAGCACTTACAGTATTCACATCAATTTATACAACGTATGCTTGGCACACAGCGGGGAACCGCGGGAGCCATACCAGTCAAAGCATTTGCAATGCAATAGGTCTCACATTTACACGAGTTTAAGCTAGTGGCATTGTAAATGACAATGCATTTTATTTATGTTTTAAAAAAGAAAACATAAATAAAAGTCATTTATTTGCAATGTCAATTGCTTAAACTTGCGTAAATGCCAGACCTATTGAATTGCAAATGCTTGTTTAAAATGCCATTGTACTCCAAAGTACGGGGCAATCCTGTCATGTGTACATATACTTCTGGTGCCTCAAAGAATAGCATACGGCAGTGTTTCCCAAACTGTGGTCCGCGGACCCCCAGGGGTCCGTGACACATTCCCAGGGGGTCCGCAGGCAACAGCTTTAAAAGCACAGAAAAGTTTCTTGTATAATTAGCAGCTTTCCAGCAGCAATAAAAGTGTCAAGATAAAGCCAGTGATTAATGTACCTGCTGGAGTGTGAGGAGAGTTTTGTTTAGTGGCAGCTTTGACTTAACTAATGTAGCACAGAGGGTTAATGTGCCTACTGCAAAGAACGTGTAACATGCATTTTAAAAAGGAGCATTTTATGTGCATAGGTTCGTGCTTACTGCTTTTGTCACAGAGATTCTTTTGTTACTGTGCACTTCATAAGTGACAATCAGAATGTAGCAGAGGGACCTATAAACTGTCATCAAAGAGCTGCTTGCAAACTGCATGGTACCAGTTAGTAACTTTTGTTTTTTTCCCAGTTATTCATTACCCTGATGCTGCTAAAGATTTATTTGGGTGGAAATACATTTTTAAGGTTAAAGTCAGTGCTAGCCCCTGTGTTATGTTCTGAATCCTGAGTTTGTGCTTTTCCTGACCAAGCACTCTTTAAACATTTTATATACACACTGTTTTACATGTACGATTCAATGTCTCTATATGTGTGTGATGTAAAGTGCTCTGACATCCTACAATGGTATGAGAGATGCTATAAAACAAATGAAATACATGTGACAGAGGGGCTATTACTTCAATATAAAATACTAAGGGCCAGATGTACGATCCGTTTTTATATGCGCGAACGGGTTTGTGAACCCGCTTTCACATGCAAAAACGCATTGGGCCATGTACATTGGGTATTTCGCGAGTCGCAATTTGTTTGCGACTCGCTAAACAGGTTTTGCAACTTGCTATTTGGAAGGGGCATTCCCTTCCAAATAGCGAGTCTCAAAACCATGTACAAATGTTTTGCGGTCGCAAAACACTTGCAATTACCACTTACTTCAAGTAGATGGTAATGCATTTGCAAATGGGAAGGGGTCCCCAGGGCTTTTTTTTTTTAACTGCTTTATTTAAAAGCAGTCCCAGACATGGTGGCCTGCAGAGCCCAGCAGGCACCATACCTAGGAGGACTGGCATTCCCAATAGGCTCGCAAATTGCGAGAGGCTCATTATTATTAATGAACCTCGCAATTTGCGACCCCATTGGGAATCCGAAACAGTGTTAAACACACTGTTGTACATTTCATTTAGAGACTCGCAATTTGCCACCCGCAATGTGTCGCCAATTGCGAGGCGCTACATGAAATGGTTGTACATCTGACCCCAAAATCCTTAGGGGCAGATTTACAAGCCCCTTGCTCCTCTTTTACGCCACCGTTGTGTCACTTTCGTGATGCAGCGCCGACGCAAAATATGCGCCATGGTGCAGGGTATTTACAACGTGACGTATCTGAGAGATGCGCCACGTTGTAAAGCCCTGCGCCAGAAGATTTCACTCAGTCACTTTGGGGCCCATGCTGCGTCAAAACCCTGCTCCTGCTTGAAGCAGGCGTAAGGATTGATGCAGCATTAACAAGATTCGGCCCCCCCAGAGCGTTGCTGGAGCTGTGTCGCGCTTGCGACGCAACTCCAGCAATGCGCCACCTTTACGGCACAGATGCGTCATGCATCTGTGCTTTTTTGCCCCATGAGGCGCAGCATTGTAAATGCGGCGCAGCAATGGTGGCGGAGGCATGACGCACAATAAGTGGCGCATCCCTGCTATTATGCATGGATGCGTCACTTATTGTAAATCTGCCCCTAAGTGCTTTGAGTATTTGTTTTGTGTGCACACATGTGTATTTTTTTCGAATTACTGTTTTAATATTTGAAATTTAACTTATACAAATTGCTTGGGGGTCCCCGGCTTCCAGTGGTGACTCAATGGGGGTCCTCAGGAGTCAAACGTTTGGGAACCACTGGCATACGGGATTGGTACACCACCCTCAGCTTGGCTAGATACAGCAATGCATAGGGAAGTTTCTGCTCACCTAGTTGGGCCTTGTCTGCCAATAAATTACTGTTGCTTCTGCTGGACTAGTCTTGTGTACTCATGACATTTGAGGATGCAAGTGTTTTTGAACATCAGGTGTTCTTTGTCTAGATTGCTTTCAAATCATGTCTCTGTTGTGCTTATTCAAAATCTTTGCAATGAAAGGACTTGGTCTGGCTTCCCGGGGCGACTTCTGCATCATGGCCCTGTGTGCCCTTTCTACAACAAAATAATAGGACAACAACTATGGGAGTAGCCAGCCGGTGAGCCATTTAGTCAGGAACTCTTCCATGCTCCCCATTCATTTTGAATAATCTTTATTCGATATCAATTATCATAAAAGCATTTCACAGTCACATAAAAGTATATAAAATTAATATTTCATATAGTAAAAACAAGTTTTAAAAACCTGGCTATACCGTCCACTCTAAATCTATGCTTAATATCTTAATTGGCATTTGCTCATTAGGTTTAAAATTACAGATTAGCTAAAACACATGTCCCATACAAAACAGTTAATCTTCAGTACTTTGCAAATAATTCCTATGTGTAAATTATCTCTCAGATCCACAGATTAGATGGTATTTATTTGCACATTACTCCTTAATTGTGCCCTTATACGGATAATCCACGCACACCCCAGGTACTTTGTAACACCACATAGTAGCGAGGACCTACTTGAGTCACTTCTCATGATTCGTAGAGCATCAAGGAGGTTTCTAGTGCCCAAATATAATACATATAGGCTTGATCCATTTGGCCCTTGCTTGCTTGTAGGCTGGGCAAGCAAAGACTACATGGTCTACAGTTTCTTGTTGTGCATCACAGCAGGGGCAGTTATATAGGTTGGAGGTTGTTGGGTCCCATTTTGCCAGTTTGGTATTTAGCCTTACTGACCCTAATGTAAACTGCATATATAGTGCCCTGTCTCTGTGTTTCCTTATAAAATCTAGATAAGGTTCCAGGGATCAAACTGATTTATGCTGGATGAACTCTTCAAATAGTCAGACAAGCATTGGTTTATGTAAGACCTGGTGATTTACCCAGTTCCAGTAATTCTTTTTTAACTCTCTCTTAGTCGGAGTGACCTGCTTGGCCCAAGCTTTGGCTAAGCCCAGCTTGGTCAGTAATTCCTTTAGATCTTTAAGCCACTTAACACCTTTGTTGTTATCAAGGGTAATTAGCTCAGAAAGGACCGTCGCATAGCTATGGAGTTCTGGGGTGCGTCTTAGTCTTATCCAGTATAGAATAGGGCAAAGTATATCCACCTCGCTAAAAGTGTGTCTGCCCATGTCAGAGACTATGGGCTTGAGTGGTGTATTGGTAGGGACGGATACCAGATCTCTAAAGAATTTACTCTTTGATCGTCCAATCTCATTAGTTTTTTCGAAGCCCCATAGTTCAGCGCCATAAATTCTTGACCTCACAGCTTTACCTTTATAGACTACTAGTGAAGGAGCTACCAGTCTAATTGACGTTAACCTTTGGTCCCTACCAATGGCATCCACCACCAGCTTATGGTTCAGTAACATTTTGTTCATGTGAGTCCCCCATTGCATTTTATGCGATAACCTAATAACCAGATAATCAAAGGAATGGACTCTCTCTAAGGGGTAAACCATTGTTAGTGAGAGTGTTATTAAAATGTTTGCCCAGATTGAAAGCCATAAACTTAGTCTTTGTGATGTTTATCATTAGGCCCCTTTGTGTACAGAAAAAATTGAAAGCGGGTGAGGAGTTCCCGGAGGCCCATTAGGGTTTTCGATATTAAAATAGTGTCGTCGGCCAACAGTAGGGTATTTTTTTTTTCTTCTTCAAAAATTGGAGCAATTTCTTTTTTGAAATTGGCTCAAAAAACTAACCACTCCATTTACATAAAGTGAAAAGAGGGTAGGAGCCATCACACAGCCCTGGCAAACCCCCTGTTGAACTGTATCTTGTCTTTACTTTGCCCATGAGCCCCCATCTAACTCGGGCATAGGTTTCATCATGGAGGCATATTAAAATATTTAAAAGGCATGAGGGTAAGCCCATTTCCTGGAGCACTGACCATAGCTTCTCTCGCGGCACTGAATCATAATTGGTTTTAAGCTCAATGAACGCAAGTAAAGACTTCCCATGACAATTATGACTACTTTCCAATATAAAATAAGTAATGTAAACACTCCTGTACTGGCACCTTTACTAAAACCTGTTTGATAGGTGGAAAGATTATCTTCCTCCTCCATCCAATTTTGAATCCTATTTACAAGGGCTCTGCCAACCACTTTCTGCATGGTATCTATTAGGGTGATAGCCCTGTATTTGTTAGTGTCCTGGCCGTCTCATTTTTTATATATAGTTATGACCTCTGCTCCTTTCCTAGATATAGCGACTTCTGCTCCTTTCATTATATTGTTGATTAAAAGCAGGATATAGTGGGCCCACTTCTGTAGTTCTAATTAGAGCAAGTCACCCAGTATACCATCTGAGGCTGCCGCCTTTGCAGGAATAGTACAGTTAATTGCATTCTCAATCTCTTTCATTTGGAAGAGATTGGTATCTTCAATTGTAAGTGGAACCTGAATTCTCTTCAACTGAGAGGTAGGTAGGGCCTCTAGTTCATCCGTGTGCAGTTGGGAAAAGTCATCCCACCAGGCCTCATCACCAATATGGTTTGTGATTGGGATGTTGTCCCTCCTATTTCTCATCTTGATTAGAGGCCAAAAGTAGGCGTAATCCCTCTTGGGACAGTAAACTTTCATGTCCTCCTAATGTACCTCTTCCCAATCACGTTTTGCTTGCTTTAGTGATATGTTGTACTCCATCCTCGCTATTTTTACTATTGTGTGTTTTTTCACCTTTTCCGCAGATATTAGTACTTGCGCCTTTTCTCCCTGCAAGACTCAGTGCACCATGAATTGGAGCTTTTTGTTCGGCTCCTAGTGGGGCCACTGCGTCGTCTTTCAAGGAAGTGTGCACCAATTTGAGCAATTGTCTCGTGGCGTATTATGTGCATCTTCCCCCCCCCCCCGGACATTATCTCAAGCTGCCTTGAGTTCGGCTGTTTTTGACACTAATATTGAGGAGATGTTCTTTTGTTTTTTGTCCTCTCCTGCGACCTTGGGCCATCTTAGACGCCTACCACAATTAGATAGAATTAACTCCTTTGTGGATACGAGGTAATTCCCAATGGTATTAGAATTTTTGTTGGGAGGTGCCCATTAATTTTTTCATTTTGATATTAGATTGTTGTGGTTACTGTCAATAGTTAGGCCCACTTCCATGTTCATGACATCGGGCCAGAGGCGTAAGTCGACCAAGATATAATCAATGCTGGAAGGGCAAGCAAGTTTATTGTAAGTATTTTTCCCCCTGATGTTGGATAGGGTACTGCCATTTGTGTCTCTTATGCCATATTCTAGTATTATAGTATTAACTTGTATTACAATCTCAGACCATCTTTTAACCGGTGGTAAGACTAGGGGGGGGGGGCACTGACCATTTGCTATCCTCTTCAATTATCCCTAGGAGATCTTCACTGCTTAGTGGCTCGAATGTGCAGTTAAAGTCACCGGCCGCAATGATTTTATCAAACTAGGGGCACTTGTTTATTTGATTTTCTAGCTGTCTTTCGATGGTCGAGTAATTGCCATTTGCTTTCCCTCTTATATAGACTTTAAAGAGCTACAATACATCACCACCCTTCGGACCTTTTATTTTAAGCCACATAATGTCGGGACTTCTGGTCTCTTGAGGAGGGATGAGCAGCCCAGATTTAATCTGATCCAAGCTGTTATTCCTCTAGAAGGCCTGCACTTTCCCGTAGACACTGCTGGGATATGCAATGTACTTTAGACAGATTTTTACAGTGCAGGTACCCTCCAACCTCTTCTCGTCTTGTCTTCTTGGCTTCATGGAACAGAAGCACACAGGCTCACACACTCCCCTAAGCCAATCACAACTCTTCTGTCACCAGCAATACAGCAGTTTCGAGATTAGTCTGAGCGCCCTGTTTGGCTGCTCAGGCAGTGCATGGAAGCCTAGGACAGTTCTTCACCTGGCTGGCAGGCTAAACTGACATGTGCAGTAATGTTATACATATTTCCTCCTCCCACTGGCTCATATAGCCCAGCCCCGCACCACCCTAACCTGGCTCTGAGTTCACACTGAAAAATATCTGATAATAACATTGAGTTTTTACTTATTTATATTTTGCGCTGCTCAAACAGCAGTGTGGTCACTCTGTTTCACTCTGCTGGAGGAGCCGCTGCAGTCTCGACCTGCAAGTGACCTATTGTCAGTAGTGGATTTTGCAATTGACTTCAATGCTATTTTGTCAATTTCTTTTTCAGCACTGATTTTTTATTCCTTTAAAAATCTATAACTCTTATTATAAATATGCTATTCTGTTATTTTTGGTCGCTACATTAAGATAACATTAACCTTACTGTATATAGATTGATGCTGGATTTCTTGGAAATTGTGTTAATTACATGTTCCTCTAGTTAAGCCTTATTTCTTCTAGCCACTCACTTCATAGGACCGAGAAAAATAAGTATTACTGTGAATTCAAGGACCATCTTTGGGATATAAATATAACATGATTTGGTAAGGCTCCCCAGCCATAATATTTTCTAATGCACTTTTCTACAGGTAGTCACACATTTTCTTTTTTAAACCATAAGGTTAGTGGATGGGACACACGGTGCTGCAGTCCAACAGTGACATTTAACTTGAAGGCCTTGTGTACAATTTGTGCACAACACTAGGGGCTTAGAAGTAAGGTTAAATATGCCAAAATAAAATGAATCAATTTCATCATATTGAAAATAGGAGCACAGGCTCATCTTAACTGTGAGGCATGTTTAACGTATAGAGTAGTACACCCAACAGTAACCGATATGGTAAGACTTTGGGTATATGTAAAGCAAAAGATGTAAAACTCCTGAAGATAAATCACAGGTTCTTTTTTTACACTGAACTGTTTATTTCCATAAAGTCCACTACATTTGTTGTTCTTTTTAATTTTGACAGACATTAGGTTTATTTGCCAGCTTTTTTGAACAAATATACACAGCAATTCAGTGCATTCTAGATTAATAGCATTTTCAATTAGTAATAACATGAAATTGTAGTTGATGTAGAATCCTAATGATAACATTGCACAATCTGGTATTCATTTTAATTTCTATGTTCATCAAATCAAAAATGTTGTATAACACAATTCTTATTGTTTATGATTACAAGTTCTTTGTTTCAATTGTTTATAAATATTCTATTTTGAAATGAAGCATAATCACAATAGGCATCACAGACAATATCTTCATAGTATTTTTATCTCATTACTAAAAAAACTCAACTTTTTAAGCTTTTATTTATAATTGAACCTCAGTAAACAGTTATACATATTGTATTTTAGTAAATAAATATTTTAAAAATTTTTTTTTATTAAAGTTACATGTAATACTTTACTCCATTTGACAAAAACATACAATTAAAATTTTCAATTTAATAAACAAGACAATCATTCAAAAAATGTATTTCAGTGCGCCCATTTTCAATTTTTTCAATGTCTCAACATCATCTACTTCATCCTCATTGGAGTCTAGGAAGTCCCCTCTCATCAGTACAAGTTCTGCTTCATATCTATTTAAATCTTCATGTTTTTGTAGAATTTTGATTGTCATCTGCTAAGAGAAAAAATTTACTTTTAAAGCAACATACTTTTAGCTTTAAAGCTTACATGGAAAGTAATCATACCATATAAATATTCAATACAATAATTACATTCCGATTTTATTTTATTTTTTAGTACTATACATTTTTAAGATGTATTAATTAGCAGGTGTTAAGTGTTTACATTTATTTTCTCTTTTCAAAACTTTGATGCAAAATAAATGTTGTAAATTAGCTTTTTCTAATAAGATAAGCTTCTTAATTTTTATTCTTTTCTTGCAAACATTTTTATTTCATGTTATACGAAAAGATACATTTAAATGTACAACTTTTTCAGATTTTAAATATTGCTTATCTTTTGTTGTCTTTCATCATTTCTATATTTAGTATTACCCTTCCTACCCAAAGTTTTGAACATGTTACAAGTTGTCTGATTACACCCAATTTAAACATACAAGGATATCCGTTTGCCTATTGAGTTTGTGAATGGAAAATGCCTGGTTATTTTAATTTTCAATGTTTTACCATCTTTGGCTAAATAGTCGAACCCTACATACTTTCAGGTTAATGTGCATACACTGTTAAATAGCACATTTTAATTTATATTATTTTATGCAATGATATATGTTTTAGATGAAATGTTATTTAGGTGACATGTAATGAATTATTGGCAGTTTTCATAATAATCACAAATTCTAAGGTATGTCTTGTAAAGAGAAGGGTTTACTAATTTGTGTCCATTTATGTTTTTGGAAACTTTCCCAATACCCTCATAAGTGTATAACCACATTTTCATGCACCACGTGCCCAAATATTCATTTTGGCCATTTGATCACAGAAGATGGCTAAACACCAACTCATAGTTTCATCCCTTTCAATAACAATGCATTATATTTCTTTTTTAATATGAATATCTTATAACGGTTAAACACACTCAAATTAAATAATGTTTTGGCATAAAAGTAAACTACATTTTTAATTCAAAAAACATTTTTCAAGTATAACCCCTATTTGCCCGCTTGTGATTCTCATAATGCGAACTAATCTCATTAAAACTTTCTGCTTGGCCTGACCAGGTTTAGTTTTTCACATGCCAGATTTTTATTCAATAATGCTCAAGATGACTACTTTATTCAAGGAAGCCCACTGTTTTGTCAGGTACACAACTTTTCAATGGATGTCCATCATAATGATAAGATCCTTCACAACATGTCAGTCATAGACATTATTATTCCAAGAATAGTCAAAAATATGATAGAAATGGCCACAAATATCACATGATTACTAACAATGTGGCATTTAAAGCTTCCATTATCCAATAATTACTTTTGGGAAGCCTTTATTTAAGCTGTATTTAACTTTATTATGCCATTGTAAACATAATACCAACAAAAATGTCATTAATTAATGGGAACGCCTTGCTACTGGGGTTGAGCAAAAAGGGCACTTACCAACTCCAGTCTGCTTAAAATGCCGCAGCGCGCCTTGTGCTCAAGCTTCCTCGAAGAGCCTCAGGGAGACTGGCCTTGTCCAGACTCCATTGGCTCCCTATCAAGGAGCGAATTAAATTCAAGGCCCTATGCTTTGCCAACCGCATAGCCCACGGCACCGGCCCAGGATATCTGCAGGGTTTACTCACTATACATCGCCCTACCAGGAACCTTAGATCTGCTGGTACGATGGTGTTCAACATCCCTAAGATAGCTAGAGCGAAGATGGGCGGCTCCTCTTTCAGATACTTGGCTGCCAAGGGCTGGAATGAACTCCCTCTTGAGATGCGGATGGAACCCTCTGAAATGAGATTTCGAGGAAAATTAAAAACCTTCCTCTTTCCCCGCATCTAATTTTCCCATTCCCCTTGTCTTGTCTGTTTTTCCTGTGTTCATTCGTCTTAGCTTCTTTGCGGTTTTCAGCGCGGGGACACTCTGTTCCTGAGTAACAAGGCGCTTTATAAATGGCTTCTATTCTATTCTATATTATATAAATCACAAAAGGTCATGAAAGTCCGTTTTTACTGCACTGTGAGAAGTTTTTACACTTTTTAAAGTCAAAGGAGTGGCTTGGCATTTGCCGTATAGCTAATGCAAATTAGTATCCCTGGGTTTTAGGGTGGGAACAGGTAAGTTAACCTCATAAAAATTGGTTTAAATAAATATTTGCAAAATATTACATATCAATGTAACCTCTTTGCATCAATTTAGTACTAATTACCTGTCAATACAAAGGAAAGTATATAATCTTTACTTTGACATTTTTCAGAAAGATGCTTGTGCCTTTTTAGTAGAGAAAAACTTTTTTGTACAAAATATATACAATAAAGAATGCCTTGGACTATAGACACAACTACTTTTTTGAACATACCAGTTTTCGGAAACTTAAGTATTTGTAGGTTATTGTGCTCAACCTGCAGGTGCAATGGTCTTACATACCTCGTTGGTTGTGAAAAGCTAATGATCTCCTTCCCTTATGCGCAAACTTAATTTGAGGAACATCCAGTAACAGGGCATCAGCAGATATTAAAGATTGGTTTGGATTTTATCTTAGTTAATGCTAGACAGTGTAAAC
This sequence comes from Lissotriton helveticus, assembly GCF_964261635.1. Classification (NCBI taxonomy): domain Eukaryota; kingdom Metazoa; phylum Chordata; class Amphibia; order Caudata; family Salamandridae; genus Lissotriton; species Lissotriton helveticus. Next base: position 650,502,915 of record NC_136061.1, read on the forward strand.
TGTGGACTATGTCTGGGTGACCGTGTTGTGTCAATTTACAGCAAGTGGAATCTTAACTGCCCTTTTCTGAACATGTTGCAAACAGGGCCAAACATTTAAGAAAGAAGCCAAAAATATAGTGCATTGCATTACTTTACCCGAGAAAGAATGGTAGCACTATGTTTCATACCCAGGTTTGCAACCCAAAAAGAAAAAACAGGACACTAAATTTAAATTTACTTGCTTTTAGAAAGTCAACTAAAATTTAATGAAGAAAGACAGTGCTATATCAGATTAAATGCCAGTGTACAAGCCCTTTTCAAATTAGAAGCGCATCAATTACTATTTTCAGTTATTGACAAAGGTTCTAAGTCAGAAGATGTGTTTTATCCCTCTTAAATGTCAAGGCATTTTTTCACAGCCCCATGCTCAATGACAGCATACATGCATAAAAAGTACTCTCAGATGTAGATTCACCTCTCAGATGTCTTGTCACCTCTCCTGTGGGCTGCTTAATGTCCGGTCCCTTTGTAAGCACCACACGGAGATCGCCTTCCTCATCGAGTCCGTGGGGCTCGATGTTCTGGTTCTAACGGAAACCTGGACGCGGGAGGACTGTGAGGTTGAACTGGGTTTTTTGCCTACCCTCCAGGGTTTAAAATCAACCATATCCCTCGTGTGAAGAACCGGGGTGGTGGGATTGGATTAATTTATAGAGACACGCTAGCTCTCTCCCAGTTTAAGATTAGAGAGGTGTCGGGCTTTGAATTGATGGGGTTTTCTCGTAAAAATCCCGAGAAGACTTTTTGCTCTGGTGTTTTGTGCGAATGTCTGACAAAATATCGACATTCACAATATCGACGTACAAAAATATCGGAGCAAAAATATCGAAATCAAATATATCGGCTTCCTATACTTAACCAGATATATACACAAATATCGATTTTTTAATATCGATATACAAAAACATTGTTTACTTTTATATCGACTACATTAACATCGGAAAACAAAAATATCGCTATCTACAAAAAATAATGACATTAACTATAATATCGACATCAAAAATATCGTGCACTTCAATATCGGATTATCAGCTATATCGACTTTTTATATGCATCTGTTTGCATAATTAATTAACGTTTTATATGTTTTCACATCTAAATAAACACACAATACTTAAATTAATACTATAGACACACTATTAATTTGTCAAAAATATCCTATTGGTATAATTATATCACCTACACATATAAAAATATTCTATACTACTTTGTATAATTTTATAATTTTTTTGGGTTTTTCACTTCTATTACAAAGTAATCACAACTGAAATTCAAATATACTAACTAACCAATCACAAACCTAATTTTTTAAATGAACCAATAGCAAAGTAATTACTACTGACACTCCCCTATATAAACAATTAAAATCTAGGCACAAACTACTTGCCAAAAGTCACTGAAGGAGATTTATCTCTATCCGAATTGCTGCACAACAACTAGAAGAACCAGACTATCAACCTACTATCACATCTTCTAAGTAAGTAAATAAAATAGAAACTGCATTATTTGCTACTACTACTTACTTACCTGCTAAATACCCAGTGCCCCTTTGCTATTCATACTACTTAACATGCTAAATAATTATATGAAACTATTTTTTTAGATACAACGACTACTGAATATTCTACTCAAAATAACTGTGAACAAAGCATAGGAATACAGATTCTAATAACTATGTAAGTAATTTCACATTGTTTCATTATGTGCACATAAATCTAAACACACAGAAATAATGACTTTTGCCCCATATATTTCTTTTTTTCTGTAGATTCTACTACTGAAAACTGCACTACTAATGAACTAAGGACATCAGTACTATTTCTCCAATACATTTTACTAAGTAAGTATTATGCAACTGAAATAAATGTGGAAAAACAATACAAACATTTAGAACTGTTCTAATTATTTTCTATTATATATTGTTTATTTACAGAGCAAACACAACGAATAGATATACAGACATAATACAGAACTCCACATTCTGAATAATAAAGATACTAACCACAAAGTAAGTATATTAATGAACATAATTACCAGATAATCTATTAAAAAACATACCAACATGGTGATTATTCTAACACATATGTTCCTTTTTTATTTAAGATAACACTACAAACTACTCTCCAGAAGCTGAAGAAACAACTATACTGGCAAAGACCAACCTAAAAAAATATGTAAGTATCTTCACAATGTGAATCATGAAGATACACTTTTGTAGTAGAAATGAGCTCTAACATTGCAAATGTACCGAAACATTAATTAATAATATACTACTTTCATGTTTTTCATAACAGCTACAACAACATCACAAACAAATATCCCCAACAAAAGAAGCAAGCAACTCCTAATTTTGCTGTAAATTCTAAAACACGTAAGTATAAACATTCCTACTTATCACTAACATACATTATTTATCACATTTAATTTGACATTAACTATTATATATATATTTTATAGATATACAAAGTACAAAATGACCGAAGGAGCCGAATTTGTGACCAGCCAGAAAGGAAAACTATTACTATGCTACATGGGTTACACTTATACACAAGAAAAGCAATATGGCATGAAAGTTAATTGGAAATGTTGTAAATATTATTCTAACAAGTGCTATGGCAGAGCAACAACTAGAGAAGCTACAGTACTGTATACTAGGGAACACAATCAGCCACCTAATGTTACTGAAATAGAAGTTAGAACAGCTTTGGAAAATATAAAAGAAGCTAGTACAGGTTCCCAAAAGCAAACAAATTTCATTTTAAAAGAAGCCATTCCTAAAATCCCAAAAACTGCCACAACTCAAATGCCAAATATCCTCTCCTTAAAAAGAACTATAGCACGAACTAAAAAAGCTACTACTGCTACAACACCATCTCCCAGAACATATCAGGATATAAATTTAACTGCTAACCAAATAATAACTTTAAATAAACAACCATTTATAGTTTACGACAACGAAAACAATGACAAAAGGCTTATAATTTTTGGTACCAATATGAATTTAGTTAAACTGCAGCAAAGCCAACATTGGATGATGGATGGAACATTTAACATCTGTCCCAAACCATTTTTCCAATTATACGCAATACATGGCCTCTACCACAACTGCAACATACCTTTGCTATATGCACTATTACCAAACAAAAATAATTCCACATATATGGAATTAATAAATATAATTAAACAAAAAACTAATGATTTTTCTCCTGAAAAAATCATTCTTGATTTTGAGCAAGCAATGCTCTCAACTATCCTAAAAATCCACCCCCATACCTGCATTCAAGGCTGCTATTATCATTTAAACCAGTGTTTATAGAGACACCTTCAAAAAACTACCCTAAGTGTCGAATATGCTACAAACTCATCTTTTGCTTTCCAAATTAAAAAACTCATTGCACTTGCTTATGTCCCTGAAACAGACGTAGCTGAACACTACAACATTCTTATAGACAGCCCCTTCTACAAACAAAATGAAGCTAAATTAAGTCCATTTCTCGACTACTTTGAAGACACCTGGGTAGGCAGACTCCACAGATCTGGCCACAGACGAAATCCCAAATTCCTCATACCCTGGTGGAACGTTTACAGAAGTACCCTTAACGGAGAATCAAAAACTAACAATGCAGTGGAAGGTTGGCACAATGCATTTGTACAATCAACTGGCAGAACCAAACAAACTCTAGAACATTTCATTAAATGCCTACAGAAAGAACAGAGCTACCAAGAATTTAGAATGGACCAATCTGTAACTGAACTTGTCCCTAAAACATCAAAGCAAAATAAACAAATCCACAAGTACCTGGAAGAACAAGTTAAACTTTACCCTAGTACAAAAGGCATAGAATACCTAAACATCATTGCCAAAACACTACTCTAATTAATTCCCAAAATGTTATAAAACACTAAAAGTATCACCTAAGTATGCAAAAATATGTAACGTGAGCTTCTAAAGTATTTAATGTATGCAATATATAGAGATATTATTATAATATATGCACACATTAAAACTAAATAACAAGTAAAAAACAATTCCATAATAAAAATAACATTACCCACCCACACAAAATAAGAAAGCAAGGACTTACCAATCATGTTGTCAATCCAATAACGTCCTTCTCCACCAAAGTAATCCAGGTAGTGCAAAATTAACCCCAAAAAAATGTAAAAATACAACTGTTCCAAAATTAAGACATCCACGTTGTCCAGAGCCATCGAATAACCATAAAAAACCCGAAAAATTGGAAAAATAGAAAGAATCGCTCCAGCAAAACCGAAAAATGTAAAGAAGTGTTTGTAAAGCAGTGTTGAATTAAACAAACAAACACTTCCTTTAAAAAAAACGGAACTTCCGATGTAGCGTACACCTATGACAAAAACATAGAAAACAGACATTCCCACCCACATTAATTAGCTAGTAATTAGGTACAAATATATTAAAATTGATGATTTCACTTGTAGATATACCGTAAAAGACTAAAATTCACTCTATATATAATGATTTAACTAACTAACACTACGTGTATATACCATAAGTAATAATTATCTGTTTTCGAAATCTAAAAACATCATTAAAATACACATAAAACATATAAAATAAACCTTACCTGAAGCGACGTGAAGTGTCTCCCAACCGCGATCAGCCCTTCTTCCAAATAACCCAAAACGACCTAACCCGGTTACAAAATAAAGCACCCAAATGCAATAAAATAGTCCCAAGTATAAAATATAATATCTATACTTAACTAAATAGGCAAAAATAAACATTAAGGGCTCCATTACGATATCGGGCGGATTGCCTCCGCCAGGGTGGCGGTGGCCACCGCCACCCTGGCGGAGGCAATCCGCCCGACAACCACTCTCGTTTTCCCCTCCGCCTGATTAGGATGGCGGAGGGGACAATGGCGGACGGAAAGACCGTCCGGCGCTTTACCGCCGCGGTCGCCCTGCGACCGCGGCGGTAATAGATTAATATGGTGGCGGTGTCCAATGGACACCGCCAGCCATATTACAATGGCAATATGTAGAGGCCTTTCCGCGGCGGCAATGCCGCCACGGAAAGTCAGGCGGAGATTGGTGCGGGGGCCCCCTGCAGGGCCCCCAGGTTGCCACCAGTGTCGGGGGGCACATGGGGGGTACCTATGGTACCCCGCCACATTTGCATATGCAAAGCGACAGGCACCGCTCGGTGCCTGCCGCTTTGCATATGCAAATGCAAAAAAGCATTTTTCAGATTGTGGCGGGCGGTGCAGAGTGCACCGCCCGCCACAATGATGGGAATACAGGATGCGCCCGCCACTGTGGCGGGCGCATCCTAATGCTGGCAACGGGACCCCCGCCCTCATGGCGGCCGGTCCCTAGTACCATGAGGATGGCGGGCGGGCAAAGTCCGCCCGCCATCCTAATGGGGCCCTAAGTTTCTATTATTGTAAATAAATATTTACTTTAATCCTACAATGATTTGATTAACAAATATATAAATGAATGTAATAAATACATATTAAAAAAAGAATAATATTTATGTTAACAATGTCTAGAAATATAAGTACATTGTCACAAATTATAATAATTGAAAAATGTGTAAAAAATGTGTGAATTATATAATAAATATTTGATGTATTGAAATGAAGTGGAAAAAATACTTTTGTTATTTCTACATTTCTTTCTGAAATTACAATATGTAAAAGAGATAATAAATAATTTTCTTTTTTGTACAAAAAGGATGAAAATAATAATGCTTCTGTATAGTTGCTTATCATTGTGTTTATAAAATATGCTTATAAAACCAAATGTAATAAAAAGATTTTTGTTATGAAATAACATTTTATTTGTGAAACATAAATAAAAATAATGTTTCTACAATCATGTTGAACAATTTGTATCATTATCTTACTATAATGTAACAATCTTACTAGACATTTTGCACTGTATATTAAATGTGAGTATATGTTGGACTCTAATAATTTAATTATTACTATACCAAATCCAGTGTACATTAAATTAAAACTGACCCTGAACCCAAACAATACCCCTTTACCCAAAAACTGAAAACTGACCCTGAACCCTAAAAATACCCCTTTACCCAAAAACCCAAAACTGACCCTGAACCCTAAAAATACCCCTTTACCCAAAAACTGAAAACTGACCCTGAACCCAAAAAATACCCCTTTACCCAAAAACTGAAAACTGACCCTGAACCCTAAAAATACCCCTTTACCCAAAAACTGAAAACTGACCCTGAACCCAAAAAATACCCCTTTACCCAAAAACTGAAAACTGACCCTGAACCCAAAAAATACCCCTTTACCCAAAAACCCAAAACTGACCCTGAACCCTAAAAATACCCCTTTACCCAAAAACTGAAAACTGACCCTGAACCCAAAAAATACCCCTTTACCCAAAAACTGAAAACTGACCCTGAACCCTAAAAATAACCCTTTACCCAAAAACCCAAAACTGACCCTGAACCCTAAAAATACCCCTTTACCCAAAAACTGAAAACTGACCCTGAACCCAAAAAATACCCCTTTACCCAAAAACTGAAAACTGACCCTGAACCCTAAAAATACCCCTTTACCCAAAAACCCAAAACTGACCCTGAACCCTAAAAATACCCCTTTACCCAAAAACTGAAAACTGACCCTGAATCCAAAAAATACCCCTTTACCCAAAAACTGAAAACTGACCCTGAACTCTAACAATACTCCTTTACCCAAAAATAATTATTATTATGTAATTACAAATTAATTATTAATTAACAATAACAATAAAGTAAATATATTAGCACATTACCTGTAAATAAATAAATTTAATTATTAATATTATTTTTTCCAAATTAATTTACAATAAGTAAAAAATATATATTTAACTAAATGAAGCTAATTAATATAATTAACTAATTAATATTAATTAATGACCAATTAATTATTATTTAAAATTATGTAAAAATGTATATTAATTAATTAACTAATTATTAATAATTATTTACCAATTAATTATTATTTAAAATTATGTACATTATATTAATTAATTAACTAATTAATATAAATTAATTACCAATTAATTATTATTATTTAATTACCAATTATTTATTATTTAAAATTATGCCAAAAATTATAATTAGTAATTAAATAATTAATATTCATTAATTACCAATTAATTATTATATAAAATAATGTACACAATTATATTAATTAATTAACTAATTAATATTAATTATTTACCAATTAATTATTAATAAAAAAAATTTACAAACATATATTAATTTATTAATTATTTTTAAATTACTTCCCACCCTTATCCCCTATAAACCCAATAACCCGCTCCTAAAACTTGATATCTATTATTATTATTTATTAATATTATTATTTAAATATTATTTTAAATGTTATCTTTTTTTTCATATTTTTTATTATTTTATGTATTTTTACATACATTTTAATACACTCCCCACCCTTATCCCCTATAAACCCAATTACCCGCTCCTAAAACTAGATATGTGTTTTTTTTAATATTTTTTTATTAAATATATTGTAATTTTTTAATATAGACCTTTTTATCAATTTTTTATGTACAATTATTATATTTTTTCCTATACTATTTATTTTTTCCATTACTACACGATATTTTGTATTGTCGATATTTTGTCATACGATATTATTATTATCGATATTTATACTTACTTACCTATTACGATATTTTTGTATCCGATATTTTTGCTTCCCAATATTTTTTACCTTCGATATTTTGTCTTTACGATATTTTATTTTCGATATTTTGTCTGAGTACCGTTTTGTGCTACCGTCCTCCTGGCAATGTACCTTCCCTCCCTGACTTCATTGACCTGATTTACGACCTCTCTAACACCCACTCTAAGCTAGTGGTCTTAGGGGATTTTAACCTGTGGTCGGGAGGCCCGCTGGACAGTGCGCTTTCCACTCTGTGCCAAGCCTGCAATGACATCCAGCTGCAACAGCTGGTCCGGTCAGCCACACATCGGAAGGGCCACGTTCTGGACCTAGTTTTCGCAGACACCCAACTTGTGTCTGTGGGTGACATCTTGTGTCAATACTGGACGGATCACTAGCTGGTTGCTTTCTCCCTCTATTTGGGGGATCACTCCTCGGTGGAGGCTGGATCTAGACAGGCTAAGTTGGGCAGACCTTGGTCTCGACTCCTAAAAGCCTCGCCTCTGCCCAGACTACTACCGGGCAACTTCAGTTTGAGTGACTCGGTGGAAGAGAGCTATACCACCTTGTGTCAGTCCATCTCGAACTCTTTGGACAAGGTAGCGCCACTCCGTAGGTCAAGGGGCAGGCTGAATCGTGCGAGCCCCTGGTATACGGACGCCATGCGGCAGTTAAACCTTAGCTGCAAATGCGCCGAAAGGGCGTGGAGGCAGCAGTATTCTGGCTCGGCGAAGGCTATCTTTAGGCAGTCCCTGCAGGAATATAAGACACAGATTAAGGTGGCTAAGGCGTCCTATCTGGAAGCCACCTTGAATCAGGCTTCCAACAAGTCGCAGGCACTGTTTAAAATCGTTAGGGACCTGACTCATCCTTCATGCGCGGTCAATAATGTTCCTGCGTCGCAGGTCTTGTGCGACTCCCTGGCCTGTGCCTTCGAGGAGAAGATCGTTAAGATCTTGGAAGGCTGTGTGGTCCTGCTCTCAGTTTGGGAGCTCCGGACTTGCCTCCCAGTCGACCCCAGCCGGGTGGCCCTGCCCTCAGTTTGGGAGCTCCGGACGTACCGCCCAGTCGACCCCGGCTGAGTGGCCCTGCCCTCAGTTTGGGAGTTCCGGATGTGTCGTCCAGTCGACCCCAGCTGAGTGGTCATGCCCTCAGTTTGGGAGCTCCGGAGGACTCGTCAAGTCGACCCCAGCTGAGGGGTCTTGCTCTCAGCTTGGGAGCTCCGGACGTTGTGTCCAGTCGACCCCAGCTGAGCTGCTTTCCCATCCCCTCCTTCTGTAGTCTGGCACAGACGGTGTCATCTGGCTCCCCGCTTGATCCACTCCCTCCTAAATTTTGGAAGGTGTTTCAGGACAAACTTTTCCAGCCCTTGTACTCCATCTGTCTCCAGTCGTTTGATACTGCAACGGTCCAGGAGTGCTGGAAACTGGCAGTGGTATCACCTCTCCTTAAGAAATCCACCTTGGACCCCGCCTGCTTGTGTAATTACCGACCCATTTCTTTGCTTCCCTTCCCCATTAAGATCATGGAGAAGTTAGTGACCCGCTCCTTGTCTGGCTTCCTGGAAGAAAACATCTGGTTTGATGAGGCACAGTTTGGCTTTCGCCCAGCACATGGGACGGAATCCGCGCTGGTGACCGTGCTTGACAACTTGCGGTCGCGGGTCGACAGTGGTTGGGCAGCCTTTTTGGTGCTGCTCGACATATCGTCCGCGTTCGACACGGTCAGCCATCCTACCCTTATCAGGAGGCTGGAGGAGTGTGGGGTCACGGCAAGTGCAAGGGACTGGTTGGTCTCTTACTTGGACAACCGGCAGCAGGTGGTGGCGTTACCACCTTTCAGCTTGGAGGTGTGGAGAGTGGGGCAGGGGGTGCCACAGGGCTCGGCCATCAGCCCTATACTCTTTAACCTTTACCTCCGCCCTCTGGTCCAACTAATTAAATCATTTGGTATCTCTGCATTTAATTATGCGATTGATACCCAGTTGGTCTTTTCGCTGGAAGGGAAGAACGCGGTCCCACTGGAGACTTTCCATCGATGCATGTCAGCCACAGCTGACTGGCTCAGTTCTAACTCGTTGCAGTTTAACAGTACCAAGACTGAGGTACTGTACTGCTCCTCGGACCGGGTTCCTCGTGTTCTCCCGGCGAACTTCTGGCCCCCGTTGTTCCCCAAGACTGTGTCAGCCGCCGAGTTCCAGGTGCAAAGGGTGGTGGTGGGGGGCTTCAGTTCGGTAGTAAGGGGGGTGGACTGGTCGCCGAAGATGTTGCTGTGGAAGAATGATGCTTGTGAGTCGCAGAGGTCTTGAGAGGGAGTGATGTCGTTGGAGACGGCGCTGGGATTGGTAAACTCTTTGACGATGCTGAAGAGTTCCTTGCTGTTGTGGGCGTTGTTGTCGATTCGATCCTTGAATGCTAATTTCTTGGAGGATCGGATCAGCTGGTGTTCTTTGCGGGTGGCGTCATTGAGGGCGGTCATGTTGTCTGTGGTTGGGTTTTTTCGCCACGTTTTCTCGAGGGTGCAGCAGTTCTTTTTGGAGTTCTTGAGGTCGTCATTGAACCAGGAGGCTTTTTTGCTACCTTTGTTGTTGTGATGGTTTTTCAGGGGTGCTAATTCGTCAGCGCAGTGGGTGATCCATTGTGCGAGATTGACAGCTGCTTGATTTGGGTCCGATGATTTGGCGGGAGGGTTTTGGTTTAGCGATGTGGTGAGTTGGTCGGTGGTAATTATGTTTCAGTTTCTGCGGGGGACTTGTTGTGGGTGGTGGTAGGTCGTGGTCTTTCTAAAGTTGAAGTGGACGCAGCTGTGATCTGTCCAGTGGAGTCCTGTGGCGTGGTTGAAGGAAACGTGCTTGCTGCAGGAGACGATTGGGTCCAGCGTGTGTCCGGCGTGGTGGGTGGGGGTGTTTACCAGTTGTTTGAGTCCGAGATTAGCGAGGTTGTCCAGAAGGGTGGTGGTGTTGCTGTCGTTGTTCTTCTACAGGTGGAAGTTGAGGTCCCCTAGGAGAATGTAGTCCTCGGAGGGGAGGGCGTGTGGGCTGATAAAGTCGGTGATGTCTTCGCTGAATTGTGTGCGGGGTCCTGGTGGTCTGTAGATGAGGGTGCCTCTAAGTGTGGTCTTGGGGTCGGTGTGTATCTGGAAGTGAAGGTGTTCGGCGGCTGTGAGGGTGTCGTCGGAGCTGGTCGTGATGCGGATGGTGTTCTTGTGGACGATGGCGATGCCTCCTCCTGTTTGGTTGATGCGGTCCTTTCGGATGATCTTGTATCCGTCCGGGATGGCTACGGCGATGTCGGGCGCTGATGAGGCATTCATCCAGGTTTCTGTAAGAAAGGCGACGTCCGGTGATGTGGTGTTGAGTAGGTTCCATAGTTCAATGGCGTGTTTGGGGACCGAGCGCGTGTTGAGCAGGATCCACTTTAGGTGGTTGTTGTTTGGGCTCTGTTTGGCGGTAGTGGTTGCAGTGTGGGTCCTGATGCAGCAGAACTTGCAGGATTGGCAGGTGAAGGGTCCATGGGTGCGTCCTGGGGCGGCTTGGTGGCAGTCGGGGAGTTGGCCGGTGTTAAGTGCAGAGAGGGTTGCGACATCGTACGTTAGGCGGGTGGAGTGGTTTTTGCGGGGGCCAGGGGATCTTGCGCTAGGCGCGGTCAAGGCGCGGATGGACGTAGACGGGCTTACCTTTGGCGCGCCCGCTGCGCGTAAATGCATCTGTCATAAGTAGATAGTGGCGGGGGGCGGAGCGAGGGTGGAGCAGCTGGGAGGCGGGAGCGGGGTGGCGAGTGGGGAGGGGATCATACGGCGATGCTGTATATAATAAGACAGGTGCTAATTTCAAGCTACATGCAATGGCAGCGGGGCCAGAGCCTTCAACGACTCCAGGATACTGACACAGTCTAAAGAGATATTTTTTGTTCACAAACCCAGGTCTTCCTCCAGGCGGATAACAGCACTCTCCGACCCGCTTCATTACACCACTACCCCATGCCAGCCATGAAGCTGTGGGGGACCAGCCGACCTCCACCTCATCGTAATGGATTGCTTAGTCAGGAGTAGAGGCAAGTCTATAAAGCGAAGTTGTTCTTTCTGCGCCTTATGGAGCCGCATCAATCCCAAAAGGAATACTGCATGAGTACGCGGAATGGGGACACCAACCGTAGCTGATATCAGTGATAACAATTCTAACCAGTAAGACATAATCACGGTGCATTGACATAACATACATAGCAGGTTAGCATCTTATATTTTAAATCTAGGACAGCAGTGCTGTGTGGCTGGGAAGATATGCTGCAGTTGGTGCAGGGTGAGATATGCCCTCTGCAAAAACATGTATTGAATGAAGTTGAATTTGGCATTCCGTGGGATTCTCAAAGGGTATGCCAAGGACCTGCTCCAGTCCCCATACATCATGTCTGTACCCAAGTCTTCGTTGCATTTGTTGCTTAAAACATTCTGTGAAATTCTAGTTTGGTTAGTAATGCCTCTGTAAAGCCAGTTGGTGAGGTGTCGGCCATTCACTATCAGGTAGGTTATGAAGACCATTTCATGGTGGGGAGGTTTCTCCCTGTGGGGGGACCAATGTTTCTTTACATATTGCAGAAGTGTGGCATGTAGTAAATCTAATGCATCCGTGACTCCTTTGCTCCAGACAAAATTGTCGTGTTCCATAAATGTGCTGTTGTGAAATAGGTCTCCCACTCTAGCTAAACCGCCTTCCACCCAGGGGAGCAGTCTCAGTTTAGTGAGGAGGCCATTTGGGGTCAGGATCCCAAGTAGTGGTATGGTGTAAGAGTAAGGGAGGCAGCCACATGTGTAGTGTGTGGATTATTTCTAATAAATGAGAGCTGTGCTTAAAAGCAGCGAGCATCGGTCGGAATCTTAGCCTCTGGTAGGATCAGAGTATGAACCCGTCCGCGATCCACATCGGCAGGTGAATAATTTAATGTAATGTAAGTTACGCCCTGACAGCCAATCTGAGAGCCACTGTAACCTAGTCCCCTTTATCAGTGTCCAGTTTCAGCTTATTCAGTCCTACTCTGCGGTGGCCACTTCCCCAAATCAAAACGGAAAGAGTGATGTTCATAGTTAAGCAGCAGGGTCGGGATCACAACCGGCAAATTGGTTAAGAAATACAGTAGCAAGGGGAGGGCTACCATTTTCGAAATTGCCACTCGGCCCATCTATGATAGCAGTAGGGAGGACCAGAAGGTTACATGTGAGTGTAGCGAGCGCATAGCCTTACCTAGGTTAACGTCAATGAGGTTTGGTGTTGAGCGATAAATCTGTATACCCAGATATTTTAAAGTATGTGCTGCGACTTTTAAAGAATGAGGGCCAAACTGAACCGTCTCTGGGCAATCCCCTTGCCGGGAAAAAAGGCATAATACATACTGACATTAATTCTGATGCCCGAAAGCAACGCAAAAGCATAAAAAATGCCTGTGGCCAGTGATAGAGAGGTGAGGTCTTAAGCATACAGAATGATGTCATCCGTGTATGCGGAGATAATGTGTGTTGTTTAGCCGATACGTATGGCCGGTTGTACAGCCGATAACCATACCCTAAGGGCTAAGGCTCCAGGGCCAGCACAAACAACAGAGGAGACAGTGGGCAACCCTGCCGTGTGCCTTTTCAAACCGGGAACTCCTCCGAGATATGTCGCCCTGTACGGGCCCTTGCCGTGGGGTCCTTGTACAGGAGCCTGACCCACATTAAATAACCCGGCGGGATGCCAAATAGTTCAAGTGCTGGGAATATGTAGTCCAATATGAGCGTATCGAATGCCTGTCTCAGATCCAAGGTGATACAACCTGCTTGGGCTCTCTCCTTGGGGGTTGCAGTCATAACATGGTAAAACCTGCTGATGTTAAGTGAAGTGCACTGCACTGGTACAAACCCACATTGATCTGGTTGGATTAGGTTGTGTAAATATGGAAGTAGGCAGCCAGCCAGTACTTTACTGAATAGATTGTAGTCTGTAGTGATTAGAGATAGTTGGGGGGAACTCTGAAAGATACATTGCCTGGCGTGCTGGTTTGGAGAGAGACATTAAGAGTGCCTGTCTCATGGTGGGTGGCAATGACCCCGAGAACAGCGCAGCATTACACAGTTTCTCTAGTTGTGGCACCAGAGTATCCGCAAACGTGGCATTGAATTCGGACGGGAGGCCGTCCAGACATGGGTCCTTGTTTTGAGGGAGGCTCCTGATGGCTGCCTTGATTTCGGACCTTGTGATAGTGCCAGATAGAGCGTCCTGCGCTGTTTTTTCAAATTGTGGGAACTGTGCGCCTGTTCAAAATGGCATCAAGGGGTCTTCCCCCAATGGGGGGGGGGACCTGGTACAAGTCTTGGCAATATTCACAAAATTCTGCATTTATATCCCATTGTGTATTCACGGTATCCCCAGCGCTAGTGGTTATCTCATGGATCGGGGGATGTGGGGGGTAATCTCTGAGAATACGTGCTAATAGCTGGCCAGCCTTATCAGCATCAGGCGGAGGACTGGCTGGAAACCTTCACCAATGTGGGGCCTCGGAACATGGCCACAACAACAAGGCTACCGAAACTGAAAGGCCCTTTTCGCAACTGGCAGAGAGAGCAACGGTATACGAGAATAAGGACACCGCCTTTGCCACTTGTGGGTCCACGCTCGGAGCTGATCCTGAGCGGACAGCAAGACACCATGCAGGCAGTTGCAGAGATCAGGGGTTCCCCGATGAAGAGAATGCATCTAAATCCAGCCAATGAGACATGTCGAGTGATGACTAACAGATATATGGCCTACAGAATTCGCAGGATTCAGTAGGAAAAGTGGATGTCAACCAGCAGACGGCGTACTTGATTGTATAAACGCTGAAAGCTCCTGTATTTGTATGGACTATGAATTGAGGTATTGGGGTGTATGTGTGGGGGAATGCTGTTGCTAGACGCGTAGACACCTGGGATGCACGCTGTTACTAATCCACAGTATTTGCTCAATACTGTGTTGAACACTGAAATACATGAGGGAACCGGTACGACTGAAACGTATATTTTATTGCTGATTTGTGAAATATTCCTGAGTTAACATATGAAGTTTGCCCCAACTATATTGTATGTTGCCTACGCATGGGGAGCACCTGAGACGCTAGAAACGAGGACTGTACTCTAAAGTATAGCAGTTTGCAGCGCACCACCCAGGATTGTTTTGACTGTTATCTCAGATTGGGAGTTTGGAGGATTGCTGGTTACATTATCGGATTTTTGGAATTATTAAAGCATATATCTTTTTGTGAGACGACAACTGTTAAGAGTAGATTCATACAGTTTACCATGCTGCGAGTCAGCGAGCAAAGAGGGGTATGTAATGATGAGCTGTGTTTAATTAACACAGCTGTTGGGCTGCCACGTACACAATTTCACCTGATGCGTTGGAGGGTTAATGTCTTCAGTTAAGATTGGTACATGGGGAAAAGCTTCGCGAGCATCCGAGATGGCGGCGTGAGCTAAGAGCTCCCGAGACCCTCGCTGCCTCCTACATATATACTGAAACGAATACGGGTTATTCGGATGGAATATTGAAGTGCAGACCCGGCAGAGGCACTAGCTGCTTTCCAAAAGCGATTTGGACATTGGGAACCTGAATTACACCGATTGCAACTTTCTGGCCCACAGGGGTGGAAGGGCATGGAGCTCAAGTGGCACCAATACCCAGGCAGTAGTTGAACAACAACGGCTAGCTGCAGTGGGATAGATGCCCCTGGTCAACTTTCGGTTTCGTTTTTGAGACCTCACTGGTGAGCGAGGGTGTTATCGACAGATTGATCATCGGCTTGCGCTGGGCGCTTCACTCTGCAGTGTATCTACCGCAAGTACTTGGTGCGGACCGGGAGAAACCCTTTCTCAACCTGAACATTCGAATTCTAGTGGGCTATGAAGTGCGGATATTGACAACAGGTCGCACAGGGCCCTCCGGGGCACAGAACCCAATATGGCGGGCAAGCAAGACGGAGACCGGCGGAAGACCAAGTTCACCGGCAGGGGCAGTCTGACGCAGGCGGATAGTATCGAACGATTCACCCAGCCGAGGGGATCACCCGGTACCATCCCTAAAACTACCGGAGGGGCGAATGTGACTTTTGAAGACCCAGAGGAATTGACCCTCCAAGTCGTCATGGGCGCCATTGCTGGCATGAAAACTTCAATCGGACAACAATACGAGGCTCTGGCTTTAAAGTTGGATACCGTGGCTGTGGATGTCACCTTAATCAGGGCGGACCTCTACAAAACGAACGAGAAGGTCAAATCCCTAGATTTGAAGACAGCCAGTCTCACTACCGACGTTTCTGACTTGAAAAAAGGAGGTCCGTAATTTGCAAACTGCCAACTAACAGTTCGCCCGCCGATTGGAGGATTCCGAAAGTCGTGCAAGGCGGAATAACATACGCATTATTGGTATTCCTGAAAAATCGGAAGAAACCGCAACGGATCTTTTTGTGGAAGATCTGGTCCTCAATCATCTCGCCCCCAAAGGCTTGAGTAAATTCTTCGCGGTGGAACGGGCGCACAGAGTCCCGGGCGGGAGGCCGAAGCCGGGTGCCCCACCAAGTCCTATTATCGCTAGGATTTTCAACTTCCGCGATAGAGACGCTATTTTGCAGGCCTCGAGAGTGGGTGGACCCGTCAAGTTTGAGAATACTACAGTGAGCTTCTACCTGGACGTCACTCAATCTGTCCAAAGACAACGATTGGGCTTTCAAGGAGTAAAAAGGCCAATGCGAGACATGGATTTGAAGTACGCTATGCTCTTCCCTGCACGGTTGGGGGTCGAATATGAGGACAAGGCCTTTTTCTTTGACCGCCCAGATGTGGTTAGTGACTGGCTTGACACTCTGCCCGTGAGAAGAGATCCGGCAGACCGCTCTGGGGGTACGGAAGACGGCGGATCGGCGCAAGAATAAGGATTATTGACTAGGTTCCCTGAACTATTGCATAGTGTACTGCTGGGGGTCGCATATCGTATGTATAAATGTGTTTTGCTGCTACTACGAGGTGGCGGGAGGGACAGGGACTCGTCCTCCTCTGGGGTTTTTTTTTGTAGACTAGTTAGTGAATGGGGCGACAGGCACACTGCAAGTTGGGGTGGCTGATGGGTCAGACGCAGGGGTGCAGGGAGGGGGGTAGATGCTTGGTTTTCTGGTTGGGGGGCGGGGGTTGGGTGTTGGGGTTTGATTTGGTTTTACACAAGGTGCCGTATAGTTTGCTTATTGTCCGCTGGTGATGCGTCTTTCTCTGGGATGGGGTGGTGGTCACTATTGGGATGGGGGATAGGGGGTTGAGACTAATGTCATGGAACGTCAATGGTCTCGGGGACAGAATTAAAAGAGGAGTGGTTCTCCAACTACTCAAGAGAATGTCACCAGATGTGGTCCTGCTACAAGAGACACACCTTATAGAAAATTCCTGCTCAGTCATGAACAGACGATTATCGTCTTGTCGCTCATTCGGGCTTCACCTCTGGGTCTCGGGGGTGGGGGTAATGATCAGAGCCTCCCTCTCCTTGGAAATTGACGAGGTGATTTATGATGACAGGGGACTTTATGCAGTAATAGTGGGCAGATGGGAGGGCAAGACCATACTTCTAATGTCTGTTTATGTCCCACCTGGTCTGCAATCGTCCACATTTGAAGATATCGGTAAAGTAATTCTGAATCTCCCTGAAGGATTCCTGATAGTGGGTGGTGACTTTAATTCGGTTGTTTGTGGGAGGGAAGATCGTTATCCACCTAGGGACCTGCCAGGATCAAAGGCTTGGCTGAGTAGGCTTATGGACACTTTGGGATTAGTAGATTGTTGGCGCTTGCTACACCCTGGGCAGACACAATACACCTTCCACTCCGGGGCACATGGCAGCCTCTCTAGGCTTGATTATGTACTGATGCCAGCGGCGCAGGCCATGATGGTTAAGGAGGTTAGACATCTGCCTCGTGGCATTTCAGATCACTACCCGCTACTCATGGTGCTGGATACTGGTGTTGGTGCAGAAGGGAGGTTAGCTCCCATAAACCCATGGTACCTCCGCAACCCTAGGACCCGTGCAGCATTGGTTAAGTCTATAGAGCACTATTTACTTGAAAACTTGGGGTCAGTGTCTTCTGCTGTTTCACTTTGGGAGGCTTTCAAAACAGTTATCCGTGGGCAGGCTTTGTCGTTGATTTCCTGTGCCAAGGGGAGTAAACATGAAGAAGTAATCCGACTTGAATCCGAAATAGACGAGTTGGAAGAAGATTTGGAACATGATGTTACTCAGGAGAAATGTCATGCTCTTAGTCTCAAACAGAGTGATTATAAAGCACTGGTCACTGACACTGCCAGATCCATGAGTAGAGAGCAGCAGGGGCGTTTGTATGATGTTGGGGATAAGGCAGGTAAATTGATTGCATGGCTGGACAAGAAGGAGAGAGCGAGTCGGGTGGTTCCGGTGATTGAAAGTCAGAGTGGTATGAGAGTTACTGACCCAGTGGAAATAGTGGAACGCTTCGCAGAATATTATCAGGGGGTTTATTCTCCCGTATCGGACAGACCCGAAGAGGACTGGTGTTGGACAGGCCCCATGAAGGGCTCGCTCCCTCCCCGCATGACAGGGCCCTGGTACCGGCCCTCCAGGTGCTACCCGCAGAAGCAACCCGCAACCCGTCCCCCATGGGACGTCTGCTCCCGGGAATCCCTGGGTCCCTGGCCTGGGCCACCGTCAGCACCCTTGCCCGGGCCAGCCGCCATCTTGGACACTGCGCCACGAGGCCGCGTGGCCTCAGCTCGACCCCAACCCCGGGCCTGGCCAGGCCCCGACATCCCGGCACCACCATCCACCCAGGAGGTGAACGGACCACTTGGCAGGTCAATGGGAGTAAGAAGTGTCGATGGCTCTCTCCCGCCAGGTGCCGATCACCCCCAGCCTCCCCGGGCGCTGGCTCCACCCCCCTGCTGGGTGTCTGGACTCCCTCATCCCGGACCTCCCGACCTCCAAGAGCGAGGGTCCGGACATCAAAGAGCGCCAGACCTATAACTGAGGCAGCCCCAGAACAAGAAGGCAGTTGTATCCTGGAGTTGAGAGACACCGTGAAGAACTCATCCTTGACGGGCTGCTGGCGCTGCCGCAGCCCTGCCTCGTGAACTATCGTCCTGCCTGCTGGCGCTGCCGCGGCCTTCTGCAATCTTCATCCTCGTGGGACCTGCTGGCGCTGCCGCGGCCCGTTGTAACCGTCATCCTCGTGGGACCTGCTGGCGCTGCCGCGGCCCGTTGTAACCGTCATCCTCGTGGGACCTGCTGGCGCTGCCGCGGCCCGTTACCACCTACGACCTCTTCGGGACCTGCTGGCGCTGCCGCGGTCTGGCCTGTCCGAACCCCGAGCTCGAGGATTGTGAGCTACCACCGTCACCTCAGTACCTGTAGGTACCAAGACTGTCCCGCTACCCCCTTTCCCTAATAGAGACTAGAATTGAGAGGATCATCGTGTCCTGATCTCCTTGTATCGTACCACCTTACTCAAAGAATTGCCTATAAAAGGTGTTAAGCTGAGCTTCGTGTGGTGTCCATCTGTGGGGGGGAAGTTACTTGTCTGTACGATCGATGGAGACGGCCCTCACCGGAGGCCTCTCCCCTTGTGCTCGGCTGACCCTCCAGGTCCCCGTCTAACATTGGTGGCCAGCGGCGCGATCCGAACCTACGCGTACCGTACAGATAGTAACTCACCCTACGACTAATCCACAATGACGACCAAAGAGAGCGGATCTGCAGAGAAGTTCCAGATGGAAAAGCTGGAAGAATACAGCCACCGAGAGCTAAAACAATTTTGCATGGACTTAGGCATTGCTACCACCGGACTAAGCACAAAAGAAGACTTCAAAAACGCCCTAGAGGCCTGGACAGAGACGAATACCGCCACACCCCGGGACCTCGAAGCCCCGGAAATCAACACCACCCTGACGGAAGAACGGAGAACAGGTCCCTCCCGAGAAGAGATCCAGGAGCGGGAAAAAAATAGACTACACGAGTTAGAATTGGCACGGCTCAAAGTAGACGGAGAATTGAAGCTGGCGGAACAAAAAATAAACTTAGAACACTTACGGCTCAGAGAAGAGCGAGAGGAAAAACAGAGACAGAGGGATCTCGAAGAAAAAAGACTGGCATACGAACACGAGTGCAAACTAGCAGAGATAGAAATACGCAAACTGAACAAAAACCTAGGGGTGCCCGAGCCACCGCGCTCCCCGGGTACTACCGAACAGAAGGTCCACATCCCCAAGGATGTGGTCCGAGAATACCACCGGAACGACGACATACAGCAGTGGTTCAAGGCCTACGAGATCGCCATGACGGCCCACCGGATCGCTCGAAGTGACTGGGGAGCCGGGCTATGGGGAAGATTCGTCAATGAGGGCCGTGATGCCCTGCTGCAGCTTCCGGACCATCAAATGACGTCCTATGACCACATGAAGGCCGCCCTCCTCAGTCGATATGGGCTTACGCCCGAAATGTACCGCCAGAGGTTCCGCAACTGCACCCGGATCCCAGGTACAACTTGGTTGGAATGCGTAAACTATTTCAGCCGAGCCTTCGAGGGATGGATCAAGGGTAGCAACGTAACCACCTACGAACAACTCTTCAATCTCATTGTGTGGGAGCACCTCTCCAACAACTGTTTCGTCGAGCTCAGGCAGCACCTCCTCGACAGTAAATTGACTGAACCACGGCAGCTCGCCACCGAGGCTGACCGGTGGGAGAGCACCCGAGTGGCCCGGAGTGGGCCAAATGAGCAGAACAGAACCCACCAAGGTCATCATCGTCCCCGAGGAGGAGGAGGAGGACAGGGCCGGGGCAGAGACGCTGTCCCGGCCACTCCCGCTAACACCACCCCGCCCCCAGCCGGCCGGGGAAACCCCCCGATGCGCCCGGGGTTCCGAGCCAACGTTACGTGTCACCGATGCCAGCGAGTCGGCCACTATGCCAGTGACCCGACCTGCCCGAAGAACCAGACTCCCGGGCCCCGCCAGGTGGCGGCCGCCGCCCTAGGAGAAGAACAAGTCTCCGAAGACCCTGAAGCATATGAGTCGGAGCAGTTCGAGTGGGAACCTGCCGCCATGACCCTGGCCTGCCTAGGGGGAAGAGACATGGTCCCGCGGACTCCCCTGCCAGCCAACACTCGGAAGTACAGCCAATGGGTGAGCATAAATGGGCGCAAGGCCGAAGCCCTGCGTGACACCGGGGCCAGTGTGACGGCCGTCCGTTGTCACCTGGTGACCCCAGAACAAATCCTGCCAAACGTTCTTTGCCCCGTCTGATCGGCAGACAATTCGGAGAGCCTGTGTCGGATGGCCTGCGTCCCCTTCGAATGGGGAGGAGTGTCCGGCATGCTAAAAGTAACTGTCCGCGATGATGCCCCCGTGGACTGCCTCCTGGGGAACGATCTCGAGAGCTCCCCGTGGGCAGCTGTTGAAAGAAGAGAGCATCTGGGGATGTTGGGTCTCCCGGACTGGGCGTGCGTGACCACCCGGTCCATGGCCACCCGCACCATCCCTAGACCGGAAGAACCCGAGTGGTCAGCACCTCCTCCCCCGATCGCTCCAGAAGAAGACTCCATCCATACCGACCACCCGGAACCAACCCCAGAAGGGTCCGCGCAGTCCCACGAACTTCCCGACCTGGCTCAGTGGCGTCAAGAAGGGGGGCCCACCCAAGAACAGTTCCGGCAGGAGCAAAAGACCTGTCCCTCCCTCGAGGGGCTGCGACAGCAAGCGCTCGCCCAGGGCCAAGGAGACACCACCGGGGCCCACTGGGTTTATTGGGACAATGATCTCTTGTACAGCGAGCAAAGAATCGCAGAGCTGGGGGCCGGTCGAGTACTGGTGGTGCCCCTCCACTTCAGAGACTTCCTGTTGAACTTGGCCCATGATGTCCCCCTGGCTGGGCACCTGGGGCAAGACAAAACCTACCACCGCCTGGTGACTCACTTTTTCTGGCCCAAAATGAGAAATGACGTCTCCAACCACTGCCGGTCCTGCCCGACCTGCCAGGCCAGCGGGAAGAGCGGCCGCAAACTCAAGGCACCCCTACAACCATTCCCCGTGGTGACCACCCCGTTCGGAAGGGTGGGAATAGACATTGTGGGGCCCCTGGACCCCCGAACAGCACAAGGGCATCGCTTCATCCTGGTCCTGGTGGACCACACCACCCACTATCCTGAGGCGGTCCCCCTTCGTACTGTAACAGCCCCAGTAGTGGGTCGAGCCTTAATGGGGATCTTTTCTCGAGTGGGCTTCCCCCGGGAAGTCGTCAGCGACAGGGGTACGAACTTCATTTCAAAGTATATGAAATCCCTCTGGCAGCAGTGCGGGGTCACTTACCAATTCACAACCCCCTACCACCCCCAGGGAAACGGACTGGTTGAGCGGTTCAACCGCACTCTCAAGGGGATGATCATGGGGCTAGAAGAACCCCTACGCCGCCAGTGGGACGTGCTACTACCATGCCTCCTCTTCGCCTACCGAGAAGTCCCCCAGAAGTCCCTCGGCTTCAGCCCCTTCGAACTCCTGTACGGACACCCCGTTCGCGGGCCTCTCAGCCTAGTGAAGGAGGAATGGGAAATGGCCCCCCTAAAAACCCCTCCAGACGTCTACAAGTACCTCCTGACCCTCCGCAATCGGACCCGGCGATTCAGGGAGATCGCCAAAGCCAATCTTGAGGCCAGTCAAGAGGACATGAAGAAGTGGTACGATCAACAGGCCTCCTCCATCGAGTTTGAACCGGGTCAGCAGGTATGGGTGATGTCCCCCATCGAACCGTGTGCCTTGCAGGACAAATGGACGGGGCCCTTCAAGGTGATCGAGCGCAAGAGCCCCATCACCTATCTCATCGACCTGGAGTCCCCCCGGAACCCCCTCCGGGTTCTCCACGCCAACAGACTCAAACCACACTTCGCGCGCTCAGAGCTCAGCCTGCTGATGGCTACCGACAGTGGCGCAGAAGGAGACTCCGAGCCCCTCCCTGACCTACTGAGGACCCGTGAAAGAGATGGTTCGGTGGACGGGGTCCGACTCTCCGAGGCCCTGACCCCGGAGCAGCGTCAAGATTGTCGGACCCTCCTGCTGCCGTTCGCAGACCTGTTTTCTCTCACACCCGGAGTCACCTCCTGGTGCCTGCACGACGTGGACACTGGGGACAGTCCTCCTGTCCGACACCGGGCGTACCGAGTACCGGATCGGGTACGTACCTGCATCCAAGAAGAAGTCTCCAAGATGCTCGCCCTCGGAGTCATCGAACCTTCGGACAGTCCCTGGGCCAGCCCGGTCGTACTGGTCCCCAAGGCCGCGGCCCCGGGCACCACACCGGAGCTCCGATTCTGCATCGACTACCGGGGTCTGAACGCGGTCACCCGAACCGACGCTCACCCTATCCCCCGAGCAGATGAACTAGTCGACCGCATGGGGGCAGCCCGCTACCTGAGCATCTTCGACCTGACAGCGGGCTACTGGCAGATCGGCCTCACCCCCAGGGCCCAAGAACGTTCCGCTTTCTCCACCCCGGATGGGCACTACCATTTCAGAGTGATGCCATTCGGCATGAAAAACGCTCCAGCCACTTTTCAAAGACTGGTGAACCAGGTATTGGCGGGCCTCGAAGAATTCAGCGCCGCCTACCTGGATGACATCGCGGTATACAGCCGCCACTGGACAGACCACCTCCTCCACCTCCGAGAGGTCCTGCAGGCCCTCCAACAGGCCGGCCTCACAATAAAGGCCAGCAAGTGCCAAATCGGCCAGGGGTCCGTGACCTACCTCGGACACCAAGTGGGGAGCGGTCTGGTGGCCCCCCTTCAACTCAAGGTAGCTGCCATTCAGTCCTGGCAACCCCCCGAAACACAAACCGAGGTCCGAGCCTTTCTGGGGCTCACCGGATACTACCGGCGGTTCATGAAGGACTATGGCAGCATTGTGGGGCCCCTCACGGAGCTCACGTCTAAGAACCACCCAAAAAGAGTCAACTGGACTCCCGACTGTCAAGCGGCCTTTGAGAAGCTGAAGGCCGCCATGTGCACCGCTCCTGTGCTCCAGGCCCCCGACTACAGCCGCGAGTTCATCGTTCAGACCGATGCCTCCGACCATGGTATTGGGGCCGTCCTCTCCCAACTGAACCCCGAGGGAGTCGACCAACCAGTGGCCTTCATCAGCAGACGCCTACTGCCCCGAGAGCAGCGCTGGAGCACTATTGAGCGGGAGGCCTTCGCCGTAGTGTGGGCCCTCAAGTAGCTCCGGCCTTACCTCTTCGGAACCCACTTCCGGGTACAAACAGATCATCGGCCCCTGCAATGGCTAATGCAAATGCGGGGGGGAGAATCCCAAACTATTGCGGTGGTCCATCTCCCTGCAGGGGATGGACTTCACCGTAGAACATCGCCCTGGTCAAGACCACGCCAACGCGGACGGCCTGTCCCGCTTTTTCCGCCTCGACGAGGAAAGTCCCCAAGAGGATGGGTGACTCTCCCCGCCTTCAGCTGGGGGGGACGCATGTTGGACAGGCCCCATGAAGTGCTCGCTCCCTCCCCGCATGACAGGGCCCTGGTACCGGCCCTCCAGGTGCTACCCGCAGAAGCAACCCACAACCCGTCCCCCATGGGACGTCTGCTCCCGGGAATCCCTGGGTCCCTGGCCTGGGCCACCGTCAGCACCCTTGCCCGGGCCAGCCGCCATCTTGGACACTGCGCCACGAGGCCGCGTGGCCTCAGCTCGACCCCAACCCCGGGCCTGGCCAGGCCCCGACATCCCGGCACCACCATCCACCCAGGAGGTGAACGGACCACTTGGCAGGTCAATGGGAGTAAGAAGTGTCGATGGCTCTCTCCCGCCAGGTGCCGATCACCCCCAGCCTCCCCAGGCGCTGGCTCCACCCCCCTGCTGGGTGTCTGGACTCCCTCATCCCGGACCTCCTGACCTCCAAGAGCGAGGGTCCGGACATCAAAGAGCGCCAGACCTATAACTGAGGCAGCCCCAGAACAGGAAGGCAGTTGTATCCTGGAGTCGAGAGACACCGTGAAGAACTCATCCTTGACGGACTGCTGGCGCTGCCGCAGCCCTGCCTTGTGAACTATCGTCCTGCCTGCTGGTGCTGCCGCGGCCTTCTGCAATCTTCATCCTCGTGGGACCTGCTGGCGCTGCCGCGGCCCGTTGTAACCGTCATCCTCGTGGGACCTGCTGGCGCTGCCGCGGCCCGTTGTAACCGTCATCCTCGTGGGACCTGCTGGCGCTGCCGCGGCCCGTTGTAACCGTCATCCTCGTTGGGACCTGCTGGCGCTGCCGCGGCCCGTTACCACCTACGACCTCTTCGGGACCTGCTGGCGCTGCCGCGGTCTGGCCTGTCCAAAACCCGAGCTCGAGGATTGTGAGCTACCACCGTCACCTCAGTACCTGTAGGTGCCAAGACTGTCCCGCTACCCCCTTTCCCTAATAGAGACTAGAATTGAGAGGATCATCGTGTCCTGATCTCCTTGTATCGTACCACCTTACTCAAAGAATTGCCTATAAAAGGTGTTAAGCTGAGCTTCGTGTGGTGTCCATCTGTGGGGGGGAAGTTACTTGTCTGTACGATCGTTGGAGACGGCCCTCACCGGAGGCCTCTCCCCTTGTGCTCGGCCGACCCTCCAGGTCCCCGTCTAACAACTGGCACTTGTTGTTGCGAGACATAGCTTTACCCCGCCTAGCTGACGAAGACAGGGAATTGATGGATGCTGTACTGACTGCTGATGAGATTGCGCTGGCGATCCGTTCAGTGCGTTCAGTCAAAGCGATGGGACCAAACGGCCTCCCCATTGAACTTTACAAACTAAGACCCGACAAGATAGCGCCATATCGCCGGGCTATGTTTCTTGAATCGCGTGATGCGGGCCTCCTCCCCCGCGATCAAAGGCTCGCAACCATTGTAGTTATCCACAAAGAGGGAAAGCCGCGAGAACATTGTACATCCTATAGGTCCATTTCACTTTTGGACGCCGAGCCTAAGATTCTGGCTAAGGTTCTGGCGAATCGCCTGATAACAGTCATTGGTGATTTAGTCCATCCTGATGAGTCCGGCTTTATTCCACATCGCAATACCACACTCAACATGCGGCGTCTCCATGGAGTCCTCGCGAGAGTGGCGTCCATACGTGAGCCGGCCAAATTGGCATCCCTGGATGCAACGATGGCCTTCGATACGGTGGAGTGGCCATACCTTTGGGCCGCGCTCGCAAAGTTTAGTTTCGGCCCGGGATTTATAAGATGGGTAAAACTGTTATACGAGGAGCCGCTGGCCCAGGGAGTGGTGAATGGCAAAGTCTCTGGCCCCTTTGTACTTGGGAGAGGCACGCGACAGGGATGCCCGTTGTCCCCTCTCCTCTTTGCTCTGGCCTTGGAACCGCTCGCTGCCTGGCTGCGTTGGCAGCCCTCGATGAGGGGTATCAGCTGGACCCCGGAGTTTGAGGATCGCATTTCGCTCTAAGTTGACGACATCCTTTTATATCTTTGTAAATCACCCCCTAGCAGTGTCTGGGAGAACTATGGCCTCCTTAGTCATAGTGCATGTCAGGCATTGTTGGCATGCTGTGTGGCATGTGTAAGAGGGGGACAGGTTTGCTATGAAAGAAATGACTTATTTAGTGGAATGAGAATTTGTGGATGATTGTGTAAGAATTGGAAATGCATGGGGCTAGTGGCAGACTGTAAAATAGGAAGGGATATTTGTATTTAAAGCATATGAATAGAACGAGTGTTTGTACCAGCAATAGTCCGAAAACACCATGGAAATAGAGGAAGGACCGACATCATTATTCTATGACATATATGCCTTTGGCTGGAGAAATTACAGCAGAGTAGATGGCTCACTGTTAGTTCACAGGGGCTTTGAGTGAGTTTTGACCAGGGTTCAAACCCCAGCTGGGGAAAATCGTTTTTTTTTTTTATTTTATTTCTAAATTCCACAAATGAAAGCTGTGCCTTTGTAAATCACCCCCTAGCAGTATCTGGGACAACTATGGCCTCCTTAGTCATAGTGCATGTGAGGCATTGATGGCATGCTGGGTGGCATGTGGATGGGGGGACAGGTTTGCTATGAAAGAAATCACTTATTTAGTGGAATGAGAATGTGGGGATGATTGTGTAACAATAATAAATGCATGGGGCTAGTGGCAGACTGTATGAAAGGAAGGGCTATTTGTATTTAAAGAATGTAAATCGAGAGAAGATTTCTGGTATCTAAAGTCCGAAGACAATAGAAACAGAGGAAGGACCGACATCATTATTCTATGACATACATGCCTTTGGCTGGGGATATTTCAGCAGAATAGATGGCTCACTGTTAGTTCACAGGGGCTTTGAGAGAGTTTTGACCAGGGTTCAAACCCCAGCTGGGGAAAATCGTTTATTTTTTTTTTTTTTTTTTTTATTTCTAAATTCCACAAATGAAAGCTGTGCCTTTGTAAATCACCCCCTAGCAGTATCTGGGAGAACTATGGCCTCCTTAGTCATAGTGCATGTGAGGCATTGATGGCATGCTGGGTGGCATGTGGATAGGGGGGACAGGTTTGCTATGAAAGAAATCACTTATTTAGTGGAATGAGAATGTGGGGATGATTGTGTAACAATAATAAATGCATGGGGCTAGTGGCAGACTATATGAAAGGAAGGGCTATTTGTATTTAAAGAATGTAAATCGAGAGAAGATTTCTGGTATCTAAAGTCCAAAGACAATAGAAACAGAGGAAGGACCGACATCATTATTCTATGACATACATGCCTTTGGCTGGGGAAATTTTAGCAGAATAGATAGCTCACTGTTAGTTCACAGTGGCTTTGAGAGAGTTTTGACCAGGATTCAAACCCCAGCTGGGGAAAATCGTTTATTTTTATTTTTATTTTTTATTTTATTTCTAAATTCCACAAATGAAAGCTGTGCCTTTGTAAATCACCCCCTAGCATTATCTGGAACAACTATGGCCTCCTTAGTCATAGTGCATGTGAGGCATTGATGACATGCTGGGTGGCATGTGGATAGGGGGGACAGGTTTGCTATGAAAGAAATCACTTATTTAGTGGAATGAGAATGTGGGGATGATTGTGTAACAATAATAAATGCATGGGGCTGGTGGCAGACTATATGAAAGGAAGGGCTATTTGTATTTAAAGAATGTAAATCGAGAGAAGATTTCTGGTATCTAAAGTCCAAAGACAATAGAAACAGAGGAAGGACCGACATCATTATTCTATGACATAAATGCCTTTGGCTGGGGAAATTTCAGCAGAATAGATGGCTCACTGTTAGTTCACAGGGGCCTTGAGTGAGTTTTGACCAGGGTTCAAACCCCAGCTGGGAAAAATCATTTTTATTTTAAAATTTTTATTTTATTTCTAAATACCACAAATGAAAGCTGTGCCTTTGTAAATCACCCCCTAGCAGTATCTGGGACAACTATGGCCTCCTTAGTCATAGTGCATGTGAGGCATAGATGGCATGCTGGGTGGCATGTGGATAGGGGGACAGGTTTGCTATGAAAGAAATCACTTATTAAGTGGAATGAGAATGTGGGGATGATTGTGTAACAATAATAAATGCATGGGGCTAGTGGTAGACTGTATGAAAGGAAGGGCTATTTGTATTTAAAGAATGTAAATCGAGAGAAGATTTCTGGTATCTAAAGTCCAAGACAATAGAAACAGAGGAAGGACCGACATCATTATTCTATGACATACATGCCTTTGGCTGGGGAAATTTCAGCAGAATAGATAGCTCACTGTTAGTTCACAGGGGCTTTGAGAGAGTTTTGACCAGGGTTCAAACCCCAGCTGGGGAAAATCGTTTATTTTTTTTTTTTTTTTTTTTTATTTCTAAATTCCACAAATGAAAGCTGTGCCTTTGTAAATCACCCCCTAGCAGTATCTGGGAGAACTATGGCCTCCTTAGTCATAGTGCATGTGAGGCATTGATGGCATGCTGGGTGGCATGTGGATAGGGGGGACAGGTTTGCTATGAAAGAAATCACTTATTTAGTGGAATGAGAATGTGGGGATGATTGTGTAACAATAATAAATGCATGGGGCTAGTGGCAGACTATATGAAAGGAAGGGCTATTTGTATTTAAAGAATGTAAATCGAGAGAAGATTTCTGGTATCTAAAGTCCAAAGACAATAGAAACAGAGGAAGGACCGACATCATTATTCTATGACATACATGCCTTTGGCTGGGGAAATTTTAGCAGAATAGATAGCTCACTGTTAGTTCACAGTGGCTTTGAGAGAGTTTTGACCAGGATTCAAACCCCAGCTGGGGAAAATCGTTTATTTTTATTTTTATTTTTTATTTTATTTCTAAATTCCACAAATGAAAGCTGTGCCTTTGTAAATCACCCCCTAGCATTATCTGGAACAACTATGGCCTCCTTAGTCATAGTGCATGTGAGGCATTGATGACATGCTGGGTGGCATGTGGATAGGGGGGACAGGTTTGCTATGAAAGAAATCACTTATTTAGTGGAATGAGAATGTGGGGATGATTGTGTAACAATAATAAATGCATGGGGCTAGTGGCAGACTATATGAAAGGAAGGGCTATTTGTATTTAAAGAATGTAAATCGAGAGAAGATTTCTGGTATCTAAAGTCCAAAGACAATAGAAACAGAGGAAGGACCGACATCATTATTCTATGACATAAATGCCTTTGGCTGGGGAAATTTCAGCAGAATAGATGGCTCACTGTTAGTTCACAGGGGCCTTGAGTGAGTTTTGACCAGGGTTCAAACCCCAGCTGGGAAAAATCATTTTTATTTTAAAATTTTTATTTTATTTCTAAATACCACAAATGAAAGCTGTGCCTTTGTAAATCACCCCCTAGCAGTATCTGGGACAACTATGGCCTCCTTAGTCATAGTGCATGTGAGGCATAGATGGCATGCTGGGTGGCATGTGGATAGGGGGACAGGTTTGCTATGAAAGAAATCACTTATTAAGTGGAATGAGAATGTGGGGATGATTGTGTAACAATAATAAATGCATGGGGCTAGTGGTAGACTGTATGAAAGGAAGGGCTATTTGTATTTAAAGAATGTAAATCGAGAGAAGATTTCTGGTATCTAAAGTCCAAGACAATAGAAACAGAGGAAGGACCGACATCATTATTCTATGACATACATGCCTTTGGCTGGGGAAATTTCAGCAGAATAGATAGCTCACTGTTAGTTCACAGGGGCTTTGCATGAGTTTTGACCAGGGTTCAAACCCCAGCTGGGGAAAATCGTTTTTTTTTTTTTTTTAATTTTATTTCTA
The DNA here is from genome assembly GCF_964261635.1 of Lissotriton helveticus. Classification (NCBI taxonomy): domain Eukaryota; kingdom Metazoa; phylum Chordata; class Amphibia; order Caudata; family Salamandridae; genus Lissotriton; species Lissotriton helveticus. Next base: position 650,532,960 of record NC_136061.1, read on the forward strand.
AATTCCACAAATGAAAGCTGTGCCTTTGTAAATCACCCCCTAGCAGTATCTGGGACAACTATGGCCTCCTTAGTCATAGTGCATGTGAGGCATTGATGGTATGCTGGGTGGCATGTGGATAGGGGGGACAGGTTTGCTATGAAAGAAATCACTTATTTAGTGGAATCAGAATGTGGGGATGATTGTGTAACAATAATAAATGCATGGGGCTAGTGGCAGACTGTATGAAAGGAAGGGCTATTTGTATTTAAAGAATGTAAATCGAGAGAAGATTTCTGGTATCTAAAGTCCAAAGACAATAGAAATAGAGGAAGGACCGACATCCTTATTCTATGACATATATGCTTTTGGCTGGGGTAATTTCAGCAGAATAGATGGCTCACTGTTAGTTCAGAGGGGCTTTGAGTGAGTTTTGACCAGGGTTCGAACCCCACCTCGGGAAATTATTTTTTAATATTATTTTAATTTTTTTAAACAATTTATTTATTTTAGCAGAGTGAAACATAGTCCTTTGGAAATGCTCAACTGATAATAATGAAAGACCAAGCAGAAAATCTATGGCATATGTCACATCAGATGTGGCATATGCCACATGACAGAGTGACACGTGTCACATGCCAGACTTGGGCTCCAACTCCTACTGCACGATGAGGCCTGTCAGAAACCAGTACCGTGTTCAAAACGTCGAGGCGTTTTGAAAACGGTACTGGTTTCTGACAGTTTCTGGGTTAGTTCCCATGTATGGCTCCTGCGTAAATAACTGGAGTCTTCCGGAAGTTTTGCTCGTGTTAGCAGATATACCTAACTGGAGCAACATTTCTCCGGTTGGGTGCCTTACGTCAGACAGGCGTCGCCTCTGGCTTAACTATATAAAAGAAGGATGTCGACATATACTGCTATTCCTTATATAGTGCGAACTGATCTCCTTTTTAAAAATATTTAAATAAAGCTACTTGGACAGTGCCAGTTATCTGCACATTGCATTGGATTTAGATTTACTTCAGCGTTTCGAATGAAAGACGCGTATTTGGATCTCCTCATATAGCCCGGGACCACAATTACAGCTGAAATTTTGCTGTTCCCTGAGGTCAATTCATTGTCCAAGACATCTTCGAGTTGCTGCATATGATAATTCTGCTTTGACAACCTGTGCGAACATATATGCTCTCCCCTCCGAGAGGGGTATTTACCTGAGATGCCCTGATGAAATTCTCAATGACACCGAAACGCGTTGGCTGAATTTTCCTGTTTTTCTGTGAACCGTTTGAATTTCAACAATAAAGACACTTTGAATATATCCAGAGCAAATTCCTGGACATTACTTGTATTTCCTGCGCACATCATTCAATAATTGTTCTTTGTGCTCTGTTATCATCAGATTTATGTATTGTTAGCAGAAACCATATGATTAATGCTGTTATCATATCCAGGGTTAGCAGGGTGTTTGAAATTGTGGAAGCTCATAATTTTCAAATCAGAAACAATTCAATCTTTATATTACAACATGGCTTTACAACAAATGCTGAATCGCTACTGCCCTTTGTAATAGCTGATATCTTTTTAAAATTGTGGTGTCCTCAATCTTGCAGTGTCCCTTAGTGGGCCAATTATCAAATATAATGTAATGTACAATATTGTACTACAGGGTTGTTTCTTAATGGAATCAGATGCACCTCTTTAAAGAACACTACATTATATCTCAATAACGGTCCACAAATCAGCTTCCTCTCCTATTACTCGTTGACTTTATGCTTATATTTGACCTATGTGCTTATCTTCAACAATGTCTCTGCAGCGTTCGATACAGTTTCCTTTCTGATTCAGCTACATCGCTCGCAGGACATAGGGGTAGGTGGGATCATGTTGGCCTGGTTGGGCTGCTTTCTATTGAATAGAGGCATAGCCACGCGGATGCCTCTTTATGCATCTTACCCCAAACTTCTTAAGTTTAGTGTCACCTGGTTTCAGCCTTGAGTCCAAAGTCGTTTAACGTTTATATGTATCCTTAGCCCCTCTTGTTGAATCATTTGGAGAACAAGTCATCTCTTATGCTGATGACACACAGATCCTTCCGACATAGGACAAAATAATCTCCATTACCCATCTTAAATTTTAAGCATGTCTGTCAGCGGTGTTCCAGTGGATGCACATTACATACACTCCAGTGTAACACGAGTGAGACAGAAGTTCTGTTTTTTGGGTCTTCTCCCCTTACTGGAGTGCTCAAGTCTGGCCTAGCTCTGCACCATCTCCTTCAATGCCAGCAAAAGTAGATGAGAATCTTGGAATGAAATTTGATAATAATCCGTCCTTTAACCCTCAGGTAGAAAGTGTTCTTGCTTTGATCTCTTGTCAGAAGAGGGTGGTCCACATACTGGTTACCTTGCGTCTGGACTGTGCTAATGCGCTATATTGGGGTCTCCCTTTGTACCAACTTAAGAGACTCCAACTGGTGCAGAATGTTGCAGCAAGGCTCTTGTGCAATACCCAGAGAAACATTTCTTTTAGGGCCCACATTAATGAGCTGTACAGGCTGCCTATTCAGGAGAAAGTGAGGTTGAAAGGGCTGGTGCTGGCACACCAGGCTTTTTATGGTATTGGACCCTCTTATCTAATCAAAAACTTTCCCACTACAAGACATCTAGAGCTCTATGGCCACGGCTGAGTAGACTGCTCCTCCGCTACATCTTTGCACCATAAGGGAGCTCACTCAAACATCTGGCTATTTAAGGTAGTTTGTTAAACCGCTATTACTTTGGGAATTTGGGTCATCTAATCTACGAGTGCCGGGACACCCAATGGAGTAGCGGCACGCTTTATAAGCACTTTAAACTTAATCATATGTACAGCGCTAAGCTGCTTTTTTTGCTAGGTTTGAGTTACAGAACGACCTCATAAACACACACATTCATACATACAGGTAGGTGCTTCTTGAGGTTCTCTAGCGTGGAACACGAGATAAACAAAACACTGAGTTAGAGTTTTAGAGCATAAGCTCAGTGTGCCAAATAAAAAATCAATGGCTTTGATAAAAAGAAGTGTGCACACGTAGGCTTCATTTCTGCTGAATACAGCATATTGGGCCTGATTCACAAACTGCACTTTGCGGTACATTTTGTAGTACTATAGCAGTAACACAAAAATTACTACAAAGTGCTAGTCACAAACTGCACTTTTGTAGTAACTTACACTATTGTAGTCGGTCCCTGTCGCGTGTTTCCTTGAGGACCCACTTTGTTTACTATTATTTTAGTTTGCTTGCATATTTAGGCATGTTTTGCCTTGCATATGTTATACTTGGCATGTTTATTTTTGTGCCATGAAATTATTTTAGAAAGCCATGCACATGTTTTTGTTATTGTTTCACACTGAACATCTTGTACAAGATCGAATAACACTGTGCCAGGTCTTCTTGTGATAAGTTAGCAGATGTAGCTTTGCACTTAGACAAAACATATGTTCACATCTGCTGTTTTCAAGAACAAACCTAGGAACATACACACCAAGATGTGCCATTTAAAAAAGAGAGAAAAGACATTATAGCTGAGCAAAGTTCCAGACGAGAGAGAGATTTATTGCCTGAGATGTAGAACAAGTACCAATGGATAGCAGGTATAAGGTTCGCCACTAAACACAGAGATCTATAATATAACACTGTATTTTCATAGGGGCGATAGGCTGAGCCAGTTAAATAATTAAGCTTGGTAGGGCTTCTTACTGTTTATAGTTTACTTGTAATGCTCCTCACTCTGTTGGAATGCATATGCAATGCAGACGTTTTATAATAGAGCACAATAGGTTTTAATAGGTATTGTGAGTTGTTTTTGTGTGTGTCGGAGATATCCATGATGCCTCCCATGAATGTAATATGAAGTGTGTCCAGGATGGACTCAATCTCTGCAGATGAAGACTCCACCATAGCCCGTTTCAAATCACCCAGAGAACAGGCATGCTCCTCATTATCAGCCAATGATGAGGAAGTATCAGGCAACCTGCATCCATGCCATCAGTGCCAAAGTTTAATGAGTCTTGTGCAGAAGCACTCATCTCCTCAGATGGGAGAGGCTCATACTCCGTGTTGTGCAGCAGATGCATGCCCATGGGACAACTCCGAAAATAGGTGGTTAGAGGACCCATCAACAGTTTCACATAAACCGGAACCGGCGTTTGTTGAGCTAGGCAAATATCTAGTGCCCATTTGAAGGAGTACAATAGGCAATGAAACACGGGCTGAACCTCGGCAAGCCAGACAGGTCAGGCTGTCAATGACCAGTCAAGATCTAGTTCTTTGAGTCGTAAGATTCTTCAGAATCTTACCATGTGTTCACGACATAGCTGGATTGGTGGTAGTTCCAGAGGTCTTCAAGATGGAACATCCATTGCGGTGGAGAAAAAATAGAGCCAAAATGGTGCAAATTAAGAATAACATCAATGGGATGCCCCAAACACACTGGAAAAGAGGGAATGAATTTGAGCAGGTATTATTCCAAAGATTTGTGGGAAGAAACTGACTATGCCAGAACCAAGAACTTTAAAAAAGCGACCAGGCTGGCAGAATTCAATGCATTAAAGATGTGATTAATTCACTCAAATGTATTGGGAGGTTGGTGTTTAACAAGGACTGCCTTTCACTGGATGTCCTGGCAACTTCCAATTAGAACATTTCTCAAGCAGAAGTCAGTGCCACTTCTTTTTTAAACAATAGTGCTTTGAGTCTGCTTAGCTTGTTAAAATCTGTCTTCAACATTGGAATAGAAGGCCACAATGAGCTTTGTATCCTCCTTAAAGAGGAGGTAAGAGCACATTATTGCAGCAGGTGACTATCTGGTAAACCGATAAAATAAATGGGATCCCAGCCTTCATTCCGCAACATTCATGATATTTAACATTAAATAGCTTCTGTTCCAAAGAACTTGAATAAGGGGGACAATTGAACAGTCTTATTCCTTTTAGAAAACAGGCCGAATTTGGTACAGATCTATTACAGGTGCGGTGAATGATAACCTGTTGACAGATAAGTGAATGTCCAACAGAAATGTCGCATTCCTTTCCAGCAAGGAAGACCTCCTTATTCACGCGTTCACAATGATAAGAAAATGGGAGGGACCATAATTCATAAATGAAACATCCTCTTTCAGGGGTGCACATATGTACCAACAGGGAAATGCTTCATGCTAGCTGAAAATTGAAATATTGAAATAGGTAAATATATTACGCCATGTATTCACCATACAGCGGAAGGGGTTTCTTCTATAGTGAAAGGGAGCTGTTCTAACTTCCAGAGATGTAATATTGTGTAGGTTGCTTCCTTTTTTACCACGAGTTGTTATTTACGTGTCAGATTGAAAGGCATACATTGCTGGTTGAAATTAAGGTAATACCAACTGATGAAACCATTTGTAAGTGTTTGAGGCGTCCAGCTAACAATCCACCACCCTGATCCACCACCCGGATACCACATCCAAGCAGTCAGACGCACGGACTTGGTGCCTTCGTTTCTTACCCAGCCGTATTTCCAGGACGCCACTGGCCCTGTCACCTTTGCCTATTCCTGGCAAATAAACCCGGCTAACTTCACCAGGCGTTTCTTCGCCGCCTGTACAAGGCGGACGAAACGTTTTCACCGTTACTCCGCTAGCCATATGATTCCTCCTCCTTGTAGCCCTACAGCCCTGATGAGTCACATCTCCTTCACGGTGTGACGAAACACGTGTCGGCTGGCTACCTCCTCACTGTACTGTCCATTGTTTGACTTATAAAAAACTTCATTCACAAGAAATTTGAATCTTACGCTTCTTTTCAACCTTTTACTCTGCATAAGTAGATAACGCAGTCCGCACAATTGGACCATCAACCACACGTGCGTGTGCACAGGATCCGTTCTCACAATCGTTTTGTGTCCATTGATAACATCAAGTTATATCATGTGGCCAATTCTCAACAGTAGGCCACAATGATTTTATTTGATTTGATTAGTGCATTTGTAGAGCGCACAAATGCCCGAGGGTATCTTGGCGCTAGAGTCGGTAGGTCAGAGCAGTGCTGGGAGAGGATACAGGATGGATCAGTTATTAAAGAGCCAGGTTTTTAGCACCTTTCTAAAAAACAGAAGCAATGTTCTGCTCTTTATGGAGATTGAATGTAGGTTCCAGGTCCTAATTGTCCCTAACAGGAAGCTTCTTCCTCCCCAGCGGGCCTTCTTGAACTTAGGTGATTGCAGAAGTTTCGTATATGTGGATCTTAGACTTCTGGCCGGCACATACCATTTCAGGTGCGTCCTTAAAAATTGAGGCCCTGTGCCATGTAGAGCTTTGTAGCCAGGCATTGGGATTTAAACGTAATCCTTTTGTCCACCGGAGGCCAGGAGGGCTCTTATTCCATGGGAGACTGGCTCGAACCTAGGGATATCTAGTACTATTGTGGCTGCAGCGTCCTGCGATGCTGCTGTCTTAATAAATACTGGGATTGGATCCCCATGTAGAGGGCATTACCGTAAGCCAATCTGGAGAGGGCCAATGATGTAACCAGTATTTTTAGTGCATCAGGGGGGATGAATAGACTGATTTTTGTGATCAGTTCTAAAATGAACCAAATGGAAGAGGAGAGCCTGTTGATCTGACTATTGAATGTCAGTTTATCGTAAAAAATGACTCCTAGGTTTTTGACAGTGGGCACTGAGATTGGACAGTCACCCAGACTGGCAGGCCACCATCTGGGTGATCAGAAAGATGAGTCAGAGCCCAGCAGCAGGACTTCAGTTTTTCCGCTGTTCAATTTCAGGCAGTTGGACTGCACCCATTGGTTGACCTGCATCATACAGCTGTTGAAACGGTAAGCTGTCTCCTCCACGTTGCTTGAGACTGACACCACCAGCTGTGTTTCATCTACATTGGAGACAACAGAAAACCCAAACTGCCTAATGATCGAGGCCAGAGGAGCCACATATACATTTAATAGTGTGGGGCTCAGAGATAAGCCCTGAGGCACCCCACATGGCAGTTTGAAATACTTGGATGAGAAGGCTCCAAGTTTGACTGAGAAGGTTCTGTCAGCTAAGTAGGATAACAATAGTGGAGAGGGCGGTGTCTTCGGATCCCAGCTCCGCTAGTCTACTGGCTAGTATTTCGTGGTTCACTGTATCAAAGGCCGCCGATAGATCTAGCAAAATCAAGGCGGCCTAACCCTCTGAATCTAGTATTGCTATAAGTTCCACTGCCACCATGACCAAAGCTGTCTCCGTTCCATGTCCCTCCCGGAACCCGTATTGTGAGTCATCCAGGAGGTTCCCGGAGGAAATAAATGCATAACCTGTACATTAAGTATTTTATCAAGTACTTTAGCCGGAAATTGAATTCTGGAGATAGGATGATAGCTGCTGGGATTCTTAGGGTCAAGGTTCCGTTTTTTTAAAAGAGGAAGGATTGAGACCATTTTCCAAGCATCTGGGAAGAAACCCAACTGAATTATCTCATTGACTACTAAACTTGGGTGTTCACTTAGTATTTCCGGGAACAGATGCAGTACTTTAGGAAGGCGGGGGTCTGTTGGGGCTCCTGATTTGGATGCTTTCACCACCTGAATGATCTGTTCTAATGTGGGTTGGGGAAAAGGTGAAAGTTGAAATGGCGGTAATGGGATCTGAGGCTATCGTAGTGATCTTAGTGACGGAGCTAACACTATCCCGAAAGGATTTATAAATCGTCTCAATTTTATCTATGTAGGACTTTCCCAGTATATTGCAGAATTCGGCCCTGCTTTCCATCCAAGGTATGGCTGGTAGTTTTGCTAATTTATTTACTGTTGAGAAGAGCTCCCTGCAATAGTTCCTTGTTTCAAGAATGTTTGCTTTCTTTTTGACCATCTACACGCTTGGTTTTGAGCTCTAAGTTTATCCGTAAACCAAGGTTCAGAAGGACTTTTCCCGCTGGGAGAGACAGCGCTTCATAGGGGCTAAGATGTCTACCGCTGTATTGATCCAAGAGGATAGCCTATGAACAGAAGAGTGAATGTCTGTCATAAGGTCTGGTTTAGTGGCAAGTAATAATGCTTATAGGGTAGGAGAGTTAATATTGGCACAGTCTTCGTGGGTGACACAAAGTGGTGCATTTACGGATATTGGAGAGTGCTGACCTGGGTTTAGGGAGAACATTATAGCTTTATTGTCTGACCAGGGGATAGGAATTAGTTCTAATACTTTAAGCGAAGGATTTGAAGTGAAGATCCCATCTAGGGTGTATCCAGCGGCATGAGTATCTTGCTTGACGATCTGTGTTATAGAAAAACAAGCCATTGAATCGACTAGTAAGGCAGTATCACGATGTGCCAACTTTTCTAGATGATAGTTACTGTCTCCTAGTAGCATGAAACCGGGTGCCTCTAGACTGGATTAAAGGAAGGGGCTGATAACATTCAAAAAAGAGGTCCGTGCCCTCTGAGGCCTGTATAGGATAAGGCCATTTGGTGTGTATTTATTACTGAGTGAGATCTGAAAAGATAACATTTCACAGTCTTGGGAGTTTCCAGCTGAGGATCCAGCCATTTTCATATCTTCTCTAAAGAAAATCGCTAATCCCCTCCCCCCCCCCTCCCTCCCGCTTGATCGCTCTGTCTGCTCTAGTAATGGTATATCCAGCTGGTAGTGCTAATGCAAAATCAGGGTCTGAAGACTTATTTGCCCAAGTTTCGGTAATGAATGCCAAATCGAGCTTGTGTCCGCCTATCAGTTTCCCAACCCCGGTATTATGTTTTGGTAGTGACCGCATGTTGATCAGCATAGCCTGGAAGACCTTAGTAGATTTTTTGTGTGATGGCTTTTGTTGTGGGGTTAAAGCCTTAACTTTAGTAAAACGGAGCTGTAGTTTGCAGTAATGGCACTGTTTAGGCTCTCTCTGGAGATCTAGTAAAGGGCAACAAGAGTTTATGTAGTTTGTATTCAGCCTGACTAGTTCCGCTCTGGTGCAATTTATACTCTTTGATTCGTAGGAAAAACGTGCAGGGGTTCTGGCTCTAGGCGCAGTCCAGGCGCGCATGGGCCCAGACGGGCTTGCTTTCGGCGTGCCTCCGGCAAGCCTGCTTTGCGTGTCTGCTCTGGCCTCAGGCATTGTAGGGTGTGCAGTGGGAAAGACTAGCCTGCTCACTGCCCAGAAGTGAGGGAAGGTCAGGGGTCTAGGGAACCCCCTCCACTCAAGCAGCACATGCCACATCGGACCAGGGCGGAGAATAGAGGAATCGGAGGAACAAGGCTACCCAGGACCGAGGAACCCAGCCGGCCCGTAACCCAAGTAACGGCTAGGCAAGTGACCACATGAGCCCCCTTAGCGAAGATTAAAATACATAAGGTTGTGCAATGTAATATACAGTACAAAGATTTCTAAAGCACAAGTAAACTCCAATCTTAAAACTGACAGTGATAAAATATTATTTAGATTAGCGTGAAGGAAACAACAACCGCAGCAGTCCTTCCGCTTCTGCATGAGTTCTTGGTAGATCCCTAACCCCTCTTGCTACCATACAAAAAATTATTCTATGGCTAGTGAGAACAACCATGTCCTGTTCTTCTCAGCTTGGGTGGGGGGAGAATATAGCTCAATCCATACCTGCTTCCTGTACAACTACTAGCAACAAGACCGAATTAAGTACTGTTGTTACTAGTGTTTCTTCTGCAGCTGACATCGGTTATAATAATCAGCCTTCTGTGGATCAGCCACTTTTGTATTTTTCGGGTCCTGTTACAGAACAGGAGCCTCCTGTTTTTAAACTAAATGCTTCTGGGTATTATATAGATCAGTGGGTCCCAAACTTTTGGCTCCAGAGGACCCCCATTGAGTCAGCACTGGAAGACGGGGACCCCCAAGCAATCTGTATGATTTAAATTTCGAAACATTAAAACAGTAATTTGACCCAAAAAAACACAGGTGTGCACACAAAACAAATAGTCAAATTACTAAGGATTTTAGTATTTTATATTGAAAGAATCTGAATATAACTAAAAACTTTATTGGGAAGGTTGGTGCTGCATCTCCGTGACTAACTTTTAAATGGTTGGTTTTATTTCACAGTACGAGGCTCCTGCCTGGGCCAGACTAGATACCCAAAGCAGCCCTGGCAAATGTTTTTAAACCAGTCCCCAAACGGTGCACATAAAGTGCAGTGAGTGAGTCTAACCACTACAAAGGGGGCTTTGGGAGGCTCTCCCCCAAGACCATTTAGGAAACAATAGTGCATTCTACAACACATTTATCATTATACATTGAACTGTATTATCTTTTAAAGAATAGTAAATGATGACCTTGCTATGCACCAGGATACGACAATCTTTGTTTGGGTTCTTCAATGATTTCCTTATTATCGCCCTCCAACAGTGCCTCTCTTCTCTCCATAGTCCCTCTGTCACATGTTTTTCATTTGTTTTATAGGCATCTCTCATACCATTGTTGGATGTCAGAGCACTTTACAACACACACACACATATAGGGCAGATTTACAAGCCCCTTGCGCAACCGGTGCGTCACAAAAAAGTGACGCTCTGGCGGCACATTTTAGTGCCCCATATTTACAAGGACAGGAAAAGCCACCCTGTGTGACTTTTCCTGTTATTGTAAATATGGCTCCTTTGCACTCAGCACTTTGCGTGAAAGATGCGTTCCATGGGTTTTGCTGAGAGTGTTCCCACTCAACACCCATGAAACCAGACACATTTCCAGATTTACGAGACATCGTAAATCTGGAAATGCGTCTGAATGCTAAACCTTCCCAAGGGAGGCATAGGGAGGCGCAACAAGAAGAAATGTATTCATTTCTCTTTGTTGTTTAGGAAGATGAAATCTCCTCTAGTGATTGTTTATGTGCAGAAATTGAATCCTACCTGCACATAAACAATCTCCCCACAACGCAGGCATCCTTGCACCATGGTGCAAGGGTGCCTGTGCCAGTGCATGGCAGCAGTTTGTGCACCAGCACAAGGAGAGCACTCAGATGCAACATACTGTGGTAAATATGTTGCATCCCTGTGCTTTGAAAGTGACTAAGTGTGGCGCAGCCAAGTAGCTTGCAGCACTCACTGAGTCACTTTCCTTGTAAATCTGCCCCATAAAGACAATGAATCATACATGTAAACCAGTGTATAGAAAATGTTACATAAGGCAAAGGCGACTACAAGTTGTAGGATTCACATGTCATTCATACTGGTAGGCATAACACAGTGTTTAGCATTGACTTTAACACTGACAATTTATTTCCATTCAAATAAAACTTTTTAGCAGCATCAGGATAATGAAAGACTGGGAAAAAACATAAGTTACTATATTGTACCATGCAGTTTGCAAACATCTTTTTGATGCCAGTTTATACGTCACTGTGCTTGATCACGATTATCACTTATAAACTGCACAGTAACTAAAGAATCTCTGTGACAAAAGCAGTAACCCACTTACCTATGCAGGTAAAACCGAGTTTTAAAAAAAAATGCAGGTACACTTTCTTTGCAAGAGGCATATTAACCCTCTGTGCTACATTAAATAAGTCAAGCTGCCACTGGACAAAACTCATCTCTCTCCAGCAGGAACATTAATCACTGGTGTTATCTTGATACTTTATTGTTGCTCGAAAACATCTAATTAAACTTGGAACTTTGCAGTGCTTTTAAAACTGCTGCCTGAGGAACCCCGGGGAATGTTTCACGGACCCCTAGGGGTCCGCGGACCAAAGCTTCCTCAGACGATCCTTACGTCCTCCATTCAGACAATCCACCTGTACGGATCTGTGTTTTCTTTTCATGGCTGAAACACACTTATCTGGGCCCACCTTGGATACATGTGTGGATACAAATTTCATTGCCCTGGATTGGATTAGGGACAGTTTTTTTCCTGATTAATGGTCACTGCCTTCAAGAACTCTCTGCTGCTGAACTGGTCAACATAACAAATAAAGCAAGTCTCTATTCGGCTTGTCTCCTTGGGCACAAGTTTGGGCTGGATCTCCAGCAATTAATTCGCTACTGCTCAATACTTCTTTTCAAAAAGTTTAATTATAATTGTAGTCCATGATTTATACAACAATCCTTGATGTTAATTCACATCATTCGAAATTTCATGATTATCATCAATATAACTTTCTTGTTATTTTTAACATGGAGTGGCCTCCCAATGCATTTCGGCGCGGTTGCGCCTTTATCAAGGGATCTGTGGATCAAAAATTAGGGTAATTAGTACTACTTTACTATCGCCACCCACATAATGCTATGTTAGGCTGCTGGGACATGTATAAAGAGAGAAAATCACTGGATTTATCGTTTAAGAACTTTAAAACCGGGGGGACTAAATGAAAGAGTGGAATTTTTATGTTATCTATAACCATTTGCTGACAGATATACCTGAACATTATGAACTTCTTGTCATGGTACATTTGGTTAACCGTTTTTAGTTACTTGCGCTTTAATTTCTCCAGAAATACATGTCCCAGCAGCTCTTGCGCGTAGGCGTAGCAAAAGCCCTTCCCACTAACCCTTTCAAAAAAAAATTCCCGCCAGCAACTCCGCATTGGATTTCCGGAGTTCGGCGGAGCAGCAGCTAAAATATGCAACAGAGCTTTGAATAGCGGTAAGCGGTAGCTTTTAACGTCTAAACATAGAGCGATCACATAGTCAACCTGAGGATGTTGTAGAATTTGGGGGATTTAGACAACGGGTAGCGGTTTTTTCAAATATAGTTCAGTATTCCGCACCTTATGATACCTCTTAGCGTTTTCATTAATATTGAGACCTCACCAACTCTCTTAGTAGTTAACTGATATCCCTATAAACCAACAGAGTGATCGTATGTTCAGAAACGCGCACATGATCCATTTAGCGTTTTAGTTGCTTTTTAACCTCATGGTTAGAGTGGACATATTACGTTGGAGATGCAATGTGGTTTAAAGTGTATGTACAGTGAAAAATGTTAAGCATGAACTGTTATGATTAAGTTTGTTAATAGCCTAACATAGCATTATGTGGGTGGCGATAGTAAAGTAGTACTAATTACCCTCATTTTTGATCCACAGATCCCTTGATAAAGGCGCAACCGCGCCGAAATGCATTGGGAGGCCACTCCATGTTAAAAATAACAAGAAAGTTATATTGATGATAATCATGAAATTTCGAATGATGTGAATTAACATCAAGGATTGTTGTATAAATCATGGACTACAATTATAATTAAACTTTTTGAAAAGAAGTATTGAGCAGTAGCGAATTAATTGCTGGAGATCCAGCCCAAACTTGTGCCCAAGGAGACAAGCCGAATAGAGACTTGCTTTATTTGTTATGATTATTGTAGGAGAGTAGGGTCTGCAATCCTATGATCACCCAGATTTTTGCTTTTTGCTGCACTGGTTTACGACTTTCCCTGGCTGTGGGCCTGCTAATCAGACCCACAGCCTAGCTGTTCTCTCTATCCAAATTGTACCCAGGTACTGAATTGGCACTGGGCCCTCTCCAAGTCCCTGTACCCAGGGCTGAGGTGCACCCAGAAGTCTCCCAGGGGCTGAAGCACGTATTGTGCCACCCCTGGATTGACTACCTAAATCTGACACAACTGGCTGCACGACAGCTGGGGCAAGGTGGTGTACTCACCCTTTGCTTTAGATATAGTATACCTATATCTAACCCTAAAATGGACACACAGATCTCCTATCAGTCACTCCTATGGCAGGCCTTAACAATCCTGAAGGCAGAGTGCTTGGAATCGTGTGAGATGGTGCTCTGGCATGAGCTGAGCCTGTCTGCGGCTTTCGGGATCTACCCCTTAGCCGTTTCCATGATATCGCATACCATATACTCTTAAGTGCATTATAATCCTCGCGGTTATGTGCCAACTCTGGTATCGCTTTATCAAAACATGTCGAGTAAGGTGTCATACGACTTGGAATACTAACCCCTCGCCAATTCTGGCGACGGGGTTAGCATTCCACCCTTCTAGAGGGACACGACATGCCTGTAACCTATAACCCGGTTAAACGTCAGACAGAGCCTTAGCATCCACAAAATGGATGCTGCCACCGAGACACAAGTCTGCCCTCCTGCTGCTGGGAGTCCTCCCAGAGCAGGAGATAAGGACAAAGGGTTTCCTGCCAGGGGCGGTGCCAGCACCGTCCCAGACAGGGTTTTGTGTATTGTAGGTAGGCAGGGCTTTAGAGGAAGGTGACTGCAAGTAGCACCCCGGTGCTCACTGTGCATAGGCCGGCTTGAACCAGTTCCAGGGTCACTCCAGACCCTGTGCTGGGGAAAAGCCCGCCAAGGAAGTGGGTGTAACCACCCCCCTCCTAGTCCCACCCATAGGGCAGGACTTAGTCGCGTGCCAGCCCCTTTTTACAGGATAAAGGTAGAGACTGGCCCCCTTCCAAATCAGATCATCTTTGAATCCTGAAACTACTTTCTGCGAAAGGAACTCAAGACTTCTTCCTAAGATTTCTCCCTTGTGACTAAGGAGTAGTCACCCTGCACCCGCAGGCACCATCTACAGAACACTGCGGTCTGCTGCACGTCCTTCCTCCGGAATCCGACTGCCCAGCTCGACGAGACCCGGCTTCCCTGGCACCTCTGACCTCTACCCACCTCTACAGCACAGCTGAGAACCGTGGGTGCGACGAGACCTCGAGGGACCGGCCATCGCCAAGACTGCACGACTTCTGCACAGCAAGCCCGCCGAGTATTCCACTGGTGAGTGCTTTGGGGTCCGAGAAGCCCCGACTCTGAGCAGCTCCAGCTCCGAAGTGCAGCCCCCCAGCATCTCCACGATCTGCGTGGGGCCCTTCTGCTTTCCGCTGCTCACCGCGTTGTTTGGCTACTAGCCCGTTGGCTTGTGGCCTTCCTGACGACGCCCGACGACATTTCTGCTGCTGGTCTGGTTGCTCCAGACTGGCCCTTGCTCCCTCCCAGAAGAGGAGCACCCCGGACCCTCCTGGTCCACTCAAGACGCCATTTTGAGTCCACCGCGTGGGCTTGAATTAGCCAAGGCTTGTTGCCCAATCCTGGGTAACTTCGACGCCAACGACTTCATCCTTCGTGGGACAGCTCGCACCTCCATCCTGGTCGCCGACAACGCCTCCTGGTCCGAGAGACTGCAGAGCCCAGCAGCGCCCACTCACCTGACTGCGGTGACTTCGCCCGGTGCCATCCTGGTGCCCACTTAATCACTGGCTAGTGATTCAAGAACTTGGTCCCCTCTGCTTTCAGGTTTTCTTCTTCCTTGATCCAGGCTTGGATCCATCGAACTTTCCTTCACTGGTCGCCTGCCAGCAACTTCTTCCTTCCAGGCTCCCGGTCCGGCAACGAGATCCCCGACGTCTTTTCAGGCCTATGCAGCTGCAGCCCCTGGGCTAGGTAACTTCGGCACTCCGGTGTCCCAGCATAGCCTCACTATCCAAGGGTCAGGATCCACTGTCGTTTCCTTCCTACCAGGTCGGGTTCGCCCGTGAACACTAACTTTGCCTTTACTAGCCTCCATAGACTTTGTCCCGCATCCCGCGTGAGAGTGCACACTCTGCACCCGAGTCCCCTGGGCCTCCTAGTAGTAATCTAACGATTCCCTAGTCCAGTCCTAGCGATTCCAAAGCCTATTAGAACTGTTACTTACCTGCTAGTAATTCGCATTCCACTTTTAGTGTATATGGTTTTTCGTGCCCCTCGGGCATTTGTGTAACGTGCTAACTTAAAAGTATTTTCGTAAGAGTTTTGTTGTGTGCTTAGCACCCTGTCCTCATAAAGAGTACAGGGTTGTTGTGATCCTAATAAATACATTGTTTATTTTCATAACACTTGTGTGGTGTCCTTTCACTGGGTGTTCAAGGGGTAATGTGATGGTAAAACAGCTGGCTTAACACGCCCTCTAGAGTCTTAGCCTTAGACTGCTCGTATCCATGCTACTAGGATAGCTGGTCTATAAGGTTGACTTACAACCAATCATCAATAAGGGTTGTTTGGACTGATATATAGTGATCACTAGAATAGTGAACACTGCACATCAGGCCAACTTCTCACATTGGTGGCAGCGGTGGGATTTGAGCTTGCTGTTGTTTTACCACACATGCCCTAAGAATATCTTGTGAAAGATCACATAAGTACTAAAGGTACATATAACTTAGCTTAGAATACTCTGAGTTCTACTGAACCAGCTGTTGTAGCTCCTAGGGCCTAGCACACCCTAAACTACAACTCTAGCAAGGGATCAGTAGGCAAACATATAGTGTAGGTAAGTGCACCACTTACACCTCACTAGAAAAGCATGTCGACTCAGGGGGACTCTGCTGAGACTCCCCTGGTCAGTGTTGACCCTCCACAGGTCACTTCAAGATATGCAGCTCTCAATTTTCAGGAGATGAGGCAACTCTGTGTCTCCAGAAAACTGAAACAGGGGTCTAACCCCACCCTACCCTTTCTGATAGGTCTCTTAGAGACATATGATGCCAGAAAGCTCTCTCAGTTACATGAGAGCATGCCAGCCTTAGAGGGAACCTCTGGGGATCCAGACCTCCCCAACACTGATTCAGCAGTTGAGGAGGAGGATGAGGAGGTACTCTCTGGGGATGAGGTAGACAAGGGTCTTGAGGTAGTCAGAAGGCTAACTAGGACCAACTTAGACTTACTTGGGCTAGGATCTGGGGGCCCCCCAGTACTAACCCGAAGTGGGCCTAACCTTGGAGTTAGGAGAGATAGATCTCTTTCTAGGGACTCCAATAGATCTCTGCACTCTAATGCCTCTTCTCAGGGGAGAAGGAATCCTCCACAGAGGAGATTTACTTCCCCTCAGAGAAAGGAGCATGAAGCTAGGATGAGACAAGCTGAACTGAGGATTGAAAGGGAAGAAATTGCCCTGGCCAAAGAGAAGCTTGCCCTGGCAAGAGAGCAGCAGATGAGTGGGCTAGCTCCCACTGGTGGCAGCAATCTCCCAAGAGATAGAGAGAAGGGTTTAGATACTAAACACCTGACTAAAATAGTGCCCCCCTTTAAGCAAGGGGATGACATCCAGAAATGGATGGCTGCTCTGGAGAGGGCCTGCACTGTGCAGAACATTCCCCAGAGTCAGTGGGCAGCTATACTGTGGCTCTCCTTTGATGGTAAAGGTAGAGATAAGCTCCTCACTACAAGAGTGGAGGATGCTAACAATTACCAGGTCCTGAAGAATACACTGGTTGATGGGTTTGGTTTAACCACTGAGCAGTACAGGTTGCTGTTCAGAGACACCCAGAAAACTCAGTCTCAGGACTGGTCTGATTTTGTGGATTGTGCCACTAAGGCTTTGGAGGGCTGGTTGCTGGGTAGCAAGGTTACAGATTACACAGGATTGTATAATCTAATGATGAGAGAACAAATTTTGAACAATTGTCAGAACCAGTTGCTGCACCAGCACCTTGTTGATTCAGATCTGACCTCTCCCCAAGAATTGGGAAAGAAGGCAGACAAATGGGTCAGGACAAGGATCAAGCAGAACCAGAACCAGAACCAGGGTGGTCAGAAGAAAGCAGACCAGAAGGGTAATGTTAAGAATGAGCAAAATGACCAGAAGTCTTCACCAGGTCCCCAACAAACCAAAGAGGGTGGGGGTCAGGCTTCCCAGAAGAAGAAGACTCAAGAAGGCCAGTCAAAAAGGTGGTGCCAGTACTGCAAAAGTAAATCTCACTGGTTTAGTGAGTGCACCAAAAGAGGAGGAGGACAAACTCCTGCCACTACAGCTCCTAAAGCAACTGCACCCCCTAGTACAGTCAGTAGTGGTAGTGTCACTCCCAAGGCATTAGTTGGGTTAACCTTGGGTACTGAGGGGTCTGACAACTTAGTTGGCACACTCACTCAGGCTGTCCTTGTCTGTACAGGGGATATGGATATGTCCCCTGAAATAAGTCCCAATACTTTGGGCAAATACAGGCAGACACCTTTGATTAATGGCAAAATGGCTCAGGCCTATAGGGACACTTGTGCCAGTGTCACCATGGTGACACCTAACTTTGTGGACCCTGGACAGATCATGCCAGGTACTGATTTCCTGGTGACCAATGCCAGCAATGTCACTACTAGTCATAGTGTGGCAATTGTAGCTTTCTCCTGGGGTGGAGTGAAGGGACAAAAGAAAGTTGTAGTCAGTTCAGACCTCCCAGTTGATTGTTTGTTGGGCAATGATTTGGAGTCATCACAATGGTCAGAAGTGGAGCAGAGGACTCACATGGAGATGTTAGGCTTGCCAGCACATGTGCTTGCTGTGACTAGGTCACAGGCCAGAAGATGCCCCACTGAACAGGTGCTGGATCCTGAAATTATGGACCAGACACCGCCCAAGAAGAAGAGCAGTAAGGGTAAGGCTTTGCCTTCCCCCTTGCCCCAGGTTGAGGATCAAGTCTCTGAGGAGGCTGATCTAGCAGAGCTGAGGGAAACTGAGCCTAAAGAGCTTGAACTTGATCAAGTTGAGTTTCTGGGCTCAGGGGGACCCTCCAGAGCAGACCTGGGGAAGGAACAGTTGAGCTGCCCTTCCCTTGAACCCCTCAGACAGCAGGCTGCTGCTGAGGCTGCAGGGAATGCCACAGGTGCCCACAGGGTATACTGGGAAGATGGACTCCTGTACTCTGAGTCAAGAGACCCCAAGCCTGGTGCAACCAGGAGGCTGGTCATCCCCTTGTCTCTGAGAGGTTTCCTTCTCACCTTGGCCCATGAGATTCCCCTTGCAGGTCATTTAGGTCAGACAAAGACTTGGGACAGGCTTGTCTCACACTTTCACTGGCCCCATATGAATGAGAATACCAAGGAGTTTTGTCGCTCATGTGTCACTTGCCAAGCCAGTGGCAAGTCAGGTGGCACAACAAAGGCCCCCCTCATACCACTACCTGTGGTGGGGGTTCCCTTTGAAAGAGTGGGGATTGACATTGTTGGTCCAATGGAACCCCAGACAGCATCAGGACACAAGTTTATACTGGTGGTGGTGGACCATGCCACCAGGTATCCTGAGGCTATTCCCCTTAGGACCACTACAGCCCCTGTAGTGGCAAGAGCCCTAGTTGGAGTGTTCTCCAGAGTGGGTTTCCCTAAGGAGGTCGTTTCTGACAGAGGTACAAACTTCATGTCAGGATATCTGACTGCCATGTGGAAGGAGTGTGGTGTGAACTACAAGTTCACCACACCCTATCATCCACAATGCAATGGGCTTGTTGAGAGATTCAACAGGACCCTGAAAGGGATGATTCATGGACTACCTGAACCTCTTAGGAGGAGATGGGATGTCCTGATCCCCTGCCTCCTGTTTGCTTACAGAGAGGTCCCACAGAAGGGGGTTGGTTACAGCCCTTTTGAGCTTCTGTATGGGCATCCTGTAAGAGGACCCCTGTGTTTGGTGAAGGAAGGATGGGAGAGACCTCTCAAAAAGCCTGCAACCAACATAGTGGACTATGTACTTGGTCTCCGCTCCAGGATGGCTGAGTATATGGAGAAGGCATCTAAAAACCTTGAGGCCAGCCAGGAACTTCAAAAAGCTTGGCATGACCAAAAGGCTGTACTGACTGTGTACCAGCCAGGACAGAAGGTGTGGGTGCTGGAGCCAGTGGCCCCAGCAGCTCTGAAAGACAAATGGTCTGGGCCCCACACCATCATTGAGCAAAAGGGAGAGGTTACCTACTTGGTGGACCTTGGAACTCCCAGGAGCCCTCTCAGAGTGCTCCATGTTAACAGGCTCAAAGCATATGTTGACAGGAAGGACATGAGCTTGCTCATGGCCACAGATGAGGGACAGGAGGAAGAGAGTGACCCTCTCCCAGACCTGCTCACTCAGAATCCTGATGATGGGTCAGTTGATGGTGTTGTCTTTTGTGGCAGCCTCACTGAACATCAGCAACAGGATTGCAGGCAAGTTCTGCAATCCTTTCGACATATGTTCTCTCTGACACCCAGCCAAACTGATTGGTGCACCCATGATGTTGACACTGGAGACAGTCTGCCTGTCAAGAGTAAAATCTACAGGCAGCCTGATCATGTTAGAGACTGCATCAAAACTGAAGTGCAGAAAATGTTGGAACTGGGAGTCATTGAGCCCTCAGATAGCCCTTGGGCTAGCCCAGTAGTTCTAGTGCCAAAGCCTCACACCCAGGGTGGTAAGAGAGAGATGAGGTTTTGCGTAGACTACCGAGGCCTCAATGCAGTCACTAAGACTGATGCCCACCCAATACCAAGAGCAGATGAGCTTATAGATAGATTGGCTTCTGCCAACTTCTTAAGCACATTTGATTTGACAGCTGGGTATTGGCAAATCAGGTTAGCTGAGGAAGCCAAACCTAAGACAGCATTTTCTACCCCTGGAGGGCATTATCAATTTGTGGTAATGCCCTTTGGACTGAAAAATGCACCTGCCACCTTCCAAAGGTTGGTGAATCAAGTCCTCACTGGGCTGGATGACTTCTGTGCAGCTTATCTTGACGATATTGCTGTCTTTAGCTCCACCTGGGAGGATCACCTGGTCCACCTGAGGAAAGTGTTAGAGGCCCTGCAAAAGGCAGGCCTCACTATCAAGGCCACCAAGTGCCAGATAGGGCAGTCACAGGTTGTATACCTGGGCCACCTTGTAGGTGGAGGCCAGGTTCAGCCACTGGAGAGTAAGATACAGGCCATCAAGGACTGGACTCCTCCAATCACCCAGACTCAGGTTCGAGCTTTCTTGGGCCTGACTGGGTACTATAGGAAGTTTGTCAGAAATTATGGGTCCATAGTGACCCCCCTTAATGACCTGACAAGCAAAAAGATGCCAAAGAAAGTTCAGTGGACAGCAAGCTGTCAGAAAGCATTCAATGACCTAAAGCAGGCCATGTGCACAGCACCTATCCTCAAGAGTCCAGATTACTCCAAGCCATTCATTGTCCAAACAGATGCTTCTGAGTTGGGTGTGGGAGCTGTTCTGTCTCAACTGAATTTTGATGGTAATGATCAGCCTATTGCTTTCATTAGTAGGAGGTTGACACCCAGAGAGAAAAATTGGTCAGCTATTGAGAGGGAGGCCTTTGCTGTGGTCTGGGCCCTGAAGAAGCTGAGGGCCTACTTGTTTGGCACTCACTTCACCATTCAGACAGACCATAAGCCCCTCTTGTGGCTAAATCAGATGAAGGGTGAAAACCCCAAACTGCTTAGGTGGTCCATTTCCCTACAGGGGATGGATTTTACAGTGGAGCATAGACCTGGGACTGATCACAGCAATGCTGATGGGCTCTCCAGGTATTTCCACTTAGAGCAAGAAGACTCACCTGGTCAAGGTTAGTTTATTGTCCCAAAGTTTGGGGGGGGGTCATGTAGGAGAGTAGGGTCTGCAATCCTATGATCACCCAGATTTTTGCTTTTTGCTGCACTGGTTTACGACTTTCCCTGGCTGTGGGCCTGCTAATCAGACCCACAGCCTAGCTGTTCTCTCTATCCAAATTGTACCCAGGTACTGAATTGGCACTGGGCCCTCTCCAAGTCCCTGTACCCAGGGCTGAGGTGCACCCAGAAGTCTCCCAGGGGCTGAAGCACGTATTGTGCCACCCCTGGATTGACTACCTAAATCTGACACAACTGGCTGCACGACAGCTGGGGCAAGGTGGTGTACTCACCCTTTGCTTTAGATATAGTATACCTATATCTAACCCTAAAATGGACACACAGATCTCCTATCAGTCACTCCTATGGCAGGCCTTAACAATCCTGAAGGCAGAGTGCTTGGAATCGTGTGAGATGGTGCTCTGGCATGAGCTGAGCCTGTCTGCGGCTTTCGGGATCTACCCCTTAGCCGTTTCCATGATATCGCATACCATATACTCTTAAGTGCATTATAATCCTCGCGGTTATGTGCCAACTCTGGTATCGCTTTATCAAAACATGTCGAGTAAGGTGTCATACGACTTGGAATACTAACCCCTCGCCAATTCTGGCGACGGGGTTAGCATTCCACCCTTCTAGAGGGACACGACATGCCTGTAACCTATAACCCGGTTAAACGTCAGACAGAGCCTTAGCATCCACAAAATGGATGCTGCCACCGAGACACAAGTCTGCCCTCCTGCTGCTGGGAGTCCTCCCAGAGCAGGAGATAAGGACAAAGGGTTTCCTGCCAGGGGCGGTGCCAGCACCGTCCCAGACAGGGTTTTGTGTATTGTAGGTAGGCAGGGCTTTAGAGGAAGGTGACTGCAAGTAGCACCCCGGTGCTCACTGTGCATAGGCCGGCTTGAACCAGTTCCAGGGTCACTCCAGACCCTGTGCTGGGGAAAAGCCCGCCAAGGAAGTGGGTGTAACCACCCCCCTCCTAGTCCCACCCATAGGGCAGGACTTAGTCGCGTGCCAGCCCCTTTTTACAGGATAAAGGTAGAGACTGGCCCCCTTCCAAATCAGATCATCTTTGAATCCTGAAACTACTTTCTGCGAAAGGAACTCAAGACTTCTTCCTAAGATTTCTCCCTTGTGACTAAGGAGTAGTCACCCTGCACCCGCAGGCACCATCTACAGAACACTGCGGTCTGCTGCACGTCCTTCCTCCGGAATCCGACTGCCCAGCTCGACGAGACCCGGCTTCCCTGGCACCTCTGACCTCTACCCACCTCTACAGCACAGCTGAGAACCGTGGGTGCGACGAGACCTCGAGGGACCGGCCATCGCCAAGACTGCACGACTTCTGCACAGCAAGCCCGCCGAGTATTCCACTGGTGAGTGCTTTGGGGTCCGAGAAGCCCCGACTCTGAGCAGCTCCAGCTCCGAAGTGCAGCCCCCCAGCATCTCCACGATCTGCGTGGGGCCCTTCTGCTTTCCGCTGCTCACCGCGTTGTTTGGCTACTAGCCCGTTGGCTTGTGGCCTTCCTGACGACGCCCGACGACATTTCTGCTGCTGGTCTGGTTGCTCCAGACTGGCCCTTGCTCCCTCCCAGAAGAGGAGCACCCCGGACCCTCCTGGTCCACTCAAGACGCCATTTTGAGTCCACCGCGTGGGCTTGAATTAGCCAAGGCTTGTTGCCCAATCCTGGGTAACTTCGACGCCAACGACTTCATCCTTCGTGGGACAGCTCGCACCTCCATCCTGGTCGCCGACAACGCCTCCTGGTCCGAGAGACTGCAGAGCCCAGCAGCGCCCACTCACCTGACTGCGGTGACTTCGCCCGGTGCCATCCTGGTGCCCACTTAATCACTGGCTAGTGATTCAAGAACTTGGTCCCCTCTGCTTTCAGGTTTTCTTCTTCCTTGATCCAGGCTTGGATCCATCGAACTTTCCTTCACTGGTCGCCTGCCAGCAACTTCTTCCTTCCAGGCTCCCGGTCCGGCAACGAGATCCCCGACGTCTTTTCAGGCCTATGCAGCTGCAGCCCCTGGGCTAGGTAACTTCGGCACTCCGGTGTCCCAGCATAGCCTCACTATCCAAGGGTCAGGATCCACTGTCGTTTCCTTCCTACCAGGTCGGGTTCGCCCGTGAACACTAACTTTGCCTTTACTAGCCTCCATAGACTTTGTCCCGCATCCCGCGTGAGAGTGCACACTCTGCACCCGAGTCCCCTGGGCCTCCTAGTAGTAATCTAACGATTCCCTAGTCCAGTCCTAGCGATTCCAAAGCCTATTAGAACTGTTACTTACCTGCTAGTAATTCGCATTCCACTTTTAGTGTATATGGTTTTTCGTGCCCCTCGGGCATTTGTGTAACGTGCTAACTTAAAAGTATTTTCGTAAGAGTTTTGTTGTGTGCTTAGCACCCTGTCCTCATAAAGAGTACAGGGTTGTTGTGATCCTAATAAATACATTGTTTATTTTCATAACACTTGTGTGGTGTCCTTTCACTGGGTGTTCAAGGGGTAATGTGATGGTAAAACAGCTGGCTTAACACGCCCTCTAGAGTCTTAGCCTTAGACTGCTCGTATCCATGCTACTAGGATAGCTGGTCTATAAGGTTGACTTACAACCAATCATCAATAAGGGTTGTTTGGACTGATATATAGTGATCACTAGAATAGTGAACACTGCACATCAGGCCAACTTCTCACAATTATTTTCTCCTGAGTGGGGAGTAAACCGTGGAGCACAGTAAACTATAACACATATGTACTTAAATTTGAGTAGTGCTCAAACCAACTCATAGAACTGGTCAACATGGCATAAGCGTAAAAGAGACTTGTCCCTCATTAACATTTCAGCTGTTCCAGTAACTGATGGAATAGTTTGGGATAAAGTACCTTTCAACATATTCAGTCCTACGGAGATATTGCAGATACCACATGTGTTTACAGTTTCTATGGGGCATGTAATAGTACCTGGTTCACATTTGGATGATTGGGACATTGAAACTGTAAAGCTAGATTACTATACTGTTTTCAAATCAGGGTATTTGTACCCTAATTCTGATAACTATGGTGAGATGTCCTGTTACCACTATTATGGACATCAATATTAACATCGAGCTAGGGTTCAATGCATAGTTTTTAATTACACACAATGGGAACACTGTCCCACTCCCCCACCAGGGAGTTCCAAAAGATAATGTTACATATTTTTCAGGATATAACACGTCAGATCAAACGTCCTTATATTTTACACTTATTCTGAGCCGAAAAAATATATGCTTATGTAAACTAAATTAATCTGTACGAAATTATTTGTTGCACAATTGGCTGTGAGAGGCTATGATTATTGGAAGGGCATCATTGATTTGAAATCAATTTAATATACCAAATCATCGCATATCCAGAGTACGGGCAATATATTTTGAGCCTGCTTAATTCCAACTCAAATGATTTTTATGAATGACACTATTCAGCAGACTACATGTCTAGTATTGGCTACGGTTAAAGAAATGAATGCACCAATGATTCCTTCCTTTGCACGATTTGACAATTGGCAACATTTAACACATTTACTGCTGGCCAACTTGACAGTATGTTTCCGAATGGTACATTTAACACATCACTTTCAGGTCCTCAAGGGTGGTTATTGTGGCCAGTGGACAGAAATGGATGCCAAGCAGATTGTTTGAATCCCATTATTTTCTATGGGAACATATATTTAGTAGTGCAGGAATTATTAAATACAAAAGTATAAGTGACAAGAACAGCTTAAGTTAACACAATAGTGCAGTTTGTGAATATCGTGAAGTAGTAAACATACTCAAAATTGTAAATGGACTCCAAAGTGTAAGTTACCTTTGCGAATCAGCCCCTATATGTTTTGCACAAATGCTTTATTCCTGGAGTTAGAAGGGACGGTGTTCATAAAATGGTGTTTCCGTTTTTTCTGTGAAACACAAAACCACTGCTTCTTGGTGAACATTTTGAATTTAACCTGTATATACAGTTTTCTTTCTTAAGAAACATTTAAATTGTATATAGCTTTGAGTTCCACTTTGGATCAATGTGTTAACCTGTCAAAACAGCTACATAACATCACATAATGTGTCACAATATGCAGCACATTACGAATTTTCATGCTGCATACTTAAACCACCATCATAGTATAATTTGTTTTTTCATTATCCAATAATTCCAGTGGCCCTAACTATAGGTAATGTTTAAAAGCATAGCAGTCCTACTATGTTACTAATATCTATTAAGCATACGTCAGGCATCCGAATGACCCCTTAGCGCTAGTGAGATGTCCGCATGTAAGGAATTGGCACTACTGATATATTTCAGTTCTGTTCCGGTTTAGATTAGGGCGACTATCTGATCCTGATTAATACCACGGACACTACAGAGCCAACTAAGGCAAGAAACACATCAGCTTATTTTTAGTGACCCAATGGTAATTCCATCCAGCGAGTCAATTATTACTTGTAACCTTGTCAAGAAATATTAACTCTCCCTAATTTTTCT
The DNA here is from genome assembly GCF_964261635.1 of Lissotriton helveticus. Taxonomy (NCBI): domain Eukaryota; kingdom Metazoa; phylum Chordata; class Amphibia; order Caudata; family Salamandridae; genus Lissotriton; species Lissotriton helveticus. Next base: position 650,558,775 of record NC_136061.1, read on the forward strand.
CATGTCCCATCTAGCTTTACAGCTGCAAACGCACTGGAAATAATATCTTTGGAAGGGTACAGTCATCAAACCAGTTGGCTGAAGAACATAGGATAAAAAGATCTCCGCAAAGTATTGCACTGGGCTATGGGTTAATTTGGAGAATAGGTTGGGTGGATTTTTTAATTACATTTTACTAAAATATTTTGAAAACATATTAATGTGTTTATAAAGGCTTATTTTACAATAATAAATTTGGTACTAAATATTATGTATATAATATAGTAAGATTTCATATTTTAAATGATTTGTATTTATTTTAAAATTATTAAATCAAAATATTTATTTTTGGTTATATGTTTATCAATTTTTATTTTATGCAGAAAATTTACTTTAAAAAGGTTTATTTAAAAAATAAAAGACTTGCATTTTGAAAAGATATATTAAAAATAGTTTTTAAACCATTTACAAAAAATAATTTTATAATTGTTGTATTCTTTGTATTATCTTAGTGTTGAAATGTGCTTATAATAGTATATGTTATTATGTTAAAATATGCACTTCCATTTGGTTTCCCTGGCTTGATTTAGAATACTTAATCTGAGCCCCTCTAATACATGCACCTTTTTCAATGTTTATGGCATAGGAATTAAAATAGTAAGTCTGCATGTGGGATTCGAATTTGAATAAAATAGGGCATATTTACAAGCCCCTGGAGCCAGCGGTGCATACTTTTTTTGACGCACGAGCAGCGCAGTGTGGTACTCCATATTTGCAAGGCCACGCAAAGGCACCCTGCAAGGCTTTTTGTGGCCTTGTAAATGTGGCCCCTTGTCACGCAGCACTTTGCATGAAAGGGGCGTGCCATGGGTGTTGCTGTGGGTGTTCCCACGCAACACCCTTGGACTCTGCTGTATTCCCAGATTTACAATATTTTGTAAACCTGGGATGTGTCAGAATTATATGCCTCCCCAGGGGAGGCGTAAGGAGGCGCAACGAGGAAAAATACTTATATCTCTGCACGATTTTTTCCACTTTCCATGTGTGCTGCATTCTGCAGCACACATAAAAAGAGGAAAGCACCTCATATGATTGTTTTTGTGCAGGAGGTTTTCCTTCCTGCATAAAAACAATCTACCCTAAAACGCAGACACCCTTGCACCATGGCACCATGGTGCAAGGGTGCTTGCATTAGCGCATGGCAGCCAAATGTGCACCAGGGCAGGGGAAGGAACAGGGATGCAACATATTGTTGTGAATATGACGCATCCCTATGCTTGAAAGTGGCACGGCACAGCCAAATGGCTTGCGTGCAGCGCTATATCACTTTCTTGGAAATATGCCCCTAAATGGGCCCTAATATATGCATTTTGTTTGAGAATAGTTAATCTGAACTGTAATTTATGAATTTTCCCCATTGTTGGTGAATGTAGCGAAAGAATTGTAAATTTGACTAATCCCTAGTATATATACTTCCCCTCATGATTGTGGGGCTTGAGTTATAATAGTAAATCAGATCCTCTATTATATATGCATTACTCCTAATGTGTGTGAGATTTGGGTTAAAATTGTAAATATGAATCTTTCCTCAAGTATTTACTTTAATAATGTTTAAGGGGGTTGGAGTTAAAATTGTAAATCTTGCCTCCGCTAATATGTGCATTTACTCCAATTATTTTGTAGGATTGGAATTAGAATAATAAATTCGACCCCACTCTAATGCACGTTCTTTCTCCAATGTGTGTGAGATTGGAGTTAGAAGGGTAAATATGATTCCCAGAATAAAAGAATTGCACATAATGTTCATGGGATTGGAGGTAGAATAGTAAATGTAAACCTTCTGATATATTCAATGCCCCCGTTCTTTGGGGCATCAGGGTTAGAGTAGTAAACTATTACACCCTAGAATATATGCACTTTCTCCAGAGTGGGATTGACATTAGAATAGTACACTTCAAACCCCCTAGCATATACACTTTCCTCTATGTATGTTGCATTGGAGTTACAATAGTTAATATTACAAATTAAAATAGTCCCCTACTTTAATGGCGACTGCTTCGCCGGAGCACAGAAGACGCGCCGCTGGCGCGCCAAAGTGGTACAAAAATGGGTGGTGATTGACGGAGCATCTGAACCAATCATACACTCACACCCAGTCAACAGATTTGGGTTTAATCCATCACCGTTCTTTAGCCCACTCTGCCACCCCAGTTCAGACATGGCCTTATGCAAATCAGTCTGACCCTGTGCCTCATGGGAACAGTCCAGCCCAAACTGCCAAGCCATGCCTTCCCTGGACCGGAAACAAGCTACTGAGGACTGATTTCTGGCATTTCAGCCGTCTTCAGCCGAGCTTGCTTGAATCCAGTGGCAAAGTGAGCAAGGGAATCACGTCTGAGCATACCCTGCCAACTTATAGCGAACAAAGTGGTACAAAAAGGGGTGGTGATGGACGGAGCATCTGAACCAATCAAACACTCACACCCAGTCAACAGATCTGGGTTTAATCCATCACCGTTCTTTAGCCCACTCTGCCACCCCAGTTCAGACATGGCCATATGACAATCAGTCTGACCCTGTGCCTCATGGGAACAGTCCAGCCCGAACTGCCAAGCCATGCCTTCCCTGGACCGGAAACAAGCTTCCGAGGACTGGTTTCTGGCATTTCAGCCGTCTTCAGCCCGGCTTGTTTGAATCCAGTGGCAAAGTGAGCAAGGGACTCACGTCTGAGCATACCCTGCCAACTTATGGCGAACAAAGTGGTGCAAAAGGGGGTGGTGATGGACGGAGCATCTGAACCAATCAAACACTCACACCCAGTCAACAGATCTGGGTTTAATCCATCACCGTTCTTTAGCTCACTCTGCCACCCCAGTTCAGACATGGCCATATGCAAATCAGTCTGACCCTGTGCCTCATGGGAACAGTCCAGCCCGAACTGCCAAGCCATGCCTTCCCTGGACCGGAAACAAGCTTCCGAGGACCGGTTTCTGGCATTTCAGCCGTCTTCAGCCCGGTTTGATTGAATCCAGTGGCAAAGTGAGCAAGGGACTCACGTCTGAGCATACCCTGCCATCCCCTTTTGTATCGCTTTGTTCGCCCTAAGTGTGGCAGGGTATGCTCCGACGTGAGTCCCTTGCTCACTTGGCCACTGGATTCAAGATAGCATGGCTGATGAGGATTATGAATCCAAAACCGGTCCCAGGATGCTTGTTTCCGGTCCAGGGAAGACATGGCTTGGCAGTTCGGGCTGGACTGTTCCCATGAGGCACAGGGTCAGACTGATTTGCATATGGCCATGTGTGAACTGGGGTGGCTGAGTGAGCTAAAGAATGGTGATGGATTGAACCCAGATCAGTTGACTGGGGGTGAGTGTTTGATTTGCTCAAACGCTCCGTCTATCATCCCCTTTTGTATCGCTTTGTTCGCACTAAGTGTGGCAGGGTATGCTCAGACGTGAGTCCCTTGCTCACTTGGCCACTGGATTCAAGATAGCCTGGCTGATGAGGATTATGAATTCGAAACCGGTCCCAGGATGCTTGTTTCCGGTCCCGGGAAGAAATGGCTTGGCAGTTCAGGCTGGACTGTTTCCATGAGGCACAAGGTCAGACTGATTTGCATATGGCCATGTCTGAACTGGGGTGGCTGAGTGAGCTAAAGAATGGTGATGGATTAAACCCAGATCAGTTGACAGGGGGTGAGTGTTTGATTTGCTCAAACGCTCGGTCCATCATCCCCTTTTGAATCGCTTTGTTTGCCCTAAGTGTGGCAGGGTATGCTCAGATGTGGGTCCCTTGCTCACTTGGCCACTGGATTCAAGATAGCCTGGCTGATGAGGATTATGAATCCGAAACCGGTCCCAGGATGCTTGTTTCTGGTCCAAGGAAGACATGGCTTGGCAGTTCGGGCTGGACTGTTCCCATGAGGCACAGGGTCAGACTGATTTGCATATGGCCATGTCTGAACTGGGGTGGCTGAGTGAGCTAAAGAATGGTGATGGATTAAACCCAGATCAGTTGACTGGGGGTGAGTGTTTGATTTGCTCAAACGCTCCGTCCATCATCCCCTTTCGTATCGCTTTGTTCGCCCTAAGTGTGGCAGGGTATGCTCAGACGTGAGTCCCTTGCTCACATGGCCACTGGATTCAAGATAGCCTGGCTGATGAGGATTATGAATCCGAAACCGGTCCCAGGATGCTTATTTTCCAGTCCAGGGAAGACATGGCTTGGCAGTTCGAGCTGGACTGTTCCCATGAGGCACAGGGTCAGACTGATTTGCATATGGCCATGTCTGAAATGGGGTGGCTGAGTGAGCTAAAGAATGGTGATGGATTAAACCCAGATCAGTTGACTGGGGGTGAGTGTTTGATTTGCTCAAACGCTCTGTCCATCATCCCCTTTTGTATCGCTTTGTTCGCCCTAAGTGTGGCAGGGTATGCTCAGACGTGAGTCCCTTGCTCACTTGGCCACTGGATTCAGGATAGCCTGGCTGATGAGGATTATGAATCCGAAACCGGTCCCAGGATGCTTGTTTCCGGTCCAGGGAAGACATGGCTTGGCAGTTCGGGCTGGACTGTTCCCATGAGGCACAGGGTCAGACTGATTTGCATATGGCCATGTCTGAACTGGGGTGGCTGAGTGAGCTAAAGAATGGTGATGGATTAAACCCAGACCAGTTGACTGGGGGTGAGTGTTTGATTTGCTCAAACGCTCCGTCCATCATCCCCTTTTGTATCGCTTTGTTCGCCCTAAGTGTGGCAGGGTATGCTCAGACGTGAGTCCCTTGCTCACTTGGCCACTGGATTCAAGATAGCCTGGCTGATGAGGATTATGAATCCGAAACCGGTCCCAGGATGCTTGTTTCCGGTCCAGGGAAGACATGGCTTGGCAGTTCGGGCTGGACTGTTCCCATGAGGCACAGGGTCAGACTGATTTGCATATGGCCATGTCTGAAGTGGGGTGGCTGAGTGAGCTAAAGAATGGTGATGGATTAAACCCAGATCAGTTGACTGGGGGTGAGTGTTTGATTTGCTCAAACGCTCCGTCCATCATCCCCTTTTGCATCGCTTTGTTCACCCTAAGTGTGGCAGGGTATGCTCAGACGTGAGTCCCTTGCTCACTTGGCCACTGGATTCAAGATAGCCTGGCTGATGAGGATTATGAATCCGAAACCGGTCCCAGGATGCTTGTTTCCGGTCCAGGGAAGACATGGCTTGGCAGTTCGGGCTGGACTGTTCCCATGAGGCACAGGGTCAGACTGATTTGCATATGGCCATGTCTGTACTGGGGTGGCTGAGTGAGCTAAAGAATGGTGATGGATTGAACCCAGATCAGTTGACTGGGGGTGAGTGTTTGATTTGCTCAAACGCTCCGTCCATCATCCCCTTTTGTATCGCTTTGTTCGCCCTAAGTGTGGCAGGGTATGCTCAGACGTGAGTCCCTTGCTCACTTGGCCACTGGATTCAAGATAGCCTGGCTGATGAGGATTATGAATTCGAAACCGGTCCCAGGATGCTTGTTTCCGGTCCCGGGAAGACATGGCTTGGCAGTTCGGGCTGGACTGTTCCCATGAGGCACAGGGTCAGACTGATTTGCATATGGCCATGTCTGAACTGGGGTGGCTGAGTGAGCTAAAGAATGGTGATGGATTAAACCCAGATCAGTTGACTGGGGGTGAGTGTTTGATTTGCTCAAACGCTCCGTCCATCATCCCCTTTCGTATCGCTTTGTTCGCCCTAAGTGTGGTAGGGTATGCTCAGACGTGAGTCCCTTGCTCACATGGCCACTGGATTCAAGATAGCCTGGCTGATGAGGATTATGAATCCGAAACAGGTCCCAGGATGCTTGTTTCCGGTCCCGGGAAGACATGGCTTGGCAGTTCGGGCTGGACTGTTCCCATGAGGCACAGGGTCAGACTGATTTGCATATGGCCATGTCTGAAATGGGGTGGCTGAGTGAGCTAAAGAATGGTGATGGATTAAACCCAGATCAGTTGACTGGGGGGTGAGTGTTTGATTTGCTCAAACGCTCTGTCCATCATCCCCTTTTGTATCGCTTTGTTCGCCCTAAGTGTGGCAGGGTATGCTCAGACGTGAGTCCCTTGCTCACTTGGCCTCTAGATTTAAGATAGCCTGGCTGATGAGGATTATGAATCCGAAATTGGTCCCAGGATGCTTGTTTCCGGTCCAGGGAAGATATGGCTTGGCAGTTCGGGCTGGACTGTTCCCATGAGGCACAGGGTCAGACTGATTTGCATATGGCCATGTCTGAACTGGGGTGGCTGAGTGAGCTAAAGAATGGTGATGGATTAAACCCAGATCAGTTGACTGGGGGGGAGTGTTTGATTTGCTCAAACGCTCCGTCCATCATCCCCTTTTGTATCGCTTTGTTCGTCCTAAGTGTGGCAGGGTATGCTCAGACGTAGTCCCTTGCTCACTTGGCCACTGGATTCAAGATAGCCTGGCTAATGAGGATTATGAATCCGAAACCAGTCCCAGGATGCTTGTTTCCGGTCTAGGGAAGACATGCTTGGCAATTCGGGCTGGACTGTTCCCATGAGGCACAGGGTCAGACTGATTTGCATATGGCCATGTCTGAACTGGGGTGGCTGAGTGAGCTAAAGAATGGTGATGGATTAAACCCAGACCAGTTGACTGGGGGTGAGTGTTTGATTTGCTCAAACGCTCCCGTGAGTCCCTTGCTCACTTGGCCACTGGATTCAAGATAGCCTGGCTGATGAGGATTATGAATCCAAAACCGGACCAAGGATGCTTGTTTCCGGTCCAGGGAAGACATGGCTTGGCAGTTCGGGCTGGACTGTTCCCATGAGGCACAGGGTCAGACTGATTTGCATATGGCCATGTCTGAACTGGGGTGGCTGAGTGAGCTAAAGAATGGTGATGGATTAAACCCAGATCAGTTGACTGGGGGTGAGTGTTTGATTTGCTCAAACGCTCCGTCCATCATCCCCTTTTGTATCACTTTGTTCACCCTAAGTGTGGCAGGGTATGCTCAGACGTGAGTCCCTTGCTCACTTGGCCACTGGATTCAAGATAGCCTGGCTGATGAGGATTATGAATCCGAAACCGGTCCCAGGATGCTTGTTTCCGGTCCAGGGAAGACATGGCTTGGCAGTTTGGTCTGGACTGTTCCCATGAGGCACAGGGTCAGACTGATTTGCATATGGCCATGTCTGAACTGGGGTGGCTGAGTGAGCTAAAGAATGGTGATGGATTGAACCCAGATCAGTTGACTCGGGGTGAGTGTTTGATTTGCTCAAACGCTCCGTCCATCATCCCCTTTTGTATCGCTTTGTTCGCCCTAAGTGTGGCAGGGTATGCTCAGACGTGAGTCCCTTGCTCACTTGGCCACTGGATTCAAGATAGCCTGGCTGATGAGGATTATGAATTCGAAACCGGTCCCAGGATGCTTGTTTCCGGTCCCGGGAAGACATGGCTTGGCAGTTCGGGCTGGACTGTTCCCATGAGGCACAGGGTCAGACTGATTTGCATATGGCCATGTCTGAACTGGGGTGGCTGAGTGAGCTAAAGAATGGTGATAGATTAAACCCAGATCAGTTGACTGGGGGTGAGTGTTTGATTTGCTCAAACGCTCCGTCCATCATCCCCTTTCGTATCGCTTTGTTCGCCCTAAGTGTGGTAGGGTATGCTCAGACGTGAGTCCCTTGCTCACATGGCCACTGGATTCAAGATAGCCTGGCTGATGAGGATTATGAATCCGAAACAGGTCCCAGGATGCTTGTTTCCGGTCCCGGGAAGACATGGCTTGGCAGTTCGGGCTGGACTGTTCCCATGAGGCACAGGGTCAGACTGATTTGCATATGGCCATGTCTGAAATGGGGTGGCTGAGTGAGCTAAAGAATGGTGATGGATTAAACCCAGATCAGTTGACTGGGGGGTGAGTGTTTGATTTGCTCAAACGCTCTGTCCATCATCCCCTTTTGTATCTCTTTGTTCGCCCTAAGTGTGGCAGGGTATGCTCAGACGTGAGTCCCTTGCTCACTTGGCCTCTAGATTTAAGATAGCCTGGCTGATGAGGATTATGAATCCGAAATTGGTCCCAGGATGCTTGTTTCCGGTCCAGGGAAGATATGGCTTGGCAGTTCGGGCTGGACTGTTCCCATGAGGCACAGGGTCAGACTGATTTGCATATGGCCATGTCTGAACTGGGGTGGCTGAGTGAGCTAAAGAATGGTGATGGATTAAACCCAGATCAGTTGACTGGGGGGGAGTGTTTGATTTGCTCAAACGCTCCGTCCATCATCCCCTTTTGTATCGCTTTGTTCGTCCTAAGTGTGGCAGGGTATGCTCAGACGTGAGTCCCTTGCTCACTTGGCCACTGGATTCAAGATAGCCTGGCTGATGAGGATTATGAATCCGAAACCGGTCCCAGGATGCTTGTTTCCGGTCCAGGGAAGACATGGCTTGGCAGTTCGGTCTGGACTGTTCCCATGAGGCACAGGGTCAGACTGATTTGCATATGGCCATGTCTGAACTGGGGTGGCTGAGTGAGCTAAAGAATGGTGATGGATTGAACCCAGATCAGTTGACTCGGGGTGAGTGTTTGATTTGCTCAAACGCTCCGTCCATCATCCCCTTTTGTATCGCTTTGTTCGCCCTAAGTGTGGCAGGGTATGCTCAGACGTGAGTCCCTTGCTCACTTGGCCACTGGATTCAAGATAGCCTGGCTGATGAGGATTATGAATTCGAAACCGGTCCCAGGATGCTTGTTTCCGGTCCCGGGAAGACATGGCTTGACAGTTCGGGCTGGACTGTTCCCATGAGGCACAGGGTCAGACTGATTTGCATATGGCCATGTCTGAACTGGGGTGGCTGAGTGAGCTAAAGAATGGTGATGGATTGAACCCAGATCAGTTGACTCGGGGTGAGTGTTTGATTTGCTCAAACGCTCCGTCCATCATCCCCTTTTGTATCGCTTTGTTCGCCCTAAGTGTGGCAGGGTATGCTCAGACGTGAGTCCCTTGCTCACTTGGCCACTGGATTCAAGATAGCCTGGCTGATGAGGATTATGAATTCGAAACCGGTCCCAGGATGCTTGTTTCCGGTCCCGGGAAGACATGGCTTGACAGTTCGGGCTGGACTGTTCCCATGAGGCACAGGGTCAGACTGATTTGCATATGGCCATGTCTGAACTGGGGTGGCTGAGTGAGCTAAAGAATGGTGATGGATTAAACCCAGATCAGTTGACTGGGGGGGAGTGTTTGATTTTGCTCAAACGCTCCGTCCATCATCCCCTTTTGTATCGCTTTGTTCGTCCTAAGTGTGGCAGGGTATGCTCAGACGTAGTCCCTTGCTCACTTGGCCACTGGATTCAAGATAGCCTGGCTGATGAGGATTATGAATCCGAAACCGGTCCCAGGATGCTTGTTTCTGGTCCAGGGAAGACATGGCTTGGCAGTTCGGGCTGGACTGTTCCCATGAGGCACAGGGTCAGACTGATTTGCATATGGCCATGTCTGAACTGGGGTGGCTGAGTGAGCTAAAGAATGGTGATGGATTAAACCCAGACCAGTTGACTGGGGGTGAGTGTTTGATTTGCTCAAACGCTCCGTCCATCATCCCCTTTTGTATCGCTTTGTTCGCCCTAAGTGTGGCAGGGTATGCTTAGACGTGAGTCCCTTGCTCACTTGGCCACTGGATTCAAGATAGCCTGGCTGATGAGGATTATGAATCCGAAACCGGTCCCAGGATGCTTGTTTCCGGTCCAGGGAAGACATGGCTTGGCAGTTCGAGCTGGACTGTTCCCATGAGGCACAGGGTCAGACTGATTTGTATATGGCCATGTCTGAAGTGGGGTGGCTGAGTGAGCTAAAGAATGGTGATGGATTAAACCCAGATCAGTTGACTGGGGGTGAGCGTTTGATTTGCTCAAACGCTCCGTCCATCATCCCCTTTTGTATCACTTTGTTCACCCTAAGTGTGGCAGGGTATGCTCAGACGTGAGTCCCTTGCTCACTTGGCCACTGGATTCAAGATAGCCTGGCTGATGAGGATTGTGAATCCGAAACCGGTCCCAGGATGCTTGTTTCCGGTCCAGGGAAGACATGGCTTGGCAGTTCGGGCTGGAATGTTCCCATGAGGCACAGGGTCAGACTGATTTGCATATGGCCATGTCTGAACTGGGGTGGCTGAGTGAGCTAAAGAATGGTGATGGATTAAACCCATATCAGTTGACTGGGGGTGAGTGTTTTATTTGCTCAAACGCTCCGTCCATCATCCCCTTTTGTATCGCTGGTGCGCCTAAAGCAGGCCCACCTGCGCCCGTCCATGCCTGGACCGTGCCTAGCCCTAGACCCCCTGGCCCCAGCAAGAGCCACGACAACCGACGACGGTACGGCGCTGACTTCCTCCGCAAACTCAACACTAAATGATCATCAAACTGCTTCCAGGCCAGCCTGATACTCATCCACGGACCCTTCTTCTGCCGACACTGCAGCTTCTCCAGCCGCCAAACACCAGAACGCCTCGCCCACCCATCAGGACAGGACGCAACCACCTCAGATGCCTTCTACTCAAATCTCCCCCTCCATCCACAGGCACACCATCGAACTCTGGGACCTACTCGACTCACCCACCCCAGACGTCATCTTACTAACAAAGACCTGGCTAAACTCCTCCTCGGCACCCGACATTGCCATTGCCATCCCAGATGGCTACAAGATCACCAGGAGGGACTGCAACAACAGACCTGGAGGCGGAATTGCCATTGTCTACAGGAATACCCTCAGGATCTCGACCTGCACAGCAGACACCTCCAGCACCGCCGAATACCTCCACTTCCAGATCCACATCGACCCCCAACACCACCCTCAGAGGAACACTCGTCTACAGACCTCCAGGGCCCTCTCCGATATCTACAGCATGCACGTCCTTGCGTCCACAGACTACATCCTCCTCGGAGACCTGAATTTCCACCTTGAGAAAACCGACGACAGCAACTCCAATGTCCTGCTCGAAAACCTCGACAACCTCGGACTCAAATAGCTTGATACGGTCCCCACCCACACCGCCGGACACACGCTAGACCCCATCCTCTCCACCAGCAAACACATCACCTTCAGCCACACCGCCGAACTCCACTGGACCGACCACCTCTGCGTCCACTTCCCCTTCAAGAAACCCACCTCGCAGCACCATCTGCAAGGGATCCCCCACTGCAGCTGGAACAAGATCACCGGAGAACAGGTCATCATCGCCCTCGCCGCCAACCCACCTACTGACAACATTGAAATCGACACAGCCGCCCACAACCTCAGGCAATGGATCAACGACTGCACCAACACCCTTGCCCCGATCAAAAAACCCTCAAACCGACTTACAGACAGGAAGACCAGCTGGTTCACCACTGACCTCCAGGAGTCCAAACGAAGTGCCGAAAACTCGAGAAGAAGTGGCACAATGAGCAGACACCAGACAACCACGCTGCCCTCAAGGACTGCAGCCGCAAGCACCACCATCTCATCCGAGCCACCAAAAGTACCTCCTTCCAGGAACGTATCAACAACAACGCACACAACAGCAAAGAGCTCTTCAACATCATGAAAGAACTCTCCAATCCCAGATCCAGCGCCAACGACATCCCACTGTCGCAAGACCTGTGTGATTCACTAGCCTCCTTCTTTCACCGCAAGATCCAGATATCCACAAAAGCTTCAACTCGCAGCCCCTACCAACTGCCGCTAACACCACTGATTCCCCACCCCCCAACCTCAGCAACCTCCTGGTCTCCTGGACCCACGTCAACGACGACGATACCATCAAGACCATGAACACCATGCACTTTGGCTCACCATCTGACCCTTGCCCTCACCACATCTTCAACAAAGACAACCGCATCCTCACTCCCCAACTCCGGAAGATCATCAACAGCTCCTTCGAGACTGCCACATTCTCGGAAAGCTGAAAGCACGGCGAGGTCAACGCACTACTCAAGAAACCCACAGCAGACCATAAGGACCTCAAGAACTTTTGGCCCATCTCCCTGCTCCTGTTCCCGGCGAACGTCATCGAAAAGATCGTCAACAAGCAACTGTCCCACTTCCTTAAGTTGAACTACACTCTGGACCCGTCCCAATCAGGATTACGCAGCAAGCATAGCACCAAAACTGCCCTCATCGCTGCCGCCGATGACATCAGGACCATGCTGGACATAAGGCGAAACCGCGGCCCTCATCCTCCTGGACCTCTCAGCCGCATTCAACACCACACCCTATGCACACGCCTTCATGACGCAGGTATACGTGACAAAGCCCTCAACTGGACCACCTCCTTCCTCACCGACAGAACCCAGAGGGTCCGCCTCCCCATTCCATCGGAAGCCACCAAGATCATCTGTGGCATGCCCCAAGGATCATCCCACAGCCCCACCCTGTTCAACGTTTATTTTGCTCCAATCGTCAACATCGTCTGCTCGTTTAACCTCAACATCATCTCCGACGACACCCAGCTGATCCTCTCACTCACCAAGGACCCCGCCTACGCCAAAACGAACCTCCACGAAGGACTGAAGGCCATCGCCGACTGGATGGAGAACAGTTGCCTGAAACTGAACTCAGACAAGACGGAGGTCCTCATCCCTGGCTCCTCCCCCTCCGCCTGGGATGACTCCTGGGGCCGGCCGCGTTGAGAAAAGCTCCGACGCCCACCGACCACGCACGCAACCTGGGATTCATCCTGGACTCTTCACTCTCAATGACCCAGCAAGTCAACGTCGTCTCCTCCTCCAGCTTCAACACCACCCGCATGCTTCGCAAGATCTATAGATGGACTGCCACCGATACCAGAAAGACAGTCACCCACGCCCTAGTCAGCAGCAGACTGAACTACGGCAACGCCCTCTATGCCGAAACCATGGCCAAACTCCAGAAAAGACTGCAACGTATAGAGAACGCCTCCGCACGCGTCGTCCTCGGCATCCCCAGCCACTCCCACATCACTGCCCACTTGAAGGACCTGCGCTGGCTCCCTGTCAACAAGAGGATCTACTTCAAGCTCCTTACCCACACTCACAAGCCCTCCACAACGCCGGACCAGCATACCTCAACAATCGTCTCACCAACCACACCCCAAACTGCCAGCTTCGCTCCGCCGATCTCACCCTTGCCACCGTCCCACGCATACACAGAACCACCACCAGCAGATCCTTCTCCTACCTCACTGCCAAGATGTAGAACACACTCCCCACCCACCTACGTCAGATGCAAGACCTGCTGACCTTCAGGATACACTTCAAGACCTGGCTGTTCTAGCAGTAGCTGCCACCCCCCATCCCCTACTCAGCGTCTTGAGACCCTCACGGGTGAGTAGTGCCCTTTACAAATGATTGATTGATTGATTGATTGATGCACTTTCATTGATGTTTGTCAGATTGTATAACAATAGTTAATATGACTCTCTATAATACATGCACTTTCGCCCAATGTGTGTAGGATTGGCGTTAGAATAGTAAATATGACCACCTCTATTACATGCAGGTACAGGAGATCCTGAAGTGTATTAACACTGTTAGATCATGCATTTCAAACAGGCAGACTTGTATACACTCTTCCGAAATAATAATAGTCATATGACTGTGCAGTCAGCTTTGGGTGATTGAATCTAACCAGTTCTCTCTGATGTCAACAGGATAGGGTGTGTTACAGCAAAGAATATTAAAATAATTGAATTAAACCATCTTCAAATTTACCAACCATGGTCTTTTTTGGTTTGGACATAGTACCTAGGTCCTTGTAGTGGTGCTAAACTGAAGTGTGGATTTGTAGACTGGAAATGTTATCAACTTAAAAGATCACAGGATACAGTACTGTATTGTATACAAATTATGCTTGTCAACTTCTTTCTACCGTGCTGTCTCATGAGGGGCATAGTTTATGTAGTGAGATTCAGGAGTTGTGAGACTGAGATATGTAACTATCAGTGTAACATACCCAACTTAAAAAAGTATGGTGAGCAAGAGGATTGCTGGATGAAGGAAGAGGGTTTTCTAGAAGACAAACGTTTGAGGGCAGATCTTAGAGATAGGAGTGGGAGGTTGAGTATGATTCTAAAGAAAGGCAACATTCTTAAAGCCCCCACCTATCAAAACATTGAGGTATCTGTCTGCTGAGAAAACTGTCAATAAATTGATTAATTTGTTGAGTACATTCCAAAGATACTATGCAACATGCAACTTACAGGCGTTATTCTAAGTGAGATATATCAGGAGGTTAAGTGCTTGTTGTAGTGGTCTTTGTACAATCTGCAGGCCACATGTTTCAATGCAAGTAGTAAACAGCTTGATCAATAAATGTATCAGGTCCCTCAGATAGTACCCAATATCTCGAAATGTACCCTCATTTGTAGATGGTTAACACCCCAATAACTCCTCTTTACCAATCAGACAAGAAACATGCCTACTACACACCAGCGGTAGCACCTTTCCATAAAAAGTCCTCACAAACTGAATTACAATTTTATCTCCATTCATTTCAATGGGTTCGCCCTGCAAGGCCATGTAAGTACACCCTTCTTAAAGCCCCAAAAGGCCGTGGGGAAAGGGGAGGGAAGAACAACATAGGTAGAAGTATGGAGGAGAGTACTACAGCACACAGAGAGCATTAGACACTCTATGAAAAGTTTTCCACCTCACAAACATGCTTGCATCATCTTTACATCTGCTCTGCACCCTGAAATTGTACTATGGCAAAATCACAGCTCAATCAACCCATCACAAGATGTTTCTGCAGCATGTACGACACATCAAAAACAACATCATGTTCAGGTGTGCCTGGGAATAAAAAATAATTATAAACTTTTTAGTTTTAATAATCTATACTTTAGTGTAGCATAATGGTGTGGGTGTCAGCTAGTCATATTGTACAATCTGAGAAATGAATCTGCTAAAATAGCTATGAGAAATCCATTCCACAGAGGTAAAGGGGTGTCTGGAGACTCTCCGCATATTGTTTTACTGACCATCTATTGTATTGCCACCCCCAATGCTGAACTTCTTTTACCTTTCTCCTCTCATAAAATTCAAATGTTACACAGCTTACCAATGTTGTTCTCCTCTACAGTCCTAAGACCTCTAGATGTCTTAACTCCTTCAGGCCCGTCTCGGCTGCACACACCTGTGAGCATGCGCAAACAATAAAGGTCATTTATATCTGGTGTGTGTTGCTAAGTTACGAGGAATGCTTGATCAGCAAGCATTCCTGGAATGTTTGTATTCAAGTTGCGAGCTGTTGGAAGGACGCAGATTGAGCTGCTATTCCATTGTGTATTTATTGTGCTGTATTCTTTGTTTTTTTTTCTTTTCCTTTTAGTTGTTTTTCTTTCTTATTGTGTTTTATTTTATTTACAATTTAAGAAGGGGGATGTGTTATGTTTCTAAGTTACGAGGAATGTTTGATCAGCACGCATTCTGTTGTTATTACTTCTTTGCGGCTGTATTTAAATCAGGCAAACCCTTCCAAAGAAGTAGACAACAATTTGAATCTTGTTACAGCTGCGGTAGTTCCTTTCATAATGCTGACTATCCCAAGTGTGTAGCCATTGATAAAAATTGTAAGAAGTGTGGGCGCAAATGTCACTTTGCTAATGTTTGTAGACAACCATTCAAACAGATAATTGGCATTGTAGATGGGAATGCAAAGGTCATGTCTCATGCTTTTGACACAGCTTATGAAGATTCTGGGCTCTTCCTCACAAAGATATCATTTTAAGTGTTGACGATCCTTCTGATGACAAGGGCAGGAGAAATAGACTCAAGGCTTATTTCGTGATTAATGGGAAATCTGTGCAACTTATGGTGGACTCTGTGTCCATGTATACTATTAGTCCCAAGGCAGTGTTTGACATGTTGTGGTCTGGTGTTGTGTTACTTCCCAAAGACATCAACCCTGGGGGTTATCAAGGAGAAACAATAAACATTTTAGGTTATATGAATACTAACATAGAGTTTGGGGGTAGATCAGTACAAGGGTAGGTGCATGTAGCTACTGATGAACCGCCAATTCTTGGCGGTTCATCAGTACGATTTATGAATCATAGTTGACCCCAAGGCACCCACTGAAGTAATGGTGGTGGAGAACCCTTCTTTGGAAAGCATTTTGGAAAAGGCAAAAGAGGTATTTACAGAAAAATTAGGATGCTTTGAGGGTTATGTTCACAAAATAGTTTTAAAACCTGATGCTCTTCCAGTACAACACAAGGTACGCAGAATACCTTTAATAGCCAGAGCAGCAGTGAAGGATATGCATAAAGATATGGTGTCTTCAGGTTTAATGGAGCCAGTAGAAAGCTCCATGTGGGTTTCTCCAGTTGTTATTACTGAAAAATCTGATGGAAAACTCAGATTTTACATTGACTTAAGATCACTCAATCAAAATGTAGTTGTCATGCCTCGGGACTCCCCTACACTGTCCCTTTAAGAATTATGTTATTTAAAGCAACGGGAAACAAGGAGCGACGCTTCACGTTCTTGCGTTAAGCTCCCCTCGTTTCCGCATCCGTCCTAGTTTCCTGTGCCTGACTTCCGTTTTAGCCTGGAGTTCCTGTGCTTACACGCTGTTGTTTTCCAGGCGTCCCTTTGGTGCATTTTTGCACGAGTGCTGCCAATTCACGACTTTCTCCGTGAACCAATTCCTGCTTTCCTTAAAGTCCCGCCCGGTGGCCGGGCATTGCTCCGCCATCCGGCTGGGCTCAACACTCTGCAGGAGCCTTCCCTTTCACCTTCCCTTGAGTTTGCCCGGCGGCCGGGCTTAGCTCCGCCATCCGGCTGGGCTCAGCTTTGAGTTTTCCTGCTTTCCTTCGTTTTTTTCCCCTTAGATAGAACAGTTAGGTTTCCCCATTGCTCGTTCCCCTTCCATTTTTCCGCCCTCCGTATTTCCCCTTTCTGGATTGGTTATCTTGGTTTTCTCCGCCCTGTGTTTGGAGCTATCCTTGCGTGGACCATTTTGGACTTCAGCCTCTCTGCCAAAGAATCACGGTAACAGCGCTTTTTGCGCTGCTTTATATTTTGTCTTACATTGTGCACATTCACGAGTGATAGATGTTATGTTCTTTTTTATAGCGGGTCAAGTCATCATAAGAAGAGTCAAAAATACCATTCTTGTTAGACCACTCGCTTGTGAAGGGTTCTTCAGAACTTCTACAAAATAATTAAAGTGAGAAAGATATCAATCACACAGTACTGTCACTACCACGTATTGTACCTGCTCGCTAACCCCTTATGTCATTTTTGCCACAGCTCCTGATGAAGTTTCTCATAGAGGCGCTACATGTACATTCTTTTACAAGATAGTAACCAGGGGTATGTGCTGTTGTTGTTTATAGGTTTCTTAGCGTGTTCTTTCAGTGTGCAGATTGTTGTTACATACTTGCCTTCATTTGCAGCCCACCAGTTTTCCAGTTCATCAATTGACGTATCACACATAGAATCTAGAAGATCACCATTGAACATCATCATCAGTCCAAGGGGAGGAGTCACGGTCCAAGATGGCCACTCGGGCTCCCGGCTCCGCCGGCCGCGGTCCCCCGGCGCCACTTCTAGCGCCCTAGCTAGCGCCTCTCTTGTGCTCCCGTGCTGCGGAGATGTAGCGGTGCTGATCTGTGCATGCCCGAGCTCTCTGGCGGCTTCCTAGCCGGAGATGCGTCGCCTTGAAGTTTGCGGCCCGCCCCTGCCTGCAGCCGGGGTCTGGGGTACTCGACTGCCCGGCCACTAACGCAACAACAGCGGCAGGGTGCGTGGCGGAAGTGCCGGTCTGGAAGGCTGACGACCCGGCCCTACTGGATTGTGAAGGCGATTTTCACCCACCGCCGCAGCAATGATTGGACTCGATTTGCTGCTTTCCCCTGCTTATCGGAGCAACGGCCCCCCCTCCAGCTGGTCATTATGTGTGTGGGCGCCCTGAGAAGATTGTGTCGATCCCGATGGCGGTGAGTGTCTCCTGCTGCCCATGCTGGGATTGTTTGCCTGCTGATTGATTAGCTACACTACCTTTTCCCAGTCGGATACCTTGATCCACCTACACCTGTGACGGAGAAATTGAGTGCATTTGTAATTTAAACTGGGCGGGCCTGGGTCGAGTATTGTGATGCTATTTCAGTGCAATCCGGTGCGGGACTCTCTACCTCTGGCTCGCCCCAACTTCTCCCCGGCCTCTTGTCTATACTGCGGCCCTCTTTCAGGCTGCCTGGCCTGCCACCCGTCCGGCTGCCGCTTTGGGGGCCTCTGCCACTTCTGTTTTGCCCTGTGGTCCTGCAACATGAGTCGGATCTCCTGGATCACTCCCCCCTCACCCCCCTGCAGCATGGCACCAATGGCTCCAGTGCTCTGAATGTGCTGCTCATGGCTCCCGGAGGCCACACATCTTCCAGGGTGGTTGTATCCACACACAACCCACCGGCTGCCGTGGCAGCGCCTCACGGCCAACGCGTGATCGCAACAACACCTTCACCACCTTGCGCTCTCTGACGCCCACCGTGCCGGATGACTACAAGCTCTCCTAGATGGCGACGTGCCTGCGGCTGGCCTCCAGCGTCATCTCTCACCTGGGCTCCCACCTTCTCTCCTGGACTTATTGACTTTTGTTCTGTCCTGACCGACACTTGGCTGCTGTTTTCAGACAGTTTCTCTGGACTCTAGCCCTCCTACCATGCCCTCGGCCTTAACCCTTTTCCCCGTGGATGATCCTCAAAGGTTTCCTCCCTTTTGTGCTTCCCCTTCTCTCCATACCCTTGCATCCCTCCCACCCTCCCTTTGTGCTGTGACAGCATCCACACTTATGGAACTCTGCTCTTTGACTTATTGTAATAACTCTAATTAATGGTATTTGCTTTAGACCTGGCACCATATACCATTACTATGTGATTTAGAGATTATTCAGTCATATCCCCTCCCTATGTATATAGAGATAACTCTAATCACTAGTGTATGCAGTAGACCTTTGTATTTTCTACCACTCCTATGTGACCATTAGAGTATTTCCGGTCATATCCCTTCCTATGTATATAGAGATAACTCTAATGTCTAGTCTCAATGTGACTTTTAGAGTATATCCATGTGTATCCCTTCACTATGTATATAGAGATAACTCTAACGACTAGTCGCCTATGAGACTGTTAGAGTATATCCATGTGTATCCCTTCCCTATGTATATAGAGATAACTCTAATCACTTGAACATGCAGTAGTCCGCTTTGTTCTTTTCCATTCCTATGTGATTTTTAGAGTATATCCAGTTTTACCCCTTCCCTATATATATAGAGATAACTCTAATCACTAGTTTATGCAGGAGTCCGCTTTGCTCTCTAACATTCCTATGTGACTCTTAGAGTATATCCATGTGTATCCCCTCCCTAAGTAGATAGAGATATCACTAGTATATGCCTAGAGTTTATCCTTTTGCACCTTCTCCTTGTGTGACTATCTCTTGTACACTTGCAATTTTTTTCTGTTGTACCTGTTTTATAACGCATGTAATCCTAAGTATAGCCAGGTGTATCCCTTCCCCCGTGTGAAGAGATAACCCTATTCACTAGAACAAAAAGAAATGTGTTCCTTATGTAACGTAACTGATTCTATGTAAAGTGCTTTGATAACATGTAACGGAACTGGTGCTATGTAAAGCGCTCTGATAACCTAATCGGTTCAAGTTCGCGCTATATAAAACTCTAACAATAAATAAATAAATAAATAAATAAATCATTTCCCTCCCCACCTTTCCTTGTTTTGTTTCCCTGTTTTCCCCTGGCGTGTCTCTCGTACTCTAGTGCTTGATAGAGTCGGAAGGCCGTAGGGGAAGGCTGCAGACTTTTCTTCGAATTCCTGACGCTCCTGTGGAACCAACCTGCAATCCTTACAGAACGTGAAGCCCACGTGGTACGTTCTGCCCGAGCATCATGGATCTCGAAGCAGTAACCCTGGCAGATCTAGCGGGTATGTTAGGTAGTCTGCAGGTAGAGACACAAACTCTAATGGCAAGGGTAGACACAATTCAGAGGCACCAACCTTCGGGGGCTACAGGTGGGGGAACGCCAGTAGTACAAGTAACCACTCCCCCTATCATTCCGCTGGCACCCCCTGAGAGGTTTGCAGGAGACGCAGCACGATGCGCTGCTTTCCTTAGCCAATGTCAATTACACTTTTCATGTAAAGCCGCCTGTTTTCCCTCAGATCAGGCCAAGGTAGCCTTTGTGATCTCATACCTTAGTGGGTCAGCGGCTGACTGGGCAATTACATTAGTAGACAGAGATGACCCTTTATTACATAGCTACTCATCTTTTAGGCTAGAATTCCGCAAACTATTTGATAGACATATGTATACTCATTCAGCTGATACTGAGTTACTAGACCTTAAACAGGGTACCCAAGATTTAGTTTCTTATATAACCAAATTTCGCAGCTTGGTGGTTGAATCCGAATGGCCTGAAGTAAAACAGAGTACTATTTTTTACAGGGGTTTGCGGGATGAATTGAAGGACGCTCTATCCCAAATAGTCGACCTTCCCACCTCCTGTCCGGCAATAATTGATTTAGTAGTAAAGATCGATCATCGCTGCCAAGAAAGAAAGAAAGAGAGAGGGAAGCATGAGTACCGATACGCTGTCACGAAGGAGAAAAAGAGCGCTCCTGAGAAAGTCAGTGAAGACAATGAACCTATGCAGATAGGTATAGTTAGAGGACCTTTGACTCCAGAAGAAAGACAGAGGAGAAGAACTCTTCGGCTTTGTCTTTATTGTGGTAAAGCAGGTCATTTTTTGCGGGACTGCCCGGTGAAACCCAAACCCACTCAAACCAAGTTTTCGGGAAACTAGCAAGCCTGGGTTCTTGTGAGACGAGGAACCCAGGTAGATCTGGTCTTACAGTCTCTTCTTCTGACCTTAGCACCACTCCTACGAATCATCTATACATTTCGGCACATATGACTCAGGGTGCACTTGGTTTACACGTATTGGTAATGATTGATTCTGGGGCGTCAGGAAACTACATGGACCAAGAGTGGGCAAAAGAGAATATGTTAACCTATACTAAGAAGGAGACAGCCAGTACCGTCACTACGATAGATGGCAGTTCTCTTATTTCTGGCCCTGTAACCCAACGTACCACTCCCATTCACATGACTATAGATCCTGATCATCACGAAGAAGTGATGTTCGATTTAATTTGTTCACCACAATTTCCGGTATTGCTGGGTATCCCGTGGTTGAGGTCTCAAAATCCTGTTATTAATTGGGAAACATCTACAGTGACATTTCCTTCTGTCGTTCCTTCACCCGTAGTGGGGGCAGCTGCAGAAGACTTAAGTGTAGACAGCGACAGTAATAAGTCCAGTCCGGCCTTACCGCCCTGTTACCAAGACCTACAGGCAGTCTTTGATGTTAAGGAAGCAGAGGTTCTTCCCCCACACAGAGTATATGACTGCCGTATCGATCTCGAGGCAGGAGCTAGGATTCCTTGCAGCAGAGTTTACGCCCTTACAGAAAAGGAGAATGTATATTTAAGGGACTATCTAGATTCCTTGCTTAAGAAAGGGTTCATCCGACAATCTCGGTCCCGGGCCTCTTCTTCTTTATTCTTCATTCCAAAACGAGAAGGGGGTCTGCGATGCTGCATTGATTATCGGAAGTTGAACGATGTCACAATCAAGAACCGTTACCCCCTGCCTCTCATCGCCTCTCTCCTTGACAAGATACGCAATGCCCAATATTTCACTAAGTTAGACTTACGTGGGGCTTACCATCTAGTGCGTGTCAAGGAGGGAGACGAATGGAAGACTGCCTTTTGCACCAAATACGGTCTCTTTGAGTATCTTGTAATGCCCTTTGGGCTATGCAATGCCCCTGCGGCATTTCAATTCTTCATTAACGAAGTATTAAAAGACATGCTTGAGATCTATGTGATTGCTTACATAGATGATTTGTTAATATTTTCTTGTACCTTGACTGAACACCAACAACATGTACGCAATGTATTGGAACGGTTGTTTGACAATCATTTGTATTGTAAGCTAGAAAAGTGTACCTTTCACACCAGGGAAGTACCCTTTTTGGGATATGTTGTATCCCCTAGAGGTCTTAGTATGGATACCTCCAAGGTAGAGGCTGTGTTAGCATGGCCTGCTCCTCGTTCGGTAAAAGAGATCCAAAGCTTTCTGGGTCTAGCCAACTTTTATCGACGGTTCATCCGTGATTTCTCTACCTTGATATCACCTGTCACAGCTCTATTGAAGAAAGGTGTTCCCTTTGTATGGTCTGGTGAGGCAGATCTTTCCTTTCGACTCTTGAAGAAGGCGTTCACTAGTGCTCCTGTCTTGCGTTATCCGGATCCTGCATTACCCTTTGTGGTGGAAGTGGACGCTTCTCAAGTGGCCGTAGGAGGTGTGCTGTCCCAAGCGGATGCAGTGACTGGCGAGTGCCATCCAGTTGCCTATTACTCGCATAAGTTCACTCCTGCTGAATACAATTATGCCGTAGGGGACAAAGAACTTTTAGCCATTAAAAAAGCATTTGAGGAGTGGAGGCAGTATCTCTTGGGGGCTAGATATCCTGCTGTAGTGTATACCGACCACAGAAACCTCCAGTACCTCAAATCAGCCAAAGCTCTATCCATGAGACAGTTACGCTGGTCACAATATTTTAGTGAATTCGACTTCACTGTCCAATACAGACCTGGGAGGAAAAACGGCAAGGCCGATGCCCTGTCACGATTGGGTTTTGATATCCCTTCAGACCCCATTGAGCAAGTCAACATCATTCCCAGAGCTAACATCATAGGAACCATACAGAATGAGGATGAATTCCTAACACTGGTCAGAACTAGTCAAGTTTCGGTAGACATGATGCAAGTGGTAGGAGCACAGGAAATGTCTCTGAGAAGAGGACTGGTACGGGTACAAGGGGGAGTGGTGTTGCCGTCAAAAGAGCTACAGGAACAGGTCCTGCAGTGGTACCATTCTCATCCAGTAGCAGGTCATCCCGGGATCAAAAGAACCATAGAAGCAGTGCTTGAACGTTTTTGGTGGCCTACTATGCTGAGAGACGTTGAACAATTTGTGAAGACATGTTTTGTATGTGCTCAAACCAAAGTGTCACGTCTCAATCCAGTGGGCCTTCTCATGCCCTTACCTTCTCCTTCAGGTCCTTGGCATATTGTGTCCCTTGATTTTATAGTGGAACTACCGCTCACAAAACTGAAGAACAATACATTGTTAGTGGTAGTAGACCTATTCACTAAGATGGCTCATTTTGTGCCTTTAAAGGGCTTACCCACTGCAGTAGAGCTGGCATCCATATTCATGCAACAAATAGTTCGACTACATGGTTTTCCTTCTGTTCTGGTGTCCGATAGAGGGGCACAATTTGTGTCACGATTCTGGAGGAGTTTATGTTCCCTACTCCAAATAGATGTCCGTTCATCTTCCAGTCACCATCCATAGTCAGACGGGCAAACAGAGAGGGTTAACCAGTGTTTTGAGCAGTACATAAGGAATCAGATGTTGCAAACCCTGGAGGATTGGGATGAGATAGTCTGGTTAGCTGAAATCTCTTACAACCACAGCACGCACTCCTCCATCAAAACCTCACCTTTCTTTTGCACATATGGTTATCACCCCAGGTTGTTGCCCTCCGGTGTCCCTACCGATTGTCCAACCCCTGCTGCTTCAGACAGGGTAGAAAGACTACACGAAGTACAGAAGAGAGCATTAGAGAGTCTTGAAATGGCAAAGGTGAGATACACCGAAGGGGCCAATCTACACAGGAGATTAGAACCCATTTACACGCCAGGAGATGAGGTCTGGCTCTCCACTAAATACATTACTCTAGAGGGTCCGCGCAACTTTAACCCCAAATACATAGGTCCTTGCAGGGTGGAGAAGGTGATCAATCCTGTTGCCATCAAACTCATTCTACCTCCCTCCTTTAAGATCCATCCAGTATTCCATGTGTCGCTACTCAAACCGGTTGAACGTGGGACTAAAGTTCCTGTAAGACCTGCTCCTGTAACTCTGCAAGATTCGGAAGAGTATGAGGTTGGGGCCATCATAGATTCCCGGAGAGTAAGAAACACATTGCAATACTTGGTTCATTGGAAGGGTTATGGTATGGAAGAACGCACGTGGGAGCCAGCGTCCAATGTCCATGCTCCACGATTGCTGAGAGTGTTTCATCAAAGATATCCTGACAAGCCCAAACCGGGAGGGGAGCATTGTGGGGGGAGTGTACTGTCATGCCTCGGGACTCCCCTACACTGTCCCTTTAAGAATTATGTTATTTAAAGCAACGGGAAACAAGGAGCGACGCTTCACGTTCTTGCGTCAAGCTCCCCTCGTTTCCGCATCCGTCCTAGTTTCCTGTGCCTGACTTCCGTTTTAGCCTGGAGTTCCTGTGCTTACACGCTGTTGTTTTCCAGGCGTCCCTTTGGTGCATTTTTGCACGAGTGCTGCCAATTCACGACTTTCTCCGTGAACCACTTCCTGCTTTTCTTGAAGTCCCGCCCGGTGGCCGGGCATTGCTCCGCCATCCGGCTGGGCTCAACACTCTGCAGGACCCTTCCCTTTCACCTTCCCTTGAGTTCCACCCGGCGGCCGGGCTTAGCTCCGCCATCCGGCTGGGCTCAGCTTTGAGTTTTCCTGCTTTCCTTCGTTTTTTTCCCCTTAGATAGAACAGTTAGGTTTCCCCATTGCTCGTTCCCCTTCCATTTTTCCGCCCTCCGTATTTCCCCTTTCTGGATTGGTTATCCTGGTTTTCTCCACCCTGTGTTTGGAGCTATCCTTGCGTGGACCATTTTGGACTTCAGCCTCTCTGCCAAAGAATCACGGTAACAGCGCTTTTTGCGATGCTTTATATTTTGTCTCACATTGTGCACATTCACGAGTGATAGATGTTATGTTCTTTTTTATAGCGGGTCAAGTCATCATAAGAAGAGTCAAAAATACCATTCTTGTTAGACCACTCGCTTGTGAAGGGTTCTTCAGAACTTCTACAAAATAATTAAAGTGAGAAAGATATCAATCACACAGTACTGTCACTACCACGTATTGTACCTGCTCGCTAACCCCTTATGTCATTTTTGCCACAGCTCCTGATGAAGTTTCTCATAGAGGCGCTACATGTACATTCTTTTACAAGATAGTAACCAGGGGTATGTGCTGTTGTTGTTTATAGGTTTCTTAGCGTGTTCTTTCAGTGTGCAGATTGTTGTTACATGCTTGCCTTCATTTGCAGCCCACCAGTTTTCCAGTTCATCAATTGACGTATCACACATAGAATCTAGAAGATCACCATTGAACATCATCATCAGTCCAAGGGGAGGAGTCACGGTCCAAGATGGCCGCTCGGGCTCCCGGCTCCGCCGGCCGCGGTCCCCCGGCGCCACTTCTAGCGCCCTAGCTAGCGCCTCTCTTGTGCTCCCGTGCTGCGGAGATGTAGCGGTGCTGGTCTGTGCACGCCCGAGCTCTCTGGCGGCTTCCTAGCCGGAGATGCGTCGCCTTGAAGTTTGCGGCCCGCCCCTGCCTGCAGCCGGGGTCTGGGGTACTCGACTGCCCGGCCACTAACGCAACAACAGCGGCAGGGTGCGTGGCGGAAGTGCCGGTCTGGAAGGCTGACGACCCGGCCCTACTGGATTGTGAAGGGGATTTTCACCCACCGCCGCAGCAATGATTGGACTCGATTTGCTGCTTTCCCCTGCTTATCGGAGCAACGGCCCCCCCTCCAGCTGGTCATTATGTGTGTGGGCGCCCTGAGAAGATTGTGTCGATCCCGATGGCGGTGAGTGTCTCCTGCTGCCCATGCTGGGATTGTTTGCCTGCTGATTGATTAGCTACACTACCTTTTCCCAGTCGGATACCTTGATCCACCTACACCTGTGACGGAGAGATTGAGTGCATTTGTAATTTAAACTGGGCGGGCCTGGGTCGAGTATTGTGATGCTATTTCAGTGCAATCCGGTGCGGGACTCTCTACCTCTGGCTCGCCCCAACTTCTCCCCGGCCTCTTGTCTATACTGCGGCCCTCTTTCAGGCTGTCTGGCCTGCCACCCGTCCGGCTGCCGCTTTGGGGGCCTCTGCCACTTCTGTTTTGCCCTGTGGTCCTGCAACATGAGTCGGATCTCCTGGATCACTCCCCCCTCCCCCCCCTGCAGCATGGCACCAATGGCTCCAGTGCTCTGAATGTGCTGCTCATGGCTCCCGGAGGCCACACATCTTCCAGGGTGGTTGTATCCACACACAACCCACCGACTGCCGTGGCAGCGCCTCACGGCCAACGAGTGATCGCAACAACACCTTCGCCACCTTGCGCTCTCTGACGCCCACCGTGCCGGATGACTACAAGCTCTCCTAGATGGCGACGTGCCTGCGGCTGGCCTCCAGCGTCATCTCTCACCTGGGCTCCCACCTTCTCTCCTGGACTTATTGACTTTTGTTCTGTCCTGACCGACACTTGGCTGCTGTTTTCGGACAGTTTCACTGGACTGTAGCCCTCCTACCATGCCCTCGGCCTTAACCCTTTTCCCCGTGGATGATCCTCAAAGGTTTCCTCCCTTTTGTGCTTCCCCTTCTCTCCATACCCTTGCATCCCTCCCACCATCCCTTTGTGCTGTGACAGCATCCACACTTATGGAACTCTGCTCTTTAACTTATTGTAATAACTCTAATTAATGGTATTTGCTTTAGACCTGGCACCATATACCATTCCTATGTGATTTAGAGATTATTCAGTCATATCCCCTCCCTATGTATATAGAGATAACTCTAATCACTAGTGTATGCAGTAGACCTTTGTATTTTCTACCACTCCTATGTGACCATTAGAGTATTTCCGGTCATATCCCTTCCTATGTATATAGAGATAACTCTAATGTCTAGTCTCAATGTGACTTTTAGAGTATATCCATGTGTATCCCTTCACTATGTATATAGAGATAACTCTAACGACTAGTCGCCTATGAGACTGTTAGAGTATATCCATGTGTATCCCTTCCCTATGTATATAGAGATAACGCTAATCACTTGAACATGCAGTAGTCCGCTTTGTTCTTTTCCATTCCTATGTGATTTTTAGAGTATATCCAGTTTTACCCCTCCCCTATATATATAGAGATAACTCTAATCACTAGTTTATGCAGGAGTCCGCTTTGCTCTCTAACATTCCTATGTGACTCTTAGAGTATATCCATGTGTATCCCCTCCCTAAGTAGATAGAGATATCACTAGTATATGCCTAGAGTTTATCCTTTTGCACCTTCTCCTTGTGTGACTATCTCTTGTACATTTGCAATTTTTTTCTGTTGTACCTGTTTTATAACGCATGTGATCCTAAGTATAGCCAGGTGTATCCCTTCCCCCGTGTGAAGAGATAACCCTATTCACTAGAACAAAAAGAAATGTGTTCCTTGTGTAACGTAACTGATTCTATGTAAAGTGCTTTGATAACATGTAACGGAACTGGTGCTATGTAAAGCGCTCTGATAACCTAATCGGTTCAAGTTCGCGCTATATAAAACTCTAACAATAAATAAATAAATAAATAAATAAATCATTTCCCTCCCCACCTTTCCTTGTTTTGTTTCCCTGTTTTCCGCTGGCGTGTCTCTCGTACTCTAGTGCTTGATAGAGTCGGAAGGCCGTAGGGGAAGGCTGCGGACTTTTCTTCGGATTCCTGACGCTCCTGTGGAACCAACCTGCAATCCTTACAGAACGTGAAGCCCACGTGGTACGTTCTGCCCGAGCGTCATGGATCTCGAAGCAGTAACCCTGGCAGATCTAGCGGGTATGTTAGGTAGTCTGCAGGTAGAGACACAAACTCTAATGGCAAGGGTAGACACAATTCAGAGGCACCAACCTTCGGGGGCTACAGGTGGGGGAACGCCAGTAGTACAAGTAACCACTCCCCCTATCATTCCGCTGGCACCCCCTGAGAGGTTTGCAGGAGACGCAGCACGATGCGCTGCTTTCCTTAGCCAATGTCAATTACACTTTTCATGTAAAGCCGCCTGTTTTCCCTCAGATCAGGCCAAGGTAGCCTTTGTGATCTCATACCTTAGTGGGTCAGCGGCTGACTGGGCAATTACATTAGTAGACAGAGATGACCCTTTATTACATAGCTACTCATCTTTTAGGCTAGAATTCCGCAAACTATTTGATAGACATATGTATACTCATTCAGCTGATACTGAGTTACTAGACCTTAAACAGGGTACCCAAGATTTAGTTTCTTATATAACCAAATTTCGCAGCTTGGTGGTTGAATCCGAATGGCCTGAAGTAAAACAGAGTACTATTTTTTACAGGGGTTTGCGGGATGAATTGAAGGACGCTCTATCCCAAATAGTCGACCTTCCCACCTCCTGTCCGGCATTAATTGATTTAGTAGTAAAGATCGATCATCTCTGTGTGGAAAAGTAAATTCTGCCATGTTCTGTGTCCCTACGCGTCCTCCATCATATGTTATGTGTGCATGATTAATATGCATATGTATTCCCCATGTTCGATTAAAGACGCAATTATAGTTGTGTCCACCTCTAGTATGTCAGTTCCCCGTTCTCGTGAATAATACGAGTATTAGGCCTATGTAAAGCTACGTTGCCACGTTTCTCAGTGTGCACGTTATTCCATTGAAAAGTTCCCGTTTCTAGGCCTCAAAAGGGCCCGGACACCAGATTTCAGCTCCTGTCTTCTGAGCCCTCGCTGAGGAGCGATACAGCCCCCACCTGTATCCTCGACCCTTCACTTACTTCCTGCCTCGCAGTGCCCGGTTCAGCCTGGCTCTGCCTCTGAGTCTGCCAAGAGTATGTTATGGTTCCAGTTATCAGTTCAGTCCTCCTTCTCTGCATTCCTAAGCTACTGAACCGCATCAATAGTTTCCGTCATTGTCTAGCCTCTACGTCTCCATGTAAGAGAAATACTGCATTTAATGGTCATTTAATATTCTTCATCACGCACTACATGTAGAATAATGCATGGTCCAGTCTTAGTGTCTGTTAGCCTTTACCCCGATAGCTTTTGGATTCTATCAACATGTTCTCTAAACATCAGATACTAGATACTGCTTAGGTACATGTCGCTCTGACTCTCCAGACTTCAGTCTCTGCTCCTAGCACAGAGTTCATAGCCCCCAGTTTCTCCTAGTAACACATCATTGCTAGTTTGCGCGCACCACCAGGTTAGAGGTCCCGGCTCCTTGGGTAGCCCACTCCAATGTTTCCGCCCTATTCATGACATATTCTGTTACGTTTGCATCACATGTCTATGTATACGCCCTGTTACACCCATTTTCACCCTTATCTTTCGCGACTGCTACGCGTCACGCCTTCTGCTCCACCCACTGCTACGCCCATTGCAATGTAATGCTATGTGTTTGCGTTATGTATATATGCTCATGTTCTGTTATTAAAAAGTTACGCCTTCCCTTGTCCCGATCCTGAACCCGGCAGCGCTGCCAGGGGCTGCCATCCTATTCCTGTGCAGGTTGTCCTGTTCCTGTCCTTATGCTGTATTAAACCTGCAAAACTCCTACTACCTCGAATCTTGACTCTTATTTAATGAGCTATCTGTTATTCATTTATGCATTCAAAAATAGGGTATTATTTATTTATTTACCACATAATGGCGCCCGAATAGGGACTTGCCCTTTCCCCACGCGTCGGTGAAGCCACGCCAACCCCCTGACCCTCTGCAGTCGTGACGGAACTCTTCTGCGCACCGGCAGATATTTCTGCTTCAAGTATCCCTCAGGCCCACGGAGGAGACGGAGGAGGCGGTCCAGCATCCAGACGAGACGGTGGAGGAACGCGGCGAGTCCCGACCAGAGCCCAAGCCAAGAGTCCAAGGTCCGAGGTATCCGGAGGTCCACCCGTAACAGAAGTCCGAAGTTCGTCGTCCGTCGTCGTAGCAGTCCAGTCCGATCCGAGGCCTTCCGTTCTTGCTGCCCGGTGAGTACCGTCGCTGGGGTAGTATCTAGACAGGGTCAATCTAAATTGACTCTGGTCCGTGGGTTGGTGGTACACAGACTCACAAACGAAGTGTTCACCTAGGTGGATACGGGTCTTGACGCGTCCCTTTATGGGACCGGTATGTTCCGTACTGTTTCAGCAGTGCATCCAGTAACTCTAGTCAGTTCTGTTCTCGAGAAAATTCACGCATTTTGTTTTCCTGTATTCCGTATTCCAGGTGGTATTCTGTTCGAACTGTTATTCATAATGTTCTTCATGTATTTTATTGTCGTGGTATGAGTGAGAAGTAATTATCGTGTTTATTGTGTATTGTATTGTGTCCAGATTATAGTTCAGTCATGCCCCTATTTTCGAAATTGCGTCAGTTAAAAACCAGAAAAGGTCTGCTGGAAGCAGCAGTTCCTGTCCCGCCTAGGGACAGTCCAGGTCATTTTATGTATCAGAAGCATGGCATAAGCGCCATATTATATCTAGATTTATGGGTGGAGTATACCAAGGAGTTAGAAGAAAAGTATAGATGGCCCGTATCAGGTACGTGGGATGCCGAGTGCATCATGAGAGTAGAAGAGGCATTATGGAAAAAGAAAGCCAGACAGTCACAGAAAGATGCCATCGAGTTATGGCGCAAAGAAGCTCATAAAAGAACCGAAAAAGAAATCAGAAAGTCAGAATTAAGTAGAGAATCCTCAGAACGAGCACAAGAAAAAGAATTAATCGAGATAGGTGAACGAGTTAGAACTGAACAATCAGATAGACAGAGGAATGCCCTCATTAAGGGTATGTACCCTCTTCTTGCCGAGGGCTTGCCAAAAGCGACCCCGGAGGCATCCAGTAATTTTCCGCCACCACTAGTTCCGATCAAGCTACGTCACAAACCAACCGCAGCTGATATTTTCATCTCGTCCTATTTGGACGACACAGTCCCAGAATATGCAAATCCTGTTCCCGCTCCACCAGTCCCTGTAAATCAGGCACTTCCTGCTCCTCCAGACACCGGGGCACCCTTTGCAGTACCTGCTACGGTCCCCCAAGTTCAGCCCGCATTTCAATTTCCCGCCACTCTGCCAGCACAAAGAGCCTCAGTTGACGATTCTAGTTTAGGGGCCGCAGGAGGAGGTCCTCCTCAAACCCCACCGCAACACAAGCGTTTAACGACAGCCGAATTACATACACAAGCGTCACAGCGTACGCCCAGACACCAGTCTGTTGCAGAAATCAGAAAATCCCTTGCCGAATGCGGCTATGATCCAGTCCCAGGCGAGGATGATATGGTTTTATATTCATTACGCGTAAGAAAGGTGGCCGAGTATCTAGTCACCCTACCGAATATGAAAGAAGATCTAGACAGAATATATCGTTTCATCCGTACAGGGGATGATCCAGAAAGTATTAGTGATGTCATGTCGCAAAGGAAAGCTGAGACCCAGCTCATGATATTAAAGTTTCTGATCAATTGTCTAATAAGAGAACAAGATTACCCGTCCAAAGATCAGGCCGAAATGAGAGTCCTGACAAAGTGGAGTAATAGTATAGCCGAGGGTAAGCACAAGACTATCAGTGCTATGGAGAGTATGTACAAGAAAATCCGTAAAGAAATAATAAAGTTACACGAACAACGTAAAGCAGCACAAGTAAGCGAAAAAGAAAGTAACTCTGATACTGAAGAGGTAGACGACGAGAATCCCGCCAGAATAGCGTATGTAGGAAAATCCAGATTTCCAGATCGCCATTTACGCCTAGAACACAAGTCTACTTTCCATCATCCAGCACCAGAACAAGGTTCCCTAGAACAAGTATTTCAAGCTACCGATCACATTCTGAAATCACGAATCGGTTACAGTGAGTTAAGTACTATGCATGAACAAGAACTAGTCCGATCAGCAGTCCGATGGATTACTGATTCTACCACTTTTCCAGACGAAATAGTGGCACAAACGTTTCTGAAACTGCCCCCAGCCGAGCAGCGACTGGTGGGTATGTATATGATCCAGCACCTCATTACTCTGTATGAGGGTCAGCACTCCGATCCAGGTCCGTTACATGATATCCTGAACGAGTTACTCCAGTATAGATGGAAAGGTCTAGGTACCGATTTAATTAGTGTCATTCTAGAACAGCGCCACAAATACAGAACGTTTCTGAACCCGCATTTTGTTCATGTCTCACCCCCAGAAAGTAAACCCTTTTACATAGATAGACAGAATCCGTTACGAGAAGTACACCCAGTCAGGACACCAGCTGGTGAAATGCAACGAGTGTTTGTTTACACTCCAATTACAAAGATGGAACTCCTAGAGATGAAAAAATTAATTCCCTGTCATGATAAAGATCCAGCAGGGTTCCATAGAGAATTAAAAGACATGCTCCGTATGGGAGAATACACGTATCCAGATATAATTAAAATGTTAAAAGTTCTGTTGCCCGCAGGGGTGTATGAAAAGCTCAAGGAAAAAGAATGGGAGGTGGGGGAGAAAAAGATCGATTGGGCAGTTCTAGAAGACGAAGATAAGATACGAGTACCAGGTACCGGTCTTGGAGATAAATGTAAAGAATTACCAGAATTATTGATTCAAGTTTTACCTAGATTATTAACAACTAAAAAGGAAGACTGGGATGCAATCTCAGCCTGTAAACAGAAACAAGACGAAGACATTAGTGATTTTTATTCTAGATTTGAGAAATGTTTTAGCATCAACAGTGGCCTCAAGACAAGTAGCGAGTCATACCCTCATCTCTTTGTTACTAAACTAGTAGAGAATTCAAGTCCACCAATTAAAAATCGAGTTCTGAAAGTTGAAAGTACCTGGCAAGCTAATACCCCTTCCCAGATGTTACAGATGCTCCAATATGTCGATGACCTACTGATCACAGCCCGTTCTGAACGTGCCTGCGAGCGAGCATCCCTTACAGTCTTGTATTTCCTAGCCGAGATGGGGCATAAGGTGTCCCCTTCTAAGCTTCAATTCTGTGTCCAGCAAGTGGTCTACTTAGGACACTTACTGTCCAAGAGGGGTAGGCAGTTGACACCAGATCGTATCCAGTTAATAGCGAGTCTTCCTCAGCCCAAGACCCAGAAGGAGGTACGTGCTTTTATTGGCCTTACTTCTTATTGCAGACAATGGATTCCTCAGTATGCATTTCTAGCTAAGCCACTGATACAGTTAACGACACAGGAGGCAGCCGTATCGACTGTCCTCCCTTGGACATCTGAACATACACTTAGTTTCAATGAGTTAAAGAAAGCTTTATGCCAAGCTCCAGTTCTAGCTACACCGAACTACAGTAAGCCTTTCACACTTTTCGTCACTGAACGCGAAGGTACAGCATTATCTGTTCTCACACAAGATCAAGCAGGACAATACAAGCCTTGTGCTTATTTCTCGAGCACATTAGATCCTGTAGCCCAGGCTCTGCCTGCGTGCCTCAAGTCAGTTGCAGCCACAGCACTAGCCATCAGACAAAGTGATTCCATAGTATTAGGACACTCCCTGACAGTACAAGTTCCACACTCTGTGGAAGTTCTTTTAAACCGAACACAAACTCAGCACTTGACAATTGCACGTTTAACAGGTTATGAATTGACACTATTCCAGCCACACATAGAAATCAGACGCTGCAACGTCCTTAATCCTGCTACACTGTTACCATCAGTTAATTCAAATCCTGCCACACATGACTGTGTGGAAGTAGTCAACATTACGACTAAACCAAGACAAGATCTGACAGATATTCCATTACCAGATCCCGACCTGACACTTTATGTGGATGGTTCATGCATGAGAACTAGTACAGGAGAACTAGTCGCCGCGTATGCAGTGACTACTGATACCGAAGTTATAGAGACACACCGTATTGACACTCTGTCCGCTCAAGCAGCAGAGCTAGTTGCTCTGACACAAGCCTGCATACACGCCAAGAACCTAAAAGTTAATGTTTACACAGATTCACGCTACGCATTTGGAGTCGTACACGACTTCGGAGTGCTCTGGCAGGAGAGAGGTTTCATGACTTCTCATGGAACCAAGATTCAGCATGGTCTCCTTATTCAAGCTCTGTTAGATGCAATACACTTACCGACATCCATTGCTATCATGAAATGCAAAGCACATACGAAAGTTACTGACATTATTTCCCAGGGTAATGATCTAGCAGATCGCACAGCCAAGCTTACAGCACAGACTCCAGACATTCCAGTTAATCCAACACAGACACATACTCCAGATCCGACTACATGTATGACAGTTAAGGACCCTACACAAGATGTCATAGACATACAGTTACATGCTACTCCTGAAGAAATCAAGAAATGGTCTGAACAAGGAGGGGTCCAGACAGATCAGGGATGGTTAACGAAGGGTAGAGCCACATGGTTTCTCCCCGACTCTATGGTTCAAGTCATTATCAATACCGCACATAGTCCAGCACATTTAGGGGAAAAAGCTATGTTAGACAGTATCCAGAACATTTGGTTCAACAAGCATTTACGAGCTGCAGCCAAGCAGAAAGTCCGTACTTGTATGATATGTTGTCAGTTTAATCCAGGTAAAAGTGTCCCGGTGGAACAAGGTGGATTCCAGCCCCCTGACCACCCTTTTGAAGTCCTCCAGATGGATTATATTCAGATGGAGCGATGTCGAGGTTTCAAGTATGTCCTTGTAGTTGTATGCGCTTTGTCCAGATGGACAGAGGCATATCCAGTTCCAGATTACACAGCCGCGACCACTGCCAAGCAGTTGGTTCGTGAATTCTTCCCCCGTTATGGACTCCCTAGAGTCGTATATTCTGACAACGGCCAGCCATTCTCATCTGAGTTGATGAAACACGTTTCCCTGTTGTTAGGGTACCAGTGGAAGTTCCATTGTGTACGCCATCCTGAAGCAGCCGGTCTCGTAGAGAGACATAATCAGACCCTGAAAATTCGCATCGCCAAAGTATGTAAAGAGAAAGGTGTGGACTGGCTAGTAGCTCTGCCAGTTGCTTTGTTCTATATGCGCATGGTCGCACATTCCAGATCAGGTCTATCCCCGTATGAGGTCGTTTTCGGCCGCCCCCCTAACATGTGGGTACTCCTAGACCCCGAAGTATTACCGATGTTTCAAGTAATATGCTGACAGATTACCTAGCTTCCTTGATGTCTGCCCTCAACTCTTGTCGTTCACAGGTTGCCGCCGCATTTCCAGACAATACCGAGGTGGCACCGCATGAAATCGTTCCCGGATCCATGGTCTTAGTGAGAAATTTCGACCCATCAAGTCCGCTGGAGCCTCGCTGGAAGGAGCCCCGACAGGTCCTCCTCGCCACCCGTACAGCCGTGAAGTTGGAGGGTCGCAAAGGCTGGGTGCACCTTTCGCATATAAAGAAGTTTTATGGACTGAAACCCGTCTCAAAGAACATTTCCGAGGATCTTAAAAACTGCCAAAGTACTATTCTTAAGGACTGTCCCGCAAAAGACATTGCTACGAACCCCCCCCTGTTAGAGAAAACTCCGCAGCAGGAGTATAAGTTGAAACTCCGGTCTAGTAAAATAAGTCAGCCAGTTTGATTGTCTAAGTCCTCCCCTAGGTGAAACGGTTAGACTGTTTCTGACATGTATAAAATAGACCCCCATAGTGAGAGAGTTAGTCAAAACTCAATCCGATGTATCGTTTTTCTAAGTTTCATATTATTTCTCAGCATTATGATTTCCTGCACCAGTTATGCATTTTACCTGTATTTCCCAGTTTCTCATGTAAATAAGTCTTCTAATGTTACAGTAGAGCACACGTTTAGTGATCTGCCTCCTCATGAACTCTCTTACCGCCTTGCTATGCGAAATAATTCTTTTATCCGCATGTTACATTATTCACACCAGACCAGCAATGCCACTAATTGTTGGGTGTGTGGTCGACTCCCCCCTTTCCAGACACCGAAGGGAGTTCTGCCACTCTTTCCTTATCCTTTTTCACATAATGGTTCGTGTGGAGCATGGTCCACGTTAACGTCATCCTCAACAGATATGTCTTTTCTTAACTGTACATGTTTTCCAGACAAGCAAGGTCTCCCCCACAGAACAGGTTTAGATCTGGAAAATGAAGTATATAATTTAGGTAATTATTCTTCGAATTTCATGGTCCTGAATGTCCAGTCTGATACTACTCCAGACTTACCTGCTATTTCAGTACTACCAGTCAAAGGCGAATTATGTGTCCGAAATTATGGTTCTGTACATGTAGGACATAGTGATTGTACTACTATTGTCAAGTATAGTGACAGTGGGAAATCTATTTTCAAAGCTTCACGTCATTCTTATTTTATTTGTGGTCAAACTGCATATGTTCGTCTGCCCCTCGATTGGGAGGGAACCTGTTACATTGCCTTCCTACTGCCACCCGTTTTTCTAGCCCCATCTGATTACCATAGAAACACACATCTAGTACACATTAGACATAGAAGGGAGTCCCCCATTGTCGATTATACTGAAACTGCTCTAGAACAGTATACAGATTTCAATAGAGGTTTCTTCTTCTTTATAGGACCTATCCAGAATAGTAAGTTAATCCGTAGGTTAACAAGAACCCTTGAAGCTGTAGTAAATGAGACTGCCTCTGCTCTAGGTAACTTAACCGAAGAGCAATCTGCTATGAGATTTGTCGTTTTGCAAAATCGTCTCGTCCTTGACGTCATACTGGCCGATAGGGGCGGGGCCTGTAGAGTCATCGGATCTAGTTGCTGCATTTTCATTCCAAATAACGCACTGTCTGTTTATTCAGCTATAACCAGACTCCATAAAATTGCCCATCTATTACACCAAGATCCAGGCACCTGGACATGGTCCGGTTGGTTCTGGAATATAATTTCCGCCTGGGGATGGAAAGTATTGTCCTTTCTAGGTATTGCAGTAGCGATCATATTCAGCTGCTGCCTCTGTATACAATGTGGCCCTGCGATTTGCGGCATTTGTGCTACCTCTTGTATTCCGAGTCCCAAGCCCCGTTCTAAGTCCCGTTCCAAGAAAATTCGAGACGAGCAAATGATACTGTATGAAATGATAGATGGTATCATGAATATTGATGTTTCCTGATGGAAACGTAGTGACAAGGAGGGAATGTGGAAAAGTAAATTCTGCCATGTTCTGTGTCCCTACGCGTCCTCCATCATATGTTATGTGTGCATGATTAATATGCATATGTATTCCCCATGTTCGATTAAAGACGCAATTATAGTTGTGTCCACCTCTAGTATGTCAGTTCCCCGTTCTCGTGAATAATACGAGTATTAGGCCTATGTAAAGCTACGTTGCCACGTTTCTCAGTGTGCACGTTATTCCATTGAAAAGTTCCCGTTTCTAGGCCTCAAAAGGGCCCGGACACCAGATTTCAGCTCCTGTCTTCTGAGCCCTCGCTGAGGAGCGATACAGCCCCCACCTGTATCCTCGACCCTTCACTTACTTCCTGCCTCGCAGTGCCCGGTTCAGCCTGGCTCTGCCTCTGAGTCTGCCAAGAGTATGTTATGGTTCCAGTTATCAGTTCAGTCCTCCTTCTCTGCATTCCTAAGCTACTGAACCGCATCAATAGTTTCCGTCATTGTCTAGCCTCTACGTCTCCATGTAAGAGAAATACTGCATTTAATGGTCATTTAATATTCTTCATCACGCACTACATGTAGAATAATGCATGGTCCAGTCTTAGTGTCTGTTAGCCTTTACCCCGATAGCTTTTGGATTCTATCAACATGTTCTCTA
This sequence comes from Lissotriton helveticus, assembly GCF_964261635.1. NCBI lineage: Eukaryota > Metazoa > Chordata > Amphibia > Caudata > Salamandridae > Lissotriton > Lissotriton helveticus. The sequence continues at coordinate 650,596,445 of NC_136061.1, forward strand.
AACATCAGATACTAGATACTGCTTAGGTACATGTCGCTCTGACTCTCCAGACTTCAGTCTCTGCTCCTAGCACAGAGTTCATAGCCCCCAGTTTCTCCTAGTAACACGTCATTGCTAGTTTGCGCGCACCACCAGGTTAGAGGTCCCGGCTCCTTGGGTAGCCCCCTCCAATGTTTCCGCCCTATTCATGACATATTCTGTTACGTTTGCATCACATGTCTATGTATACGCCCTGTTACACCCATTTTCACCCTTATCTTTCGCGACTGCTACGCGTCACGCCTTCTGCTCCACCCACTGCTACGCCCATTGCAATGTAATGCTATGTGTTTGCGTTATGTATATATGCTCATGTTCTGTTATTAAAAAGTTACGCCTTCCCTTGTCCCGATCCTGAACCCGGCAGCGCTGCCAGGGGCTGCCATCCTATTCCTGTGCAGGTTGTCCTGTTCCTGTCCTTATGCTGTATTAAACCTGCAAAACTCCTACTACCTCGAATCTTGACTCTTATTTATTGAGCTATCTGTTATTCATTTATGCATTCAAAAATAGGGTATTATTTATTTATTTACCACAGCTGCCAAGAAAGAAAGAAAGAGAGAGGGAAGCATGAGTACCGATACGCTGTCACGAAGGAGAAAAAGAGCGCTCCTGAGAAAGTCAGTGAAGACAATGAACCTATGCAGATAGGTATAGTTAGTGGACCTTTGACTCCAGAAGAAAGACAGAGGAGAAGAACTCTTCGGCTTTGTCTTTATTGTGGTAAAGCAGGTCCTTTTTTGCGGGACTGCCCGGTGAAACCCAAACCCACTCAAACCAAGTCTTCGGGAAACTAGCAAGCCTGGGTTCTTGTGAGACGAGGAACCCAGGTAGATCTGGTCTTACAGTCTCTTCTTCTGACCTTAGCACCACTCCTACGAATCATCTATACATTTCGGCACATATGACTCAGGGTGCACTTGGTTTACACGTATTGGTAATGATTGATTCTGGGGCGTCAGGAAACTACATGGACCAAGAGTGGGCAAAAGAGAATATGTTAACCTATACTAAGAAGGAGACAGCCAGTACCGTCACTACGATAGATGGCAGTTCTCTGTAACCCAACGTACCACTCGCATTCACATGACTATAGATCCTGATCATCACGAAGAAGTGATGTTTGATTTAATTTGTTCACCACAATTTCCGGTATTGCTGGGTATCCCGTGGTTGAGGTCTCAAAATCCTGTTATTAATTGGGAAACATCTACAGTGACATTTCCTTCTGTCGTTCCTTCACCCGTAGTGGGGGCAGCTGCAGAAGACTTAAGTGTAGACAGCGACAGTAATAAGTCCAGTCCGGCCTTACCGCCCTGTTACCAAGACCTACAGGCAGTCTTTGATGTTAAGGAAGCAGAGGTTCTTCCCCCACACAGAGTATATGACTGCCGTATCGATCTCGAGGCAGGAGCTAGGATTCCTTGCAGCAGAGTTTACGCCCTTACAGAAAAGGAGAATGTATATTTAAGGGACTATCTAGATTCCTTGCTTAAGAAAGGGTTCATCCGACAATCTCGGTCCCCGGCCTCTTCTTCTTTATTCTTCATTCCAAAACGAGAAGGGGGTCTGCGATGCTGCATTGATTATCGGAAGTTGAACGATGTCACAATCAAGAACCGTTACCCCCTGCCTCTCATCGCCTCTCTCCTTGACAAGATACGCAATGCCCAATATTTCACTAAGTTAGACTTACGTGGGGCTTACCATCTAGTGCGTGTCAAGGAGGGAGATGAATGGAAGACTGCCTTTTGCACCAAATACGGTCTCTTTGAGTATCTTGTAATGCCCTTTGGGCTATGCAATGCCCCTGCGGCATTTCAATTCTTCATTAACGAAGTATTAAAAGACATGCTTGAGATCTATGTGATTGCTTACATAGATGATTTGTTAATATTTTCTTGTACCTTGACTGAACACCAACAACATGTACGCAATGTATTGGAACGGTTGTTTGACAATCATTTGTATTGTAAGCTAGAAAAGTGTACCTTTCACACCAGGGAAGTACCCTTTTTGGGATATGTTGTATCCCCTAGAGGTCTTAGTATGGATACCTCCAAGGTAGAGGCTGTGTTAGCATGGTCTGCTCCTCGTTCGGTAAAAGAGATCCAAAGCTTTCTGGGTCTAGCCAACTTTTATCGACGGTTCATCCGTGATTTCTCTACCTTGATATCACCTGTCACAGCTCTATTGAAGAAAGGTGTTCCCTTTGTATGGTCTGGTGAGGCAGATCTTTCCTTTCGACTCTTGAAGAAGGCGTTCACTAGTGCTCCTGTCTTGCGTTATCCGGATCCTGCATTACCCTTTGTGGTGGAGGTGGACGCTTCTCAAGTGGCCGTAGGAGGTGTGCTGTCCCAAGCGGATGCAGTGACTGGCGAGTGCCATCCAGTTGCCTATTACTCGCATAAGTTCACTCCTGCTGAATACAATTATGCCGTAGGGGACAAAGAACTTTTAGCCATTAAAAAAGCATTTGAGGAGTGGAGGCAGTATCTCTTGGGGGCTAGATATCCTGCTGTAGTGTATACCGACCACAGAAACCTCCAGTACCTCAAATCAGCCAAAGCTCTATCCATGAGACAGTTACGCTGGTCACAATATTTTAGTGAATTCGACTTCACTGTCCAATACAGACCTGGGAGGAAAAACGGCAAGGCCGATGCCCTGTCACGATTGGGTTTTGATATCCCTTCAGACCCCATTGAGCAAGTCAACATCATTCCCAGAGCTAACATCATAGGAACCATACAGAATGAGGATGAATTCCTAACACTGGTCAGAACTAGTCAAGTTTCGGTAGACATGATGCAAGTGGTAGGAGCACAGGAAATGTCTCTGAGAAGAGGACTGGTGCGGGTACAAGGGGGAGTGGTGTTGCCGTCAAAAGAGCTACAGGAACAGGTCCTGCAGTGGTACCATTCTCATCCAGTAGCAGGTCATCCCGGGATCAAAAGAACCATAGAAGCAGTGCGTCAACGTTTTTGGTGGCCTACTATGCTGAGAGACGTTGAACAATTTGTGAAGACATGTTTTGTATGTGCTCAAACCAAAGTGTCACGTCTCAATCCAGTGGGCCTTCTCATGCCCTTACCTTCTCCTTCAGGTCCTTGGCATATTGTGTCCCTTGATTTTATAGTGGAACTACCGCTCACAAAACTGAAGAACAATACATTGTTAGTGGTAGTAGACCTATTCACTAAGATGGCTCATTTTGTGCCTTTAAAGGGCTTACCCACTGCAGTAGAGCTGGCATCCATATTCATGCAACAAATAGTTCGACTACATGGTTTTCCTTCTGTTCTGGTGTCCGATAGAGGGGCACAATTTGTGTCACGATTCTGGAGGAGTTTATGTTCCCTACTCCAAATAGATGTCCGTTTATCTTCCAGTCACCATCCACAGTCAGACGGGCAAACAGAGAGGGTTAACCAGTGTTTTGAGCAGTACATAAGGAATCAGATGTTGCAAACCCTGGAGGATTGGGATGAGATAGTCTGGTTAGCTGAAATCTCTTACAACCACAGCACGCACTCCTCCATCAAAACCTCACCTTTCTTTTGCACATATGGTTATCACCCCAGGTTGTTGCCCTCCGGTGTCCCTACCGATTGTCCAACCCCTGCTGCTTCAGACAGGGTAGAAAGACTACACGAAGTACAGAAGAGAGCATTAGAGAGTCTTGAAATGGCAAAGGTGAGATACACCGAAGGGGCCAATCTACACAGGAGATTAGAACCCATTTACACGCCAGGAGATGAGGTCTGGCTCTCCACTAAATACATTACTCTGGAGGGTCCGCGCAACTTTAACCCCAAATACATAGGTCCTTACAGGGTGGAGAAGGTGATCAATCCTGTTGCCATCAAACTCATTCTACCTCCCTCCTTTAAGATCCATCCAGTATTCCATGTGTCGCTACTCAAACCGGTTGAACGTGGGACTAAAGTTCCTGTAAGACCTGCTCCTGTAACTCTGCAAGATTCGGAAGAGTATGAGGTTGGGGCCATCATAGATTCCCGGAGAGTAAGAAACACATTGCAATACTTGGTTCATTGGAAGGGTTATGGTATGGAAGAACGCACGTGGGAGCCAGCGTCCAATGTCCATGCTCCACGATTGCTGAGAGTGTTTCATCAAAGATATACTGACAAGCCCAAACCGGGAGGGGAGCATTGTGGGGGGAGTGTACTGTCATGCCTCGGGACTCCCCTACACTGTCCCTTTAAGAATTATGTTATTTAAAGCAACGGGAAACAAGGAGCGACGCTTCACGTTCTTGCGTCAAGCTCCCCTCGTTTCCGCATCCGTCCTAGTTTCCTGTGCCTGACTTCCGTTTTAGCCTGGAGTTCCTGTGCTTACACGCTGTTGTTTTCCAGGCGTCCCTTTGGTGCATTTTTGCATGAGTGCTGCCAATTCACGACTTTCTCCGTGAACCACTTCCTGCTTTCCTTGAAGTCCCCCCCGGTGGCCGGGCATTGCTCCGCCATCCGGCTGGGCTCAACACTCTGCAGGACCCTTCCCTTTCACCTTCCCTTGAGTTCCGCCCGGCGGCCGGGCTTAGCTCCGCCATCCGGCTGGGCTCAGGTTTGAGTTTTCCTGCTTTCCTTCGTTTTTTTCCCCTTAGATAGAACAGTTAGGTTTCCCCATTGCTCGTTCCCCTTCCATTTTTCCGCCCTCCGTATTTCCCCTTTCTGGATTGGTTATCCTGGTTTTCTCCACCCTGTGTTTGGAGCTATCCTTGCGTGGACCATTTTGGACTTCAGCCTCTCTGCCAAAGAATCACGGTAACAGCGCTTTTTGCGCTGCTTTATATTTTGTCTTACATTGTGCACATTCACGAGTGATAGATGTTATGTTCTTTTTTATAGCGGGTCAAGTCATCATAAGAAGAGTCAAAAATACCATTCTTGTTAGACCACTCGCTTGTGAAGGGTTCTTCAGAACTTCTACAAAATAATTAAAGTGAGAAAGATATCAATCACACAGTACTGTCACTACCACGTATTGTACCTGCTCGCTAACCCCTTATGTCATTTTTGCCACAGCTCCTGATGAAGTTTCTCATAGAGGCGCTACATGTACATTCTTTTACAAGATAGTAACCAGGGGTATGTGCTGTTGTTGTTTATAGGTTTCTTAGCGTGTTCTTTCAGTGTGCAGATTGTTGTCACATACTTGCCTTCATTTGCAGCCCACCAGTTTTCCAGTTCATCAATTGACGTATCACACATAGAATCTAGAAGATCACCATTGAACATCATCATTTCCCTCCCCACCTTTCCTTGTTTTGTTTCCCTGTTTTCCCCTGGCGTGTCTCTCGTACTCTAGTGCTTGATAGAGTCGGAAGGCCGTAGGGGAAGGCTGCGGACTTTTCTTCGGATTCCTGACGCTCCTGTGGAACCAACCTGCAATCCTTACAGTAGTTGTCCAGCACTCCTGCGGTGGCAAGTGGCAAGTGTCAAGTCATGGTTATGTTTATTTAGACCATAGTCTTTAAACAGTGCAAAGAAATAATTGCGGGTTAAAACATTCTACAGCACTATTTATACAAAATTCACAAAATGGATACATAGATAAAAAAAGAAAAAAAAGGGTACCAATAAAAACATCACTTCTTTGAGCGGCCCTGCCCTATAAAAATTATATATACTTAAGATCAACATTTTCTCTTATAAAAGCTATATAATTCATTTATTTATAACATTTCCAAAAATTGTTACTCATATGTTTTTAGGAATCTTTGTACTACCTCTATTTAGTTCCCTAGATCGATTGCAATTTAAATAGTAGGCATTTCTGTCAGAAGGTTGACGCCTGGGCCCGCGTTCTTATATCATATTTTAAGAATATTGGATGAAGACTTAGTCTACGCTGTTCTAGAATAATTATACAGTCTAACAGGATGTGCACCAAGTCACCTTTTGTACCCAGCCTACACTTGCAACATTCTTTGTGGTCCAACATTTTTAATTTTAATTCTTCGTTTACCAAACACGGGTTAATGCCAATTCGCATTCTTAATATCTCCTGTCTATACCAATGGTTCGGTAAGATATCCAGGTAAGGGAACCAGCTTTCATTAGACCAAGAATCCATCATATACTGTACGGACTTTTTCTTAACCAGGTATTCCATGTCAGTTCTTCTAGACACTTCTTGCCCGTAAAACCTCAAATCACGTTTAGTGCATTCTACTCGTAGGAATTCTTGGCAGATAACCACCTTTATACACTCACAGGCCTGCACCATTTTCTTCCTACTCACTTTTGCCCATTTTAGATTACTAGATTGAATCTCTTTTCCCAGCATTTCTCTTTATACGATCTTTTTGCGTCAGTAACCATCTTTTTATACTCGCTTTTCAACTTATTAAGATAACTTTGCCTCGCTCGGCTGAACTTTTTCCTCAAGCTTCTTGATACTGTCCTTATCTCCCTTTTTTTATTTTGGCAGTCAACGTAAAACCATTTCAGTCGGCTGACCGAGATTGTTGCACATTTTCTTTTAGCTTTTTTTTTATTCTATCCGGAGACACTGTACTACTTGGTCTATCTTCTCCTCGTACCATTCCAGATTTTTACTCCCAGAATCCCCCATTGAACCTTATACTGAAAGGTCTTTAGTTTTTCCAGATACTCTTCCGTCAGTCTTGTTGTCGCTCGTTTGGGGTAATCAACTTCTTGTGGGACCACTTTCTCTCTATGTTCCCTCCTTCCCCCGTATACATTCAGTTGCAACAGATTGTGATCGCTGCCTTCAATTTGGGGTATCTTAAATCCCCATACTATTGGGATATTCCAAGCTGCCATAAATGCATAGTCAATTGGGCAGTTTTGTAAGCCTATTTTAAATGTCTTCTTTGCGGGGCAATCTGTTTTGAATCTGCCTTCGTCCCTAGATAATTTACCAATTCTATGTCCTGTCTCGAGGGTTCACAAGCTGGGAATCTGGCATGATTTATTCCAAAGGCATCCAGCAATTCCCTGTGCCAAAGGTCGACCTTCTTTGAGTTCAACTTATGGTTAAAATCCCCCAAAATAAAAAACACGTCTAAAACATGCTTTTCGCATAAAAAGTCTATATCTTCTTTGAAATTCCCCATCTCAATTCCATACTCTGCCACATTCTCCCAATGCATATATACATTTATAACAATTACATTTTCATATTTCTTGTCCTGGGTCAGGAGAGCTAATCTACATGCCAATAACCATTTACATTTCACTTTTAACAAAATTGCATTTCTTATTACTTTTGTCGATATGAGTGTCATAATCCCCCACGACTGACGTCCAAACCTTTTTTTCTTGGCTGGTCGGTTTAGTTGTAGGTAAACTTCGAATGTAGGGGTTTCGTCGCATAACCAAGTCTCTTGCAAATAGGCAATTTCCACATTATTTACTAATTTGTTTATATGCTCTTGTTTTATTTTGTTTCCTAGGCCATTTATATTCCATGATAAGAGACTTAGGTTATGCGGCACCCCCTCTTCCTATTCCACCTCACTTAAACCGCCATCTTCATCCATTACCTCCATATACTTCTTGGAGGGGCCTCCAAGGCTACTTCTTTGACTCCAGTTACCCCAGGAGTCATCATTTACTGAATTGTTTACCACTATGTTCAAGATACTACCCTCTTCTTCATTATCCCTCAGTAACCTCACCTGTCTCCTACCAAGGCCTGCATATCACTTTAGGAATCCACTTCCTGATTGGGCGTTTCCCTTTATTTCACTCTCTGGGATTAACCTTATTCCCTCTTGGAGTATCTCGCTTGCCGTTTTCCCAATGGCCATTTTTACCAGGTCAGAGCAGAGTAGTACTCTTATTTCCTTACCATTTGTATTTTCTGTAAAGCCCACCTGTCTCAGATCTTTTGAACCAATCCCACTCAGACTTGGACATTTGGAGAAAGAAAGCAGGATTTGAGCCCTATTTAATGGGTTCATTTTCCTCAACTTCTTCCCCCTTTGTCCGATTGCTTCGGTTCAAGGTACAACCATTTGTTAGTACCAACCTCTAGTCCTTTCTTCGGGGCTTCTAGGTTTCGCTGTCTACCATTTACCCATCCGGTAAGTCCCATTTTACTTTCCACTTCTACTTTACCTTGAAGATGTGGTACTTCTCCTGGGTTATAGTACCTCTGGGAATTACTGGTTTGTCCCCCTACTTGTACAATTGGGGCATTTCTTTTATCCACAACTATCGGAGTTTTAGTGGGTACAAAAGTCAGGATGGAGGCATTTAAACGTAACTCTTCCTCTACCTCCCTTTCCTTCCTTTTTACCTTTATTGCTGTTTTAGTTAATCTCTTCCTACTTGTCCTACCTTTAGTATGGCCCCTTGCATATTCCCCTCTTCTATTTATCAGCATTGGGCATTAGATATGTATACGTTGTCTGGGGATTCTACTGACTCTCTATCTACATTTTGTTCTGTGGGCTGGGGGGCAACTACCGGTCTTAACATATGCGGCATTTCCCCTTTAATTCCTACCAACTCCTCTTCAATCTTTTTTATATACAACTTTTGCGATTTCAAAACCCCATTATTCAACATTGTTACTTCTAGAATCCACTGAAGGGCTTTCTGTAGCATCAATAGTAAGTCCATCATTGAGGAGGAGGGTGATGTTGAAATGTCCATGTCCTGGAGGCTCTTTCTCTCAGGGGCTGCTAGGTTTCCTGTTCTTGATGTATCCTGCTGGTTTAAGATTTTTAGCCCATTTAGATGTTATGTTAATCGGTTGGGTGAGTCACCCCAAGCGAAGCTTGGTCCTTGGCTTTCATTTCCCAATAACCCTGCATTCTCCAGTTCTGATACATGCATTTAGAATAGTTTTGGAGATGATGATAGTCGCGGGGCTGCTATTTGTTCGTTTTGGCTCAGGAGGGAGTGGTTTATTAAAAAGGATTCCGCCGTTGCCTCCCCTGGAGATACTCCCGTACCATTCTCAGTCCGGTGCTCCTCCTCAGTTTCCACGTATATTACCGGTTGCTCTGAACTTTTATAATGTTTCCCTAAAAAGTCCTTTATAGATTTAGTTGCTGATGAGCTGCCTTTCGGATTAGATGCTGAGGTACAAACATTGTGGGCTTGCAAGGATTTTTTGATGGCTTTTTTATTTTTCCTCTTCTTGGGTGCCCCTTTACTATTCTCCTCGGGGGTAGCCTGGTTTTCCTGGCTCTCTTCCAAAGTCCCAGACCCCCCTGGTAACTCGCTCCTCCCTGGGCTTTCCTCCAAAGATTCCTTGCAGGATTTTTGCTTCCTCTTCGGAGCCATCGTCCTTTAGTTCAGAGCTCCTCCCCTTTGTTGGGCACTTTTGGCTCTGGTATTACGGTATGGGGCGTAATCCTAACTTCACCCCCAGCAATTGCCCCCTAGACGATCCCGCTTTACAGTTGGTGGATAATTAGAGGGGCAATGGGATACTGCAGTTATTCTCTCATTCACACACTCACTTACCTCTGTTGTGCCATTGCCCGCTGAGCCTGCCAAGCTGTATTTAAAGTTCTCTTTGTATATCACTGCTCTCTGGTCTGATGGCCTCCCCCTTAACACTTTCCACTTATTTCCAGCATCTGACACAGCTTAGGGGAGCTGCCACTCAGATCTCAGCTCCACTCCCTCGGCCCCTCCCTCTTCTGGGGGTTCTCGGGGTTCTTTTCCCACCCGCTACGGGCTTGGCGATCCTCTCTTTTCTCTGGATCAACTCGGCTCCTCCCCTCTCCTCCGGGGCAGAAGACCGCACAAGCACACCAGGCGCCCGGCTGCGCCTCAACGGCGCAACAGCGCAGCAGCCCTCCGCCGCTCCGCTGTGTCCGGCTTACTAAAATCAGGCAGCGCGGGAAGACTCCAGGTGGACTCTGGGTAGGCTCCGGGTGCGCTGCCTCGAAGTACTCGGCGATCCGCGATCTGGTCTCTGCACTCCTGTGGGTTCGGTTTGGCATTCGGCTCTCTCGGCTCACGTCTGACGGCTGGCTGACTGGCTTACGGTTAGGTAGGCGGCAACAACAGAGTACTCTGCGGTGGCAAGTGGCTCCGGACCCCCTTACAGGACCTTTTGTGTCAGTTGAGGTCATCGTCCTCTTCACGTCAGATATTTGCTACTCTTGTTGAGCGCTGATTCTTGGTGAGTCGTCCTGTGTTTTATTTGTCAAGAAAGTGGCATGCACTTGGATGAAGGATTTTGTGTCTAAAAGCACCTCTCCCAGTTCTTCTTTCATGACTGTAGAAGCTGGTAGGAAAATCAACAAATGCATTTGTCCTGGCGATTGGGTGAAGCTGCGTAGTGAAAGATCTTTTGCAGGTCTACCCAAATGTTTGGGGCCCTACAGAGTGGCGCATACTTTACCTCATACTGTTGTTCTTGACAATGCTGATAAATGGAACTACAGACATGTATCTCTTTATCAAAGGGTAATGTTAGTGATAATGTTGTTATCAAGCGCCAGGATCAAAGTACTAGTAATATTTTTATGTCAATATCTGACAGTGATTTGACTGGTCCATTACATGAAGAGTCTAGTACTCGTGGTATTACTCAAGGCGATGGTGACGCTTCCACTGATTTTGAACACTGTGTTCCTGTTGGACGGGAAGTAAGACCTAGAAGATGTCGGCATCCTCCTGGATATCTGTTAGAAGGGTTCTTCAATAAAAGGAGCTTGAGGCAGCTTTAAAAAGGAATCTTCTTTTTATTGTTAATTCTTTACAGCATCGATCCCACACACCAGCCTGGATCTAAAGCTCGGCATTAACTGCCTCGCCTCGAATCCACTGACAGAATCTATCCCAAACATTCTAAGAACTACCAAGAATGGAACAGCATAAACATTCTAAAATAAATGAAGAAGAATATAACACATCTTCCCCTTTTCACACAGGAAGAAAAGCAACAAATATTCATTGTACATAGTCTTTAAGATAATAGAGAGCATGAGTTACACGTTTGCTTTTCCTAGAAAAACTTGAATCATCATTGGAAACCATATTGTCATTAGAACAAACATTATTTACCATTGGCGATGAAGATGTAAAAACTGGAGATGCAGAACACTCTTGAGCATCACCAGCACCAGAAAATTGACAAGAATTACTTGATGAAGAAAGATTGGAATATTGACAATCTGGAAGGAAAACATCTGAACAATTGTAATTCATATGAGGTTAGAAATTGTCTTGTAACGTTTTCTTTACTAATACAACATTCCTTTCACTCCAATATTTACCATTTTCAACTAGAACAGCATGCTTGGAAACTTTTTACAGTTCTTGTCGTTGAATACAACTTAGATTTATAACTCTTGTTTTTAAAAGGTCTTTTGACTTTTACAAAATCTCCTATATTAAATTGAAGATCTTTTGTTTTCATTTTGTCATCATACATTGCTTTCATTTTACATTGACTCTTTTCAACATTGTCGCGTATCTGTTTTAACTCTCTGAACACCAAGGAGCCTAAGGGGGATAGGACAGGGATTTATACAGGCAGCCCCCCACTCACTACAGCAAAAACTATCATGTGCCTGTCCCTATACAGTCTGGGGGTAAGAACCCCTGATCATTTACTAAATCTGTTTAATCAAACAGAGGGCACGTTACAGCCTTCTGTCTATTAGTGCTAATAATAGTCACTCTTTGGAAGAATTGCTAATGATTTAAAAACAAGGTGTGTGTGCGCATACTCTCCATGTGTTAGTCTTACACCTACCTCTACCCTTCTCTAGTGAAAAAGGGGGAGGGAAGGTTGGCAGTGCCTCACGTGAGCAACACCCGGGGGAGGATATGGCAGACTGGTACTCGCCTGGATCCTCACGTTCTCATCATCAGCGACTGCCAACCTGGAAAATGAAGGGAGATAAAGGCTGTGCAAAAAAGAAAAAATCTATGTGTTTGTGTAAGTGACCCAGTAGCGGTGGAACCTACCTCCTGTGTATGAGGTCTGGTCCCCCCACCATAAAAAGAACTAAGCTCTACTAGCAACTCCAACTTTATTCTGTGCTGTATGCCCGTTCTAATTAAAAACAACCAACATGTTTCATCGCCATGAGTTACTTTACCGGCGATTTCATCAGGGTTATGTTGGGTCAGCATGATTCCTGCACGTCTTGCTTCTCCCTTTATTGTACCTGTAGAAACACATGGAATACAAAAACACACACACATACATGTACTCACTGTGTCTCGAGTGAAAGAAATGTCCACACTACTTTTGGTCATGTTTTTACCAAGCATACATTACCAGGTAGCCTTGTGTGGTAAAGCCTACCAGGCTCCCGTAGAAGAATTTGCTATGGTCGGACCCTTTGACCATTAGTGGGTTCCTTAAACCGCCCTTCGGTCGGTATCTAGAAAAATGAATGCACATGGAGTCAAAAAGCGTTTGAGTTGAAAGTATACCTGGTCTGTAGCATTCGACTAAGTCTCTGACTCACTCTATACTCGTGTCAGTTTCCCCGACTGAATGCCTATCCCAGACGTGTATGTTTTATTGCTTATCGCGCTCCCTATGATCATGCGGTTTTGTTGTAGCTAACATGGGCGCAGTTCGTCACTCACTCAAGGCAATGCCCATAGAATGACCCAGCAATATTGTGGAAAAGTAAATTTTGCCATGTTGTATGTGCCTACGTGTTCCCCATCTTATGTTATATGTGCATGATCGATATGCATGTATTCCCCTCTGATCGATTAGAGACGCAATTACAGTTGTGTCCATCTCTAGTATGCCAGTTTCCAGTCTTCGTGAGAACAACGAATATTAGGCCTATGTAAACCTACGTTGCCACATTTTACAGTGTGCACGTTAATTCATTGAAATTGTCATTGAATTGTCCCCGTTTCTAGGCCTCAAAAGGGCCCGGACTCAGATTCAGCTCCTGTCTTCTGAACCCTCTTGGAGGAGCGATACAGCCCCCACCTGCATCCCTGACCCTTAACTTATTTCCTGCCTCACAGTGCCCGGCCCGGCCTGGCTCTGCCTCACAGTCTGCCAAGAGTATGTTATGTTTCCAGTTATCAGTCCAGCCCTCCTTCTCTGCATTCCTAAGCTACTGAATCGCATCAATAGTTTGCGTCATGGCCTAGCTTTTATGTCTCCATGTAAGAGAAATACTGTATTAATATTCATAGAATATTCCTCGCACACGCAATACATATAGAATTATGCACGCACCAGTCTTAGAGTCTATTAGCCTTTGCCCTGATAACTTTTGGATTCTATCAACATGTACTCTAAACACCAGATACTAGATATGCCTTGGGTACATGTCGCTCTGACACTCCAGACTTTAGTCTCCTCTTCTAGCGCAGAAGTCATAGCCCCCAGTTCTCCCTGGTAACACGTCATTGCCCGTTTGCGCGCACCACTAGGTTAGAGGTCCCAGCTGCTCAGGTAGCCCCCTCCATGTTTCCGCCCTGTTTATGACATATTCTGTTACGTTTACATCACATGTCTATGTATACGCCCTACACACGCCTTCTTGTCACATCATTTTGCCCTTATCTTTCGCGACTGCTACGAGTCACGCCTACTGCTACGCCTACTGTATTGAATGTAATGCATTTGTTTTGATATATATACTATGGACTGTTACAAAAAGTTACCCTTAGGTCCAAGCGCATTATTCCCAGATCCTGCCCCCTGCAGCTGCCATCCTATTCCCATGCAGGCTGTCCTGTTCCTATCCTTTATGCCTGATTAAAGCCTGTAGACTCAAGATACCTCGAATCCTGTCTCTTATTTATTGAGCTATCTGTTTATAGAGTATCCTGAAAAATAGAACCGGTAATTAATTATTTATTTACCACATAATGGTGCCCGAATAGGGACTTGCCCTTTCCCCACGCGCCGGAGAAGCCACGCAGGCCCCCTGATCCTCTGCAGCCGTGACGGAACCATACAGTGCACGTGCAGATATTTCTGCTTCAAGTATCCCTCAGGCCCACGGAGGAGACGGAGGTTGCGGTCCAGCGTCCAGACGAGGCGGTGAGGAACGCGGCGAGTCCCGACCAGAGCCCAAGCCGAGAGTCCAAGGTCCGAGGTATCCGGAGGCCCACCTGTAACTGAAGTCCGAAGTTCGTAGTCCGTCCTCGTAGCAGTCCAGTCCAGTCCAAGGCCTTCCGTTCTTGCTGCCCGGTGAGTACCGTTGCTGGGGTAGTATCTAGACAGGGTCAATTAATTTGTCTCTGGTCCGTGGGTTTGGGTACGCAGATCCAACACGAAGTGTTCACCTAGGTGGACGCGGGTCCTGACGTGTCTCTTCATGGGACCGGTAAGTTTCGTACTGTTTTAGCAGTGCATCTAGTAAATTCTAGTAAGTTCTGTTCTCGAGAAATTCATGTGTTTCTGTTCTCAGTATTCCAGGTAGTATTTTGTCCGAACTGTTATTTTTAATGTTATTTCATGTGTTTTCAATGTCGTGGTATGAGTGATTTGTTTTTCAGTTATTATTGTGTTTATCGTGTATTGTATTTGTGTCCAGATTCCAGTCTAAGTCATGCCTCTATTCTCGAAATTACGTCAGTTAAAAACCAGAAAAGGATTACTAGAGGAATCAGTTCCTGTCCCGCCTAGGGACAGTCCAGGTCATTTTATGTATCATAAACATGGCTTAAGTGCCATATTATATCTAGACTTGTGGGTGGATTACACCAAGGAATTAGAAGAGAAATATAGATGGCCCGTGTCAGGTACATGGGATGCCGAGTGCATTATGCGAGTAGAAGAAGCATTATGGAAAAAGAAATCCAGACAGTCCCAGAAAGATGCCATCGAGTTATGGCGCAAAGAATCTCATAGAAGAACAGAAAAAGAAATCAGGAAAACAGAATTAAGTAGGGAATCCTCAGAAAGAGCCCAAGAAAGGGAATTAATCAAAGTAGGTGAACGAGTTAAAGCCGAACAGTCAGACAGACAGAGAAATGCCCTCATTAAGGGTATGTATCCTCTTCTTGCCGAGGGCTTGCCGAAAGCAACCCCGGAAGTACCATGTAATTTTCCGCCGCCATTAGTTCCGATTAAGCTACGTCACAAACCGACCGCAGCTGATATTTTTCTCTCGTCCTACTTGGACGACACAGTTCCAGAATATGCAAATCCTGTTCCGCCAGCTCCTGTAAATAATGTAATTCCTGTTCCTCCAGCCACCGGGGCACCCGTTACAGCACCTGTTACGGTACCCCCGGTCCAGCCTACAATACATGTACCCGCTACATCAGTCACTCTCCCAGCACGTACAATACCCGTTAACGATTCTAGTCTAGGGGCCACGGGGGGAAGTCCTCCGGGAACCCCGCCTCAACACAGACGTCTGACACTTCTTGAGCTACATGAACGAGCGTTACAGCGTTCGCCCAAACTCCAGTCAGTTGCCGATATCAAGCGAGCCCTTACCGAATGCCGGTATGATCCAGTCCCAGGCGATGATGATATGGTCCTGTATTCATTGCGTGTAAGACGGGTGACCGAATATTTGGACACCCTACCGAATATGAAAGGTTATCTAGACAGAATATATCGTTTTATCCGTACAGGAGTAGATCCAGGAAGTATTGGCGAGGCCATGGTTCAAAGAAAAGTCGAGATTCAGCTCATGCTTTTAAAGTTTCTAATTAATTGTTTAATAAGAGAACAAGATTATCCGGATAAAGATCCGGAAGAAATGAAGGTCCTGACCAGGTGGAGTGACCACATAGCAGAGGGAAGACACAAGACACAGAACTGTATAGAGAGTATGTACAAGAAGATCCGTAGAGAAATAATAAAGTTACACGAGAAACGAGAAGCAGCACGATTAACCGAGAAAGAAGACAACTCTGATACCGAAGAGGTAGACGACGAGAATCCCTCCAGAATAGCGTATGTAGGTAGAACTAGACTTCCCGACCGACATCCACGCCTAGAACACAAGAAAGTTTTCCCTTCTCCAGCACCAGAACAAGGCTCTCTTGAGCAAGTATTTCAAGCTACCGATCACATTCTGAAATCACGAATCGGTTATAGTGAACTTAGTACCATGCATGAACAAGAACTAGCCCGATCAGCGGTCCGATGGACTACTGACTCTACCACTTTTCCAGACGAAATAGTGGCACAAATGTTTCTGAAACTGCCCCCAGCCGAGCAGCGACTGGTGGGTATGTATATGATCCAGCACCTCATTACACTGTATGAGGGACAGCATTCTGATCCAGGTCCGTTACATGATGTTCTGAACGAGTTACTCCAGTATAGATGGAGAGGTCTAGGTACCGACTTAATTAGTATCATTCTAGAACAGCGCCACAAATATCGAACGTTTCTGAATCCGCATTTTGTTCATGTCTCACCTCCAGAAAGTAAATCATTTTACATAGATAGACAGAATCCGTTACGAGAAGTACACCCAGTTAGGACAACGGGTGGTGACCTAGAACGAGTATTTGTTTACACCCCTATCACAAAGATGGAACTCTTAGAGATGAAAAAGTTAATGCCCTGTCACGACAAAGATCCAGCAGGGTTCCATCGAGAATTAAAAGACATGCTCCGTATGGGAGAATACACGTATCCTGATATCATTAAAATGTTAAAGGTCCTGTTGCCTGCGGGCATATATGAGAAACGCAAGGAAAAAGAATGGGAGGTGGGAGAGAAAAAGATAGATTGGACAGCTCTAGAAGCTGAAGATACTTCCCGAGTACCAGGTACCGGTCTTGGGGGTAAAGTTAAAGAATTGCCCGAGTTATTGATACAGGTTTTGCCAAGATTACTAGCCACGAAAAAGGAAGATTGGGATGCAATCTCAGCTTGTAAACAGAAACAGGATGAAGACACTAGTGATTTTTATTCTAGATTTGAAAAATGTTTTATTATTAACAGTGGTCTGAAAACAGGTAGCGAATCGTACCCTCATCTTTTTGTTACCAAACTAGTCGAGAATTCAAGTCCACAAGTTAAAAATCGAGTTTTGAAAGTCGAAAGTAGTTGGCAAGCTAATACTCCGTCACAAATGCTCCAGATGCTCCAGTATCACCAGAATAGAATCAGGGAAGAGCAAGAACACGAAAGGAGACGTATGAAAGACACGGAAATGAAAGTATTAGTTGCGCAATCTGTTCCGCAAGACAGTCAGAAGAGGGGTCCGAATCAAGCCAGTCATCCTGCAGCTCCCGTTAAAGGGACTTGCAATTACTGTAAACAGCTAGGTCATTTTATAAACGAGTGTGCGGTTCTGAAACACAACATAGCTACTGGTAAGACTAAAGAAAGACCACGTCCGCCTAGACAAGAACAAGTTTCACAGACTTCTCAGCCACCACAGAATGCACAACAGACAGTTCCAGTATCGCAGCCTATCGCTGCAACACAGCATGTTACACAGCAGATGTACCAGTATGCCCAGTCCGAGTATCCAGAGTATCAACAGTATTCATGAAACAGCCTAGAGAGGGAGGTAGGCTTGCCTCTCATCGAGATACCTGTAGATCAATAGGGTCCCTATGTACACAGTCAAGTATTAGGGAAAGACAGAAAGTTTTTGATTGATACAGGGGCAAGTAGGACTACTATCAGTCATGACGAGGTTCCAGGGGCTCCGCTCTCAGGCTCTAAAAATATTTCCCTTGGATTTTCAGGAAAGCCGATTGTTAATGAAATTTCGAAACCAGTTACTCTAGAAGTTGGTCCATTGTCCCGAACTACTGATTTGTTACTCACGAAATCATGTCCAGAAAATTTGTTAGGCATTAAAACGTTAAAAGAATTAGGTGCAGTAATTTGCTGCTCCCCAGAAGGGGTCCGATTGTTTTTGAGAGACTTTAAAGGTCACTATGTATTACGTGATTTTGATCCAAGATTATTGAATGTACCGCAGCATTTATGGGCGCAAGGTCCAACTGATGTAGGATGTATGCACATCACACCCCATCGTGTGACTCTCAAACAAGGTATAGTTTTGCCACGAATCAGACAGTACAGATTGCCACCTGAGGCTGTAGCAGCCTTATTCAAAATTATTGACGAGCTTATTGCTCAAGGAGTGGTTGTAGAAACTGACTCCAATGTATGTAATTCTCCTATCATTCCAGTCCTGAAACGTACGGATCCAAATGCACCTCCAGTATATCGATTAGTGATTGACCTTCGAGAACTTAATAAATGTATCATACCCCAGTATCCAGTAGTCCCAGATATTTCTTCCCTATTGACAGCCATTGATTCTGAAGCTAAATTTTTCACAGTTATCGATCTCAAGAACGCATTTTTCAGTGTCCCCATTCATCCAGACAGCCAGTACCTTTTCGGTTTTTGTTTAAATGGAAGGAGCTATAAATTCACACGAGCTCCTCAAGGTTTCACAGAAAGTCCTAGTATTTACAGTCAAGCTCTTAAGAGACAACTAGACAATATTCACATGCCAACTGACACTGCCCTGCTCCAGTATGTCGATGATCTGCTGATCACAGCCCGTTCTGAACGTGACTGCGAGCGTGCGTCACTTACAGTTCTGTATTTTCTGGCCGAGCAGGGGCACAAGGTGTCCCCTTCCAAATTACAATTCTGTGTCCAGCAAGTGATCTACTTAGGCCACTTACTGTCCAAGAGGGGTAGGCAGTTGACACCTGACCGTATCCAGTTAATAGCGAGTCTTCCACAGCCCAAGACACAGAAGGAGGTACAAGCTTTTATTGGCCTCACTTCCTACTGCAGACAATGGATTCCTCAGTATGCATTTCTAGCCACGCCACTGATACAGTTAACGACACAGGAGGCAGCCGTATCGACTGTCCTCCCTTGGACCCAGGAACATACACTTGTTTTTAATGAGTTAAAGAAAGCCTTATGTCAAGCACCTGTTCTAGCAACACCGAACTATAGTAAGCCTTTTACACTTTTTGTCACAGAACGTGATGGTACTGCATTATCTGTTCTCACACAAGATCAAGCAGGACAATACAAGCCCTGTGCTTATTTTTCGAGCACATTAGATCCAGTAGCCCAGGCTCTGCCTGCGTGCCTCAAGTCAGTTGCAGCCACCGCTCTAGCGATCAGACAAAGTGATTCCATAGTGTTAGGACATTCCCTGACAGTACAAGTTCCACACTCCGTGGAAGTTCTTTTAAACCGAACCCAGACTCAGCACTTGACAATTGCACGTTTAACAGGTTATGAACTGACACTGTTCCAGCCACACATAGAAATCAGACGCTGCAACATTCTAAATCCTGCTACACTGTTACCGTCAGTTACTTCAAATCTAACCACACATGACTGTGTGGAAGTTGTTAACACTATGACTAAGCCAAGACAAGACCTGACAGACATTGCATTACCTAATCCAGACCTGACACTTTATGTGGATGGTTCATGTATGAGAACAAGTACAGGAGAACTAGTAGCTGCGTATGCAGTGACTACTGACACCGAAGTTATAGAAACACATCGTATTGACACCCTGTCTGCTCAAGCAGCAGAGCTAGTTGCTCTGACCCAAGCCTGCATACGTGCCAAGAACCAGAAAGTAAACATATATACAGATTCACGTTACGCATTCGGAGTCGTACACGACTTTGGAGTACTCTGGCAGGAGAGAGGTTTCATGACTTCTCATGGAACCAAGATTCAGCATGGTCTCCTCATTCAAGCTCTGTTAGATGCAATACATTTACCGACAGCTATCGCTATCATGAAGTGCAAGGCACATACGAAAGTCACTGACATCATTTCCCAAGGTAACGATCTAGCAGATCGAACAGCCAAGCTTACAGCTCAGACTCCAGACATTCCAGTTAACACGACACAGACACTCACTCCAGATCAGACTACTTGTATGACAGTTAAGGACCCTACACAAGATGTCATAGACATACAGTTACACGCTACTCCCGAAGAAATCAAGAAATGGTCTGAACAAGGAGGGGTTCAGACAGATCAAGGATGGTTGACGAAGGGAAAAGCCACATGGTTTCTCCCCGACTCTATGGTTCAAGTCATTATTAATACCGCACATAGTCCAGCACATCTAGGAGAAAAAGCTATGTTAGACAGTATTCAGAACTTATGGTTCAACAAGCACTTACGAGCTGCAGCCAAGCAGAAAGTCCGTACCTGTATGATATGTTGTCAATTCAATCCAGGTAAAAGTGTCCCGGTGGAACAAGGTGGATTCCAACCTCCTGACCACCCTTTTGAAGTCCTACAGATGGATTATATTCAGATGGAGCGATGTCGAGGTTTCAAGTATGTCCTCGTAGTTGTATGCGCTTTGTCCAGGTGGACAGAAGCATATCCAGTTCCAGATTATACAGCCGCGACCACTGCCAGGCAGTTGGTTCGTGAATTCTTTCCCCGCTATGGACTCCCTAGGGTCGTGTATTCTGATAACGGCCAGCCATTCTCATCCGAGCTCATGAAACATGTTTCCCTTCTGTTAGGGTACCAGTGGAAGTTCCATTGTGTGCGCCATCCTGAAGCAGCCGGTCTCGTAGAGAGACATAATCAGACTCTGAAAATACGCATTGCAAAAATATGTAAAGAGAAAGGTGTAGACTGGCTAGTTGCCCTGCCAGTTGCTTTATTTTTTATGAGGATGGTTGCACATTCCAGATCAGGTCTGTCCCCGTATGAGGTCGTATTCGGCCGCCCCCCAAACATGTGGGGTACACCTAGACCCCGCAGTATTACAGATGTTTCCAGTAATATGCTGACAGATTACCTAGCTTCCTTGATGTCTGCCCTACACTCTTGTCGTTCACAGGTTGCCGCCGCATTTCCAGACAACACCGAGGTGAAACCGCATGAGGTCATTCCAGGCGATCTGGTGTTGGTGCGGAATTTTGATCGTTCAAGTCCACTGGAGCCCCGCTGGAAGGAGCCCCGCCTCGTCTTGCTTACAACAAGGACCGCAGTGAAGCTCGAGGGGAGAAAAGGCTGGGTCCACCTGTCCCACATAAAGAAATTCCATGGACTACGTAAAAAGACTTTTGCCAAGGACTACCGCATTTCTAAAGACTGCCTAAAAACAGACTCTGAATTTAAAGTTCCCCTGTTAGAGAAAACTCCGCAACAGGAGTATAAAGAGAAGCTCCGGTCTAGTAAAATAAGTCAGCCAGTTTAATTGTCTAAGTCCCTCTCGGGTGAAACGGTTAGACAGGTTCCTGACATGTATGAGATAGACCCCCACAGTGAGAGAGTTAGTCAAAACTCTATAAAATGTATTATTGTTTTATCCTTTTCGTTATTTTTGAGTCTTATGGTCACCTGCACAAGTTATGCTTTATATTTATGTTTTCCAGTTTCACATGTAAATATGTTTTCTAATACTACAGTAGAGCACACATTTAGTGATCTGCCTCCTCACGAGCTATCCTATCGTCTTGCTATGCGAAATAATACATTCATTAGAATGTTACACTATTCACACCAGACCAGCAATGCCACTAATTGTTGGGTGTGTGGTCGACTCCCCCCTTTCCAGACACCGAAGGGAGTTCTGCCACTCTTTCCTTATCCGTTTTCACATAATGGTTTGTGTGGAGCATGGTCCACGTTAACGTCATCCTCCAATGATATGTCCCTTCTGAATAGAACATGTTTTCCAGACAAGCAAGGTCTTTCCCATAGAACAGGGTTAGATCTAGAAAATGAAGTATATGATTTGGGTAATTATTCTTCGAATTTCATGGTCCTGAATGTTCAGTCTGATACTACTCCAGATTTGCCTGCTATTTCAGTACTACCAGTCAAAGGCGAATTATGTGTCAGAAAGAATGGTTCCGCACATGTAGGACATAGTGATTGTACTACTACTGTCGAGTATCGTGACAGTGGGAAATCTATTTTCAAAGCCTCACGTCATTCTTATTTTGTTTGTGGTCAGACCGCATATGTTCGTCTGCCCCTCGATTGGGATGGAACATGTTACATTGCCTTCCTACTGCCACCAGTTTTGCTAGCCCCATCTGATTATCACAGAAACACGCATCTAGTACACGTTAGACATAGAAGGGAGACCGAGTCCCCAATTGTCGATCAAACTGAAACTACTCTAGAACAGTATCAAGATTTTAATAAAGGTTTCTTCTTCTTTATAGGACCTATCCAGAATAGTAAGTTAATACGTAGGTTAACCAGAACCCTTGAAGCAGTAGTGAATGAGACTACTTCCGCTCTAGGTAACTTAACTGAAGAGCAATCTGCTATGAGATTTGTCGTGCTCCAAAATCGTCTCGTTCTTGACGTCATACTGGCCGATAGAGGAGGAGCATGTAGAGTCATCGGATCTAGTTGCTGCATTTTCATTCCTAATAACGCGCCGTCTGTTTATTCAGCTATAACCAGACTTCATAAAATTGCCCATCAGTTATACCAGAATCCAGGCACCTGGACATGGTCCGGTTGGCTCTGGAGTATCATATCTGCCTGGGGATGGAAAGTATTGTCATTCCTAGGTATTGCAGTAATGATTATATTCAGTTGCTGCCTCTGTATACAATGTGGCCCTGCGATTTGCGGCATGTGTGCTACCTCTTGTATTCCTAGTCCTAAGTCCCGTTCCAAGACAATTCGAGACGAGCAAATGATGCTATATGAAATGATAGATGGTATCATGAATATTGATGTTTCCTGATGGAAAACGTAGGGCACAAGGAGGGAATGTGGAAAAGTAAATTTTGCCATGTTGTATGTGCCTACGTGTTCCCCATCTTATGTTATATGTGCATGATCGATATGCATGTATTCCCCTCTGATCGATTAGAGACGCAATTACAGTTGTGTCCATCTCTAGTATGCCAGTTTCCAGTCTTCGTGAGAACAACGAATATTAGGCCTATGTAAACCTACGTTGCCACATTTTACAGTGTGCACGTTAATTCATTGAAATTGTCATTGAATTGTCCCCGTTTCTAGGCCTCAAAAGGGCCCGGACTCAGATTCAGCTCCTGTCTTCTGAACCCTCTTGGAGGAGCGATACAGCCCCCACCTGCATCCCTGACCCTTAACTTATTTCCTGCCTCACAGTGCCCGGCCCGGCCTGGCTCTGCCTCACAGTCTGCCAAGAGTATGTTATGTTTCCAGTTATCAGTCCAGCCCTCCTTCTCTGCATTCCTAAGCTACTGAATCGCATCAATAGTTTCCGTCATGGTCTAGCTTTTATGTCTCCATGTAAGAGAAATACTGTATTAATATTCATAGAATATTCCTCGCACACGCAATACATATAGAATTATGCACGCACCAGTCTTAGAGTCTATTAGCCTTTGCCCTGATAACTTTTGGATTCTATCAACATGTACTCTAAACACCAGATACTAGATATGCCTTGGGTACATGTCGCTCTGACACTCCAGACTTTAGTCTCCTCTTCTAGCGCAGAAGTCATAGCCCCCAGTTCTCCCTGGTAACACGTCATTGCCCGTTTGCGCGCACCACTAGGTTAGAGGTCCCAGCTGCTCAGGTAGCCCCCTCCATGTTTCCGCCCTGTTTATGACATATTCTGTTACGTTTACATCACATGTCTATGTATACGCCCTACACACGCCTTCTTGTCACATCATTTTGCCCTTATCTTTCGCGACTGCTACGAGTCACGCCTACTGCTACGCCTACTGTATTGAATGTAATGCATTTGTTTTGATATATATACTATGGACTGTTACAAAAAGTTACCCTTAGGTCCAAGCGCATTATTCCCAGATCCTGCCCCCGGCAGCTGCCATCCTATTCCCATGCAGACTGTCCTGTTCCTATCCTTTATGCCTGATTAAAGCCTGTAGACTCAAGATACCTCGAATCCTGTCTCTTATTTATTGAGCTATCTGTTTATAGAGTATCCTGAAAAATAGAACCGGTAATTAATTATTTATTTACCACAATATGGTTACCAAACATTCAGCAATACTGTGCCCCGTATTTACGAGCTGGTCTAATGGTAGCATAACGCCTCGAGCATCCGGTCCGCCCATTTCATAGCGATATTTTGACCGCATCTTAGACGTATTGCAGTCCGAATCTTTGCCCTCAGTCAATATCACGGAAGAAATCCTTACCGTTTTCACGTGCAAATGTGGCCTCCGCTCACCCTGCCGCTTCGCAATGATTGTCAGATCGTCTACTTCAAAGGAACGTACCTCGGCCCGCCCCAGTCACGTGTATCTGGCTCGAGCGGAGGACGTCTATGGTATGCAGGTCGTGAGTGGCGGCCATCTTGGAGCGGAGGAAAACCTTCGTCTCGGCATTATACTCAAGCTGGCTTATGCTTAGAATCATTGTTTATGTGAGCCTACCCCAGGTCAATTCAGGTGTTATATTTGCCACTACCCCTACTTTAATGATTAAACCAAAAGTGGTGGACTGTCCACCAGATGGTTTCACCATACTTCTCACAGGGTTAGGACATCACCGAAGGGATTAATATATATCAATGCCCTCAGCGGGAACTAGTCCCTCATTATTCACAACCGAAGGGCCAAAACTCCACTTG
Organism: Lissotriton helveticus; assembly: GCF_964261635.1. NCBI lineage: Eukaryota > Metazoa > Chordata > Amphibia > Caudata > Salamandridae > Lissotriton > Lissotriton helveticus. Next base: position 650,620,956 of record NC_136061.1, read on the forward strand.
AATAGAGTGAAGTAGTTGGCCTGTCATCCGTCTCTTTCTTACTATACTATGGTGAAAACTATTGTACACTAGTGGCTTTATCAGTAGGTTCACCCCCCGAATTAACTCATGATTATTAGCTAGGATGTATAATGCATCTGTGTATACCTTGCTATTTATGTACGTTTTAATATTAAAGCTAGATAACTGAGAGTCTATTCCATTCAATAGTATCATTGAGGCCATGTTGGTCCGTGGCCTCTTCAAAAATCCAGCGTGCCTCCTTTTTGTGGAGTTTATTTTTCATATTGTACTGGTCCCCCCTCACTCTTTCAATCACCATCCAACGCAGGTCCCTGGGTTGGTGTTTCTGATTGACAAAATGTTGTACCAGTTTGGTCGTGAGTTTAGCCGCTTTTAGCGTGCTAAGATGTTCCTGGATCCTGACTTTTATCCTCCTCGACGTTAGCCCAATATAGTGCAGTTCCCACCGTCATGTAAGTCTGTAGATCACATTAGTAGTATTACAATTACTAAAGGTGTTTAAGTGCCAGATCTTACCACTGGTTCTAGTAATTGTTTTAGATTTACTGGTTAGTCCACAGACTGTGCAGCTCCCACATGGATAGTGTCCCGGAGGGATACTAGATTCTTTTCCCACTGGTGCTGAGCGAGAGAGGACCAGGCGGTCCTTCAAGCTGTATGACCGTTTAAAGGCAAATCTTGGTTGCGGCATCTGCATAGAGTTGGTACTTAGCAAGTGCCAGTGCTTCCTGATTATTTGACGAATCTTAGTTGAATGGGGGCCAAAAGTAATGACCACTGGGATACATTCCTTCTGCTCTTTTGTTTGTTTGATGAGCAGGGCTTCCCTTGGAGTGTTCAGTGCCCGCTTGCGTGCTTGTCTCACTACCTTTTGGGGGTAGGAACGAGATGTAAGTTTAACGGCTAGTTCCTCTGTTTGTTTGAGATAACTCGCTGTTGTAGTGCAGTTTCTACGATATCTCATGAACTGCCCTACCGGGAGGTTATTCCGCAGGACATCTAACCTGGGATTCTATAGGAATTCTAAAACGCATATTAGCAAGCCCATTATCGCCGTTTTATCAGCAATTTCCTGCCGATAAAACGGCGATAATTTTAATGAGGTTCCTTGCTAATATGCCTCTCAGTGTCATCATTGCAACAAGTAGAGTTGCCTTCCATGAGTAAAGGACATCTAGACAGAAAATCTGCACGTGTGTTTTTTCCACCAGGAATATGCTTGATCCTGAAATTAAACTCAAACATTCTTGAAAGTAATCGTATTAATCTAGGACTCACTTTATTATGATCTTTTTTTTATAACAAAAAAAACTAAAGGTTTGTCATCTGTTAATAAAATAAATTTTCTACCCCATAAAAAGGTTTCAAAATGTTTAGTGTCCCACAGACAAGCTAAAGCCTTTCTTTCGATGGTGCTATATCGTCGTTCTGTAAGTGAGAGTGATCTGGAAGCAAACCCGACTGTAAAATCCACACCATCTGCCATTTGTGTAAGTACTGCACCAAGTCCCACACCGCTAGCATCAACAGTAACAATCGATTGAATGTCGTCCCTGAAGGAATGTAAAGCAGGTGCAGTCACTATAAGTTTTTTTTAATTGCTGAAAGCTTTATTTTCAGACTCTTCCCAAATGAATTGTTCACCTTTCCTGAGCAATTTACTCAAGGTTCAGTTTGAAAAGCAAAAGAATCAATGAATCTTGAGTAATACTCACATATCCCAAGAAAAGACCTTAATTAGTCCTTATTCGAAGGACATGGACTATCAACAATGGCTTTAACCAGGTCTTGTTTGGGAGAAATACCAGCCTCAGAAATGTGATGACCAAGGTAATCAATATTATTCACCATAAATTTGCATTTCTCTTTTCTGACAGTGAAACCATTTGATTCAAGAATCTCTAAAACTTCTGACAATTTCGTGAGATGATCGTCAGAGTTCTTAGAATATATCAGGATGTCATCTTGATACGCAAGGACATTTATGCAATTACCAAACAATTTAAACATTAATTTCTAAAAGACAGAAGCGGCTGATGAAAGCCAAAAAGGCATTCTTAAAAACCTGTAAGCACCAAATGGAGTGTTGAATGAAGTTAATGAACGAGAGTCTTCAGTGAGTTCCAACTGATGATAAGCGGACTTCAAATCAAGACAAGAGAACATTTTGGCATCACCTAATTGGGCTAACATATCTTGAATTTTGGGTAAAGGAAAACAGTCAATAAGGATATTTTTATTTAAAGATCTTAGGTCAACACAAAGCCTAATTTCATTAGAGCCCTTTTTCTTCGCTACAACAATTGGAGCGACCCATTCAGATGAATTAAAAGGCTCTATAACTTTATCTAAACAAAGTTTCTCCAAATGCTGTTTAAGTTTATCTCTAATACAAAGTGGTACATTTCTAACTTTATGGATGATGGAAACTGCATCTTTTTTGATATAATTTTGTGTTCTAAATTGTGAACCAAGCCTAATTCGTCTTTAAACAAAGAACTATGTTTTTGAAAAAGTTGTTGCAAAGAAGGATTGATGACTGGAATGTCCACTAATGAAATGGGACATGAAGTACCAGGTCTCAAAACCATGCCAAATTTCCCTTGATCCTTCCATCCTAGCAAATTATATCCTTTCTTAGCTACATATATTTCAGTGAATATTGTTCTGTCTTCGAATTTAATAAAATCTTGAAAGAATCCTACCATGTCAATGTGATGACCTCCAGATGAAATAGTGTGTATATCAGGAGGAAGAAGTTGAACAGAATTCCAAAATTTGTCAAACAAAGTATCAATTATGAAAGTGACAGGAGAACCAGAATCAACGGTTACCTGAATTTTGACATCACCAATGGTGACATCACATAACGGACCACCATCATCGAAATCAGTGTCAATGGAAAGTACAATTTTCTTTTGTGAACTTTTAACCGTGCACACATTGTTTACCACAGAGTCCTCTACATTTTCAATGGAATTAACTTTGACAGAATTCTTATTGCACATTCTTGTGAAATGACCGTGCTTTTTGCAATTAAGACACAGCTTACCAAGAGCAGGTCAACTCTTGGTATTAGCTAAATGCGAAGGAGATCCACATCTGAAACAAGCGTTTTGCTTTTTTGAATCTTTAAAACTGTCCTTATTTTTGTTGAAATACTGACTTTTTGGTTTAGTGCTGAGAGCATTAATTGCTTCACAAACATTGTCAGATTTATTTTTATTCAGTTCTTTTTTAGATACTGCTGACCTTTCAATACCTCTTGCCAATTCAAGAGTTTCCTTTAGAGAGGGATCTCTACAACAAATACGTCTTTCCTGAACTTTTTTGTTATGACAATTGACAATTAATTGATCCCTAAGATAAGAGTCTATATTACCATCAAATTCACCGCCCAAACTATTGTAAAGAAGCGCTAATTTCCTCACATTTTGTACCATCCAATGCTATAATATAACTAGCAAAACCTTTGAACCATTGTTTCCATTTAGTCTTTGGAATACCTGGTTCCGGTAAAAAATATGGAGGAGTAGCAATATTTTGCGTCATGTTTTGAGAAAAATAATTAAGTTAAAACAATTGCACCAGCAGTAGTTTAGTAAAAAATATAGACTATTTTCAGTTGAAATAACAATAAAATGGTTGAACAGAGAAAATTTTCAAATGTTAGTGTGCACATCACTTAATTATAAATTATGAAAAATGAAAGGAACAATAACATAAGTTCCTGTGCACAAAGACCAAAGAATAAATGTGCCTCAAAACTTAGGTTAAAATTAAACTGTGTGCAATAAATTGTTTTGTGAAACAACCATAAAACTGTGCACAATAAATAATAAAATGTGCGCATCAACAGTAGAACAAATGTGCAATTAAAACCATTTGCGTGGAAATAAATAAAATATGTGCATCATCGATAATAAATACCATGAAAGTAGAACATACTAAGCTTAACAAAGATGTGCGCATCATCGATAGTGAACACAGAGAAGGCAGGGCGTCCTAAACTTAATGCGCAATGACAAGCACAGATGTGCGCATCATCGATAGTAACCAGAGTAAAGGCAGGGCGTCCTAAACTTGATGCACGATGATAAGCAAAGATGTGCGCATCATCGATAATAAACACAGTGAAGGCAGGGCGTCGTGAGTCTGATGCCTGATTTCAAGATGGAGGTACAAAAGGGGGTGGTGATGGACGGAGGATTTCATGATGAAGGCACGTTGCGCCGAATTGCGTGAAACGTGATACGTACGTATGACGTGAACAAGAGGCTGAGTCGGAGATGAGGATGGCCGTCGAACTTCACATGAAGATGATTCTAAGCTGCACGGAGGTAAGGCTGAGCGCTCGCGGGCTGATGGCAGTTGGGAGAGAAAGTCAGAATAAATGAAAAATACGACCTGAATGAAACCAACAAAATCAGCACAGTTCCGCTTCGGCACTCCATTTAAGCAAAGCCATAGTTCCAAAGTTACAGCAGAATCTGAAGCTCGGCAATAACTTCCTCACCTCGAATCCACTGACAGAATCTATCCCAAACATTCTAAGAACTACCAAGAAGGGAACAGCATAAACATTCTAAAATAAATGAAGAAGAATATAACAATATCTCAATGATTATATTTGTGGTTGATTATATGATTTTGAACACTGTGTTCCTGTTGGAAGGGAAGTGAGGTCTATAAGAGGTCGACATCCTCCAGGATATCTTTATGATTACATTTGTGGTTGATTATATTTGTGATTAAATTGTATTTTGATGCTTACATTTCATTTATGTAACTATAGGTTTTTGTTTTCCTTCTGTCACTTTTATTCTCTTCACTTCTTTGATCTTACTTCTTCTTTCTTCTCTTTCTTCTTCTCTTCTCCCTCTCCTTTTTAGTTTACGTTCTTTTCTCGTACATTATTTATTGTTATAAGAAAAGGGGATGTGTTGTGATTACTTCTTTCATGTCTCCTCCTTCACGTGTGGAGCACTGTTGGTTGTTCGTTCCACATTCTACTTATTGTGGGGATGTTCTGGGGTAAGCAGATAGTGACTGACTGGCTAGGGATGAGCCCCGCTTTCACCGCAGGCTACTTCTTGTTAAAATAAACTCTTATACTTACTTGGCCTGCTTCTGGGGTGTCGTCCTTTGTGCTTCCAAGACATTCCTGGAATGTTTGTGTTCAAGTTGCAAGTATTAGGGAGCAGCTGTTTCAAGGACGCCGATGGAGCCGGCGGTGCCTGCCTGCGCTCCACAGCAATTAAGGATTTGACTTCATTACTGAATCCAGTATCTTATTTAACAATAGCGCCGTAAACCCATCCTGGAGCAGTAGGTTTCCTTAGGTAATGCCCACAGGAGTTTCGCTGGCACACAGCACATGTCAGCTGATACGGTACGTCACTGACGCTTGTGCCACATATAACACGACAAACACTGACAGCCAAGAGAGGTGCTCCCTGGACCAGTGGTCGCAGTGGGCGGGAACGGCAGGGCATGGCGTGCCCCTACTTCTTTAATTCTGTAGATTCCGTTCCCCTACTTTTTTATTATGAACATGTGTGGAAAATTAGTACGGTTTGGTGAACATTATCTGCGCCATCTTGCCTTTTTCCCCGATGCCACACTTTTTGTCGTGCGCACCCGCCATTTTAGGTGCCTCGATCAGAACCACCCTTTTGCATGCCACTGGCCCCCAGCATAGCCCTCCGCCCTCACAAAGCCCGCACTCTGACAACCCCCGCTCGCACATGCCTTGGGTCATAAACCCCTCTTCAGCGCAGCTCTGCCTCAGAACCCCATCCTGTTCCCAGCGCGACACCTCCCTTCCTTCCTTTCATGGTCCCAGGCCCTTTTTTGACACAAACCCCCTTTTCCTGTGTGCCCGTTTGTCTTCCTCGTTCCCAGGCTGACACCTAGCTCTGCCGATACTGTTTATTGCCCCTCCCCGTACAGTAGAAAGCTTCCCTCATCAAAGGACCCCCGAGTTGATCAAAGCCCCCACCCTATGAGATCCGATCAAACCCCCACATTCCATGAATCGGCGGAATGTCCAGCTGCGAGGTAATCATCACCTGTTGTGACCGGGGTGGGGACTTCAACTGTAAATGTGTGTGGGAACGGGCCTGAAGGGGAGATTCGGAGGATATCCCTCCGTACAACAAAGCATTGCCAAGAATGTGTTGTATGTAATAAAGCAATAAACCTGTGTATAAGAGGCCAGGCCTCAGAGATGCGGTTAGAGCACCTCATGACGATACCTGCTGTCTGAACTGATGTGTTCTCCTCCGGAGAGAATAAACCTTGTTTCTTGCCTTCCCGTCTCCAGCGCCTGCCTCTTCATTGATTAATATTTCGTGGGTTAAAGAGGCGATACCGCCGGGCAAATATCGATTGTCCCTGACGTAGTTTTAACAATTGGCGTCCCAAGCGTGGGGCCCATCAGCGACTCGTGGATCCAGTGGGAGAGGTCCTGACGACAGAGTGAACGACTGCAACGATCGGGAGAGCTCTTGCCCAATAGACCCTCGTCTGGCAGCCGATCATCCGAACTTCACTGGTTCCGAACAGACCTCTCCCGAGTGATCTACGGTCCTGACTGGGAACCATCAGGAGTGCTGCGAGGAATACAAAGAAAAGAGGACGATCGGGCGCTGGATTCGGAAGACAAGAAACTGTCCATACGGTCCGGGTAAGGTCGTGTAGACACGACGAATCACAAAATAATTGTTTAATTGTTCAGAAAATACTAGTATTACTCTTTGTTGACCTATTTGGAGATTCACTGTCTGCACACGAAGAAACAGTAGGCTCTTTCTCTTTGCAAACAGTGAAGGATAGGTAACGCAGCCGTCGTGCCTATCTTTCTCCCCCACTGATTAATTATTTATTAACGGACACTGATTAACTGTTTTTGACCCCGAGCTACTGTTCGCGGATTGTTTTCTGGAGATTCTCTGTCTACAAACAGGAAAGAACAGGTTCCCCTTTGCAGATAGTGAAAGGGTAGAGGACGCAGACCTTTTGCGAATCTACTTATTCTCCCCACTGAATTGTTTTTTTATTTTTATATTGGTTCATGAGGTATTCACTGCCTGCAAACAACGTAGAATAGAAATATTCTGTCTAGTCTTTGCACACAGTGATAAGATAGGCAGTGCTGACTTTTTGTCCCTCGTTGTGAGCTGTCATGTCTGTCTTCTCCCCACTGGTCGATAGCTGGTTCAGCCCGGACCGTTTATTAGAGGTGGATCATCTAGCTCCGCTGGAAGGCACCCCTAATAAAGACATGTTCATAAACTATGGATTAGTTACCATAGCCTATAGTAAACTATGGCACAGGTATACCAAAGAAAATCAAGAGCAACAGTGGCCACTGATAGGATCCTTCGATCTTGATAAAATAGAAACGTTAGAAATAGCCCTTCGTGATAATAAGACAACGCCTATTATGCTCGACAGTCTCGGTATGTGGCGCAAAGAAGCAATGCAACGAAAGAATAGAGACGAGGACAGAGTAGGTAAAGGAATATATCGACAGGACGACCCCAGGACACAACGTCCCGAAAGTAATCCCCCGACACTACGCACAGGACGGCCAGACTTAGGGCAAAACCAATGTGCTTTTTGTAGATATGCCGGGCACTGGAAAGCCCAATGCCCGACTCTACTGAACGTGAGTAGGAGCAGAGGGCCGACAGGAATAACAGGCCGGCAGAAAGGGAAAAGGCGCGAGACAAAGATGAATCAGACTGATATGGACAGGCCAGATAGAACCACCACGTTCGATTATGCCCGATGGCACAGATTTCGCCAGGCCGATTTCAGCGACATGTTCGAGTCCTCATAGATCAAACGACGCTAAGACGGGAAACCCAGTCCAGCTCTAAATTTACGGACGACAAACACCGAAGAAAGCAAAAAGAATAATGTACACACGTGATCAAGCATTCTTACGTTTAGCCAAGTAGGGAAAAGTTTAGGGTATTTCAAGGTAAGGGTTACACAAGTATCCTTCGCCGAGAGGACTAGGGATATTGCCAATGTTTGAAAACCTACTACCTCCTTTTTCCGCATCCTTATAGGCATATAACTAAAAACTGCCCCATTGCTCTAGCGATAAGTATGCGCAGCATACAGAAAGAGATAATTATGGCCAATAACTGTTTTATGTTTGTCTTGGGTCTTTGTATATAATACTTGTACTGTCTCCCCGTCTGAGTTTGTGTGTACGTGATGCATGAATCTACGTCATCCCCCTGCCTGTGTTTCCGTGTTACTTAACTTCTGTTAACAGAAGCTTTAGCATGAAACAACCTGGAAAGAAAGGAATGGGAAAACGAAATCCGTAGGCCACTGATGAACTTGAACTTTTATTTAACATAACGAACAAGAAACAAATAACAATACGTAATAATAACACCTATTAATGCCCTAACAACAGAAAACGTTAGAAACAAGAACGGTAAACTGTAGAAAATGAAAGTCAGCAGAACATTCGCCCCCCCCCACTCTGGAACCTTCCAAGGTAGGGCAGGATTACGGCTACGCCCAGCCGGCAGCAACCCATATAAGGCGGGTCCTGCTGCCAACAGTCGGCCAGGAAATCGTAACATAGGGTGGAGCCGGAGGAGAGACAAGGGCCAGCGGGACCCAGCCAGGGGATCACCTTGACCACACCGGAGAGTTGTAGGGGGGGGAATGTCTATGTCCTCGACCCCCCTCTCTCTCTCCCCCAGTCCGGCCGCGGTGGCGCGTGGGAGTTTCAGGTAGTCCCGCCACATGTCTTCCCGGTCCGGCCACCAATGGCCAGGGACTGGGGCCAACTGGATCCGGCTGCAGCCGATAAACCAAGGAACCCGTTCAGGGGGCCAGAGCCAGGGGCGTCCGGACGACATCCACCGGAAGCCCGGCCCAGAGAAGGACGAGACACTTCTTTCTTTTCTCCTCCGTAATGGCAGCAGCAACACGCCAGGCGCCACTTGAATAATGGCTGCGACAACTCTGGGGGGGGAGGAATGTCTTGTACATAGCTCCGCGAAAATTAGTCCAGGTCGGGCTGGGAGGGAGAGGCGACGCGGACGAGCCTCTCCCACCTCCACGGATAGGAGGTTTCCCAGCCCCCGGCCCGGCGCCGAACTCCTCCAGCCAGGCGGTGGTGCCAATACCTGCGTAGCACCGAACATACCATGGTGGCGCCCCAGTACTTGCGCAGCACCGAACATGCGCCGCAGGTGGCCATACTTCCGCAGCACTGGGCATGGGACTTGTGGAGCACAGGGTGTGGAGAGACCATCGTGCATGCCCATGAAAGAGAGCGGCATGGAGTGCACCGGGAGAGGGAGACGGCGCGAACGAGTCTCCCTCGCCCCCCCCCCCAGGTGGGGGGCACCACAGCTGCACCCTAGCCGAATGTCCTGCTTCCACAACACGGAGTTCTATTTCCTTTTTGTCCCCAAAAGGGTCTCTTCCACTCTTGCAGACTCGACGAGGGGGGCTGCTGCAGGGCCTCAAAATGGCGTCTGGGTCCACTGGAAGGCGGGTCTAGGCCGCTAGAGTAACTTTGACCAGCAATGTAACTCGGGCGTTTGCCCACCGGGCCACGAGCCCCCACCTCCGACAGCACCCCCACAGCCTTGAAGATTCTACAAAAGTCCCAGGAGCCCTCGGCCCCTGCAGGCTTCCGGTGAGGGACAATTGCCTTGATCGCTAACGAAATAAGCATGACATAGCCACTCCTTCTGTTAGCATGAATTCTCGAACTGCCGAAAAGGACTCTGGTCCAACTGCCGGTTGTAGGAAACATTTTTTCCTTGATACTACTTCCGGACTAACCCGGCCCCGCCCAAAATGGCGCCGGTAACAATAGGAACTTACGAACGCCTCGTGGTGTTTTCTTTTGCTAAAAAGACTCGATGTTCCGAGATATGTTATGATCCTTTGTACACTTGACGGAAAAGAGGGAGGATTCACTCGACGAACATGTAAAAGGACCCCGTGAAAAAAGTTTTTCAATGTACGATTCATTATGATATTATCATGTCTGACATGTAACCTCGCTTATGACACACTCCCATGGTATACCTATAGGAATTTGATTACAACTAGTCCAACTGTGTTTCCAATTATGAAATGAATGCCCCTTGATCCCTCAACTATTCGATAGACGTTTTTAGTTCCCTGCAAATGAATAAATGAACCTTTTTAACATGTTTTTAATCCTACAAAATAGCCCCCCCCCTACTGTACGCACTTTAGCCATTGCCGTATCCGGCCAACCCCGATCACACTGTCCTATCAACATGCTGAACGATTGTGCAAATAAAGGTTTTCGAAACTATGAACGGGTATTGCATGCTTTATTTAAAATGTGGGATCGGCGGGAGAGTTTTTTTCTGTGCACCCTACTCTGCTCTCTCTTTAAGGTTAATAGAAGATGGTTGCCCAGCCCCGGATGGAGGATCGAATCTAAGACACGACACTCTGCCGTCAAATATGCGACTGACTCAGGGACTCGCGCATGGAGAAAGACCTCGACTTCTGGGGATGGGTAAAGCGAAACGGTGTAAAAGATGGAATATAAAGGATGGGTAAAGTGAAACGATGTAAATGATAGAATATTATAAAGATACGACACTCAAAGGTACTAGGGAACAGAGTTGACCGAAGAGCTGATAAACCTTAGAACATCACAGCGTTGAAAGAGATTTAAGGACCCCGATAGCTAAATACACCTACCAACTAGAAACCTCGCGCTAAGTGCTTCTGATTCTCTAACGTTTTCCTACTCACAGCCTATAAGGACACACTGCCCCCCCCCCTTGGCTCCAGAAACCACAACCCCAGGGATTCTATCCCGAAGAGATAAGACGAGTATGAGGTAAGTAAAAGACTTTCGTACCCGTGCTTTTGATATGCTCGAATGTTGTCCCCCTCCCCTCCCCTCTTTTTTCCCCCCCTGCAGGCCACATCGGAATCACGACCGAGGTATGGTGAAGATCTGAAGCCTCGCCATGTCTGATACACGAAGCGGACTAACACTGCCTGGTGGCACCTAAACACACCCACAAACTGCTCTTGTACCAAAAGAGCCAATAAATTGTATGACATGATGAAAGCGATCACCCTTAATCCGTATTGCGTGAATGGACACCTGTCACGTATGTCTGAAACTATGAGATGATGTTTGTGTATGACTGACGCGTTGACTTAACTGGTTAAAGGACCGAGAATGCAAGAAATGCGACACAATGGTGCCCTTTTTACTCGATGCATGTCCCCTGTACCCGGCCTAATGCTCGTCCATCCCAAACTGCATGCTTTCAAAATTCTAACACAGACCCGTAATGTCTTATGTTGTGTAATGCGCTGAATAGCCTATCTTAATGCACGGCCACTCCCCATGTCGCACGTGTACTATTTAGCCTGTTGTTGCACATCTCTCTCTCTCTCTCTCTCTCTCTCTCTCTCTCTCTCTCTCTCTCTCTCTCGCTCTTCCGAACGACTAGTACCTAAATTGGCAAACCGCCACCCCTAGTGCACCACCCAATTGGCTCCAAATACCACAAGTATTTGCTCAAAATTTATCCTAAATAAAAATCACCCTGACGCCGTGTCACTACCTCTCCTTTCTGCTAAAAATTGATGAAACCGAGATTTGGCCATAAGGGAAAGGACAGGTAAGACGACTGAGGTTCCCTAATCTGACCCGAAATAAGGGAACTACATGTCAGCGGCTCCTGTGTTATAAAAAGATGCCTCAGATAACGCGACCTTCCCCGTCCCGAATTGTCGCAATACCCAAACAGTAAAGGTGATCGAAACATCCTCATGTTCCCGGAACGCCCCCTGTTTCGTATCAGCTGCCCCAGACGAGAGTTATAAAACTGTCCCTCACCCCCGGTTGTAAGAGATGGGTCGATTTACGCCCTTACCACAGTTTTCTATGTCCCTAGTTGTTTCCCATAAGACCCCTGTCTTTTCTAATTAAGTAGTCAGGCCGTAAGAGGCTATGTAGGAACCAGAATGATGTTTTCAAAGTTAAAGATTAGACCGAAGTGAAGAAATCATTGCAATGAACCCTGTTGAAAGCGAAAATGTTTAGTTGAAAGGCAGGATGCATTGATAGAATGAAAAATGTTTAGCCTATGTTCGTCCCTCAGCAAGATACCTGTCAGACCATGGTGATAGCACACAGCACCCTTTTTAAATATAAAGCCCTGGAGAACGGTATAGCTTTGTAAGGCTCGTATTAAGAAGGTGGGTCTCCGTCAGAAGAACTGACGTAACTGTAATGCAATAAAAGGTACCAGATCTCGTCCCACGACCAACAAACACCAAAGAAATAGTCGTGAAGGAAAGTTATAGTAAATCCAGCAGGCCCATCATCAATCATTTATATGTTAGTTGTGAACCCTAATATAACGGACGTTTCAATATTTTTGCCTGGAGCTGGGAGAGAAATAGACTTATGTGATTACCTTCCTCTGCCAATTCTCTAAAGACTGTCTTTTCAAACTCATTTAAGGGTACGACTGTCGGAGGAAAGAAGGAACGGATGTGGGAGCACGTGGCCTGACTACAGACTATGGAACATCTGTGACATTGGCCAAGGCGAGACCGCGACAGTAAGGAGCTGCAGGACGAGGCACTGTTTTCGACAAAATGAGAGGAAAGGGCTGACCTGATGCCCCTGCTCGATGTTCAACGTATGCCGAAAAGTCCCCGCTCTCTGAACTCGGTCATGAGCCCGCCTACCTGAAATTTTCCGCCCCCCTAGTCTGTTCCCGATCTGGCCCTGCTCCATCCCCCTTTTTCTCCAACCTACCCTAAAGGACTGCTCACACGCACATTTCTTCCATCTGAACTTTTTTTTACAATCAACTCAAAGGACACAGGGCGAAAAGGACCTTTTTGACCAGAAACGCGAGGAAAAGGTCGTGCCCTGCAACGCGGGACCTAGAATAGAGCTGGACCCGTAGCTCCACCGCCAGTGCTCCACAGCGCCAACAAAAGACGACAAAGAATGCTGAGAACTCATTAACTTCGAACATTGACACCCTTAATTATCGTTTCTACTACGTCTCATTTCTCTCCCAGCCACCATTGTATTGATTATGCTCCAACCAAATATGAACAGAACTCACATATGTAATGACCTATCAATTTACATTCCGAACGACTATAAGTAGCTATGAAATGTACTCAATGCTCTCACTACAGAATCATTTTTGTCTGTTATTGCATTACTATGACTTTCCTGCAAACAAGTTTTTATCGATAGACCCGCCTCCTAAGATGAAAGATTTTAAAATGTAATGTTTATAGCTCCTTCACCTGGGTACCTACTTCTTTTCTTATGACCACCACAGTAGACATGAATAGGAAATAGGCCAGCAAGATGTCTTGGATATGTTAAAGGGAGGACTGTGGAAAATTAGTACGGTTTGGTAAACATTATCTGCGCCATCTTGCCTTTTTCCCCGATGCCACACTTTTTGTCGTGCGCACCTGCCATTTTAGGTGCCTCGATCAGAACCACCCTTTTGCATGCCACTGGCCCCCAGCATAGCCCTCCGCCCTCACAAAGCCCGCACTCTGACAACCCCCGCTCGCACATGCCTTGGGTCATAAACCCCTCTTCAGCGCAGCTCTGCCTCAGAACCCCATCCTGTTCCCAGCGCGACACCTCCCTTCCTTCCTTTCATGGTCCCAGGCCCTTTTTTGACACAAACCCCCTTTTCCTGTGTGCCTGTTTGTCTTCCTCGTTCCCAGGCTGACACCTAGCTCTGCCGATACTGTTTATTGCCCCTCCCCGTACAGTAGAAAGCTTCCCTCATCAAAGGACCCCCGAGTTGATCAAAGCCCCCACCCTATGAGATCCGATCAAACCCCCACATTCCATGAATCGGCGGAATGTCCAGCTGCGCGGTAATCATCACCTGTTGTGACCGGGGTGGGGACTTCAACTGTAAATGTGTGTGGGAACGGGCCTGAAGGGGAGATTCGGAGGATATCCCTCCGTACATCAAAGCATTGCCAAGAATGTGTTGTATGTAATAAAGCAATAAACCTGTGTATAAGAGGCCAGGCCTCAGAGATGCGGTTAGAGCACCTCATGACGATACCTGCTGTCTGAACTGATGTGTTCTCCTCCGGAGAGAATAAACCTTGTTTCTTGCCTTCCCGTCTCCAGCGCCTGCCTCTTCATTGATTAATATTTCGTGGGTTAAAGAGGCGATACCGCCGGGCAAATATCGATTGTCCCTGACGTAGTTTTAACACATGCGTCCCTGGACGTCAGAAATATTCTGTTCGTGGACGGGTGGGGAGCAGAAAAGGAAAAGGTCTCTGTCTCTTACTTCCTGCCCAGACAAGACAAGGAAGGTGTCCGCTTCTGCTCTGCAGCTGCCCCCTCTTTCTTACTCCTATTCCCTCTCGTTCTGTCTAACTCCTTCTTACTTTTCCGAAAATCATGAATCAAGAAATGGTTCTCACCGTCTCCTCCTGTCGTCCAATTTTACCCCTGTGAAATGGATGCAAAAAAGAAAAACACTTTTGCTGGAAATGCCGTTTTGACATTTTTCTATTCCAAAGTGCAGCCTCGGAAATAAAATGTTCAAACTCTGAAAAATAATTAAATAAAGCAAGATGGAGTGTTCTTAAAGTGGCCAGATAATTGTTTTCAAACCCCAACACATTAGCGCCACTTTACAGAGTTTGCCAGTAAAGCGCTACTTTTGTTTTCTTGTCTTTCTTTGAACAGCATTGTTTTCCTCCAGTACCTCCTACCTGGAGGCAGGGCCTGCGCTAGGCTTGGGCAGTGTGGGCAGCTGCCCAGGGCCTGGCACTCTGCCTGCCAGGATGGGCCCCCCCCACACAATGGCAATTAACACCCCACTAGTCCTCGTGTATGTCTGCCGATCAGAGTGAAAGAAATGCTTCACAAACGGGCTCATGGGAGGGGGCCCCCCATCCTGGGGCCTCTAAGGGATGGTGTGGGAAGGTCTAGGGGAGGGTACACCTCTCAGGCAGCCAGTTCAGAGACTTGACAGGGCGCCCATTGTCGGCACTTTAGCCCACACATGTTTAACTCAGCCCCCAAGCAATTCTCACACTTTCAGTTCGAAATGGGCTGTACAAGAGTTGCTTGGGGTAGCTGAGAAGAGGAGCTGCGGCCCAAGTGGAGTCTGCACAAAGCAGCTTCCCTGAGATCAGAAGGTGTCACTTATGTAGATTTCAGGGGCCTCCCACATTCCCTTTTGCCCAGGGCCCAGAAAATCCTAGGACCGGCCCTGCCTGGAGGTACTGCAATACCTGGTTGATGGGTGGATTGGAAAACTAAATGTGTTCCGCGGCTTTGTGTTCACAAATGTGGTCTTTTGAAACCATACTACTTACGTTTTGTAAGCATATAAGCAGTGGACATTGAAATGGGTCCTTTCTGGTCCTTTCTGGGCCCTGTAGTTATGTTCTTAACTTTTCAGGCACAAATACTTGTTGAATTCTGAATAATGACTATAAAAGCGTTAAGTTCACCATGTTCCTGCTTACATTTTACATGCTTTATTAAATCTTTCATTCCTTATGAGTGTTTGCTTTTTCCAGGATGTTGTTACCTTTTCTTTTAGGCAGCATATTGCTCTTGCCTAGTGTGTAATTTGAATTGAGTCGCATCCAGTTATTTATAGCAGGTCAAATTGGATTGTAGCTGAAGGCAGTATGAGTTTCTCTCAGTGGGGCAGTATGGTGTTCAGTGAGGGAGCAGATGTAGCACTGGGGGCAGAGTTGCTAAATTTAGAACTGGGGAACCAGGTTCAGCCTTCATGAACAGTCCCCCAGACCACTCTCCTGAGGGAGCACATTCCCATGCCAGACCTTAGAAGGCACCAGAAAAGCCCTGGTGTGTTACCACCAGCAGGTGGACCCTAGCAGTGGCAAGTGTGGGTTCACCTTGAAGGCTTACCCACCACAATCCATACTGAAGTTCACCTCCAGTCTTGCGGGCAGGCCTACGAAGTAGCAGACCCTAGAGCAACAGTGACTCTGTCACTGAGGTCACAGGACCCCTGAGAAGAGCTGGCTCTAGGGCGGTGCGACTGGTGTGACGGCAACGGGCTCTGACTTTGAGTGGGGGCATCGTATATTATGGTTTTAAAAGCACTTGCTACCTCCTTCCCGGCCGCCAGCTATTTTTGGCAATAATAAAAATGTCATGATAACTCTGATGAATAAACTTCTTCCTAGAGCGAGATCGGAGATTTGTCTAGTGAAAGTTTTGACTCATGGAAAGACACCGCAGAGGGTTAATGTGCCTGCTGCAAAGAAAATGTACCAGGCCCATCACAAAGTGCACATATTGTAAATAGGTCAGTGGGTTACTGCTTTTGTCAGTGAGATCCTTTTGCTACTTGCAGTTTATAAGTTAACATCCTAACAAAGAACACTGAGCTATTAACTTTCATCTAAGAGCTGCATACAAACTGCAAGGTATAAACTAGAGCATTGTGTTTTTCCCTAAGCCTTTGATTATCCTAATGTTGCAAAAAGTGTTATTTTTTATACAAATCAATAATGATTTTTAAAGAGAACCCCCAATCATGGTATTAAGTTTTAAATTCTGAGTTTGTGTTTCTCGAGGCCAATCACTATTAAACTATACTGTCTACTAGTATGGTTATCATGTGACTCCTACACCTTGTAGTCCTTTGTCTTATGTAACATTTCCTATACAGTCATTTACACACGTAAAATTGATTGTCTCTGTGTATATTGCTGACGACAGAAATGCCATGGCTCGGAAACAAATGGCTCTTGCTTCCGCTTTTATGCATTTTTGGGACATTCTGTGATTAAAATAAATTCACAAAGTGGAATATGTTTCTAATGTCAATAGCTCATATTAATCGTGAAATAATCAAGTGTATCCATTGGTTGAATTACATAACATAATAAGCTGTAACTGGTCAGTGAAATGCCACACAAATACTAAAGATTGGGATGTTTTGTGCATCCAGGCCACACCTCTAACTCCGCCCACTGATCCAATGCTCAGGTTATTCCCGCCCTCTGATTCTCCGCCCACCGTTCCCCTACTTTTTTTTCTCCGCTTCGACCACTGCCCTGGACCCCAAACTCAAATAAATATGCACATAAGCTACCCATAAGGATGCCACCCTGACCCTATATTTCATTGAAAAATGGAAAGCTTAGCAGCACACACACCAGCCCTTTCTCGAAAACTCCGCAGTTTGGTACCTGTACTGAGATCTGCATTCACTCGCCAAGTAAGACACAAAAGCCCAAGTATGTCTCCACGGTACCACCTCCAACATGACACGTCATAGTAGTGCTGATGAGCCAGATCAAAGCAAGGAACATACATCAGGCGCTCTGGCACCTTTAACCTCCCATGGTGGCCATTACCTTTGAGGCCCGTCTGCACTGGGAGCTGCCCTTACAATCTGGTCTTTGGAGGAAGATCAAAAGGTTACTGGACGAATAGTTCTGATGCTTCGTGTCAGAGGTGAGAGAGCGCAAACTGACCTAAATGTATGAGTGCATCACACTTACCTGTAGTAAGCACAAATCATGAGGAGAAATGCCATGAGTGCTAGTAGTATCTGCAATTATATTCTGAATGTATAGCTAATGTAGAGATGTAAGTAGAAGTGGAACTAATACAGAAATGTGTAACACTATATGATTTTATTAGATGTGATTATTCCTGAATCCATGTCGTGTAGCTGTTAAAATGTAAGATGGTATGTGGTTAAACGCAGAATGTGGTAGGCCTCAGGGCCAGAGCTAAAAGGGAAGGTGTTTCTTTTCACGACATAGATTGCATTAATGTTTGGTCATTGCATTAATGGGCCACGATTTATAGATGTGTTTACTGAATAATAGAATAAGAGTATTAACATGCTTTAATTAATGAAGAAGTTGAATGCTATAATTATTATGAGAAATGCTGTAGGCCTGAAATGTTTTAACATTGATTTACACGTACATGTCTGGGCCAAGAAATGTTGCAAACCTTTTTGGAAGTCTATGAGAGTTGGGATCTTGGCTGCAGATGTCTGTCTGCAAGAGAAAAGGGGGAATCCAATTATAAATAAAATGAATAGAGGTCTGTTCAGTAGACGGCCCAGACATGGAGGAGGGTTCTGGAATGTTTAAGGGGTATCAGCGGGCCGGAGAAGAGTCTGAGAAGCAAGGTCAACTCCAACGTATGAGGCCCAACACAAAGCAGCATGGAAAAAGCCAGAAGCTACACCACGTGAGGGGCGTCTCGCGAGGGGCGTCTCAAATGTTGTTGACTGTTTTGTATTAGGGACAGCACCCTTGGGTGGAGTTGAAGCAGATACCTGAGGACCCTTTAGAGAGCGGATGGGTAGGCAGAGAGGGGTCATGACTGGAGAACTATAGGTTTTCACCAAGAGACTTAGGGCCAGATGTAGGTAAATTTTATTTACCGACCTCTTAAATACCGAGTCATACCGACTCGGTATTTAAGAGGTCGGAAAATAAAAATACCGAGATGTAGGTAATTGCAGATGTGCAATTACCGAATCGGAAACAGTCGGTAATTTCCGATGTGGTAAATACCGACCAGTTAATGCCCATGCATTCCTACGGGCTTTGAAGCCCATAGGATTGATTGGGCATTTACCGGTCGGTATTTACCACATCGGAAAATACCGACTGTCACAAGGGTGCAGGGGGTGTCACTTTGACACCCTCTGGCACCCCCAAAAGAGGCTCGGGTGCCATGTGGCAGGCATACCTGCCCTAAGGGCAGGTCTGCCTGTCATATGGCATAGGTGTGCATGCACACATGTGCATGCACACCAGAAACGGTATTTTACCATCAAGTAGTATTTGATGGTAAAATACCGATGTTGTACTGCTTGTGGGACTCAGAAGAGTCCCACCTACATACCAATTTTCCGGAATCAGTAATGATACCGACTCGGTATTTTACATACTCGGTAAATTTACCTATCGGTAAATTTACCGAGTCTGTAAATTACAGGGACCTACATGTCAAATTGCTTTTACCGGGTGGTAACGGCCGAATTCGGCCGTTACCACCCGGTAAAAGCCTACCTACATCTGGCCCTTAGAGTGAGTGACTTCCCTTGGGGGTCATTCACTGCTGACACCTTTGTTAGGTTGGGATTTGGTTAAGTAGGGATACCATCTAGAGCAGGGTAGGGACAGCCTAACCTGTGCGTTTTCCTCCAACTTAAATGAAGGAGAGATATGCGTCAATGCTGATAGCTTTATTATTCTTAGAACTTGTGTTAGTAATTTCCGTTGCTCGTCTGAGGGCTTTCAGAGAGCACATGTATGTAGTTGGACCTGTGTATCTCGTGAATCTCATTCTGAGATGCCTGTATTTGCAGCTTATCATATCCTTACAATAAACTTTTGAAAGCTAGAAGTTGTTTGTGATCTTTGGGAGCAGAGTCCTTTATTGGGTGAACTAGCTTGGAAATAGATGCACTTTCTTCCTCAAAGACAGGCAACAAAGGTTCAGTCGACCAGATCGAGGTTTGGATCAATAGTGATGAGGTATCGATCAAAATCTCGCCCTTCCAGTTGGTAGCTATAGAGGATGGTTGCCTTCTTGAGGACGGTGACCTAGGCCAGGTTAGCTTACCCCAAGGCCCCTAGAGATCGATGATCGGAAGAACCGCCCGCTGAAGAAGATCCGGATGACGTGAGACAGAAAAAGCAGCAGTATCGGTCGAGAGTGAGTATAAAGGGTCATGCGTGTTAGATTGCGGTGTTTTTGTATTGTATCTATGTTGTAATGTCTGGCGGAGTCGAATGTCTGTAGAGTGACTGTGGAACAGGTTGTGAGCGCGCGCAACCGGTGGAAATCTTAAGTTCAAGGAGAGCTTAAGTGGTTCGGGTGTATCGGACACCCAGAGTAATTGTCAAATAGTGTGAAGGGGGTCATGAGGTACCATTGATCACCCGAAAGACCGAGATAGGGGGAACGTAAGAGTGAGTGCGTGAGTAACGGACGCTGGTCGGAGGTTACTGTGTGTGTAAGCAACCTATCAGAGAGACGATAGACATTTCGTCAGTTGTGTTGACAATTACATATAGACTGTGGACGTACAGTCGAGGGAAGTGACCGCTTGGTCGGAAGTAGTCATTTTTCGGTGTATGAATGGGACGCATGCATGACCGGGAGACGAGTTGAGAAAGGAGGGGTGCTGCTGCGAAGCGGAGAAAAGTGACGTCAGAAAGTGTCGCGACGTGATTGGCCGACCGGAGAAAGACCGCGCCGTGATAGGCCAGCTAGCAAAGACGTCAGAAAGGGTCGCGACGTGATTGGCCGACCGGAGAAAGACCGCGCTGCGATAGGCCAAGTTAGCAAAGCCGCGACAGGATTGGTGGATCGTCATCAGGAAGTAAACAGAGTAGCGAGGCTGGATATTGTGCGCATAATTATGAAGTGTTTTAAATGGCTGAGAGCGGTGTTTAAAAAAGAGAAGCGGGGATCGTATGAAGGGGAAGAGGCCCCGCCGGAGGGTACGCCGGCTCGTTACATGGCAGTGAATGTTGGGTTGCATACGATCCTTTGGATATCAGAGTGGAGTAAGATTACGGAAGGAAATGAGGAACTGACGTTCCCGAAGTACGGGACGTTCAGATTAGAGGTGTTACATCGATTAAAATCAGTCATGACCTCAATGAGACCCTTGCCTAGACCGACCCAGTTTGAAGCTCTTGATGCATGGATTAGGGCAGCGCATGAAAAGAATATGAACAGACGACAAGAAAGGGTGAAACGATCGGTAAGGGCAGTGCAGGATGCCAGGTGGGATGCGGATGCTAAAAGATGGAGAGTGCATAACATGGAAGTAAATAAACTGTACCCAGTGTTAGAGGTGCCCGGTAATAAAAGTCCCCTAGAAGAAGATGATGAGAGCGAAACAGAGGATAGCCTGATAAACAGATTATTGACAGACAGGCCACCCCCGTATAATAGAGCAGGGGGAGAGGTCGAGCAGAGTGAAGGAGAAAAGGGGGGCAATGCAGGAGAGCATGGACCGCTTCCCAGTTCAGAGTGGGATCCTGAGGCAAAGAAAGAGCTGTCCCAGCCTAGTCAGGTGCAACAGGTAGTCGGGAGGTTTGTGGTACAAAGAGCGCCGGAAACGGAGAGTGCCACATCCTACGCATTACCAGATGCACTACAGGTACCTGTTACCATAGGTCCTATAATATCGATATATGACCAAGAGAGAGCAAGAGGGGAAGAACGGGTACGGAAGGACAGAGAAAGAGCAGGGACGGCAAGGAGGAACGATACGATTAATTCCCCAAGTCAGATGCCGATACCCAGAGAGTGGAGCACCCCGATGCACACAGCAGGGGATCCAGAAGAGGACCCTGGGGGCCCTAGATGGCCAGTGGATCTGAGGGGATCTGGACGAAAATCCTTTCAAGAGCTAAATGAGTACATGAAGAAGTGGGATGAGGCAGTGGAGGCTCACAAGAGCATCATAGCGGCAGAAGCTGAAAGGGAAAGTCAGGACAGCAGAGCTCGGACTCACTGCGGGGCTGGGGAGAGCAGCCCGGAGTGGGACTGTAGAGAGAGAGATAGTAGGGGAGTCACCCATTGGGCCCGGAGTGGAGGTAGAACAGACCTGGAAAACGGGGGCCCCGGGAATGGGAGGGTGGCGCGCCCAATACTCAGTGAAGAGGAGAGGAGAGCGCAAGAGTACAGAAACAGCTTTAAGTGTCCACACTGTGTGCCCGGCACCAGAGAACTGAATGGGAGTTGTGAGAGGTCGCACCATAGTCCCTGTGATGACGGAAATGAGCGCAGCCCAGGGAAAATGGGGAACCAGGAAGGATCGTATCGGATACTGAGCGATACTAGGCAAAGGGAGAGTAGCGACCAGAGGGAAAATAACAGAGAGGCGTACGGTGAAAGGAGAGAAGAAGAAGAGAGTGGGCAGATCAAGAGTGGGGGTAACAGGCCCGTGTTCCATCACCTTCCAAGATCGGATGGCCGAGCATGGGACCTGGAGAGATGGGAGCAAGGGAGAGCACCCATTAACTCTCCCGAGCCCAAACGTAGAGCTCGGAGTTGGGATGGTAGGGAGACCAGTGAGCCCCCTTCGAAAGACATATTGCGAGCTGAGATAAAAGCCAAGAGACTTGATGTCGCCAGCTTAAGGTCAGACCTGGATGACATGATAGATGGTACCCTGCCTTTAGAAAGAATGGAAATGTATGAGCAAGATGAAATACTGTATATGGCAAAGGACATTACTCGAAAAGCGAGAGCAATCCATGAGAAGTTAGTCGAACTAGCAGGCAAATATATGGTGGACCTGTCAAGAACCAAAGCATTACAGGGTAACCACAGGCTACATTATACAGATCGAGACCTAGATGAGAGGAGAACGATTGGGCTGAAAACGCACATAAGGGAACTGATTACTGGAATAAGGACATGGAGGGCTCTAGATAAGTGGGAAGAGAGGTGGTCCAAGAAAGGGACCGGCAGGAGAAGCACGCTTGGTATGACACCAGGACTGCAGGGAATAGAAGCATACCCTTTGCGTGAAGTCGCAAATGGGAACTATGTGCATGTCCCTTGGAGTAGGGGAGATTTAGCTGCTTTTACCACCTCCTTCCCCAAATTGCGGGAAAACCCAGTGGAGTGGTACAAGCAAGTCGAGAGATTTGTAAAAATCTCAAAGGTCCTATGGATAGATCTGAACACGCTGTTTGACATTGTAGTACCAGGAGATCTGTGGACAGCATGCAAGGTTAGCGCTGAGTGGCCCACAACGGAGCCAGAGAGAGATGCTAAGACTAATGGGCCGTCCGAGATTGTGATGGCAAAATTCGAGAGAGTGATGACTTGGCTGAAAGAGAAAGTGCCAATGCAAGACATAGATTGGGTCAGAATAGACCGAACCAGACAGGAACCTAAAGAGACAGTTCACGAATATTACGAGAGATTGCTGAAGGCGTTTAAACAGTATAGCGGCTTGGATGTAATGGATCCAAAAGACATAGGGCAATTCGTGTCCAAGTTCGTCCTGGGACTGAGACCGGATATTAGTTTAATGATTCAGCAACACTCGATTTGTTGGCAAAGTAAACCCCTAGACGAAATACTGAGGTATGCCAGGTACTGCTGTGATGAGATAGACTCTAAGGCTAAGAAACTAAAAGAAAAGTTGATGGTGGTACAGATGCAGGCAGCAGGAAAGGGGGGACAGCAGCAACAGCAGCAAGGAACAGGTACAGGAGGAAAGAAGCAGTACAGTCAGAACAAGGGCAATGAGGAGAGTTCCACCTTTAGACCCAGAATAGACATAGCTGCCTTGAAGAAAACGACTAGGTGCCACCAGTGTAACGAGGTGGGGCATTGGAAACGCGAGTGTCCCTACAATGTAGAGATAGGAGAACAAGAGATAGAGGAGGAAGAGGTCCAGAGCGCGCCTACAAGAGGGGTGATGCCATACCAGGGAAAGGTGCTCAAAGGGGGGGGGGCTCCTCCCCGAGCCCAGTTTCCGCAACCTCCCCGAGTAGGGACTATGGGTAAGACCTATAGACAGATGCCCCTGTTTGTAGAGGGAGAAGAGTGCTATTATGTGGACCCATTAACCGGACAGAGAGTGGAAAGAGAAGACTGCACCCTCGGGGCAGCCTTGGAGGTGGACCAGAGGGGACCCTATGTTGAAGCAGAAGTAGCAGGGTGCCCCACGACATTTCTGGTGGACACAGGAGCCACTAGATCCACGATCAGATCAGCTGCAGTTCCAGACCTGCCCATGTCTGGAGAGACCATACAAGTGGTAGGGGTCGCAAACAGGAGAATAACCAGCCAATTGACAGAACCGGTACAGGTGAAAATAGGGAAGTACAGCGATGAGCACCAGTTTGTGGTTTGCGATTCAAGTCCTGTGTGTCTGCTAGGGAGAGACCTGTTGTGTAAATTGAATTGTACTATATACTGTACACCTCAGGGAGTGGAGGTATTGACCAATGATGATGACGCAGATTTCAAAGTTGCAAACTCAAGAATATGCGTGGAACTGTACCCTACTTTGACAGTAGATGAGCTCCCCTGGGACTTGAGAGAGACAGTGGCACCAGAAGTATGGGATTTCACTGGGGAAGAGATAGGATTGGTCAAAGGGGTGGACCCAGTGAAAATTGTAGTGAAACCGCATGCTGAGTTCCCAAGAACACCCCAATATAAATTGACTCCAGAAACGATTGCAGGCATAAAACCCGTGATCGAGTCCATGATTAAACAGGGAATACTGAAAGAAATCGTGGGTAGTCCATGCAACTCCCCGATTATGGGTCTGCAGAAACCAAATGGGAAATTTCGGATAGTACAGGACCTTCGAAAGATTAA
Organism: Lissotriton helveticus; assembly: GCF_964261635.1. Lineage (NCBI taxonomy): Eukaryota > Metazoa > Chordata > Amphibia > Caudata > Salamandridae > Lissotriton > Lissotriton helveticus. The sequence continues at coordinate 650,645,383 of NC_136061.1, forward strand.
TAACATAGTCGTTTCGTGTTGTCCAGTGGTACCGAATCCATCAGTGATACTGTTTCAGATTCCATTCCAAGCTGAGTGGTTCACTGTGATCGATCTTTGTCAGGCTTTCTTTTCGATCCCTCTGGACGAAGAAAGCCATTTTCTTTTCGCATTTAAGCTGGAAAATCGCGTCCTAACATGGTGTCGTATCCCTCAGGGGTATACAGAGAGCCCATCGATCTTTAACCAGCTTTTGAAGAAAAATCTTGAAAGTCTAGTGCTGCCCCAGAAGTCAGTTCTGGTCCAGTACATAGACGACCTCCTCGTGGCGTCAGAAACAGAAGAAGCTTGCAGGGAGGACTCCATTGCTTTGTTAAATCACCTAGCTGCCAATGGGCACAAGGTGTCCCCGGGAAAATTGCAGTACTGCCTGACAGAAGTGCAGTACTTGGGACACAGAATAGAGAAAGGCAAACGAAAGGTGTCACCAGACAGGATAGAGGCGATCATGAAAATGAATGCGCCTAAGACACAGAGAGAGGTCAGGATGTTCCTAGGGATGGTGGGTTATTGCCGACAGTGGATCGTGAACTTTTCACTGAAAGCAAAGCCCTTGCAAAAACTGACGCACAAGGAGGTGAGCGACCCGGTACCATGGGACAAAGACTGTTTGATGGCATTCTTACAGCTGCGAGAGGACCTGTGTCGTGCTCCGGCATTGGGAATGCCTGATTACAATAAACCATTTTTTCTTTACTGTTGTGAGAGAGAAGGTTGCGCGTTGTCTGTGTTAGTCCAAATCCATGGGAATGCCCGTAGACCAGTTGCTTATTTCTCGGCTACTTTAGACCCAGTAGCCGCAGCGTTGCCCGGATGTCTCAAATCCGTTGCTGCAACGGGTGTCAGCATTGAAAGATGTGAAAATATCGTCATGGGGCACCCGTTAGAGGTGTGCGTGCCCCATTCTGTTGAACTGTTGATGACCAGGACCAAAACACAGCATCTGACCAACAGCAGGCTCACGCGCTATGAGCAAGTTATTCTTGCTGCAGAGAATGTGACCCTCAAGAGATGCTCGGTTTTGAACCCTGCCACCTTGATGCCACTCCCAAATGATATCGAGGATGATGATGAATGTACAGACCATGACTGCCTCGATGTGACTGAACTATGCACCAAACCCAGACCCGACATCGTAGATGAGCCACTGACCGACCCAGACGAAATTTTCTTTGTCGATGGCTCATGTGTAAGAGACGAAGTTGGGCAGTTGAGAGCAGCTTATGCTGTTTGTACAATTGCTGGAGTTGTGGAAGCTGGGTGCCTGGAAGGAGTACACTCCGCTCAGGTAGCCGAGATTATTGCCTTGACACGTGCTTGCTTGGCAAGCAATCAAATTCGAGTCACCATATACACCGACAGCCAATATGGTTATGGGGTGGTTCATGATTACGGGCAGTTATGGTCTCAAAGAGGGTTCATGACCTCTTCAGGCTCTCCCATTCGCAATGGAGAGTTTGTGCGCCTGTTGTTAGAGGCGTTGCAATGCCCAGCAGGTATAGCAGTTGTAAAGTGCACCGCACATACCAGAAATGAGGACTTCGTTTCGAAAGGCAATAGATATGCTGATGAAGTTGCGCGGTATTGCGCGGAACAAGGGTACTCTTTCACAGAGGTGGAAGTGGGTGGAATAAATGTAAGAACTGAATTAGCCATGATATTGGAAACTGTCGATACTTGGGATGAACTGTCAAACATGCAAGAAAATGCTCCTGATTCTGAAAAAGAAACATGGGAAAAGGCAGGATGTGTAATGGGTGAGTCCCATTTTTGGGTCTCAGCAGACGGCAGAGCAGTGTTGCCCAATGAGATGGTGAGTCCAATGGCCAGACTCATACATGGTCCCGTACACTTAGGGAGAGATGCTATGCTGAGAGTGTTTAGACAGACTTGGTACAATCCTAAGTTTAGAATAGCAGCAGAAGCAGTGTGCCAGCGTTGTGTGACCTGCCAGCAGCTGAACGTAGGAAAAAGAACACCAGTTGCACTGAGTCACATAGGAAGGTCTGGAGGTCCATTCAATCGAATGCAGATAGATTTCATTGAAATGCCAAGGTGCAACCGCCTCCGCTATGTCCTGGTGGTTGTTTGTGTATTCTCCAGATGGGTTGAGGCATACCCTACACGTAGGTGCGACACCCTCACAGTGGCCAAGTTACTGCTTAGGGAACTCATTCCGCGCTTCGGGGTGCCGGCCTTTTTGGAATCAGATAGGGGAACACATTTTAACAGCGAGCTTGTGAAAATGATTTGTGCAGCTCTGAATATCGATCAGAAGTTGCATTGCAGTTACCGACCAGAAGCCTCAGGAATTGTGGAGCAGATCAATGGCACGATCAAGGCCAGAATAGCCAAAGTTTGTTCCTCAACGACCCTGAGTTGGCCTGACGCCCTGCCATTGGTTCTCATGAGCCTTCGTAGTACCCCAGACAGAAGAACGGGGTTGTCACCGCATGAGGTGTTAATGGGGAGAGCAATGAGGCTGCCATCTGTCCCAACTACTGCACTGTTAAATATCACAGATGATATGATCCTGGACTATTGTAAGGGGCTGTCTGACGCCATTCGTTCTGTGTCCCTTCAGGTGCAGGTTGCCGAGGTTCCATCGTGCCAGGGCCCGTGCCATGACCTGTATCCTGGGGACTGGGTCCTGGTGAAAAAACATGTGAGAAGAAACTGCTTGGATATTCATTGGCGTGGGCCCTTCCAGATCATCCTGATCACGAACACGGCTGTGAAGGTGGGAGGCCTGCCCAATTGGATCCACGCGTCACATACGCGAAGGGTTCCAGCACCTCGGGAAGAAACAGCTCCTCTCTCGGATAGACGCCCAGCAGAGGACCGAGAAGCCATAGAGGGGGCTAGCCAAGCTGTAGAGGTGCCAGTGGAAGCAGGGAACGAGTCTGACCAAGCTGAGGACGGTCAGTACAACAGCGAAACAGACGACGCTACAGAAGGAGAAAGTAGCTGGGAGTACGAGTCAGACACTGACAGGTCTGACAGAGAGCGAGAACAGACAAGAAGGAGAAGGAGTAGAAGGGCACGTGGAGAAGCTAATTGGCCGCAAAGAAGGAGCTCTAGCCTGAGGTCAACTCCAGAGGTAACCCTTCCTCCGATATCAGAAGACTCAGACCCGGAAGAAGGTGCTCAGGGCGCTGAAGCACCGGACCGAAGAAGGTCAAGAAGAGTGCGTGTGCCTAACAGAAGATACTCCACACCTGAGTGGACATATCTGGCGACAAATGTCTGTGAAACCGGAGACAGGGAGGATCCGAGCGGTGGTGGTGTCCAGTTCTGAGCCCATTGTCACCGTGGAAATACGACTGTTGGTACCCGGAGTCGAACAAGAAGGGTCACTAACATTCATGCTCCCCAGACCTCCCCGCCTCAGCAAGTTAAAACACATGTTTCTCTCAGAATTGCAATTCCCCGACTTTGGTACAACGATAACAGCACATGAAGAGCACAATCTTCGTTTGGAAATACTGAACTTTGCTATTGAAGCTGCAAGCACAAACCTGATAGTAGACTGTTAAGGACTTTGTAAATAAAGCGAGCAGAAAAAGAAGATTACCTAGCGCCCAGGAAGCAGAGAATATTAGGGAACTTCCCTTGAGTTGATGGAGAAGGGTTAGGGTTGTCTTTATTGAACTGTTAAAGGACTTTTGCGAAGAAGGTTGTCAGCTTCCAGTTGTGTGGATTCTAAAGACAAAAGGATTAAAAAGAGACTGTAAAGGAACGAGAAGAAAAGAACTTTTTGCTAAGATAAGAGAGAGCCATATTGTCTGACGAAATGGAAGCCGGCACCCAGAACCGCAGAGCTAAATGTATAATAGGTACACTAATAGTAGGAGTGATAATATTAATAGCTTTAGTGGTAACAATTTCTTATGTAAAGGGACATGAGGAAGAGGCAAAGGTAACTGATGTGAATTCTGTAGAAACGCTTACACCTACTGTTGCTGGTGAGAAAAGGGAAAACACTCAAGAGAAAGCGTTATTAGCTGCAGAAGCCCGCAGGTTACACGTAGATGAGTCCCAAGGAGACTTTAGGTCAAATGCTTATGCTAAACTTTTATATGAATACGTGGATGCCATGGAGGTTAAGGACTGTTACGTCTGCATGCAGTTGCCGGCGTCTGTAGATGAAGGCATTAGATACCATCACCTCCCGCTGACATATGGCATTACATGTAGCTTATTGCTTAGTATATTTTATGAGAGAGATAGTTTCGAATACTATTTCTCCAACTATGATTCAGTGTTGCCAGAAGTCCCAAATTATAAGCAGATGAACAAATGGGATTACTGGAAGAGTGAAGACAGACTGGCCAAGTTCTTCATTCCTTGGATTACCTTAGATACTTCACATGCCCGTAGAAATAACCTGACATGCAAGGTGTCAGAAGTCGAGAAGAAGTTCATAGGGCAGGTGGATGATCGTTACAGGAGACAAAAGATTTTGAAAAAAATCAGGACAATGGAAAACAGATTGGACCGAGGAAGAGAAGGCACACAAGAGAAAGGGTAGTAGTGGTCCAATAGCTTTAGATAAGACGCAGAGAGGAAAGCTATGTCTTCACCGAGCCAAAACGTATTATGAAAATGTATACGTGGGAGAAGTCGACTGTGAACATGCTTTCAATATAGAGTACTATACTAAAGATTTCCTGAAGGGAATGCAAGTGATTCCAAATGTGTATTTTGTATGTGGAAGAAATGCCTACGTGAGACTACCTGACAACTGGTATGGATCATGTTACCTAGCAATTGTCTTCCCCAAAATATATCATGCACAAGACTTAGTGATCATTGAGGGCAAGACAGCATCGAGGGGAAGGAGAGATGTAGGAGATGCAGAAATGGTTGGAGATGTCTTTGGAGCTATGTTCCCTCTTTTGGGTCTAATCCTTAATGATGTTAAAATTAGACGACTGGCAACAGTCGTCGACAGGTTGTCTGCCAGCACTGCTCAGTCCTTAATGCTGGTAGAAGGAGAGATGCAATCGATAAGGGCTATGGTTCTTCAGAACCGTCTTGCGTTAGATGTCCTACTAGCAAAAGAGGGCGGAGTCTGTAAGGCTTTGAAGGTCCAGGAATGTTGTACTTACATTCCAGACAATTCAAAGCCCCTTGAGAAAGTTATTAGGAACATAACTGATATTCACAAAGAGATCGAAGACTTGAGTAGAGAAAATGTCTGGGAAAAGGTGGGCCACGGAATGAGTGCAGTTGGAGGGTGGATTTCCACCCTAGGCAAAAGCTTTGTGTGGTATATACTAAAACCTATCATCATAATATTGATCTGTGGGATCATAGTGTGGGGATTGGTGAGGGTATTCAAATGGTACCGAGCAAGAAGGTCAGAAAAGGCCCAAAGAGAGCAGCTGCAGAGATTGGCTGCCATACAAGATAATCAGTACAGGAGTCTGAGGGCTCTGGAAGCGCAGAGACAAGTTATGCTAGCAATAACTACAGTTTAAATGTTAGTGATGACCCCGAGAGGTCATCAAAGGGGGGAACTGAGAGAGCGCAAACTGACCTAAATGTATGAGTGCATCACACTTACCTGTAGTAAGCACAAATCATGAGGAGAAATGCCATGAGTGCTAGTAGTATCTGCAATTATATTCTGAATGTATAGCTAATGTAGAGATGTAAGTAGAAGTGGAACTAATACAGAAATGTGTAACACTATATGATTTTATTAGATGTGATTATTCCTGAATCCATGTCGTGTAGCTGTTAAAATGTAAGATGGTATGTGGTTAAACGCAGAATGTGGTAGGCCTCAGGGCCAGAGCTAAAAGGGAAGGTGTTTCTTTTCACGACATAGATTGCATTAATGTTTGGTCATTGCATTAATGGGCCACGATTTATAGATGTGTTTACTGAATAATAGAATAAGAGTATTAACATGCTTTAATTAATGAAGAAGTTGAATGCTATAATTATTATGAGAAATGCTGTAGGCCTGAAATGTTTTAACATTGATTTACACGTACATGTCTGGGCCAAGAAATGTTGCAAACCTTTTTGGAAGTCTATGAGAGTTGGGATCTTGGCTGCAGATGTCTGTCTGCAAGAGAAAAGGGGGAATCCAATTATAAATAAAATGAATAGAGGTCTGTTCAGTAGACGGCCCAGACATGGAGGAGGGTTCTGGAATGTTTAAGGGGTATCAGCGGGCCGGAGAAGAGTCTGAGAAGCAAGGTCAACTCCAACGTATGAGGCCCAACACAAAGCAGCATGGAAAAAGCCAGAAGCTACACCACGTGAGGGGCGTCTCGCGAGGGGCGTCTCAAATGTTGTTGACTGTTTTGTATTAGGGACAGCACCCTTGGGTGGAGTTGAAGCAGATACCTGAGGACCCTTTAGAGAGCGGATGGGTAGGCAGAGAGGGGTCATGACTGGAGAACTATAGGTTTTCACCAAGAGACTTAGAGTGAGTGACTTCCCTTGGGGGTCATTCACTGCTGACACCTTTGTTAGGTTGGGATTTGGTTAAGTAGGGATACCATCTAGAGCAGGGTAGGGACAGCCTAACCTGTGCGTTTTCCTCCAACTTAAATGAAGGAGAGATATGCGTCAATGCTGATAGCTTTATTATTCTTAGAACTTGTGTTAGTAATTTCCGTTGCTCGTCTGAGGGCTTTCAGAGAGCACATGTATGTAGTTGGACCTGTGTATCTCGTGAATCTCATTCTGAGATGCCTGTATTTGCAGCTTATCATATCCTTACAATAAACTTTTGAAAGCTAGAAGTTGTTTGTGATCTTTGGGAGCAGAGTCCTTTATTGGGTGAACTAGCTTGGAAATAGATGCACTTTCTTCCTCAAAGACAGGCAACAAAGGTTCAGTCGACCAGATCGAGGTTTGGATCAATAGTGATGAGGTATCGATCAAAATCTCGCCCTTCCAGTGGCTCATCAGCTGCACGAGACTGCTCGGTCCTTATACAGAGTCGATGTTAAAAGGTAACTTAATCAATGCCTACCAAGTCTTGCGCAAATGCCATTGGGCACCGGTGTGTCGTATATGTGTGTTACACCTTGTCGTTTATTCCTGTAATCTCGCCCTCTGTATAACTCGGCTACCCTCATAATTGTGTTATTGTGTATTTTGCTATTTCCAAGACTTGTGCTGTCGTCTGCTTTGTGTATATTCAGACTTGTGTGCGAACTAGGCTGTTTCCCCAGACTTTGCATGTGCCTGAAACTTGTTATTTTTCGCCTCGTGCTATGTTTGCCTTGTTACTGTATTCAGTTGAAGTCAGAATACCAGCCTTTATTTTCCAGAGACACGTCTCCAGACGGAGAAGTCCGTGTACATGTGCACACACGTTCAGCTAAACTAGGACCGACAAACCTGCAGGCCTCTAGCATGCAAACATTTCTCTTAGTGCGCACGCGGGCCATGCCCACTCCAGATGGCTCCGGTCTCTCGCTGCCTGTTTCCTGCTGTGTCATTTATGACGTCCCTATTGCGCATACTTTTTCTGAGAAATCCCTTTGAGGAGTCCACAGTTCACTTGTCTCCCCTCGGGTCCGGGGTTCCTCCCACACAAACTGCATTATACCGGCTGCTATCTGCCTAGCATGGACACGCTGTGCCTGCCAAAGAGTCACCTCCCCTCTGCTGAAAGATAAGTCACAGGCGTGTACTCCAGGAGACACGCGTTTATAGCAGCACACCAGCCTCCTGCCTACCGAGACAAAATAAAACAACTACCCCAGCGGTTTGCTTACAGCCTGGGGACGCGGGGACCTCACCCGCTTGCCTACAGACTCGCCACGCCCCATGACCACTCTCTCCTACCCACAAATGCAAGAGCAGCCAGGCTTGTTGAGTAAATACCAACAAATTGAAGGTGAGGAATTAAGTTTATTCCAAGAAATGAAGCATTCCCTGCATACAGCTCCAGCAGCAGACCAAGCATAGCCAGTAACTCACAATACAGTTAGGAGATGCAGTGTAACAGTAAGCAACTGAAGATGGTCTCGAGTGATGCACAATTAAACAATAATATCACTCGAGGCCAAACTGTATGAAAACAATGGCACGAGTCGGCGCGAGTCCATGTGATGAACAACCGAGGAAAACCTCGCATCAACATGCCCTCGCGCTGACTCGCGCACAATACAACACACCTTTCCCCCTTAAAGAGGGAGAAAAAAAAAAAAACAAAAAAAAACATAGAACTACATTTTTCTGGTAATAAAAGCAACAAAATCTGACAACCACTTAGGTTGCTTAGTGATTCTTTTAGGTAAGGAGATATTCTGGCCAGTAACATCTTGGTTGATGACATTTATATCAGAACAGGCAGCTACATTTGAAGCATTATCTTGATTGGAAAGGTTACTATTAGAACAACAAGGTGAAACGTCTGCAGTGTGAGAATCCTCATCCAAAAAAGACAAATCAGGATGATGTTCAGAAATGACCTCCTTGCGGTAAACATCCTTGTCTGCCTTGAGGATGGCAATTCTGCTCAGATTCCAAACTTTATTATTGGATAATCTGACAGAATTTTTTAAAACTTCTGAGACTTCAAAAGGCCCCATAAATGAACTTTCACCTTTCTTAACCTTCCATGGCTTCTTGACCTTTACCATCATGCCCACTTCTACCTTGGGATCTTTTCTTGACCCGCATTTCTCATCAAAATATACTTTGTTCGAACAATGGGTGCGAACGAGGTTTTCTTTGACCACACCGAAATCCACATTCGAAGGAGTGGACTTCACCAACCACGAGGGGTTCACCTTTGTCCTGGGTATTCTTCCTCTCATGATCTCAAAAGGAGAATATCCAGTCATTGAGTTGGTGGTTGTTCTGTACATCCACACCTTCTTAAAAATTTCTACCTCCCATGTTTTATCCTCATTACTAGTGATTTGTATGGCCCCTTTCAGAACCCTATTGAATCTCTCTATAACCCCATTCCCACTGGGATTGTATAAGGAAGTAGTAGAGTGAACAATGCCAAGTCTTGAAAAATAATCATTGGCTTTCTTGGAGATAAATTGTACACCATTGTCTGATATTATCTTTACGGGAAGCCCTTCCTCAATAAAAACTTTATCTAGAAAACACAGGACAGAATCCGTATCTATTTTCTGGACAATTTTGATGATGGGCCATTTAGAAAAAATGTCAATAGCAGCTATGACATACTTGGATTCACAGCCAATGGGACCCATAATGTCTATGGCAATGGTTTCCCATGGATTATTAGGAATACTGTGTGTACTCATATTGGGTTTCAAAGTAACCAAAGACTTATCAGAATTGGCACATATTACACAATTTCTGACCAATCTTTCAATAAACATGTCCATTCCTGGCCACCAGAATAAATGTTTAACTTGTTGCTTGGTTCTAACCATGCCACTATGGCCTTCATGACCCTGTAATGCTATAATTTTCCTTACACCCACTGGTGGTATGATGCGCTCACCCCTTTTTATGATGTCCCCACAACATGAAAGTTCCGACCTTACTTCCCAAAAGCTCCTCAATTCTGGACTCAAACACTTCTTTTCAGGCCATCTATCAACTATATACCTGGCAACATTTTTCAAAATGTCATCACTCTCAAAATTCTCTTTCCACAAGGTCTGATCAATTGAAATAGGGCCCTCATCATGTATCATGGCAATCTGGAAATTGTCCCAATCATTATGCAAATCCTCCTGAATAGGTAAAGGCATCCTGGACAAGAAGTCCGCAGAAACATTCTCTTTTCCTGGTAAATATTGTATGTTATAAATAAAATCCTGCAAACGCATGGACATACGTGCAATACGTGCTGAAGCCCTTAACATACCTTCTGTAGTGAGTAACCTTACTAACGGTTTGTGATCACTCCTAAGAGTACATTCCTTACCCCAGACAAACACCCTAAAATGTTCTAACGCCCAGATGCACGCTAGAGTCTCTCTCTCTATTGTGGAATACTTTTCCTCAGCAGGAGTAAGTGCCCTTGAAGCATGTGCAATAATAACTTCTTTTCCCTCTTTATTCTTTTGCGAAAACACAGCTCCTAGACCCTTCGCGCTAGCATCCGTAGTAATAATGTTATCTAAACAAGGATCAAAACAAGATAACGCACTTGCAGAACATATTGCATTCTTTACATCACTGAACTCTTTCTCACATTCATTGGTCCATTCAAAAACAACCCTATTTTTAATTAACTGTCTGATATTATATGTTCTGCACGAGAAATCAGGTACATACCTAGCGTAGAACTCAACTAACCTTAAGAAAGATCTGACGTCATCTTTAGATAACGGATGAGGAGCCGATTTAATAGCTTCCAAAAGTGATGGTTTAGGTTTGATGCCCTCTGCACACAATTCATGGCCTAGGTAATTCACGGAATGAACACCAAACTTGCATTTCTCATGCTTAATAGTAAGGCCATGTACATTAAGTGCGCTCAAAACTTCTTCTAAAGCTGTAATATGTTTATCTTTATCATCATTGAACACCAAAATGTCATCTTGAAAGCAGATGGCACTTTTGCACTCTTTCAAAATATCTTGCATGACCCTCTGGAAAATTGCTGCAGCGGATGCTAATCCAAAAGGCATCCTATTGAATCTGAAGCACCCAAATGGTGTAATGAATGCTGTCAAATCCTTACTCTTCTCACTCAACTCAATCTGATGATATGCAGCAGATAGGTCAATTGTTGAAAAAATATTAGATCCCCCAACTACAGATAACATTTCAGAAATGCGAGGAAGGGGAAATTGGTCTACAAGAATATTATTATTAAGATGGCGAAGGTCAATGCATAATCTCACTTTGCCATTGGCCCGCCTGGCAACCACTATGGGCGAAACCCACTCAGAGGACTCTATTCTCTCTATTATTCCTCCTTCTACTAGAGCATTCAATTCATTCTTAACTTCCTCTCTGACAGCAAAGGGAATATTACGAGCCTTATGTATTTTAGGACAGGCGTTGTCCTTTAAACGGATCTCATGTTTAAAGTTGGTTAATCTTCCAATGTCTTTAGAAAAAACATTTGGGAATTTACTTAACATCAAAGAAGCAATACCATTTTGTTCATCAATCAGCATCACTGGAGTAGGGCTATTTGGATTCAAAACAATATCAAGTTTTCCAAAATCAAACCAGCTAAGAACTGAAGGACCTCTCTTTGATACATATAATTTTGCAATGCATTTTCTGTTTTTAAATCTGAAAACTAAGGTTCTGAAACCTAAAATGTCTATCCTTCCCCCAGAATATCCTTCAGGATTGATATCACTCTCTTCTAAATGACTACCAAGTCTAGGTACAAATAACTTGTTCCATACAGATTCGCACACTATGGAATATGGTGATCCAGAATCTGCATACATGTTAATCTTTACACCACCAATAACCATGTCGCACAATGGTTTTTTCTTTATGGAACGGTCATTTACATTCAAAACTGCGGTATCTTTTATGTTCAAAACAAACAAACAGTCGTTGGGTTCATCTGTAAAATCATCCTCATCACTATTCTCATTCAACTCAATACACTTGACTTTTTGATTTACGTTTCCTCTTCTGCAAGCAGAAGTGAAATGTCCTTTTAACCCACATTTTGAACATTTTTGTCTCAAACCAGGACAAGTCTTATCATTTGCCAAATGTGATTTGCTGTTACATCTAAAACACTTCAGATTACTTTTTGAAATTTCAGCATTAGATTTGGAAGAGAATGTTTGTTTCTTTCTGTAAATATCCCTATTATTACTGTCATACTTTTGATTGATTTTGGCAACCATATTCTTACTCACGGAAGTTTCCTTCCCTTTAACCTGTAGTGCACTTCTACAGGAAAGTTCAGCTTTTCTGACAATAGACAATACAAAGTCTAAATTCTCATCACCATTAATCCAAAGTCTCTCCTGTATAGTTTCATTTTTAGAGTGCATGACTACTTGGTCCCTAATAAAATCTTCTTGTAGATTACCAAATTTACAATCTAAAGCTAAAGTTTTTAGAGAAGAAACAAAGTTATCCACAGTCTCTTCACTCAATTGTTTTCTCTGAAAAAACTTGAACCTTGAAATTCCTATACACACTTTGGGAGAACAATACTTATCAAAATCATATACTGCCTTGTTAAATACATTCATGTCACCACTTGCTTGTGATATAGGAAGTTGATTGAAGGCTCTTAATCCTTCTGGTCCTAAACTGTGTAAAAAAATACCTTTTTTTTTCAGGAGCTTTCATTTTTCCACTTGCATCTAAAGTCTCAATATAGTTTAAGAAATAGGCTTTCCATTCAATCCATGGCATACAAGGAGAACTACCAGCTGACCAATAACTTTGTGGGGTGCAAGTGTATAACCTTGAGCACACATTGTAACAGAGATAATAATTTGTTAATGGCAAAATAATAATAGAATAGTCCCCTTTTTTTTTAAATCCAAAAAGAGTTGCAGAGAAGAAAAAAAACAGTCACATAGGATAACAGAAAAAATTATTTAAGAAAATTTTCTTGTGTTCATATATCACCATCTAACTGCTTCTCTGCCCTTTAAGTAATTTCACCATTCGTTTGTTGCTGTGTCTTTGACGTTTTTATGCTCAGTTAATCGAATAGATGTCTTCGTTTTAAATAAAGCGGTGAAAACGAAGTCACCTTGTCAGTTGTGCCAAGGATGGTAACCCAATAGCAAGCGGCGTCTTTAATTTCTACAGGAAATGCAGAAATGACCTCCGTTTTAGCCAATCAGCCTCAGCGTAGTTTCCTTTAGTGAGCAGCCAATACGCGTGTAGGAAGGATTATCCAGCGCGATTAAAGAAATGAGGCGCGCACCTTCACACGCAAGCGAAACAAAGTCGGCTTTTACGATGGAAACTCTGTTCCTCAAGTCGCTCGTCAAATCTGCTCTTCGGAAGACTGTGAACTGCATCCAAAGTAAGTTGAAGCATGAAAGAATGCTTTAGAATGCTTTTCTTTATTTTTTTTTCCAGAAGTCGGAAAAATGAAAAAATCGTAAATAAGTATAAAAATGTACAGGAAATGCCTCCTTAAAGAACAGGTTCAGTGCTCCTCGCTCGTCGCCAAGTTTGTTGAGTAAATACCAACAAATTGAAGGTGAGGAATTAAGTTTATTCCAAGAAATGAAGCATTCCCTGCATACAGCTCCAGCAGCAGACCAAGCATAGCCAGTAACTCACAATACAGTTAGGAGATGCAGTGTAACAGTAAGCAACTGAAGATGGTCTCGAGTGATGCACAATTAAACAATAATATCACTCGAGGCCAAACTGTATGAAAACAATGGCACGAGTCGGCGCGAGTCCATGTGATGAACAACCGAGGAAAACCTCGCATCAACATGCCCTCGCGCTGACTCGCGCACAATACAACAAGGCTCTTGCCCAAATGCACTGACTGACACACAGCAGAGACACATACTGTATGCAAGCCCACATGCAGTACAGGGCGACCTACCTCCAGCAACTGATATGTACCGCACAGCGGCCCCCAGCTTAAATCCAGGCACACTGAGCAGACCAGAGTTCAGCCTATGCACTCATGGAAAGCAGCCCGGGCTCCTGCTTTCTGAGACATACACTACACCCATCACTCAGGATCAACGCTGTAAGGCCAGTTTCCTGCCTACAGAAAAGCATTTACATTACCCTGCAAGGGAAGCCAGAATATCAGCCATATGTACTGTATCTAATGTCCTGCCTGCAGCAGGGGCACTGTCACATCCTCCAATATTTGTCTGAGAGCAAACAAGTAGGACAATCGACCCAGTCAACCACTTGAGAATCCATAGATGGCCACCAATAAAATTGTTTTAAACATTTAACTGATCTGTTAACACCTTAAGGACCCTCATGATCCATGTTGATAAGTGTTTTTCCAAGCACAGTGAGTGGAATAAACCTGTCATTATGCATGAACATATCATTAACAACTGAACGTTACCGTGAAACCTGAGCAAATGTTTTAACTGCATCATCTGAGTTCCTCTCTTTGGGCCAACCTACTTCTAAACAAGCATTTGCAATGCAATAGGTCTCGCATTACTGAAAGTTTGAGCTATTGCTGTTGCAAACAAAAATGCAATGCCAATAGCTCAAACTTTCAGTAATGCGAGACCTTTTGCATTGCAAAAATGTGTGTTTGTATAGTACCCAGTATGATCCAGTTGGTCTATGTGGACATTTTCGCATAAATAACCAAAGTACGAAAGATACATGCCCCATCTCAGAATAACATTGATTCTAACAAACCCCTCTGAGACGCAGGCTCAAATGCTACAAGAAAGTGTGAGTAATGTTAGGATCTTATCCTGAAACTAATTTGAATAATAGTATAAAAGATTTTTCATTATGTGCAATGCATCTCACTAAACTATATATAAAAGGGGCTAAATCCATAATTTACATTACATACAAAGGCAGCATTCCCTTCAAAGCTGCAGATGCACAGGAAAAAAAATGCTTTCAGATACCTACAGTAAAATAGCCGACTATTTAATAAATGATAAACCTGCCTCTCCCAGATCTAACTTGACATCTTTTGGGCACCGGTCTCCGTTTCGGTGTCGACACTGTTCATAATTCAAAATCCTGGAAGGAGAAGGTGTGCTTTATTCTCAATTATAGCGTGGGAGCCCGTCTGTACCGCCCACTGAGGACTAAAACATCTCGTGGCACTGGGAAGAATGCTTTCGGATATGTATATATATATATAATATATTAATTAGCGCAAGCGAGACTTTCCAACGCAGGTGGTGCTCATGGACACCTTGAAGGAGGAGCCCACTTTAAGAACTATGGGAGAGGGATGCGAGCATTTGGAGTGCGGCACTTGATGAAGGCTCACGCCGAAACCGGTCTGCCCGTTTTCCAATAAAGCACCCTGTTTTGAAGCCCTGCAGAGTCCTTCTTCTTTGACCTGGAGGTTAAAGTTTTGATTTGATATATATATATATATATATATATATATGGTGCCTGTGTGTTACAGGGGTATCTATGAGGTCATGGCAGGTTGGGGCCCTCAGGTTGGTGCAAAGTGCCAAAAAGTTTGGAGTCCAGGCGGGAAATGAGTGAGTTGCTAAATCCCACAGAACCTCATGTCCTCACTTTAGAAGTACTTCATCCCACCACTGCTGGTACAGAAACTCCCTTCGCTGCAACCCAAGCCCTTGCCCCAGAAGTAAAAGCCCTGACGGTTCAGCATGGTATGTGAATCTCCAGCAGTAGAAATCAATTAGGACAGTATAAGCAACCTGGGGCACACGGACATTTCAGAGTAAGGGCCTTGTAGAACTAGGACAGTGTGAGAAGCATGGGGCACACGGACAGTCAGAGTAAGGGCCTTGTAGAACTAGGACAGTGTGAGGAGCATAGGGCACACGGAAAGTCAGAGTAAGGGCCTTGTAGTACTAGGACAGTGTAAGGATAAGGGGGCAAACGGACAGTCAGAGTAAGGACCTTGTAGAACTAGGACAGTGTAAGGAACATGGGCCAAACAGACATTTTAGAGTAAGGGCCTTATAGAACCAGGACAGTTTGAGCAACCTGCGGCACCCGGACATTTCAGAGTAAGGGCCTTGTAGAAATAGGACAGTGTGAGCAACCTGGGGCACACAGACATTTCAGAGTAAGGGCCTTGTAGAACTAGGACAGTGTGAGGAGCATGGGGCACACGGACAGTCAGAGTAAGGACCTTGTAGAACTAGGACAGTGTAAGGAACATGGGGCAAACGGACATTTTAGAGTAAGGGCCTTGTAGAACCAGGACAGTTTGAGCAACCTGCGGCACCCAGACATTTCAGAGTAAGGGCCTTGTAGAAATAGGACAGTGTGAGCAACCTGGGGCACACAGACATTTCACAGTTAGGGCCTTGTAGAACAAGAGCAGTGGGAGGAGACCAGGACACGTGGGCAGATAACGCGAGGGGCTTGTGAAAAGTGTGAGAACCTTGAGCCACACGTTTAGACATGTGAAGGTCCTTGTACGTACAAGGACACTGCGAGAAGCCTGGCCCACGAGGACAGACAATATGAGGGTCTTAGGTGCATGAATAGTGGTAGGAGCCTGGAGAAGCCTTGTGGAGAGCAAGAGAGGCGCTTGGAACAAAAGTGAAGATAGGGTTGTATACCAGTGTACAAGAACCTACTGGCTGAGGAGCACAAGGCAAATGCAAAACCCGTGAGAAATATTTTGGCTGCGTGGACAGCGAGCCATGTCTGAGAGCACAAGGACAGAGTGTGAATGGCCTGGGTACTGACTGGGTGAGAACCATAGCGCACATGCACAAACAGATACCTTAGGGCGCCTTGGACAGCCATAGGAGTTTGCACATTCACGCAGGGTGCTGACCGCTGCCACTCTTATTTCATCATATTCCCTAGACATTAGTGCGAAAGTGCCTTAAGGCGCCGGAGTTCAAGCTGCGCACTATATGAAAAGCATACTCTTACTTGCGGCCTCTGCGTCGTCTCAAGCTGTGCAGCTAGTGAGGGCCCTGCTTAATAATGGCGCTACAGAAGAGGTTAAAGCGCTCACTGCCCATGCCTGTATCCCCCTCCTTGAGGAAACCCCGTGCCACCGTGATGTACTTGAGGTCCCAGAGAACAGGACTCTGTGTGGACTTCACCAAGGGGCCAAGGCAGCAACAAGAAGTGCTTTGAGTCAACATTTGTCAGACAGAACCCGCCATCCAATACGGATGCCGAGGAGTGACAGCCTGCGCACAGCCGGGACACCGTGCCCAAAAAAAAACATGCATGCTATCCTTCAGCAAACAGCTCTATTTATGTTTCATTCAATTAATATTGCACATAACTGTAAACAGTCCCTCGCTTCCCAAAACGAGTGGTGCGCGTGATCAGCCCATCTCTCCTTCTTTCATTTAGTTGCTTCCCTGGGAAATGGGTGCAAAATAGAAGAAGCGCGCGAGTGGTGCACGCACGAGCGCCACAGCGAGCCATGTGGTTTCAATTATCGTGCCCGTGTCTGGGCACCATAATTGAAACCACATGACGGCCTGGTGCGCGTAATAGACACCAATAGGCCATGAGCGGAGCAATGCGCCCACCTATTGCGTGCTCTCTTTCATTACAAGACGCATGCAAAGTCCAATCGCGTGGCACAAAAGGAATAGCACACGCACAAGCGTGTGCGATTCCTAGGTCGATTTTCAAACCCCCTCCAAAAGGATTCTCGCTCCGCGTGCAGTGCTGCGCACTGCAACGCACGGGCGCAAGACCTAAAAATGAATAACTTTTTGCAGTATCTTATCAGCACTTAATGCATCTAACCATTCCTGGTACGTGATAGTAGCCTTTCCTTTCACTACATTTTCAACCATTGCCACTACACACTCCACTTCCTCCCAACAATCACCACCATCCCTAGAGGTAAGTTCACAGACGGCATTTAGGGGTTGCCAGGGGTCACAACTATGGCCACTTTGCAACCCCTTGTGACCCCTGATGCCTTGCCTGAGACCCCGAGCTCCAAATGAGTTTTGACGAAACTCACAAAAAGTTACGCATGGTCATAATACAAAAACACCATACATCGATAAAGTGTCCTATATACGATTGTATGTGTGTGAGAGCTGTCAGGGGGGAACTCTTTTCAGGACAAGAATCCACACTCACCACTAGGTGGCGTACTTTATCATTGGGTACCCTCCTCACACCTGGACTGCAAGGTCCATGGTGTGGGCTACAACTGCCTTGCAGGGAGGAGATGAGGTGTTTTTGAAGATGAATAATGTTATTGGGTCAGTTAGAGGCAGAGTGCTAAAGAAGTGGTCGATAAAACTATCTACCGAGAGCTGAATCAATTTTATTCAGTGATCCACTGGGATAGGATTAAAAAGAGAGGACGCAGGGTTTTAATAAAATATACCCCTATAAAAGGTCAATATGTTTCTGCCTATGATTAATCCCTGCGGATTCAGGGGCATTCATCAAGACTGGGAAAATTAGTCACTCTGATCAAAGTTGTGATAATAAATAAAGATATACTGGCCACCAAGATACCAGAACAACTAGATTGGTGATGGCCTGTGTATATTCTGGGCCCATCATCTTTCTAATTTGGGGGGGATTAATGTCCACTCTCAAACCACTGGATACGTCTTGACCGCCAAACTCTTACATTAGGGAGGCACCAAAAGCATGTCCTGTCGAGAGTCACATCACCTTTGTCAAGAAACTGCTCAATTTATTTGCCTGATTAAAATAATTATCTTTTTGCTACCTTCTTTGCATAAACACATTGTTCTATGGGATTGTGTAAGCATTAATATGATGGTGCCAAGGAGCAGAGCAGTTGCAGCCTGCCCTTACTTGTACACATGCGCCCACATGGTCGTGGTGGGACTCGGGGGATCTTCTATTCGGGTAGAATGATTCCTGCTGTGAGCACGAGCCTGCTGCAGTCACCCTAGGCCCTGCATGTATGAATTTCAGCGCCACTTTTAAAGCTGGAGTACGGTGGTGACGTGGACGTGATCGTGATGTATGTCCCATCCTGACTTTGCAGGAGGGTCCCTGCACCTATTCCTGGAGGTTGGCGCAGCGCTGCTAATGCCATTCAGGTAGGACATAGGGGATAAACATTGAGGGCCTCATTAATGAGAAATGACGCATCGCTGCATGAAAGCTGCGATGGGTCACTTCTTAGTGCGCACTCCTTGCGACATACCTGATGCATCATAATTAATGTATGATGCATCATGTCGCAAGGAGTTACAGATACGTCAGTATTTCTGACGTATCTGTAAGCGCAAAAGTGACCTATTGCTGGAGTGTGTCACAAAAGTGACGCAACTCCAGCAATGCGTCCTTTCACATTGGGCAAGCCCCATGTGAAAGGGTTTGTGTCAGTCTTACGCCTGCTGTGAGCAGGCGCAAGATTTTGACGCAACGGCGTCCTAGAAGTGACGCAGTGAAATCTCATAGATTTCACTGCGTCACTTCTATGAGGTTTTTTGTGGGGGAACGCCTCCCCTGCATAAATTATACCTGATGCAGGTATAATGTAGCGCAGGGGTTTACAAAGTGACGCATCTGCTTAGATGTGTCACTTTGTAAATAGTGCGCAACAGGAGGCATGTTTTACGCTGCAGATGCGTCACAAAAAGTGACGGATCGGAAGCGCAAAACTGACGCAAGGCCTCATAAATGAGGCCCATAGAATTGAATTCATTATGAAAAGTCTGTGTTTCAGAGTAAAGTTTAACCCCATTCTCATGCGTTTCAATTTCCGGGTTTCAGAAATCCCTTAATGTTTATCATTGTTAAATGGACATGAGACACGCTCGAATGCGCAATTGGGCCTAATAAGGTCATTGGTGCCCTGGCCAGCCACATAGTCTGAGAGCAATACAGTGATAGGAAGGAACATATACAATTATTCAAACAGCCTAAGAGTGAAAGTAAGGACGATGTTGCACTGCATGAAATTCCCTTTTCAGTCTCAGGGCTCCGCTAGCAGGCCTTTAAGCTGGGTTCCTGTGAGACATTATTTCCGTGTCCTTTGACTTTACAGGCAAAAGCAGATTCCTCAACATTGACTACAGCGTTTAAGTTAATGTTAAAGATGCTGTCCCTGTTCACATTTCACGTTGTACTTCACCTGGCATTTCCTAAATGCATTTATTTCTCGCTGCTGTCTTTCTGTAATTTGTTTTCATGTAACATATAGCTTTTGTACAGTGCACGCTTTGAACTGAGTTGTTTTCAGGTGTCTGGGTGAGAGATATAGTGTGGAGGATGAAGGCAATGCGAGTTTGTCAATGCCTGTTTGTCGATCTAAATGTGTTTAGACTACATGCACATACCTTCCTTGGCATCATTCTGCAGAATGCAAAGTTTGATAGTCACATATGGGCCAACTGTAAATGTGGGAAGCGTGTAAAGAAGGTACACAGCTGTACACATATGTACCATAAGTCACTAAGGAGAGTAACTGTTCCTGAGATAGGAGTTGGGAAAGAAGAAAGTTGTTTCTAGAGAAATGAAAAGGAGTCAACGAGACTTTCACTTGATGCACTCACACATCCCGAATGATGTCATGCTTCATCATGGGAAAGCTCCTCATCGGGCCGGTGCTGCAATGCACTACAGGTCCCCTGAAGGGTCACTTTGTTGGAAATCTTTTTAGTGATCTAGCCGTATGGTGTGTGCGGGTCTGTGTGCAGTGTTATGTGAGAAGTGAATACTAAAAAAAACTAGAGGGTATCTAAGGTAGACTAGTTTAATGAGGAGGATCCCTCTGTCATAGGTTTAAAGACCAAAGGGTTCTGTGCTTCTCGAGGGAAGTTATGACCCTCAGTAGCTAGACGGATGCAGTGTTTGCAGGGGCATGAAGATCGCAGCTACCATGCTGCCAAATACAATCAGTAAAGCACCAGCTTGCTATTACTGTCTCAAGGGATGTGAAGCCTTACCACACCATCTAGTTAAGTTTCTGGACATAAAAACAGTATTCTAAGCACTTGGTGTCGTAGCTTGATTTATGGCCAGCCAAGCAACAGCTTGCTGTCCAGTGCTGTATCATATCTTCATCAAACATCGAAACAGCATCTGTTGAACAGCTACTCATCACAGTGTAGTGAAGATACGAGTCTGATTGCACACATTGCTATGTTAGCCTAAGTGAGTTAGATGCTTAAACCCAATTTTGCAGCTTTTGCACACAACACTACATGCCTCTGTTCTTGAAAGTCAAACTGCTTGCTTTTCTTCACATGAGAACGGTCTGTTTTTTACATCTCTACACTTAAACCGTGACCTCAAGTCTGTACAGAGTGTTCAAGGTTAAGTAACAATGTATGCTGTTGATTCAGGTTGATCCGCCAACGCTCTGGACATAACATGCACACAGCTTCAAATAAACTGAAACTCAAGTGTTTTAATATTGCATTGCATGCATGAGAGTGACACTTGGAGAAAACCTTTCCATCCACAAAGAGCTGTGCTGATCTGGGATGTGATTCACTTCTATCACAAAAAGAAGGGAAACTATAATAAAACAGGAAGAAAAAGTGACTAAAAAGTGTGTCAAGGGAAAAGCTTGTTCTGGGTTGTCTAATCATTGGTAGCTTCACTGTAGTACGAAGAACAAATGAGACACTGATGCTAGGCGGATTGGGGTTCTGGGCACTGAGGTGGGTTTTTGGTACAGCACAATACACCGAGGTCCTTGTTTTCTGCGCATAGTTCTGTGCATGAGCAGAATCCCTGTAACACGGCGCATCTAATGTTTGGTAGTTTATTTGAGACACTTTAGTAGTGCTTATATTTGTCCACAATACCCTCACTACTGTTTCCGGTTAACAGAAGTGATGGATAGACCTACCTATATAAATGTGTTATAAGTTTATTCAAGCTTGAGATTTAGAAAGGCTTACATATTGAATTACTAACCTTTTTGTGCTACAATTTATATGAATTGTTTTTCTTTTCTGTGTCCTCATGGGTGATATTGACATAGCTCTGCACAGTCGCGCAGCGCTCCGGCGTCATCTGACGCAGTTTAGAGTGCCTGACTATGGTATGTCCGTTATCTTTGTGGTGAGTGCAGAGGCAGCGTACCTCTTTGAGCTTTTCTACTCTTGGGTTACGTTTCCCGCAATAAATGCGGATGATGAAACGCTCCACTCCTACACTCCCACCGCGACCCCTGCGAATTATGCTCCATATAGGACACAAGAGATTCCGCTTTCGGCATGGCAGCATCGTATTTGGTTTAATGGCGTCCTCCCCCACACCATGACTCCGATCCGGTTAGGCCCTTTGTCAATTCCTGGGGCAACATGGCTAGGTCTTGGCTGGGTTCACACCACCTCCATGATATCTAAATGTCCCTGTAGACGAATTACATCAACTACAAACCTCCTTGATTGGGATACATAGGGCATTGGTACAATACGTTTGTCGCACCCTCCAGGTGGGGGCACCTGGGGTTGTGGTGCAACCAGTTGGACCGGTCGGGATGTCTATTAGTCCTGTCATGGTTAATTTGGAAATGGGCAAGCGCCCCCAAACTAAGGACAATATGCCTTATTGGCTTGCTGAGAAATTGTACCAACTGGAAACAGTATTTCCTAATACAACACCTGTGGAAAAACACAGGATCCTCACAATTAGTTTGCAGAAAGACTTAGTACCAGAGATAACCAATTGTGAGAATTGGGGTAAAGTATTTGCAGCAGTATATGCAAAGTGCTTCGGCACACCGTCTATGACTGTACTGCCCTCCGTGATCAAGCGTGTTCAGGATGAGCACGGTCCAGAGGCGGCTGTTGAGTTGGGAATGAGGCTTGTCAGAGTGTTTGACGTAGTTGCTTATCTCATCCTTGTGAATGTAAAGGGAGCTGCGGTTAACTTTCAGGTGTCTAATGCTTTGCACCTTGTCACCAACGGCGAGAAACCCCGAACATTACCAAAGATTGTTGCGGATGCTCATAAAACCATTGGCTGCAATAGTTTGGGTGTTAAGCCTTTTGCTAAAACAGCAGCTCAACCGCAAACTCAGATGGAGAAGTCTAATCAAGACGACCGTCCAGCTTTTCCTAAACAAAATTGGAAGAATAAAAAACAGGGGAAGCAGCACCAGAAACAAGAGTCGCGTCCTGCATCACCGATACCAGTGTCTACTGAGCGAACTTATTATTTGCGCGACCGCACGAGAATTAGGTCTCCTGATAGATTTCAGGTTCCTGATCAACTTTCTCCGTGTTCTCCGCAGGAAACATCAGGCTCACAAGCCGGTGGAGGAGAACGCAGCAGAGGTCGAGGTGCCCCACAAGGACGTGAGCAGCCTCGTCTGGCTGATGGTAAAGACAAGCAAGACGACTTTCCATGTCAACGCCCTCAGTTTCAGAAAAAGAAAGTTGCTGCGTTAACCACAAGGTATGCCACAGATAGTGAGAACACAGCTTCAGAACCTGACATGGGCATTAACGTTGCTAGATAGAGCAGTGGAGGTTACAATAGTGCGGCTAGCACTGCGTATATATCTGAAGGTGACAGCAACAGACACTTTCATCACAGTGGAAACTGCTGACAATAGAGTGGCTCCCCCTGACAGACTATATGATATAGTTCTTTTAATAGAAGGTGACATACAACGTGTAATAAAAGGGATTTTTGGGGAAAATCTGACCTCCACATATGACATTTTGTTAGCTGCGGCAGCCTGGCCCCCGCCTTTCGTTTAAGCCGCTCCGAGGGGGGAGGAGGTAATCCTCCCTAGTTTCTCACACACAGTGCCCAAGGAGCAGGCGCAGAACTTTGCAGAAGAGTGGGCTCTGGTGCGTGCACCAGCATTGTACCATGCTCAGGTCGGTTGGGATATACTTTCTCCCAGACATGAGATTCCATTGTGGTCTATGCCACAGCCACAACCAAGATATGATTGAGACATGTGTGTCACCAATAAATAATACTCTTTTCACTGTAACCAAACCTGATGGATCGTCCCGCCTAGTTTTGGATTATCGGCACTTGAACTCTCATTGTTGTACATGCGCGGTACAGAACACCCACAGTTCGGCTCTCGTGGACAGTCTTGTGCGAAAAAGGTTTAAAACCACACTAGACATTTCCAATGGCATTTTTAGTCATAACCTGTCCTCTCTTGGTAGTAAATGAACAGCGTTCACTTGTGGCGGCAAACAAAAACAATTTAAAAGATTAGCCATGGGCTATAAAAACAGCCCAGGCAGCTTTGCCGCATATGTCGTCTCTTTGTCAGACGGCATTGACCATGATGCGCACTCGTACGTTGATGATATTTATCTTACGGACGACGAATTATGGCCGCATCTCTGTCGCGTGGACCGCATCATAGTTACGTTTGCGGACTACGGATACAAATTTAACTTTGCAAAATCACACATTGCAGAGTACACAGTGTTGTTCCTGGGCTATGAGCTCAACAATGAAGGTCGAGGTCTTGCATCTCACTTCCTGGAGAAATATGTATGTTTGCGATCTCCTACAACTCTGAAAAAATTACAATCTTTGCTGGGATTTTTGAATTTCGGTTGTACTTATATTCCCGATTATGCCCAGCGTATCAAGCAGCTATATGCTTTGATACAACCAACTTTTACCAAATCATGCGGGCGGCCTGAACATTTTGCTATTCTGCAATCTTTGCAGTCTGATCTTCTTGAATCTAAATACTGACTGACTCGTGACAACCACACAAACCTAGTAATAAGAATTTTGCCAGGTGCCGTGGGTTTCACATACTTGACGTTTACAGCCGCGGCCGGTGGTGGGAGTACCTGCCGGGCGGTGATGTGGGGAGGGGGAGGGCCAGGGTCGGGGGTAGTACTGTATGGATTACGGAGTTTAACAGGTAAGTACACATATAAATAAATAAAACACATTTTGTTGTGTGCACTACATCACCAAATGCGATGCAGTGCGCGCCAGGAATTTCTTTTTTATTTATTTATATGTTTACTTACCTGTTAAACTCCATAATCCATACATTACTACCCCCCACCCTGCACCTCCCCCACCCCACATAACCGGCCAGCAAGTACTCCCACCACCGGCCGCGGCTGGACGTTTAATGAAGAAGACACAGTACCTATTGCTTACAAGTCACATTTGTACACTTCGGCTGAAATGCGATTTTCTTCTGTCAAAAAGGTTCTGACAGCTGTACAGATGGCGATTCTGAAAGAGAGAGCGCTGTCACAGGGAAAATGCATGTTAGTTGTTCCACCTTATCCTGAACTTGAGGCAGTGACGAAAGCTAGAGTACCAAATTCTAAATTCTAAAACTTTACATCCTCGTTGGATACAATGGGTCACTTACATCTCCGGATGTCACATTTATCTTTGTTCATCCTGCTCCTCTGTCCATGCGCCCGCTTGAGGATTACCTTTGTATCATTTACACAGACGGTTTGGCGCAATGGGCGACAGGATCTAAACATTCTTATTCAGTGGCCTGCGTAATAGTGGCTAGTACCATAGTGAATGGTGAATTCAAGTCCGATGTAGTGCACACGCAGACATTAGGGGACTGTACCGCCCCGTTGGTAGAGCTCCGCGCTCTGGTGCTTGCACTGGAGTTTGCTGATCCTCGTGTGACTACTTTCATTGTGAGTGACTTTTACTACTGTGTTAAGTCTTTCAATGACAATTTATTCTTTTGGACTCAAAATTACTATTGTGATTCCAAAGGTAGCACAATTAAGCATAACATGCTATGGGTTCGAGTCGCAGAACTTAAAGAGCGTCTGCCTCTCGTAAGTGTAATTCATACTCCTAGTCAATAGTGCGTAAGAGGACACGCTGTTGGCAACAGTCTAGCTGACAAGGCAGTAAAGACAGCAGTAGCAACATCTTGGCACAGAGAAGGGTGATAATTACCCTAGGGGTTTCCCTTCTGAATACTCTTATCATTTAAGTCCTCCTAAAGTTCCCAATGTGAGAATTAATGATGTTAGTGACAGGCTGATTCCCAACACGGACCGCAGGCTATCCTTGATAACAGCTGCTCACGAAGGCATGGGCCCGGCTCATGCAGGCGTTTCAGTGACTGTCCTTATCTTACAGCAACGTTACTTGTGGCGTGGGTTATACAAACAAACTCGTAACTAAGTCCTCTTTTGTGACATTTGTCAGCAGATTAAACCTTCTACTGCTGCACGGCCACACCAAATTCAGCTGTACATATCTAATAAACCACTGGGTTGTGTTTATTTAGATCACTGTGGTCCTTTTTCTTCTGATACTGCGTTTAAGTATATCTTAGTTGCAATGGATTTGTGCACACATTTTCTATGGGTATGGCCACAAAGGAGTGCTGATGCTCGAACTGTCATCAGGGATCTGTGTGTCTTTGTGGGAATTTTTGCATGTGGCACCTTCCATTCTGACCAGTGTCGAGCGTTCGCCTCCAGGGCGTACAAGGAAGCCATGGGGTCTTTATGGGTGCAGGTCAAATTTTTATCTCCATACCGGCCTGAGGGCAATTCTGTTGTGGAGCGAATTAACCGTGACTTAAAGCAATCCTTGACAGCTAGAGTTTTAGGTACTGGCAGGAACTGGTCCGCCCATTTGTATAGCGTACAACGTGCACTTAATAATCTCCCTAGAAGATCTCTGGGTGGGCGGACCCCATACGAAACGAAATCTTGGCATAAAAATGTTTGTCCTGGACCCTGATGATCTAGACATGGCGGCAACAGCCGTACCCTTTGAGTGGATAATCATGCTGCTGTCTTACAGAACCTACAAGAGACTCGAGACAGTCTTTCAAAGGAACACTTGCCCTCCACATCTGGAGCTGAATCTGCACTACAGATTCTGGTAGTTGGCTAGCTACCTTGAATCGGAGACCTGGTCCGTGAGAAGGTGGAGAACAAGAAGGAGTTTGGTCCCTCTTATCGTGCACCAGTTCCAGTGCTTGGCGTGCCGGGCCCAAGAACAGTCATTTTACCACCACTTCCTGGTTGCAACTACAACGAGTGGCCGATTCTTTTTAGTATGACTCCAGTGGTCTCTTGTCCAGCGATGCTGGGAAATTCTGTTTTGGGCTCGGCTACCACTACCAGGCCTGACATTGCCATAGAGATGGCCACAGGTACTAATCTGTTACTAAATCCACCTGCTGGCGATCCACATGAAGATACTGAGTATACCTATCCCACAGATGTGTCATTGTCTGGTGTGCAAACAAGTACAATTCACTTGTCACGTTTTTCATTTGACTCTGACTCCGGAACATCCAGTGCACTATCGAAATTTTCTATTTTGTGTTACTTGATTTAAAAGACATTTTTTAGTTCCACCTTGGACTTACATCTGGTTGGTTCTAATCTCCATTTTTTTGTTCATGTCAATTGGATTTGTGATGGTATTTTTTTGTCTAGTGAATGGACACTATATAACTGGACAATCAACAATTAGGTTAATTGATGGAACTTTGGCCCCATATTCCTCATCCCACATCATGAAGAGAGACCAGACTTTTGTCAACATCACTGCCTGGCCTGTGTTAGATGGGATTGTATCAGATGCTGTAAAATTTCAAATTCATGGACCCACAGAGGTGTTTAATGTTCCCAATGTACTTCGTGTTTCAATGGGGAATGTTGTGAAACAAAGCATACCCTCTGATGATTGGGAGGTCCAAGCCGTTGAGGCTCTTTTTTCTGATTTGAAATATTATGCTGCATTTGATGTTGAAGATTTGTATGTAGACTCTGCAAACTATGCAAATTTGTTTTGCTATCAGCATTATGGCCAGCATTTTTTGCATAAAGCTAATACATTTAGAAACGTGGTTAATTACACACAAAGGGAACCTTGTCCATTTCCCATTGAAGAAAGCTCCAATACCCTTCTGAAAAAGTTTGCTTATTTCACTGATTTTGATCGTTCCAACCCGAACTCCTTTTATTTTAAAATGGGTTCTAAATCCAATTCAAAAGTTAGGCTCACTCACACTAAGTTGCTGTATTCCAAATCCTTTATGGATCCGTTAGCTATAGGTGGCTATGAGCTATGGAAAGATACAATAGATCTTAAATCTGTTTGGGGTTCGAAACCCCGGCAGGTGCAAGGCACTGAAGCGTTTCATCGTGAGTGTCTAATTCCGAACCACATGTTGCTTTTGAATAATACAATTTTGCAAACAAAGTGTTTTGGCTTGTCAACTTTCGAAACAAATGAATGCCCCTAAAATTCTTACTCTATATGCTTAGCCTACATGGGACAATCATATAGATATGTCACCTGATGATTTACAGTCAATAATTTCGAACACCTCATTTAACATTTCGACCCTGGATCCTGAAGGTTGGTTGGTATGGAAAACAGGTTCTGATTTATGCCAACATCGCTTTCTGGGTCTGGCCACGGCTATACACAGGACAGACCGGATCCCTGTTTTGAGACTTCCCATTCAATTACTACCTATTCAGTGTGGAAATTATGTCAAAATTGGCTGCAACATTCCACCCGAGCGTCTGTTAAACATCATTTATCCTTTTTAACTGACGATGTTGATTTGACTGATTTTGTTAAAGGCCCTGTAGGTGGCAGGTCCAAGAGATATATATATAGGCTATTTACAATGAAGTTTGGAAACTGTCGCAAATTAAAGCAGTTTCCCGTTTAGGGGCTATAGACCAAGCCAATTTAGAAAAAGTGATTGCTGTTGTTGGTAATAGCATTAACAGGCTTTCCTCCAGGATTTAAACCTTAGTTAACATTGCTTCATCTGTTGTGGATATTGTGCATGATGAAGTGTCAGTTTAGTACCATGGTCAAAATCAATTGCATTCCATAATGCAGTTTGCTTGGACTTTTCAAACGTTAAAATCTGGGAAAGTGCCTTGGGACTACATGAATACTTCATCATTGTTTGTACCTTTTAATTTAACAGAAAGACAACAGTTCATGTCCATGAAGAATGCATCATATTCTCTTTTGCATACTTAAAAATTAGAACCGTTACCATTTTCTGGAGCCGAATCGAATTCTGCAGTATGGCACTTATGAAGTCCTACATGTTAAATGCAATTAGTCATTTCTATGTGCAACTTTAATATGGTGCACGTTTAAATCATATGTATTACATCACATATAAGCAATTTCTTTAGGCAAATGACATCAAAGACTATGGATTAACCCCTTCCATGCTCATGACGAGCTGAGCTCGTCATGAGATACGCCGCTCGCATGCTCATGACGAGCTCAGCTCGTCATGTAACGCGGTGTTTTCAAAAACGCCGCACAGCGCAAAAAAGCCGCCGCACGCATGCGGTTAAAACATTATAACATGAATGCTATGTTGTCTCTTTTACATGGCACCACACTTTTCCTACCATTTACACTTTCACGTGTTGTTACTGAACACTTCTAAAGATCAAATGTTACCACAACAAAGAAATATATGCGGGTGCGAACTATCAGTGATTATGATGCACCCCTACATATAACAGAACACCATCGTGCTCCATCAGTCCCCCCTCTGATGACAAGTGTCATCACAACAACCACAATTCCCTGGAGAAAGAATGGACCTAAACAGAAGTTGTAGCCTGTCTTCCCTGTCAGAACTTCTCTAGGCTCTTAAGATTCTCATAGTGACTGTCCTGCACTCTCTCCATTCTCATTTCTCGCTCTCTAAGATATCTCTCACCCTGTCCTGCCTTATGCCACTTGTAGGCTTTTAGCAATCCCACAGAACGATCACACATACCACAACTACAATGATAGGCTTCAAGATGTAGCCAAGTATTCCCTTTCCAAGGCTGGCAATCCAACTTCCTACCTTTCTAAAGCCCTTTCCAACTGTGTCCCAAACACCCTCTGTTGCCTAATCATGCACCTCATGATGTATCTCTGTGATGTTACTTATATACTTCCTCAGATGTTTGCTGTTATCAGGTATATATGTTCAGCACTGTTGAACTCTCAACATTGTATAGACTCCGCTCTCGTTTGCTAGCAAAACATCTAAAGTAAGATGGTTCTGCATCACCATAGCTCTTATCGACACCATCTCTTCATCTAAAAGTAGCAAAGACTGATCTGTATTTGTTGACAACGTGTCCACAATAGTCGACAACCTTCTAATTTTAATGTCATTGAGAACCAGTCCTAGACTTGGTATCATCGCTCCAAATATATCTCCAACTATCTCTCTTGCACTTGTACCTCTTTTCTCTTTATGATGCACTTAACCTTCCAAGGTTCCTAGATCCATCTTTGGAAACACCACAGCCACATAACATGTACCATACCAATTCAAAGGCAATCACACATATGCATTTTTCCCACACACAAAATACTTGTTTGGTACTGCTTGCACCGTTTCCTGCAAGAACGTCTTTGCAGTTGCTTCAATTGTGAAGATGTGATCACATACACTCTGTCCCACACAGATATTATCATAATATGTTTGTACCTGTCTAATGCAAAGCTTCCCCCTCTGCTCAAAAGCTATCGGACCAGAACTCCCCCTCGCCTTGTGAGCCGATTCCTCCTTGGTCCATGCAGTTTTCCCCTCTCTACTGTTAGTCTTCACTGACAACTGTCTATCTTCTAATTGGTCTACAAATTTCTTCTCTATGTCAGTTAACAGACATGTCAAGGTATGACAATGTGCATAAGCTGATTCTAAGGTGACGACGGTAGGGATGAAACTAGGTAGGTAAATGGAGCAATAGCAAACATTCAATTTCAAAATATGTAGTCTAAGTGCATTAATAGATTGTCGACTACTTTATATACAAAATTATATATTTTTTATTTTTTTTATTTTGTATTCATGATATAATTCATTATTTTTCCTTTTTTCCAACTGTTTTAGTTCAATTGACATATAACATCATCCATTTATTATCATACTTCAATTTCACAAATTATATACATATCTTTAACATTCATAAATAGAAACCCTCAATGGTGAGTATTCATATAGAGGTAACCGATATTTTTGATGATGGCTAGCGGCAGAATAG
This sequence comes from Lissotriton helveticus, assembly GCF_964261635.1. Taxonomy (NCBI): domain Eukaryota; kingdom Metazoa; phylum Chordata; class Amphibia; order Caudata; family Salamandridae; genus Lissotriton; species Lissotriton helveticus. Next base: position 650,675,937 of record NC_136061.1, read on the forward strand.
GAACTACGTGCGTTTCGGCACTGCTGCCTTCATCAGGAAACCGTCTTTTAGCACAATTTCAGAAAGATAGATTATTCTCAGTAAGCTGAAGACCTCCTAGTTTCTTTAAATAGCCACGGGTCTGATTATACATGAGCTGTGTATATTTTCTTTTTCAAGACAGTAGATTGTCGATAGTGCATATAATTTTCTTAATTCTCATTGAAACCATATGTAAAGCAATAATTATCATTCGCTGACCCGTTCCCAATTTGGAGATAGGGGATTCAATTTGCTGCTTTGATACTTGAATCACAAAAAAGGCATAAAGATTCTCATTGGCGAGCCCAGTTATAGCCGAAGAAACGAAATGCTGCAGCTTATTTGATATAGATTGAAGATATTCCTTAATGCAGAAGAATACTACGATGACCCTCAGGTACAGATTAAAACTTGAGCCAAACGTGTCTCTAACTATGTTCTTCTACTCGTCCTCTCAGCTATCTTGTGAAACGATTGATGTTCGAAAACGCCATCAGGGGATGAAATACTTTCCCACTTGATCTTCTTGCTTGTAATAATCATACTTATTCAGGTGCTTATAAGCTGGAACTTCTGAAAGCACAACATCGTAGTTGAGGAAGTAAGATTCATAATAACCCTTACCGTACAACATACTGAGCAACCCTTACCGTACAACATATTGAGCAACAAGCTACACATTATACTATAGGTCAAAGGAAGATGATGGTAACGAATACCTTCCTCTACAGACGCAGGCAATTGCATACACACCTAACAATCTCTCACATCCATTGTGTCCTCATTCTCATATAGCAGCTTTTTTAAGCGTTAAGCGTGTAATTGCCTTTAGACAAATCGACATGTAACATACGACTAGTCTGATCTAGCATAGCCTTTTCAGCTCCTATGATACCTTCTTTTGTACTAGAAGTAACAGGTGTTGTTGTCCCCTTCACTTCTACCCCTTCAACATCTGCATCATGTGAAATTTTTACAGAAACAGTAATAACTACCGCTATTACTATTATCACTCTTACAATGAGTATACCTATCACACACTTAGACCTACAATTTGAATTTCCAGACTGCATCTTCAATTGTCGGTTTGGCACAGCAAGAGGCTTAGGACAAAGTCTCTTTCTCCGCGTCTTATTGCTGTAATCCAGTTCAATATAGTTTTCTGAAGTTCTGGACAAAAGTTCACAGTTCGTTCTTTTGTTTTTATATACACAGCTCAAAAAGACTTCCTTAGCCCTCTTTCTTCTTCTACGGAAAGATCCCTAAATGAATTTTTCTCCCACTTGGGCATAGATTATCTTCTTTAAAGCAAGCTTATTTACAGTTCATAGTTCAATCAACAGTCTCTTATAAGCTCAGAACCAATTTCAATAATGACACGTTCCAAAATCTCAAGACGAACAGCTGCAACTTCCAGAGCTGATGGCTGATATCCAAAAGTTGGAAAAGACAAGTCTTGCAGAATCAAAACTAGCACTTTGCTCATTATCGGAGGTCTTGATACTGTCACTATCAACGCCTCCTCTATTTCCAGACCAGGAACGATCATCTCAACATCAATTTTCAGTTCAGGGGTCCTGATGACCACCCGTGACAACCTCAGCCTCCCGGTCCCACTGCTCCCGGCATCAGTAGCCAGATTAGTCCACTCTGCGGTGCAGTATCTCTGACAATGCACCCTCGACCTTCTCGACCTTCTCAGACTCCCCTGTGCTTGTTTGCATCGATTAGCTGTGATTCAGATGTTTCAGACACAGGAGCAAGATCTTTTTCAGATGGTAATCTCAGATTTAACCTCCTAGACCACGATTCCGCTGCAAACTCTGCCCTTCGTCTCCGCACCCGACCACCTTGCACACCAGTTCTTTCGACTGAGTCTGACTCTATATCACTCGCAACATTACCGTCTCCCTCAGAGTCAATACCTGGGCCTTGTGTAGCGTGACCTCTCAGCTTGCTCTGGTGGGCAACCAGCTTCGTCAGTAACCCTCACAGCTTGGCTTGTCCCCTCCTGTGGCCTCACAATCACAGCTGGATTTTCTTCTTGGAGAGAAACTGTTTCTTCCGAGGGTTCTGAAATTCTGCAGGTGTGGGAGGCATGTATCCAGTTTGGCAAGCCTCCGCACTTCACAGCTGTATTGGTCACTAGGATCACTTGATATGGACTCTTCCAGCGATCGTCAAGGCAACTTTTCCCCACATGCCTGCAAACGAGCACCCAGTCACCCGGACCCAGATCGTGGCGCAGGTCCTTCGAGATCGGGACAGTGGCAGCTTCAAGCTGGTGAGACACAGAAACAACTACATAAGCCAGTCCTTTACAATAGTCAAGTATCAAATCATCTGTGATGTTTATCAAGGCTGTAGACGGTGCATTGCCCTACCTTTCAAGATCTCGTGAGACGAGAGACCAGTCATTCAGTCGGGGATACTACGGATACTCATCAACACCAAGGGCAATGCATCAGGCCATTTCAAAGACGTGGATGAACAAACTTTCGCCGTTCTCATCTTGACAGTTCCATTAGTCTGTTCCACAATTCCAGATGCCTCAGGCCTGTAATTACAGTGCAGTCTCTGATCAACCTGTAATGTGGCACAAAGGATCCTCACTATGGAAGTGCGTTCCTCTATCCGACTCCAATGAGGTAGGAAATCCGAAACACGGTATAAGCTCCCTAAGCAATAACTTTGCTACTGTGAGACTATCACACTTTCTTGTCAGAAAAGCTTCCATCCACCGTGAGAAAACACACACCACAACCAAGATGTACCTCAATCCATTGCACCTAGGCATCTCTATGAAGTCAAGCTGGATCCTATTAAAGGGTCCCCCTGACCTCCCAATGTGACTCAATGCAACCACAGTCTTCTTCCCAGCATTCATTTGTTGACACGTAACACATCTGTGACACACTGCTTCAGCAAATGCACGGAACAGTGGATTGAACCACGTTTGTCTGAACACTCGCACCATGGCACCATGAATCTGCCTTGCCATGGGACTCAGTAAATTATCTGGTAACACTGCTCAGTCATCAGCTGAAACCCAAATGCCATCATTTCTTTCTTGCAACCTGCCCTGATCCAACCAGCTTCTTCCTGCCCTGATACTTCACCTTGCAGGCGCTTCAGCTTGTCCCAAGTGTCTGCAATGGCTAACATCATGCTGAGCTCAGTTCTTTCTGGGCTCTCCCCTGCATATTCTCCTGCAAAAATGCACCCTTGTTCAGCACAGAAACCTGCAACTTCACCCGCATACCTATTCCCAAGGGTGACAAAGTCCTCCCCCCCTCCTGTGGGTGGCACATTTAACCACAGCAATCTCTTTTGGATGTTGCAAGGCGTCCAGCAACTGCCTCACATATTCCCCGTTCCTGATCAGAGATCCTGATGTCAATAAAAATCCCCTCTGTGACCATACCTGTCCGAGGTCATGAACCACACCGAAACCATACTGGGTATCAGTGTAGATGGTGACTCTGATTTGATTAACAACCAAGCAGGCACGTGTCAAGGCAATGATTTCAGCCACTTGTGCGCAGTATACTCCCTGTAAACAAGCAGCTTCCACAACTCCAGAAATGGTCCATACAGCAAACGCTGCTCTCAAATAACCCACATTGTCCCTTAAACATGAGCTATCTACAAAGAAGATTTAATCCGATTCAGGCAGAGGTTCATCGACAATGTCAGGTCTCGCTTTGGTGCAAAGTTCCGTCAGATCGAGACAGTCACGGTTCTCACAGTCTTCATCATGAATACTTGGTAAAGGCATCAAATTAGCAGGGTTCAATATGGAACATCTTTTCAGAGTCACATTCTCTGAGGCAAGTATAGCCTGCTCGTAGCATGTGAGTCTGTTGTTGGTCAAATGATGCCTCTTGGTTCTCATCATCAGGAGCACAACTGAGTGTGCAACATAGACTACAAGAAGGCGACCCATTACTATGCTTTCACACCTTACAATGCTGACACCTGTTGTGGCAACAGATTTGAGACATCTTGGCAACGCTGAAGTTACCGGGTCTAAGGTAGCAGAACAGTAGGTAACTGATCTACGGACTCCTCCATGAGTTTGTGTTAGTGCTGAGAGTGCGCAACCTTCTCTCTCACAGCAAAATAGTGAGAAGGACTTATTTTTAATCAGGCATTCCCAGAGCTGGAGCACAACAAAGGCTCTCTCTCAGCTCCAAGAAGGCAACCAAACAGTCGTTATCCCAGGGTACCCGATCACTTATGTACTTGTGCGTCAACAGCTGCAAGGGCTTCGCCTTCAATGAAAAGTTGGGTATCCATTGACGACACTACCCAACTATTCCCAGAAACATCCTGACTTCCTTTTGTGTTGTAGGCACAGTCATATTCATGATTGCTTCAACACGATCTGGTGACACCTTCCTCTTGCCTTTCTCAATACGGTGACTCAAGTACTGAACCTCAGTCAAACAGTACTGTAACTGGCTCGGAGACACCTTGTGTCTATTCTCTACTAGATGTTTTAACAGTGCAATAGTATCAATCCTGCAAGCATCTTCTGTTTCAGACGCAATCGAGGACATCAATATACTGCACGAGAACTGAATTATGTGGCAGTACGAGACTCTCAAGGTTCTTCTTCAAAATCTGATTGAAAATCGATGGTCTCTCTGTATACTCTTGTGGGATACGACACCATGTTAACACCCGATCCTCCAGACAGAAACAAATAAAAATTGGCTTTCCTCATGTAAGGGTATCGAGAAAAATGTTTGGCACAAGTCAATCACTGTGAACCACTCAGGTTCAAGTGGTATCTGAAATAGGATCACTGATGAATTTGGTATCACAGGATAACATGGAACTACAATTGTGTTGACCTTTCGCAGGTCCTGCACAATTCTAGACTTCCAAATCAGCTTCTGCTGTCCCATTATAGGGGAATTACATGGGCTCCCCATTATTTTCTTCAAGATTCCTAGCTCAACCATGGACTCAATTACTGGCTTAATTCCCTCCACTGTTTACGGCATCAGGTTGTATTGAGGCATTCTTGGGAACTCAGCATTTGGCTTGACCAGAATCTTAACTGGCTCAACCCCTTTGATCAATCCTATCTCTTACTCTGTGAAATCCCATACCTCCAAAGAGACAGAGCCCCTCAAATCAAGTGGTAAATCCTCGACCGTTAACACAAGGAACATCTCTATGCAGTGATTCTGATTCGTCAATTTTGAATGCAATGTCATCATCATTAGTTTGCAACTCCACTCCTTGGGGAGTGCGATAGATTTTGCAATTCAGTTTACACAAAAAATCATGACCCAATAAGCAGATTGGGCTTGAGTCACACACCACAAATTGGTGTCGATCATGAAATGTCCCTATTCTTACCAGTATCTCATCTGTCAATGGATTGGTCATCCTCTTCTTTGCAACTCCGATTGTCCTTAGAGGGGTGGGTTTGGGGCTACTGCTGACCTCACAGTAGAACAGGTAGAACCAGCATCAATTAGAAAGGTGGTGGGGTGACCGTCAACATCAGCCTCTACATACGGTCCTCTCTGGTCTACCTCCTAGACTGCTCCGAGGGTACAGTCTTCCTCCCCCGTCAGGCACCGTCATTGTAACAGGTCTGGATCGAACTCATCAAAAGAGTGGCATCTACTGACATGCTATACTTGCTTGTGGAATACTCGGTGGTTGGGGAACTTGAACTTGTGGTCCCAAGCTTCCCCTTGTACAGACATGGGTCTTACTGTGGTATTTACCGTCTCAGGTACCTGCACTATCTCATCTTGGACCTGATTAGCGGGATTTATGTTATGTTATGTTATGTTAAAAGTGCTTGTTACCGCGCACGTACACCAATTGGTTTCATGGCGCTCAAAGACAAGTGAAGGAGACTTGAGGGGTGAAAGAGGCTTGTCGTAAGCAAGACGGAACAGGTGAGTTTTCAACAGTTTGCGAAAAGTGATATAGTCCGGGGCAAGACGAATGGAGAGGGGGAAGGAATTCCAGGTGGAAGGGGCAAGAAAAGAAAAACAAGCACCACCGTGTTTCTTACGTTTAAACCTAGGGGTGATCAGGAGATTTTGGACAGAGGACCTAAGATGTCGTGATGGAGCATAGGGATGAAGACTGAGAGAAATAAAGACAGGAGCGAGAGTGGATAGAGTTTTAAAGACAATACAACCCATTTTAAAAGTACAGCGGTACGCTACCGGGAGCCAGTGAAGTCTTTCCAATAAAGGTGAAACGTGTTGGAATTTCGGTTGTTGGAAGACCAATCTGGCTGCCTGGTTTTGTACCAGCTGGAGCCGGTGGAGGTGGTATGCAGGGATCCCCACGTACAGACAGTTGGCATAATCGATACGTGAGGTGACCAGGGCCATGATGACTAAAATGAGAGCCTCCGGAGATAGGTACCTTCGGATTTTCCCAATTCTCCTAAGATGATAAAAGCAGGCCGAGGTAACCGCGTTAATTTGGGGCCTCATCGAAAGGTCACAAGAAATGGTGACGCCAAGGCTTTTCACGGTATTAACGGGGCAAGGAGCAGGACCAAGGGCCGAAGGCCAAAAGCTGGGTCTCCAAGGATTCGTGGGCCCACCAATCAGAACCAGCTCGGTCTTACTAGGTTTGAGCTTCAGCTGACTGAAGTTCATCCACTCATAGATAGTGAGCATTATAGTTTGGAAATTAAAGCAAGAGAGAGGGGAAGAGTCAATGGGAAAAATTAGTTGCAGGTCATCTGCATAATTAAAAATAGTGACGGAGGAGTGACGAAGAGAAGCAAGAAGAGGCTGCATATATAAGTTGAAGAGGAGGGGAGACAGAGCAGAACCCTGGGGAACACCACAAGAGAGTGAGATGTGAGGGGCAGAAAAAGGGAACAGCTGTACCAATTGGAAACGGTGTTGAAGAAAGGATCCAATCCAGGACAGGGCAAGGCCCTGGATGCCAGCATTTCTGACACGGTCGATCAGGATGTCATGATCGACCATGTCGAAAGCGGCCGAGAGATCTAACAACACCAGGGCCTGGGCCAAGTTCTTATCTGCCCCCTGTCTCAATACGTCCATGACCGCTACCACCACTGCCTCCGTGGAATGGGCCGGTCTGAAGCCTGCCTGCTGATCATCGAGAAAATGGGATTTCTCAATGAAGGCGCTAAGGCAACGGGTGACATAGGTCTCCAGTACCTTGCCCAGATAGGGGAGGAGGGAGATGGGTCGATAATTCCCCAATACAGTGGGGTCAGATCCAGGTTTTTTTAGGATGGGTACTACCACTGCTTTTTTGAAAGCATCGGGGACAGAGCCTGTAGCGAGAGAACGATTGAGCAAGGCAAGGGGAGGGCCTGGGCAAGCCATGAAAGCGTCTCTTAGGATTTGAGGAGGGCAGCAGTCGTGGGGGGAACCAGAATTGACTGCCAACAAGAGGGAAAAGAATACATCTAAGGAGATGGGGGGGAATTTGTGTAGGCTGCAGGAATTAGGGGGAGGGAGGTCACTAACATGGGAAAGGGAGGGAGGGGGGATATTATTTTTAATGATGGAAATCTTGACTATAAAAAATGAATTGAGGGAGTCACACAAAGCCTGTGAAGGTTGGGGCTGAGCCGTGACACGGTCAGGGAGGGAAAGTTCGGCCACAATCGAAAAGATCTCTTTTGTTTTTGAAGTAGAATTGAGAATTTTTTGAGAATAATAAGAAGGTTTAGCCTGCACTCGCGCTTCCAATGCCTGATTTTGTGACAATAATGGCATGCAGTAGTCACTTCATAGTACCAACGTCTACTCCTGTCTTTGGGTCTACAGGTTTCCCTCTCCCTTGACCTGACAAATTTTGGGCCCCTCTTTGGCCATTTCGCTGCCTTCATTCCAATGTTTCTCTGCTCGGCTGTGTATGGTCTATCCTTTCTGCATTTCTCATTTGGACCAGCATCAACTTATCCTTGAGCTTCTTAGGCTTTGAATCTACTTCATCACTACAGTACTTGGCATACCGTAGCATCTAGTCCATGGACTTGTTCTGCCAACAGATCAAATGCTGTTGAATCATGAAGCTAATCTCTGGTCTTAACCCTAAAATAAATTTGGAGACAAACTGCCCCATATTTTAGGAATCCAAGGTGACTAATCCACTAGATTGCTTAAAGGCTTGCAAGAGCCTCTCATAGTAAGCATGAACAGATTCCCTGGGTTCCAGGGTAGTTCGATCTATCTTAACCCAATCAATATCTTGTGGCAACATTTTTTACTGTAATCACGTAATTACCTGTTCAAACTTTTTCATAACCACAGGTGAAGGACCATGGGTAATAGGATCTCATTCTGGTGGTTCTGACGTTGGCCATTCAACAGCGATTATACAAGCCAACCACAAATCACTTGGTACTACAATGTCAAACAATGTATTCAAATCAATCCACAAAACCTTGGAAATGTTAACAAAGCGATCAACCTGCTTATACCACTCAGCATGCTTTTCCTACAGCCGAGGAAAATAGTTTGTGAATGCTGCCAAAGCACCCCTATTCCAAGGCACATGCTATACCCTCCACTCAGTACCTCTCGCAATGGGTAAGCCTCTCCTCCTGCTGTTCCTCCTCCCGGAGGCGGCCTGTCACCTATGCCCTTCTTGACACTCTTCTTCTTAGACCACCTCTCGTCCCATGCCTGATTTTGTGACAATAATGGCATTCAGTAGTCTACTTCAGAGTACCAACGTCTACTCCTGTCTTTGGTCTACAGGTTTCCCTCTCCCTTGACTTGACAAATTTTGGGCCCCTCTTTGGCCATTCCCCTGCCTTCGTTCCAATGTTCCTCCGCTGGGCTGTGTATGATCTATCCTTTCTGCATTTCTCATTTTGACCAGCACCAACTTATCCTTGAGTTTCTTAGGCTTTGAATCTACTTCATCACTACAGTACATGGCATACCGTAGAATCTAGTCCATGGACATGTTCGGCCAACAGATCAAATGCTGTTGAATCATGAAGCTAATCTCTGTACTTAACCCTAAAACAACTTTGGCAACGAACGGCCCCATATTTCAGGAATCTAAGGAGACTAATCCACTAGATTGCTTAAAGGCCTACAAGAGCCTCTCATATTAAGCATGAACAGATTCCTTGGGTTCCTGGGTAATTCGATCTATCTTAACGCAATCAATATCTTGTGGCAACATTTTTTACTGTAACCACGTAATTACCTGTTCAAACTTTTTCCTAGCCACAGCTGAAGGACCATGGGTAATAGGATCTCATTCTGGTGGTTCTGACGTTGGCCATTCAACAGCGATTATACAAGCCGACCACAAATCACTTGATACTACAATGTCAAACAATGTATTCAAATCAATCCACAAAACCTTGGAAATTTTAATAAAGCGATCAACCTGCTTATACCACTCAGCATGCTTTTCCTACAGCCGAGGAAAATAGTTTGTGAATGCTGCCAAAGCACCCCTATTCCAAGGCACATGCTATACCCTCCACTCAGTACCTCTCGCAATGGGTAAGCCTCTATTCCTGCTGTTCCTCCTCCTGGAGGCGGCATGTCGCCTATGCCCTTCTTGACACTCTTCTTCTTAGACCACCTCTCTTCCCACTTGTCAAGCATGCTCCATGGACGTATTACCATGATCAATTCTCGAATGTGTGTTTTCAATCCTATGAGCTTTTTCTCTTCCAATTCCTGATCACTGTAATTTAGCATATGACTTCCCTGCAACATCTTCATTTTGGACAAATCTACGTTGTATCTTCGTGCTAGTTCAGACACTTTCTCATGAGCTTTTCTTGCCTTATGTCTCACATCCTTCCCGACAAACAACAGCTCATCTTGTTCATAAAGCACCATCCTTTCCAGAGGCAAATTCCCACTTATAATTTCATTCAATTCTGCCTTCAACCTCACCCCATCTAGCACCTTGGCCCTCATGGCAGGCTTGATTTTTCCATGACTTGATGTACTGCTTTGCTCTTCACTTTCACTGCTCTGGTTTCCTCGGTGACTCTCTTCAACTATGGACCGTTAGACACTTTGACTCCTCGAAATTCCTTGATGATTCCTCCTCCTGCTATTATTCCCATGGGACCTCTGACTGGGAGTTCCCACATCCTCAAGTCAGAACGTGAGTCTGCTAACGACACTGATTTTACCGCTCTAGACTCAGTATGTCCTCTGGAAAAGTCTGCAGTAGCTGGCAATGAAGTACTAGTCTCTAAAGGTCGCATTGGAGAACCAATTCCACTCACTGTACCATTTCCTCCAGGAAAGATACTTTCTCCTGCTGCTGGTAACTGTATTTGACTAACGTTTCTTACTTGACCTGGATCATACACTGACATTATGGGACCAATAGTGACCGGCAACGTAAAGGCATCCGGTAACCGTGTAACAGCATGACCTCAAATCGTCTCTGTATCTCTCAATTGCTGTATTCCTATAATCTCCGTTACTGTTGAAATCTTTCCCACTACTCTCACACTAGAACTCATGTGAGATTCTCCTGTACCTTCTGTAAGTGCTTGTCTTCCTTCCTCCGATGTTGAGTTTTACAGAGGCGGACGCTCTGCTAACAAGCTGTCATCTGTGTCACTATCATCATCTTCTTCCTTCCTGTTCTGGGCATTTCTACTTTTACTAACATCGGGAACAGTTTATCCCCCTCAATGGTCTCAACTCTCCATCTTTTCGCCAATGCACCCCATTGTGCATCTTGAAATGCCCTAATCGACCTTTTCACTCTTTCCTGGCTTCAGTCCCTCTTCTTCGCATGTGCTGCTCTTATCCATGCATCTAAAGCCTCAAACTGTGTTGGTCTGGGTGGAGGTCACAATGATGCCATCTTTGCCCTCAACTGGTACAAGACATCCAACCTAAATGACCCATAACGTGGAAAAGCCAAATCTCCCTCCTTCTCAGTAACTTTATGCCAATTTTGAAGCCAGACTATAGTATGGAGTCCTACCTTTGTGGCCATATAGTGTGCTGTTGTGTCCTCGGGTGGTGCCTCTTCACCCACTAGAGTTACTACTCCTCTATCTCCCCTACAAAGGTCATGTAACACCCTAAAGCATCGCATGTTTAAACCAACTCCTTTCGCCCACAAGATGTTTTCGTTCTTACTTCCTGATGATAATCCACCAATCCCAGAGCGGCTTTACACCAACCAACCTATCGCAGGGCGGCACGCTCTCACGTCACTCCGCTCCTCACTCAACTCCGCAGTTCACCCTCCTTCACAATCCCGTCCTTACATATTCACACACCTCATTCATAGAAACAAATAACTGTCCACCATACGACCGGACAGTCACATAACCGACTGTTCAAGAAACAACCAGAGAGTCTCACAATTAATTGTATACCTCACCTCTGGCAACCGTCTGTCCACGAAATGACCGGAGACTCACATTGGACCATCTGCCCACGAACGCCGGACAGTCATATAACTAATCGATTAGATCCACTCGCTCAAAATCATTCATGCACAGTGACCCACGACCTGCATTGGCCACTCGAATCGCTGTGGTCCGCCCTTGTGCACTAGGTTCGCGCTCAACTCTCTCAAGCTCGCTTACACATGTTCCCTATCTCCCAGTGGGTTTGTCGATGATGCCTCACGACTCCCACAATCACTGGTCAGACAATTACAGCTCTGGTGTCTTCGACACCACAAATCTATCCCGGGATCTAAGGCTACTTGTCGAGCCTTGCATCAAAACAAAATAAATCGTATCACATAGATCATGTGTGTTTGGCCCGAAACTACAATCACTCGACTCTCAACCGAACTCTACAAGACATCAAAAAATCAAATCCTCTATTCAATCTAAGACACACACATCCCTATTCATACTAACTCCACCGTGGACTGCTGTTCCTGCCGCACCATCACTCTCCGTCAAAATCCGTCATCCTCCTTCAATCCTCTGGACAAGGATCCTTTGGGCTCTTTAGGGGTCTATAGCTAAACTTTCCCTAATATTCCAAACTTCTCCAACCGTCACTCTGCTACCAACTGATGGGCCAGAGTCCTCCCTACCAAATTACTGTGGAACTCACGACCGATGGACCTTTATTGCCTGCTGAGAAGTGTAGGGGAGAAATAGATCATTTATACAGAACCATGACTCTGAAGAATCACAGACTCCAACTTCCAAGTTAGTGGGTTTATTACAAAGCCAAAAACAACTGGATGTTAAGCACCTCATCACAAGGTTGCAGAAATACATGGGAACTAATACAAATCTTAACCTACGGGCTAGCTTTATGCTATGGATCATAAACAGGATGACAATTTCCAGAAGCAGAACACAGGCAATGATTGCCCCCACGTCCAGTTCGGCTTTCATCTGTGGTGGATAAATGGAAAGCATTAGCCTGTCCTTACACTACCACTACCGTGACATCCCTACTTAGGCATTTCCCAGACAAGATCAGGAAAAAGGTGTCAGTGAGTGAAGACTTCCTAAGAAGTGCACTCACGTTGTGTGGGTCAGGTAGCCAAAGCTACAGAGCTCATTCTAAGATGCTCCTTCTCTCTCCTGGGATCTCCTTACCTCATCTCCTGACTACGCCCCGGGGCACTGTCCCTAATGCAAAATCACAAAATGCAAAACACGCCCACTGATCACCTCATCTTGCTGGACACTTCCCATAGGTGATTTTCCATGCGTTGTCAGTCTCCCAGCTCCTGGCTTGATGATCTTGATTCCCAGGCCTCCCTCAGTGAGAAAGAACACCGGCTCCCAATTATCAGTGGTTCGTGCACATTTGTATTACATCCTCCCAAGCCTAACTCTCCAAAACAAAAGATGTTATTCTAACTAACAAAGACGACTTTGTGGGCGTGGCTTCCCGTGCTGTGGAATGACCATTCTGTGAGCGAGCTCCGCCAGCCGGGATAAAATCCTTCCTGGATCCGTACATATACTAGAGACAACCTCTGCAATTATCTCTTCCTTGGAAGCAGAAACCCTGCTGCACTGATCATGTTCTTTTTTGACCGCCGGCGATGTGACCATGTTCTGAGCCCCTGCATGGTGGGCAGCTGTCTGGAAGGAGGCGGTGGAAGCAGGACATGGCGACCTCGCCTAGTAGAGTCCGAGGCTTTGGCCCACGCAGAACTGAGTGCAATCCCTGAGGCGTTGTGGAGCGGAGCGGCAAGGGGCGAGAGCGGACCCTCTGACTCATCAACATCCTTGCGAGTACCGCTAAGGATGCTGGCCAGAACTTAGGTTGTGGAGCAAGATTCACACGGCCGGACTGAACTATCTTTGATGCACGGGCTGGGAGCCCGGCCGGACCGGCGCAGAAGTGTTGGATGCTGATCCTGCCTACACGGACGGGCGGCTGCGTGGGGAGCAAGGGGCTGCGCAACGCTTATGGGATCGTTTGGAGCAGTTTGGGAGCTGAGCGCACGGTTACCGGTGCTGCCCTGGCTGTCCCGTCTGCACATTCCCTCCGGTGGACTGAGGCATGTGGTGAATCAATGGTCCTTGCTGCATGGTGCTCAGTAGGTTTGCACTGGCCCAAGATCTCTGATTGTGTGACTTAAGGATTGGCCCTATTGAATTGTCAGCAGTGGACATACAGGAGTGCTCACCAGGTCGAGCGGCATGGCACACTCCGAATGAGGTCTCCATTGGCCCTGTCGCTGCTAACCCTACCAGTGCTGTGGTTTGTGGGCTGATCCCCCACACCCCAGACTTGGCACATGCATGAAGACCAGGTAGGCACTGTTGGTACACTGGGGACTGACACATACAGGCCGATTGTGCTCGTGTGGCACAAGACCGTGCGCTTTTTGTGGAGGGCGTAGCACCATTGGAGGTGCAGATATCGATGGTCCCCTGGGTCGCTGCCGTGACGCACTAACTGCGGGCTCACCATGGGCAAGCAAGATGCCAAGCAACCTAAAATCAGCTCCAAACAACGTTGCTCGACTAGGCAGATGGAGTCGGACTCGGAATCAGCCACTGGGGGGGTCTTCGGAGGGGCTGGAGGACGATCAGGGAGAGGACATTCGCACGCTCATGCTTGAAATGCGTTCTAGCCTTCGCACCGTTGATGCTAAACTGGATGCATTAACCGGCCAAATGGAATCTGTGAAGTCCCAGGTTGGGGTCCATGAACACAGACTGGATGCGTTTGAAAATAAACAGACATATTTCCACGAGTTTCAGGTGGAGACGAAAGATCAACTATCGCACATGGACAAGCTCTTGGGTGTGATCCGTTCTAAGAATGAGGATTTGGAGGCGAGGTCACGCCACAACAATCTACGCATCACAGGAGTACCGGAGACGACAGCGATCACCAAAATGAAGGCGTATGTAGCAGATCTTTTGCAAGACCTATTTGCTGTGCACCTTTCTCCTGTCTTTGCGGTGGAGCTGGCCCATCAGGCCTTAGGCCCCAGACCTCCAGGTGGAGCTCCTCCACGGTCCGTATTGGCAAGAATATTGAACTATTAAGACCGCGATATGGTACTACGCCAGGCACGTATAATGGGGAAAATAAGGCATCAGGGGAACAAGATCGCCTTTTATCCGAACTTCAACCCAGCAGTATTTATTTATTTATTTATTTATTGGCATTTGTAAAGCGCAGCTTATACCCTGGGGTGTCTTGGCGCTAAATAATTTGCCGGCTGGTTGAAACTGCCTTGCTCTGATGATTATTCTATACCTAGAGTCATGTGGAAGTTTATTTATTGAACAGCCAAGTTTTTAATTTTTTGCGAAATTGGAGTAGCGTAGGACATGCCCTAATGTCCTGGGGTAAGGTATTCCAAAGTTTAGAAGCCGCCACTACAAACCGTCGGTCTCCCCACATCACAGTTTTGGTTCGAGGTACCATAAGTTGGTTACTGTTGGTAGAGCGCAGTTGGCGTGTGGGTTGGTACGGTCGTAGGTGGTCTTTGAGGAACTGTGGACCCTGTTTGTTTAGGACTTTGTATACAATGCATTGGGATTTGAATCTGGCTCTGTTCTGAATCGTCAACCAGTGTAGTTTGGGAATGGCATTGGATAAAGGAGCAAATTTTGGAATTCCCAGAATGAGACGTGCTGCTGCGTTCTGTATAGTCTGCAGTTTTTTTAAGACTCTTGCTTGGGCGTTAATAAAGAGCCCATTGCAATAATCTAAGGATGTCAGAACTAATGAGCTCACCAGAGTTTTGATGGCAGTAGTGGGAAGATAGGGACTTATCTTTCGGATCATGCGCAGTTTATGGTGGGCAACTGATGCCACTCTGCTGGCATGGTCCATAAAATTCAGATGATTGTCAAAAATTATTCCTAAGTTCCTTACTTTGGTCACTGGATTAGGGGGGGCACCAAAGGTTTGGGGCCACCACGAGGTAGGCCATTCTGGTGAGAGTTGCCCAAAGATCATAACTTCGGTTTTATCCGAGTTTAGTTTTAGGCAATTTGCTGCCATCCAGTCTCCCAGTTCTGTCAGTCCCCTCTGGAATGTTTTAGCTACTTCCTCGCCATCACCCCTTATAGCCAACACTAATTGTGTGTCATCCGCGTAGGAGGTAAGGCTCATCCCGTGTGCCTTGATGACATTGGCCAGGTCCGACACATATATGTTAAAAAGTGTCGGACTCAGGGATGAGCCTTGAGGTACCCCACACGGTTGTGACAATTTGGAAGATTGATAGGGGCCCAAAGAGACAGCCTGCGTTCTCTCCGAGAGAAAGGAGGCGAGGAGAGATCTTGCCGTGGAGGAGATGCCTATTTATCCAACACGGCCGACCAGAGTACCATGGTCGACCGTGTCGAATGCTGCTGAGAGATCCAGCAGTACCAACACCGCTGTTCCGCCTTGGTCTCTTATTGTTCGTATGTCTTCAGTTGCTTTAATAAGGGCAGTTTCAGTCCCATGGTATTTCCTAAATCCATACTGAGTATCATCTAGCTTCTTGTGGGTTTCTATATACTCAGTTAATTGTTGGTTCATGGCCTTTTCCACCACTTTGGCCATGAATGGAAGACTTGCAATGGGTCGGTAATTTTTTAGTTCTGACTTATCAGCTCCTGGTTTTTTCAGCAGAGGTTTGAGCAGGGTGGTTTTTAGACTAAGGGGATATGTCCCAGAAAGCAGGATGGAGTTACAAACTTGTGTCAGGACTGGTATGATTGACTCCATCACCGGTAGAAGAGCCGATAGTGGGCAAGGATCTAGCTTAGATCCTGCTTTGATTGTCGATACAATTTGTAGTACTTGGTCTTCTGTCAGTGGTTGAAACTCTGAAAAAGATGGAGTCTCTATTGGTGTTAAGTTTTCCTGAGTAATATCGGGTTCGTTCGAATGTGGGATATTTGCCAGAAATGGTTGATAAATATCATCCACCTTCTTAAAAAAGAAGTCGGCTATGGCGTCACACATGTCTTGGGTTTGGGGTGGGGTCAAGTCTGGAGTATTACCCGAAAGTACTTTAGTTATATCATACAATTTTTTGCTCGAGTTTTTCGCCTGCTCAATTTGAAGCATATAGTACTCTTTTTTAGCCTTTGTGATCATGGCTTTATATGTTGCCAGAGCCTCCTTATATTTAATTTTGCTTGTAGGATCATAGGATTTTCTCCATTGTCTTTCCCAATATCTGTTCTGTAATTTTTGTGTTTTTAGTTCGTCCGAGTACCATGGTGCGGTAGGGGTAATCCTATTTGTGGATATTTTCTTAGTGGGGGCTAATGAGTTCATGGCATGCCCCAACCAGTCATTGAGTTGTTGTATAGCCAGGTTGGGATTGGTGGAGATTGATGGGCGAGAATCATCCAGATAGGTTTTTAGATCCTGTTGATTAACGTTGTGCCAGGCTTTAAAGGTTGTAGGCTGGCGAGAGGGGATGTCAGTGAACGGTTTTTTGTTCATAGCCAGTGTGCAAAAAACTGCATAGTGGTCTGTCCAAGGTAGTGGGCGAATGTCATTCACTTGAAGCCCTTGGGCACTTGAGAAGATGGCGTCCAAAATATGTCCCGCTTGGTGTGTGGGGGAGGTAACCAGTTGATGTAACCCCAAGACTTCCATATCAGCAATGAGAGCTTGAGTGTCTTTGTTGTTGTTATCGTCTAGGTGAAAATTCAGATCACCTAATACTGTGATCGATTCTTCTAAAGCTAGCGATTCCAACTGTGTACTGATACTTGTTAAAAAGTCCGTTCTAACTCCTGGGGGCCTATATATGAGAAGCCCTTTAAAGTTAAATTGTTGGCTAAGTTTAATAGAAAACATCATGGACTCGCACGAAGTATCTTGTATTTGAGTCACTGTTACCTCCATGTTTTCTCTAGCTATAATGGCGATCCCTCCGCCTCTCTGTCTAGGTTTGTCGTTCTGTTGTGATCTGTCTTGTCTATGTGCTTTATAGCCTATAGGAGTAGCAGCGACCAGGTCCGGGCCAGAAGATTCATCTGTCCATGTCTCCGTGATGAAGAGTATATCTAGCTTAGAGTCTGTGATTAAGTCAGCGATTTCTTGGCTATGTTTGCATAGCGACCGTGCGTTAATAAGGGCTAAGGAAGCTTTATTAGATGTTGCTATTCGTTTTGAGGGATTCTTTATCCCTTGCGGCAGGGTTGTGAAAAGGCAGTGAGGGCAACATAGTTGGGATTCTGTCTGCATTTTGCCAAGGTTAAATATGGCACAGTCATAGTTCCTTAGTGTTCTAAGGTTAAGGAGAACATCTTTGGAATAGACCAAGCTTGCTCCTGTCAGAATCGGGCCAGGGGTCGTGGCCCTCGGCCCGGTCCCGGCGCGGACGGGCGCAGACGGGCTTGCCTTAGGCGCGCCTTCGGCGCTCCGTCGGCGCGCCCGCTGCGCCCGCCCGCTGCGCTGCCGGGATGGTGCTATGTTTTTATTCATTATTGGGCGGAGGAGGGTGGGAGGGTTCTATCGACTACAGCGCTGACCTTCCCTCACCAAGATGGCTAGGTAAGTACAAGCGGCTAGGCGTGAATTCCTGCCGGCGAAGCGGATCCTGCTACAGGTGCAGATTCCATATTCATTGCTGTATCCTGCTAAACTCAAAATGTCTCGTGAGGGTTCTGCCCACTTCTTCACGGATGCCAAATCTGCTCTGAAATTTGCAAAATACATGGGTGGACGGCTGAAAAAGTCCAGTCCTAGAACAGGCGATACCACGGAGCACCAGCTAAGTGATAATGACTGAGCAGTGGGTGATTGTATCTTTTTGTCACCATTTTGCATTTTGTATATGACACTTCATGAACAATAGGTTTGGTTTAGTTGGGAGAGAATATTTGTGGACTTGTGTACAGGCATTACTCTATTCCTTTGAATTCACGACTCTAGAGGTTCATTGGGATGGTATTGTCACCAGGGGCACTCTTCACATATAGGTTTGTATTGGTGAGATGCGGGGTCATGTTTTGCCTTGGAGACTCGTTGCCTCAGCTCCTTTTTCCAAAGTTGTTTGGTTGCTGCAGCTGTGGGGGGCGGGGGTATGCTTGGCGAGATGGAGACATGTATATATCTTGAGAAGCCGCACAATTATTGTTTTATTCTATTGCAGAATTGTCTTCGCGCAGTTTCCTGGCCAACCTGCTATAGTAGAGGAGTTGGCGGGTATTAAGCTGTCCTCATGGGAGGTTTCCTGATATCATATTGGTTCATGATTTATTGGGGGAGGATGCTTTTCAACCTGATTGGGGGGTTAGTGTGGGTGTGGGGGAGGGGTGGGGAAAGTTCTTCACTGTTTTACTTATGTATTGCCATGCTGTTGGTGGAAGCACATAGGATGGAATGTGATTATCATATGTCGTGAAGGGCACAGAGATGACCTGCAATTGAACTTAATAAACACCACGAGACCAAGGTAAACTGCTTGACATGGAACATAAGGGGGGTAAATGAAGGTAGGAAGTCCCGATTGGTACATGCATATCTCACTAGACACAATATCGATTTATGCCTGCTCCAAGAAACTCACTTACACGCCCAAACATCTTCGAAACTTAAAAACAAGAGGTGGGGATCCACTTACACATCGGTCTATTTCAATTACTCCCGTGGGTTGGCGGTTTTGGTTAGGTGGGGTCTTGACTGGAAAGAGATGGAGACACATATAGATCCGGGCAGTCAGTTTATCATTTTGCTGGGAACACTGGGTGGTATTTTATTGACCTTTTTTTGCGGAGAGTGGTCCTAACATGGACTTCCCTGGTTTTGTTCAGGACCAATGTTAAAGCAACTGGATGTACCACGGTTATGTGGGGAGGGAACTTTAATGCCATTTTAAATGATGAATTGAATAGGCAAGTCACAGCGAGGTCGCACCACCCCGCAACCGGTAAAGGTTTGAATGCTATATTGGAGGACGAAGGCATGGTGGACATTTGGCACCTCTGCAACCCGCTAACTAGGGAGGGTACTTGTTTTTCTAGGTAGGAAACCCCCCATCCGGAGGTCATGAACATCCAGAGATATGGTGGAAGTGCAGCGATCCATCAATCAGACAACGCCGCCAGAGCCCAGAGTGAAGCAAAAAAAGGGTTCACCGGCGTCTGGTGACGGTGTGCCAAACGTTAGAGCCAATCCGTGAAGGGCCCGCCGCCTCCGCAGATCTCGAGTCGGTAGACTCCTCAGGAAGCGGAAGCCCCAAGATCTTCAAACCTTGTGTCAGGTCGGTAATGTGGTGGGTTTTGTTACCATACTCGAAAATAAGACCAAAGGGGAAGGACCATCTATAGCGTATCTTATCCTCCTGTAACTTAGTGGTAACAGGACGCAGGGTCTGCCGGCGGGCCAGAGTCGCAGCCGCCAGATCTTGATATAAAGAGCAGCCCTGCCCCTGAAAAGAAACCTCCTTCACTTTCCTAGATGCCGATAGGATGGCCTCTTTAACTTTGAAAGAGTGGAGCTTCACCAGAACATCGCGTGGTCGCTTGCGGCACCCCGTCGGCAGAGGTCCCACCCGATGCACTCTATCAATTTCGATCTTAAGTTGCTGAGGGGCGAGAATCTCAGCAAAGAGGCCGGACACGAAGGCCTCCAGGTCCGGCCCCTCCGGTCCCTCCTCCAGATTCCGAATCCGAATGTTCTCCCTCCGGGTTCTGTTCTCCAGATCCTCCGCCTTGAGTTGGACTTGTTGCAGCTGGGCCCTGAGGGCCTGCTGCGTGTCGAACATCGTGCCCTGGGTGGACGATACGGACTGTGTCTGCCCTTCAACCTCCAGCAGACGGGAATCTACGGTGTCCACATCCTGCCGCAGCGTGGTAAGTTTCTCGATAAGGTCAGCATTCAGTTGGTCAACCGAGGATCGGACATATTATTTAAACTCCCGACATAGCTCCATCTTGAAATCCCGAAGCGTCACCACCAGATCCTTGCGGGTGAGCGCCATGTCGTGCACTGGAGTAGGATCCTCTTGGGAAGACACCTGGCTTGAGGTCTTAAAATAAGTTGAGATCTTGTTAGTTTGCTTTTTTGGAGGCATAAGGTCCCACCTCCTTGGAGCCAGGTGGTGACCGTAGCGCACCCACCGCGAACCAAGATCAAGAGGTGTCCAGGGCTGTCCCCCTCGGAGAGGTAGGGATGACCGTTACACTGCAGAACCTTGATTCTCTCCACACCGCCAGGCACTGCACCAGAAACGCAGGCTGAATCCAGGCTCCCCATCAAGGAACGGAGCCCCCTCCAGGACCAGGTGCACCCCCGCTGCTCGGCCAGATCCCCGCTAAATTCACCACCACAACACTGACTGGTCCCCTATACACCGAGAAGGGCTAAGAACGATTGAACTGATGTGGAGCGGAGCGAATTCAAGACCGCTCCGCCATCTTACTTGGCCATGCCCCCGGTACTTGTTTTTTTAAACATTGTAGAGCCTGGTACAGATTCGACTATTGCCTGACAACGAAAGACGTGGCCAGCTGGGTTGTGGGATGAGGCACCTACCAAGAACACTTTCGGATCATTCCCCCTGTCTCTTGACGATCTCACTTACTAACACCACACAACGGGTGTTTTCCTGGAGGCTGCCCCCACACACCCTATTGGATGAGGCATTTAAGGAGGAAATACCTACTGACATAACTGACTATTTTGCACTCAACACGGGGTCTGTGGATTCTGCGGCCCTGCTCTGGGAGGCGTTTAAGGTGGTAATTAGAGGACAGTGTATTTCTAGACAAGCAGGTGTCATTAAGGCCATTAGACTCACCTTGTGCAATATAGAGGCTCAAATAAAAGACCTGGAGACGCGCATATGTTCTGATGGCGAACCCGCCTTAATGACTGAGCTCAAAACTAAACTGTTGGATTAGAGGAAGAGGCGCAGAGGGTAGTGAAATTTCTTGGAAAATATGGGGAGGCGCGCACATATGGAGAGGGAGACAGACCGGGACGGACGCTTGCAGGCATGCTTAGAGCCCCACGGTCCACTGCATACATCCTGAACTAATTGACAAGGAGAGCGACATCGTCAGGAGTCCGTTGGCTATACTTAACGAATTCTCTGCTTTCTATGCCCTCTTATACACGGCCACACAGACTGAATGTCCGGAGGGCATGCAGGATTTTCTAGATTCCGTGGCATTGGTTTGGTTTAATGACCGGCACCAGGAGTATATGCACCTACCATTCACGGTGGAAGACGTAGCTCAAGTTATCAAAAGCTTGCCTTTAAACAAGGCCCCGGGGTCAGATGGTCTGATGATTGCCTTTATAAAACTTATGTGGAGGAACTAGCACCCAAACTATTGGCGGTATATGAAGAAGCCCATGAAATCGGTATACTGCCACAAACTATGCGGGATGCTCTTATTATCACATTGTTAAAACCTGAGAAATTTGAAACTGACTTAGATTCATACCGACCATTGTCACTTATCAATGTTAAAATATTGGCGAAATTAATAGCAAATAGGTTGCAACTCATGCTCCCACTTATAGCCCTACCGGATCAATCAGGCTTCATACCCGGGAGACCTACCTCTCACAATCTCAGAACAGTCTTTTCGGTCTTACACTATCTACACCCTGATGTACAGGTGGCACCGTTATTTCTCGACGCGACAAAGGCCTTTGATTCGCTTAAATGGCCCTATCTGTTCAGGATATATGGATCAGATTGTTATATACTGAACCGATGGCTAGGGTAAGGGTGAATGGCCTTATATCTGACCCCTTTTTTGATTACGCGGGGCACGCGGCAGGGGTGCATATTGTCTCCCCTGTTTGCCATCGCGATGGAACCGCTGGCCACCCGTGTTAGGCAACACAATACGGACAATGGTATTGGGTTTAGTCCTCTGAGTTTCTTGATATCACTCTATGCAGATTATGTAACTTTGTATATTTTGAACCCAGCGCAAAATCTAGACATAGTATTAAGAGAATTCATCAGATTTGGTGGCCTCTCCGGCATATCTATAAATTGGGTCAAGTCTGTTGTATTCCCTCTCACTGCTAACATGAGGTGCTGGTTTCAGAATTCCCGTTACAGTGGGAAGAAGAGAAAGTGAAATAACTGGGTATCTGGATAAGCCGGGATATGCAAGACGTGTGGAACTTAAATGATGGTAAAGTCATTAATTGGTTGGAAGAGAAGGTGGTTGTGTGGGCTAAACTCTCGCTGTTCCTGGCTGGAAGGATTGCGTTAGCAAAAATGATTGTTTTGCCTAACTTCCTATATCTTTTTGTAAATCTGCCACTCATACTCACCCTATCATTTTTCCAACTATTGAGTTCCCTGTTAATATCCTTGGCATGGGCGGGGGGACAGGCCCGGGTGTCGAGGGAGCTGTTGACCCTGCCCCCTTTCAACCGCATGTAGCTGTGGAGACGGATGCCTGTTCCTCTATGAGTGGCAGTGTACCAGACCTATAAACGTCCTACAGATGGAATAGAATCCTCTGAAACTCTAAGATGGGCTTGGGATGGGATATGCAGGCGGGCGGGAGCAAAGATTCTATATGTGCCTTCCATCCCCCTTGCACAGAATCCTGTTACTGACCATTAAAGATGAGATAAATAAACAGGTGGCACAGAAGATGTCACTTCATACTTTTGCAGATCTCTACCGGGGGGAATGTTTACAGAACCTCCGATGGCCTGTCGGAAATTACACCCTGAATTCCCGTCCCAACCATCCCCTTTGACTGCATTGGAAAATCAATTGCGTACACCATCGCCATGCAGACTGATCACTAGACTGTATAGGCATATGCAGGTCGATGCCCCCGTGGCTGCCTCTGGAGCTAGATATCAGTGGAACATGGAGGTGTCGTCCCCCCTAACTGATGACCAATGGATGTACTGTTGTGCTCAAATGACAGAGATGTCTCCCAATTACAGGCTTCGCCTTATCCACTTTAAATTCTTACACAGATACTACAAGACACCCATTGGCCTACGTCGCATGGGGCTTAAAGACGATGATTGTTGCTGGCGTTGTTGTGAGGCCTCTGCCTCTTTTCTTCATATAACACAACTAAACAACTGCAAGTACTGCTGATTTATTCCTACCTATATTTCAGAGAACACACATTGAGAATGCAACAACATGTATTTCTAGACTACTTTTTCTGTCTAGAATAAATCTTTTTTCTTTATTCGTTTTTTAATGTCAAAATTTAGACATTTTTTACAATTTCATCACATATTTGACAAAACACCTCATAACAAACTCATATTTCGTAACATTTTATCACCTTTCACATTCTCTTTTCTCATACTTTCTTCACACTCTCTTTTCATGCAATCATCACACAACATACCCACACACTCCAAATCTTAATTAAAAAAAAAAACCTTTACATTTGTTATTCATATAAACAGCCATGGAAAGTGATATAACAACACATCAAAAGAAATTACACTTCGTTTTATCCTATAGCTGGACAAATAACTGGTCTACGCGTTTTGAACTCTAGATAATTGTTTAGTTCTCATCAGGACCACGTAGCTGTAAGACAGAAATGATAATAGTCTAGTGTAAAATTATGCATGCTCACAATAAACTTCTTTTTGCTTCCTAGCTACTTGTCAAATGATCTTACCTTAAAGCTGCTCTACTCAATGGCCTTCCAATTAACAAACTATATTGGGAGAAACAAAATAGAAACTCTAAATAAACCAACTCATATATCTCACATAAAGTGGCCACTGCTGTACATATCGAGCCTCAAACTAGACTTACATCACTTTAATCACGAGGTGCCCGTCTTTTTAGAGAAATGTGTTATGATCTGGCGCAGACCTGAAAATTGAAGAAAATTCGATATAGGCCTCTGTTTGCTATGTATTATACAGATAAAAGACAGGTTGTTTGATGTAGGACTTACTTTACGGCAGATGCCGTCTTTTCGTTGTCTTTAAACTCCGATGTAATGAAGACAGATGTCAGTAGCCTTGCTTCAAAATATGACTCGAGTCATATACCTTATTCACTCCCGGTATTCTCAATGTGTGTTCTCTGAAATATAGGTAGGAATAAATTAGCAGTACTGGCAGTTGTTTAGTTGTGTTGTTTAAAGAGGCTTGGCCTTACTGCTGAGAGCCCCAACCCATTGGTGGTATTATCTTTTCTTCATATGGCATGAGAATGTCCTGACATCACTGACTACTGGGCACAACTTTTTGAGTCAATAAATCAGATTTTGGGCCTGAAGCTGTCCCCATCGCCATTAATGGGACTGCTGGGATACGTCAGAGACACACACATTAACAAACGCAAATTGCATGCACTATTGCTACTATTCGCCAAACGGCAAATAGCTATTCATTGGGGAAAAGGAGGAAACTTAGGATCCTGGAGTGGATCGATGTGATGACTACGACAGATGCCGGACACTAGGACCCTGTGGGTCACAGGGTGGTGACCAGGTCACCGGACGACTTCCTGTGGACGGACAGGAAAGGGCAGTACACAGCAGGACGAGGACGAGGACGGACGTGCCCAGACGGACGGACGAGATAACAAAATAAAGAAATACCTGTGCACACGATCTGTGTCCTGTGTGGTTCCTGACCGGGGCGCAACGAACAACACGACATCTGGCGACGAGGGTGGGATTGCATGCTGTGCCCATCGGAACATCGTGATTTAAACCAGGAGCCCACCCTGGATTGCTGGATTGCGTCGTGGTCAAAAAGGAAGAGGGAAGAGCGAAGCGCCATCGAGTGAAGCGCCATCCAGAAGAAAGCAGCGACGTGGGAGCCCACCCCGACCGCCGCGAACGAAGAAGAAATGAGCCCGGTAAGCGCCAGCCAAAGAGCGCGAGTTTCAAAGAATAAAAGAAAAGCCAGCGCGAGCTCTCGCAAGAGTCTCGGCGGCCATATTGGGGCCAGGCGCGAGGGCCAATAGGAACGAAGAACAAGTGCGGCGGCCATTTTGAAGTCAGGCTGCATCGCGATTGGCCGCGAAGTCTCGCGAGAAGACGGCGGCCATCTTAGAATCAGGCTGTACAAGCCAATAGGAACGGAGAACAAGCGCGGTGGCCATCTTAAAGTCAGGCAAAGGGCGAAAAAGAGTGGAAAATGCTGATAGAAGAGAAGAAAAGGCACAAAGAAGGATAAATAACGACAACAAGTGGGCATAAGAGACAAATAAAAGGACAAAAGAAAAGAAAAGGAAGGAAAGCAAGAAAAAGGCACAAAACAAGCATAAGCAAAGGCAAAAGAGGCCAAATAAGAAAATTAGGGTTGAACAAGCAGCAATAGAGCAAGAAAAAGGCACAAACAAGCATAAGCAAAGGCAAAAAGAGGCCAAATAAGAAAATAGGGGTTGAACAAGCAGCAATAGAGCAGAGAACAGAAAAGAACAAGAGAAATGTCAGAAACAAAGCAAAGTGCACAGTTCCACAGAGCAGTGCCTTTCACTGTATCGGAACCACAAGTGGGCATCCGGTGGGAGAAATGGATCATAAAGTTTGAACGATACATGAAGGCGACTGACGTGGTGGACGACAAAAAACGGGATCTATTCCTAAACTATGGGGGGATGAGGTGGATGACCTCCTCATAACACTGCCACAGAGTGAATTAGAGACCTATGAGAAGTTAAAAAAATGTCTAACGGCCAAGTTTGACCCCCAAAGAAATGTCGACTTTGAGAGATATTCCTTTCACATGGCATATCAGCAACCAGAAGAGTCAATGGATGATTTCGCAACAAGGCTGAGAAAGCTAGTAGCACATTGCGAATTTGGAAAATACGACAATGAACAGGCACTTCGCCTCAAACTGATAGAAGGCTGCCGAGACACGGAATTTCGCACAAGACTACTGAAAGAACCGATCACCCTAGAAAAGATTTTAGATCTAGCAAGGGCCGAAGCAAGAGCAATGACACAAGCGAGACAGATGGACCGAAAGGGAGAGCAAATCCATAGAATGTCAGACGCAGGCAAGAAAGGGAACTGGAAGGGAGGACACAAGGAACAAGCGGCGAAGAAACAAAGTTCCCAATGCCACAGGTGCGGTCTGGAATTCCCTCACAAAGGACCATGCCCAGCCTTCGGTCAAACATGCAAGAAATGCAACAGAAGCAACCATTTCGCTGCCATGTGCCAAGGTGGGCAATTTAAAAATGAACGTGGCAGGCCCGGAAGGCCAAGAGCAGCACCAACAAGACATGTACGGCACATGGACACGACGGAGAGGAGCTCGTCTGGAGAGTCAGGAGAAGAAGAGGAAGAGGAAGAAACAACAAGAAAAGTAGAACGCCTATACCTCATGACCACAGATGGAGGGCATGAAGAGGAACACATCAGGCTGATAGACAGGAAGTCAATAAAGAAGACGGACTGGGTGACCATTGAAGTAGGGCCCCACCAAACTGAATTTGTACTGGACAGCGGAGCCACGTGCAACATCATGTGTGCCACGGAATATGACAAGATGAAGAGGAAGCCACCGCTACAACCATCAAGCGTAAGAGTATTTACGTGGGGTGCACAAAATCCTGTCACGAACATGGGAAAATTCACGGACACCATGACGCACAAGGGCAAGACTGTCACAGAAGAAATACACGTGTTACGAGGAGACATTCCCGCACCGTGTCTACTAAGCAATGTAACAGCAAAACTAATGGGCCTACTGAAAATGACGTACCACATGTCGGAAAAGGAGAGCATACTACAGGAATTCCCAAACCTGACGGAAGGACTAGGAAAGCTGAAAGGAAGACAAATCACGCTGCACATAAATGAAGCTGTCAGGCCAGTCGCACAACACCACCGAAGGGTACCAATACATCTACAACCTCAGGTGGAGGAAGAAATAAAGGCCCTACTAGCACAGGACATCATTGAGCCAGCAGAAGGGCCAACGCCATGGGTGTCCCCAATAGTGGCTGTACCAAAAAAGGACACCACACAGATAAGAATATGTGTGGACATGAGAATACCAAACACAGCCATCGAAAGAGAACGGCATCCAGGGCCACATCTGGACGATATGATAAGTTGCCTGACAGGAATGAGAAAATTTTCCAAACTAGACCTGTGCAAGGGATACCATCAATTGGAGCTGGACGAACAGTCCAGATACATAACGACATTCTCAACGCACCTAGGATTGTTTCGCTACAAAAGGCTGAGCTTTGGGATATCTTCAGCAGCAGAGATATTTCAAGAAACGATCAGGCAGATAATAAGACCGATAAAGAACAGTCTCAACTACAGCGATGACATTCTGGTCTTTGGGAAGTCAGATGGAGAACACGACACGGCACTAAGGGAAGTGTGCTCACGGCTAGTAGAGGTGGGCCTGACAGTAAACGAGAAGAAATGTGAACTGGGAAGGGAAGAATTAGTATTTTTCGGACACATATTCTCACGGAAAGGAATGAGGCCGGACCGGAGCAAGATAGACACGCTTGAGAAAACGAGTGAACCAAAGGACGTCGCTGAAGTGCGATCCTTTCTTGGCCTTGCCAGCTACTGCGCGAGGTATATAAAAGACTTCGCGACGGTGAGCACACCATTGAGGGAACTCACAAAACAAGGACACACATTTGAATGGACCGCAGAGTGCAAAAAGGCGTTTGAAGAAATAAGAGCATCAGTAACGGCAGTAGACCACTTGGCATATTTCGACCCGAACTTATGCACTGAACTAACAGTAGACGCCAGCCCGGTAGGTCTGGGCGCAATACTAGCACAACACAAACCTGGAAAAGATTCACCTCGACAGATAGTAGCCTACGGAAGCAAGAGTCTGTTAGATGTCGAGAGAGCATACTCTCAACCGGAGAAGGAGAGCTTGGCAGTAGTATGGGCATGCGAGCACTACCACATGTTCATATATGGAAAACCGTTCACAATAGTGACGGACCACCAAGCACTAGTGACCATATATGGCAACCCAAATACGAAAATACCACCAAGAATAGAAAGGTGGGGAATCAGGCTGATGGACTATAATTTCAAAATAGTACACAAACCAGGCAAAGACCAAAACCCAGCTGACTATATGTCGAGGCACCCGCTCCCGCATCAAAAAGGTGGTACCACAATGGCAGAAGAATATCTGAACTTCATTGTGAAACAAAACACTCCAGCGTCAATAACAAGTGAAGAATTGGAGCGAGAGACAAAAAGAGACCCAACAATGAAGGCAATAGGAACGATAGTGAGGCTACAAAGATGGAGACATATCAATAGCAACACTGTCACAGAAGAAGGGGTCGACAAAGAAGAACTGCTGGCGTTCAAAAAGATTGGCGAAGAGCTGTCTGAGACAGAGAACGGAGTCATGATGAGAGGTCCAAGGATTGTAATACCACATCGGCTGAGGAAGAGGACAGTTAAGATAGCTCATGAGTCACATAGAGGAATGGTAGCGACAAAGAAGATGTTGAGAGAAAGAGTGTGGTTCCCAGGACTGGACAGCATGGTGGAGGAAGAAGTGTCACAATGCCACATCTGTCAAGTAACAGGGTCGTCGAGTAAGCCCACACCGTTGAAGATGTCGGAACTGCCCGTGTCAGTATGGACGGAACTAGCAGCAGACTTCTATGGGCCACTGGAGACTGGAAAGTACTTGCTGGTAGTGATTGACGAATTTTCAAGATTTCCAATAGTGAGGGAAGTGTCATCGACATCGGCAAGTGCCACCCTACCTGTGTTAGACGACATATTTGCTGCCTGGGGCTCACCACAAACACTGAAAACAGACAATGGGCCTCCATTCTCAGGAGAAGAATTCCGCAGGTTCATGGACTACCTGGGAATTAAACACAGAAAAATAACTCCTCTGTTGCCACAAGCCAACGGAATGGCAGAACGGTTTATGGGGACCATCAAAAGAGCAATTCAGCGAGCAAAATTGACACAGATCTCAATTGGACAAGCGCTTTGTCAAGTGCTACGAGACTATAGGAACACCCCCACAGCACCACGGGCAGATGTCCAGCAGAACTGGTGTTAGGAAGAGCAAGCAGGACAAGGCTACCACAAACGGAGGCCATAACAGACACCAACAGAAGAGAGATTGCCGAAAGAGACAACAAGGAGAAAAAGAAAATGAAAGAATATGCTGACAAAAAAAGACATGCAGCTGAACACAAGCTAAAGGAAGGAGATTTGGTAATAGTGAAACAAACACAGCAAAGGAAATCTGACAGCCCTTTTTCAAAAGATCCTCTGGTAGTGACTGGAGTAAAAGGGTCAATGGTGACTGCGGTCTCAGACCATCGGAAAATAACAAGAAACAGCTCACACTTCAAGGAGTTCAAGACGGAAGAAGGGGAAAGAGCAATAACAACACCAGAAGGGGAAGAAAGAGAGCAAGGAACAAACGGAGAGATGAAAACACACAAAGAAGAAGGCGGAGAACAAGAACAGAGCGGAGAACAAAGACCAAGAAGAGAGTGCAAAAAGACAAAGAGACTGATAGAAGAAATGTAGAGACTGTGTCTCTCTCTCTCTCTCTCTCTCTTTTCTCTCTCTCTCTCTCTCTCTCTCTCTCTCTCTCTCTCTCTCTCTCTCTCTCTCTCTCTCTCTCTTTCATAGTGTGGACAGCATACGAGGAATTTGTGCATGTCGAAAAGACTTTGTTGCGACAAGGGGGGAGATGTGATGACTACGACAGATGCCGGACACTAGGACCCTGTGGGTCACAGGGTGGTGACCAGGTCACCGGACAACTTCCTGTGGACGGACAGGAAAGGGCAGTACACAGCAGGACGAGGACGAGGACGGACGTGCCCAGACGGACGGACGAGATAACAAAATAAAGAAATACCTGTGCACACAATCTGTGTCCTGTGTGGTTCCTGACCGGGGCGCAACGAACAACACGACAATCAGGGCAGTCACATATGGCCAAGTTCAACTGGCCACATTCTGGAAGCTGATACCACCTATATATAGATATATGGGCACCATTTATTACCTGGTTTCAGGAGAGGACGAGTGGGCCTGGTGATGGGGTGGAGAGTGTAGTTGGCACTGAGACTGTGTGACTCATTAACCGAGAAGATTTGATGTGAATTTTGATTGGATACTATGGGAGAATCAATGTAAGATTTGGATAGGTATCGTGAGAGGGCCATTGGGTTCCACTGTCATAATTTGCATTATTTGATCTCAATGTTTACTTTTATCTAAATCCTGCCTTTGAATTGGTGGAAATATCGCTGTGCTCGATATGTGTGACTATGGTAGGTCGTTATGCTTCCTATGTAGTGTCGTACAGTTGGCACCTATACACCAAGTTGGTTTGTTGTTGTACATGATATGTGCTGTATTGCTTTTGC
This sequence comes from Lissotriton helveticus, assembly GCF_964261635.1. Taxonomy (NCBI): domain Eukaryota; kingdom Metazoa; phylum Chordata; class Amphibia; order Caudata; family Salamandridae; genus Lissotriton; species Lissotriton helveticus. Next base: position 650,706,696 of record NC_136061.1, read on the forward strand.
AAACTCAATAAACACATCTTTCTCCACCTGCAACAGAAACATGCGAACAGAACAAATTCAGTCAGTCAGTCATTAAAACTTTATTTGGGTTGTTACAACCATAAAAGTATACACAATACATTTATAAAACTTTATAAAAACACAAAATATGTAAAATTTATAAAATTGCAATTCAGTCCTTTCCGGGAGGAAACCCCAATAGCTTTGTTATTAAACACTATCCTCCTAGGATGTTAAAATCACAAGGGTGAACATGAGAAAACATATGTGACCAGGCCTTCCAAACATAATACATACATTAAAGTGCAATCTCGTTACCATACGCCTATACCTCTGTACTCTGGAGAAACCCCCTGACTCGGCTCATGTATTTCCCCAAAGCGCAGGCTATATCCAGATTTACCATCCCCACCAGGAGATCTGCAGCTTGCTTTCTATTCATAATCCTATAATTTTTGAATAGCGGGCCTAAAATCTCCTTACGTATATCAAGGGTCATCCTACAGTCTAATAAAATATCAATAATATCACAGGAGGTACCTAACGTACATGTGCAATTGCCATTACTATTTATCATGTAATTTTTAACCCTGGTATTTACATAACAGGGGTTTATGCCCATTCTCAGTTTTAAAACCTCTCTTCTTAAGTGCTGATTCGGCAACCTATCCAAGTAAGGGTAGGAGTGGTCTTCTGAAATCCATACTTGGATCATATGGGACACCGATATTTTTTGCCGGAGATACTCTTGATCGCATATGCGGGACACATCCGCTCCCAATGACCGTAGTTCTTTTTTACCTATATTGGTGTGTCCTAACTGGGTATCTAGTTCTATTCCTAGCTTCCCATAAGCTTCCTTTAGTGAGAGTCTTGTTTCTTTAGCCCACGATAACTCGCTGGAGGCAATTTCCTCTCTACACCACTGTGATATTTTTCTGGGAGGTTCCCCTGTCTCCAGACGCTGCCAGAACCGTATTAGTGCCATCCTGGATGTAATTGCCCTGGAAGTGACTCCCATCTCCAATCTCCAATCTTGCTGCTTGTACCATTGCTGATTTCGGCAACGAGAACAAGCTTTTTAGGATCATACCCTCCTCTTTATCCCAACCTTTTTTCCCACTAAGGAGGAGAACCTCTGATCCTTATAGGAATTGCGCGGGGACCATTGCCAGGTAGGCCTTTATAGCCGGCCCATCTGACAAGTCTCCGTAGAAGCTATTAAACCTTTTTACGTCCCTAATTTTTAACGCTTCCAGATGGGTGGTCCATTTCAAGTTACTCGTGAACCATACTCCCAGATATCTATATTCCGTTACCTTCTCAAGTTGTTCCGTACCTAAATACCAAGGGAAATGGGTCTTACTTTTGCTGAAGCATAGGATTTTGGTCTTTTCCATATTTACTACCAGTTTTTTATTTAAGCAGTATTTATGGAACATATCTAGTTTCCTCTGCAAGCCTATCTCCGTCTGGTCCATGATCACCAAATCGTCTGCATAAAGCAGACAGGATATATGGTTACCCCCTAGCTTTGGGCTAGCCCCTCTAACATCTTTTAGATTCCGAGGTAGGTCCGCTATAAACAAAGAGAATAGCAACGGGGCTAATACGCACCCCCGCCTCAGGCCATTTCCAATCTGGATCTTACCAGATAATCCACCATCCTCGTCCAGGACTACCTGGGCCCAGTTGTCTGTATGCAAGGCCTGGATAAGGGCTAACAGGTCTGCATGTAACTTGTAGCCTTTCAAGGTAGACCATAGCTGTTCCCTACTTACAAGATCGAATGCCGCGCGGAAGTCTACAAAGCAGCAAAACAGATTACCCCTTTGCTCTATAGACTTCCGCGCTACCGCCCAGAGGGCAAAGCAATGATCCACCGTTGAATGACCTTTTTTAAAAAAACCCTGTTCAGGAGGTAATATATCATTATCTTCAGCCCAATCTTTTAACAAACCCAGAATGATTTTAGGGAAGACTTTTTCCCCAATGTCCAAGAGATTTATCAGGCGATAGTTTTTAGGGGAGTTTACGTCACCTTTTTTGTGTATGGGTCTAATAATAGCCCCTTTCCAGCTATCTGGTAACGTTCCTGTTTTTAGTATTCTTAAGAACGTCTTTGCGAACAAATCTGCCCACCAATCTATATTTGTTTTTATGATAATGGCGGGTAGATTGTCTGGACCAGCAGCGCGTGTTAAGTTTAAGTTGGCTATCACGATTTTAATATGACCTTGGGAGAACTGCTCCATTACTTCACCCCTCACTCGTGGCCAACTAATTGGTACTATTGCCTCCCTCCTTGGCCAATTGCCGTAGATCTCCTCAAGGTAGATTACCCACTTATCCGCTGGGACAGAACATTGCATGGACCCTGCTGTTTTCCCCGCACATTCCTGTATCAGTTTCCAGAAACCTTTGACATTCTTTTCATCGATTGTCGCTAGTAGGTTCTTCCAGTAGTTTTCTTTGAAAGATCTTTTTTTGTCTCTAATCGATGCCTTATATTTTATCCTTAATTTCTTAAGGGCTAGAAATTCTACTTCATTATAGCTACGCCTAAGGCTTCTTTCACTCTTTCTAATAACGGCCTTTGCTTTACGGCAATCTGCATCAAACCATGGGTTACTAGTTGCATGTAGTGGAAGATTCCTTCCCAAGCTATACTTCCCCGTTTAATGTTTATTCTGAGGCATTCTATGAGTTCTCTTATCATATCCTCATACCAGGATATCGCTTCCCCCTTTACTAGGTTTCCTAAGTCAGCTACTATCTGAAGGTCCTTCAGTTTATTTAGATGTTCTTCACTTATCCAGGTTGCAAGTCGCTTGGGATATTCAACCTCTACATGCAACACCTTCTGTCTTGGCGGGACCTTATTTACATACATTTCTATCAATAGTGGGAAATGATCGCTGCCCTCTACTTGAAGTATTTCGAACTGTTGAATTGTGTGGAAACACCAGGCCTGGATAAATACATAGTCTATCGGGCACAATTGCTGTCCTATTTTAAATGTGCGCTTGGCGGGCCGATGTGTTTCTTTCCTACCATTCACACAAACCAGACCCATGGCCCCCAGCAGCCGTCCAGGCTCCACATCCTGATTTGAGAGCTCGGTGCTGATAAACTTTGCAGACTCTATGTTATACGCTTTTAGTATGTCACTATTCCAGGCATCCGTTTTTATGGGATTCAATCCATGATTAAAGTCTCCCAGTATTAAAATCACATCTCCTGGGTAGAGTTCATGTAAGTACTCTAGATCCTTTTTTAAACGATCCCGCTCTGCTTTATACTCCTGTTTTTCCCCTTTCTGTATGTACACGTTGATAATACAAAAACCTTCACCCCTTGTGTTGTTATTTAGGATCAGCACTCTGCTCCCCAATGCCCAGATACATGTTAGGTCAAGCTGGAGGATATCTCTCACTAACCTTGTGGAGACCAGCGTCATCTGGCCACCTGACGCCCTACCCATTTTATTCTTCCTTGCAGATTTTATGTGACTAGCAAAACCTTCCGTAACGGGGGTTTCGTCGCACAGCCATGTCTCCTGTAGGCACATAATATCGGTCTTTTCAAGGAGATTTTTGAAAATCTCTTGAGGCCATATTCGTTTATAGCCATTAATATTCCAACACAAGATGCGACGACCCAGTTTCCTAATCGATGTTACTCAGATTCCCCTCCTCCTCCTGGTCTAGGTAAGCCAGCTCTCTGTACCTGTTCCCATCCAAGACATCTTCCTCCCCCACCCTAACTTTTTAGGAGCAATTGTAATTGCCAGGCCTTCCTTGTTCCTCCATCCAGATGAGATAATTTGTATTTGCCGTTCTCCCAACCCTGCATGGGTTCTAAGGAATTGGTGCCCTTGATTATCCAATTCCAGGTCCTCTCTATTTACTATTCTGATTCCTTCCTTTAACATCTCAGCTTCCGCTTTTTCCATTGCGACTTTTATCAAAGCTGAGTGGAGGAGGACCTTTGTTATTTCCTCACCTTTAGCATTATCCAAAAACCCCACTTCGTTTAAGTCATCTGTACTGACATATTTTAGGCTGGGGCATTTAGCAAATGAGAATAGTAGCTGCGAGCGGTTTAGGGGTTTTAATTTCTTACTCCATTTCCTCCCATTTCCCTGGCCCAATGGTTCTAGGTATAACCAAGTGTCCACAATCCTGGATGCCTGTAGTGGCTTATGGCTATTCTCTGGACATTTATCCCTTCTCTTCAGTTTACTTTCTGATCTGCCACTATTTATCCAATTGTTCACCGGGAATACGTTACTGGGCCCTGCATCAGTGGACGTTTCCATTTCCCATATTGGTTCTAACCCCTCTTTTCTCCCCCTGGGCATCCTCTTAGGGGCCCTAATATTCTTGGCCAAGCCTTTACCTTGGTCCCAACAAGGTTTTTCCTGGGGACCAAGGGTGCTTGCCCCAGGATCTACTGGGGTTACATTATCCATTTCTACTCTCACTGCCTTGCCCCTGGGCCTTAGGTCATGGGGTATCTGTTTCCTGTTCAGCTGTTGTGCAGCCTGACTGACCCGTTGGACCTTTTTCCCTTTTCTCCTCAACAGGCTGCGCCTCCTTTCGCCATATCTCCTACAGCGGGAGATGTATACAGTGGGCTCCTCCTCATTAGGTGTATTTGCCCTTGTTATTTCTCCCACCTCATCGGCTTTGTTCTCAACAGTTCTTACAAGGGATGGCATTTGGGCTTTAATCTGCGTCAACTCCCCAATTATGTTATTAAACTGCTTACTATGGGTTTTTAGAATTTCATTATTCACCACTGAAACTTCTAGGATTCCTTGCAAAGTTTTCTGGAGCATCAGCATAACCTCAAGCATTGATGAGCTCGAGGTACCCGTTACCTCCAAACTATTCACAGGTAGGCCTGATAACACAGTATGGGCCATATTTACATTTTCCAGGCTGTCTTTTACATTTAGTCCAAATTCTTCTTCGGCAGCTTCTCTGTCTGGATGTAAATCGCTCAGATTTTCATTATCATTTTCTTTTTCTTCCTCCCCCTCTCCCTCTGAGTCTTGGTTTGATACTGATTGAAACAACCGTGGGGAGGAAGACAGCCGAGGTACTATCGGAATATTAACAATGTCGAAATTTGTCTGGTTCAGGGAATCGACATCTGATACCTGGATCTCAGTCAATTTTGGAGGCTCCACTGCCTTTGGTTCCCTTTCTGGTGTCTCCTTTTCTTTAAAATGCTTACCAAAGAAGTCTTTAAAAGATTTTGAGACCGTAGAACCACCTTTTCCACCTGTAGCCTTAGCGGACAAATTCAATGTGCACATGATATTTCTAACAGCCATGTTCCTGGAACCCCATGGAAAATAAGTTTCAGTCCTACAGAAATCGGCCAACATAAGAGTGAAACACATAGGCCTTTCAAATACATACACAAGGGAACATTTTCACTTAGGCCTTTCTACAGCATTACAATACAAAAGTACATTAATTCACTTTAATTGAGAGCAACTTATGAAGTCCTACACGTTAAATGCAATTAGTCGTTTTTATGTTACCTTAATATGATGCATGTTTGAATCATATGCGTTACATCACATTTAAGCAATTTCGTTAGGCAAATGACATCAAAGACTATGGATTACAACATTATACCATGAATGCTACGTTGTCTCTTTTACATAACACAACACTTTTCCTACCATTTAAACTTTCACGTGTTATTACTGAACACTTCTAATGATCAAATGTTAACACACCATGTGTGCGAGTGCGAACTATCTGTGATTATGATGCACTCCTACAAATAACAGAACACCATTGCGCTCTATCACATGTGCACATCACACTTCACCACTGCACTTTTATTTGGCAATTGTAAAGCTTCCAAAAAATTGGAGACATATTGTCCATTTCTAATGGGGGACCCAGCAGAGGTCATGTTCCCTCCCTGTGACCACAACTGGCCAAAATAATGCACAACTCCGAACCAATATTGGTTGTCAGCGTAAATGGTAACTAATGACCTTCCAATGTACAACAGGCTCTAGCACGGGCAATCAATTAAGCTAGTTCTGCCTACGCTACTTGGCACAGGTAGGACGTATCCACAACCCCACTCAGTTTCCATAGAGCATAGGCTGCTCTTAAAATACCACATCGATCTCTCAAATAGGACCCATCAACAAAAAGAGTGTAGTTAGTTTCAGGTAGTGGTGCATCCAGTATGTCGGGTCTAGGTTTTGTGCATAGCTCGGTAACGCAAACACAGTCATGATAGAAATCGCCCTCATCATCTCCCTCTGAAGTTGGCAACAGAGAAACAGGGTTTAATGTTACATCTCCTGATGGAAACCTTTTCAGCAGCCAGAATGATTCTCTTGCAGAGGGTTAAGTAGCTGTTTGTCATATCCTGCGTGCAGGTCATGAGAATCGAGTGAGACACCATAATGATCAGTAGATAACCCATCACTATACCTTCAGTTTGCTAAATGCTAAGGTTCACCGCTGCAACAGCTTTGAGACAGGCAACACTGATGCCACCGGGTCAAGAGTCGCTAAGAAGTACCTAATGGGACGCTTGGTCTCCCCATGGGCTTGTGTTAGTATAGACAATGTACACCCATCTCTTTCATGACAAAAGAGAACAAATTCTTTAGTATAGTCTGGATTTTCAAGAGTGGGTGCACTGCCAAGTAAATTTTTGAGCTCCCGGAACGCTTCCACACTTTCTTCATCCTTTGGTACCAGGTCACTGACATCACTGCGCTCCAGCCTCAGTAAAGCCTTTGCCACAAAGGAAATGTTCGGGGTCCATTGTCGGCAGTAGGCAACCATGCCAAAGAACATTCACACTTCTCTCTGTGTGGTTGGGAATTTCAATTTAGGAACTGTCTCTATGCATTCATGGGACACTCACCTCACTCCTTTCGCTGGCTGATGTCCCAGGTACATGGCCTCCAGGGCCGGATTAGCCATAGCGGGCACTTGGCAATTCCCGGTGGGCCGCCATGGTGGGGCCGGTTTTCGGCCCATGGGGGGCCGTTTTTGTTACTGGGGATCGCAATATCAGCCCTCTGAAACACAATCGGCAGAAACCGCCCCTAGCAAACAGCCCGGTGCCCCCCTACCCTCCCAGGGGGGACATCCAAGCAGTTTGTCAGTGCTGGTTTCTGTTCCCAGTCCGGCCCTAATGACCTTCTTCTGACAGTACTGTAATTTCGCAGGAGAAACTGTATGCCCATTCTTCAGCCAAGTGGTTTAGAGAAGCAGTCATGTCTTGTTTACAAGCTGCCTTATTGATCGATGCAATCAAACGATTACCGATGTATTCAGTTAGGGTGAACTGCATGGTAGCTACAGGGATTCTAGATTATTTTTGAGTATCTGATTGAAATAAGATGGGCTTTCAGTATACCCTTGTGAACATCGCACAAGAGCAGTCTCCTGGAACTGAAACACAAAGAGAATATTCTCTCTTTATGTAAGGGAACCAAAAGGAAGGCTTGACAGAGATTAATGACTGTGAACCACTCTGCCTCTGGAGGAATTTGGAACAAAATCACAGTTGGGGTTCGGTAAAGCAGGATAGCAATGACAATGTGGTTAATTTTCCAGAGATCTTGTACTATCAACACTTTTTGTTTGTTTTTGTAAGGCCATATTCAGTGAGTTACATGGACTCCAGATAACGTAGACAATCCTGTTCCATCATGCTTTGATGACAGGGGTGATTCCTGTAATAGGCTCTGGGGTCACTTTGTAAGAACGGAATGGAGGAAAAATGGCATTTGGTTGAAGGGTGATCTTTAAGGGTTTGGCACCATTAAACATTCCAATTTCTCTCGCAGTGAAATCTCAGACATTCTCTCTGTCTCCCTAAAATTGATTGGCAGATTCTCTTTAGTAATGAATTGATAGGACCTGAAAACTGATTCCGGTGTTCATTTAAACTCTGTATCGGCTGCTTGAGTCACAATCCCAATCCCCTCCTGCATGCAGTAAATGATGCAGTTAAGTTTGCAAAGAAGATCCCTTCCTGTCAAGTTTACAGGACTTGAATCGCACACTGCAAACTGATGTTCTTATTTAATGTCACCTATTTTTACTGGGACAGCGGCAGTAATTTTGTTGGTGCGATGCTGACAGGTGAGGCCTACAACTTGGGACTTCTTTTCCAGAAAGGGGTAGATTAGGGACCTCAACAGTTCTCACAGATGAGCAAGTGGCTCCTGTGTCTATTGGGAAAGATACAAGATGCCCGTTAACCTCTCCATCAACATATGGTCCACTCTTGTCCCCTTCCAGGACTGCGCTAATTACACACTCCACATTCCCACTCAGGCACTGTCATTGAAGAATTTTGAGACATAATCAGATTGTGGGGTATTCTATTTTTTGGTTGGAAATGTGGCATTCCACACTGCATCTACATGGGTCCAGGGAAATTCTGTGGCAGGCAAGGTTTTGGAATCTTCGGGGTTGACAGAGGAAATATAGGTATTGGATGAAGGTCTCTCTGCACTGCAAAATTTACGGTTTGTGCATCAATAATATCAGTCTGGGTTAAAACAACACTCCCACTTCTAATGCACGATCTTGTTGCAAATGTGGTAAGAGGTGACCATCTTTATGGCACTTATGCTAGATCAGTGGGTGCTACCTTGTCCTCTTCTCATTCGCAGGTAATTTCCTCCGTATGTCATGGAAACTTGTTGCATTGTCATTCCACAACTGGAGTTCACTTCAGGGTCTTGAAGAGGAACTTTAAATCCCTTTGTCCCTGTACTGTGTGCTATCTGGGTTTGGGCTATCATATACTCCTATTTAAGCCCTTTTTAATTAACTTCTAACATGTCGCTGCAATATAATTCCTACTGCAGTATTTCATCAAGTGGTTAACTCTGCCAGCAAAGGACACCTTGGATAATCTGGTTTCTAATTTCGGGTTGAAGTCCATGCACAAAAGAGGGAAGAAACCCTCCTACTTTGTCTCTGAGCAGATCGTTCATTTCGCTGTGCTCCCTGTACACCTGAATTAACCTCTCAAAATAAGTGTGCACAGACTCGTTACACTCTTTAGAGGTTTGTAAAATCTTGGCCGATTAATTTCTCTTTGTGGAATCTTTGTCTTTCAAAGCTTTATGACATTGTCATACTTATTTTTTACTATAGGTAGGCAGTCCGGTTTTAAGTTTAAACCTATGATGACTGATAAAACCCCACCAGAAGGGAAATAGTCCTCACCAGTGTAAACATATAAACACTGAAACCACAAACTAAATGCCATTCAAAGAAAGGAAAAGGAGAGTGAAAGAGTAATTTTTATTTCTTCCTGAAGGGGCCAATACAATGTAACTGTTATATAAGGTAGCAGTAAGAAAGACTGGGCTAACATTATTCTGCTTGAGTTTTGTTGTTTAGGGATGTCACAAAAAATTGTTTCTTCTTCCTTTTTTCAGTTTTGTGGTCTTTGGTCTAAAGATTCAGGGGTTAGAAGCATGTTTTAGGTATTGTTTATTCATTTTATAAACTGTAGAGAATCAGGAAATATCAAAATCATATTTGATTTCTTGGCTACGTTTGAGTCTTTTACTGATAGGAAAAATGTAGGTTTCATTAGAATCTTTCCCAATATGAACCATCACATTTACCCACAGAGAATGGGTAAAAACCCTTGATACATCAACCCCTTTTTCTAGTGAGTCAGTATTGATAGTAGGTGAATTGCCAAACACCCCAGGCTTTAAACATTCAATGCAAGGTATAGTAACAGGTATATGTGAAAAGAGTGCAGTCACAAAGCATCTGGGATACTGGTGAAAACACAACACCAGACTTTTGGAAAACATGGACCGCAGTGTCACTTGGAATGCTGCTGCAAAAAGTTCTTACCAAGTTCAACAAAAATTGGAGTGATTTTGTTCGTATTTGCAGTGATTCAGCTCCGTATATGAAAAACTTGTGTGATGACCTGTCAAAATCGATACCTGAGCTAAAGTGCTTGCCACTTGTTAGATGGGACGCTGAAAGCAGCTTTACAATCTTCAGAGTTAATGAAGAATGCTGTTGACTTTTTCGTCCATTCTGGTGCACTGTTTTGTTATGCAAGGAAACTAAAACGCAAATATTTCTCATTTTGTGCTTTGTGTGCCATCAAAGAAAGAGTCATCCCACCTGTGTCACTTAGCTGGTGGCTCTCAGTCCTAGAGACCATGAATGCTATATTATCCATGTGGCAACCGTTTACAGAACTTTTGCTGAGTGATGATGCCAAAGGCAAGAAATGTGAGGATCTTTGGTCACCTATTGATAGTGATTTGAAAGAAAGTACACTCTACAGCAGTCTTAGATTTGTACAGGAAAGCATGATTGCTGTAGTGGACCTAATAAAAAAACTAGAGTCTGAAAACACCCTTGTCTACCAAGTGTTCCACATAATTGGTGTAGATGTGAAACATCTCCTGGAGAGTAGGCTGGGAGACACTTTTAATGACTTTGGCACTGCAATATATTCCATGTTTGAGTGCTTGCCAAAAGTAAAATCCTACCTGGGATTGCCTGTTCCTCCTTTTCTGCCTGTGAACTTTTGGAGGCGCTTTGGGGCTTCGACGGGGCGTGAGGACGCGCTAAACTGCTCTCTGCTGGTCTCCCCCGCTGCCGCTGCCTCCTGCAACCTGTGCGCGTCGCCGAGGGGGGAGACCACATCTCCCAGGGCTCATTGCGGCTGACGCCGCCCACAAGCTGATTTCGCGCAGGTGGCGCCCAAAAGGACGCCGGAGTTCCCGCGTCGCGGGACACACACGGGCGACGCCGGGCTAAGCCCGGGGACAAGGGCGGGGCCCCCTTAGGCTGGCAGAGGCTGGGCTGGGCCACCCCCCTAGCGTGTTGTTACCAAAGTGACACTTTCATGTATTGCTTCTAGGCCCCCCAGATCTCTGCTTCCCCGCCTCTCTGTGGCCCCCCTGTCTGGGCTCTCCTCCAACCCCCAAAAACAACATCAAGAGCCTTGGAGTTTGGTTGGACAGATCCCTGTCCTTCAGCGTTCAGGCCACAAAACTCTCAGCCACCTGTTTCAGCATCATGAGGATGCTAAAGAAAATCTTCCCCCTCCTCCCCATGGAAGCCAAACAGGTGGCTATACAGGGGTTAATACAGTCACGCCTTGATTTTAACAATGTGCTCTAACTCGGCGCCCCAGAGTACACCCTGCGCAGGCTCCAGACAGTGCAGAACTGCGCAGCCCGTATACTACTCGAGCTCCCCCACAGACAATCTGTGAGCTGGTCAGCCTTCATTGGCTACCGGTGCGCCAGAGAGTTCTTTTCAAGGCAATGTGTATAGCCCATCAGGCCTTCTGGGACACAGGCCCTAGGATTACCCGTGACTTTAATCACCCACTACAGTCCTAGCAGAAGCCTCCGCTCCAGTCAGACCTTCCTAGCAGTGGCCCCTAGAATAAAAAGAGCCAGATCTGGCGGCAGGTCGTTCGCACACAATGCATCTAGGACCTGGAACGCCCTTCCACTGCATCTCAGAGCCAACTCTAATCTTTTTGCGTTTCGCAAACAGTTAAAAACCTTCCTTTTTAACTTACCCCATTAACTCCAGCTAGCTTCCCGTACAGGTCTCTTGTAGGTTCTGGTTCTTCTCAGCGCTTGGACGCCCCCGGGCAGCAATTCGCGCTCTATAAGTCTACATCTAATCTAATCTAATTATTGTATGTAATTTGATCTGGATACAGTTATCTTGCTGCTGTTACTAGTTTCTAGGCAGTTTTTACAAAGATAAAGTCATTTATCAGGGAAGGGGAGGAAAGCAGCGCGAGACTCCATTGGGGGATCATGACAGATACTTTAGACCAGTTCATAACTAGAGCTGCGGTAGTTTTAGAGCATGAAATAGCCCTAACTGAAAGGAGAGTATCATTAGAACCTTTATATTCTAAACGTTCATCGCTAGGCGCTATTATGTCAGCTACAACACTGGAACAGCCATGTGTCCAGACATCTAATGGTGACAGACTTTCGAGGGTGAGCATAGGGTTCGCCGGGCCTATTGTGTGTACCTCTGTCAATACCACAATAGAAAGCACTCTATCAGTAGAAAATAGACCCACAGAAGTGAGTACTCCCAATGATTCTATTGATTTACGATCTAAAAAACGAGCAACAGGTCTAGCACCAATTGGTAAAAGAAAGCATGGAGGAGGAACGCTAAAGGGGAGATGCCCGAAAGTAATTAAAATAACCAACAAAGAGGGGAATTTGACAACACCAACCCAATCATTATCAAATAGTGCACTCCCACGACTGTCCACTAGAAATCCAAATATTCCTACCTTACAGCCGTCTCAGCGACTCTCTTTAACATCCCAAATTCCTGAAGGCTTTATAGAACAAGTAGAGCAGCTAATAAAGTCTTTAATGCTACCTTTACTTGAAAGAGTGAAAGTAATAAAGGAGAATTTGGGGAAGTTAGAACGGGTTGCAACAGCTAACTCGCATATATTGGAAACTCCTGCTGCTAGTATACAGAACTTAGGCTCTGCATCACACACTAGAATAGCTCATGAGACCATTAACATTACACCAGATACGCCCCCTTTAATACCAAATACAGTGAATGGGTTACAAAAAGCAAGCTGTAATGTGAACAGGAAAGCGGGAGAAAGGACAAATCCAACCACTAGGGCAGGAGCAAAAAAGACTGGGGGGGGGGGGGAGAAAATTGCAGCACCGGTGCCGGTTGAAGAAATAACTAACATTGAACAGGGCAGCATAAGTGCTGAGAATCCAAAAATTAAGCACCCAAGCATCGACTTACCGCCCGAATCAGCCCCTTATACAATGATACTGACAGGGGTTGCTGAGATCCACAATGGTAAAACAGAAAGCCACAGCGAATTGAAAAATAAGGTCACTTTTTGGCTTAATAACAATAGACCACTCCCGGGCAACATTCACGTGGAAATCTTATTTGTTCGAAGGGTGAGTTGTTTGGGCCAAAGAACGAAGGAGCTAAGAGGAGACTGCATCATTGTGAATTTTAGAGACACAAGGGTGGTAAGGTATATCTGTGATTGGCAAGGCCACAGAGGTGATGGTTATATCCAAAGCCTTGATTTGAGCTACTTTTACCCATGCTCTGGTCTCGGCCCTTCCTTTGCTCCGTTAAATGTGAGAGAAACCCAGCAAAGGGGACCAATCCATGCACATAGAAATGAGTTCCGCATTCCCTTGTTTAACCATTTTGTTACGCTCCAAGGATTGGAGGGGGTGGGCTGACTGGGGCTTAGTCATCATAGTGTCAACCCGGTTCGCCCTGCTGAAAATGAAAGCCTGAATCAGGGAGAGGCTATTAAAGGAACGCAAAATAGTTGGGTGGAACAAGGAACAGGCTCAGGGGAAATTGATAAGGAATGTGCAGGTATTACGTTCAATAGTGGTAATGATGTTAATATGCTGACAGTTGATGAAGCAGGCATTTGTGGACCCATTAACATGGTGGACGCTACAAATATAAAGGGAACATGGTCATTAATATTTTGGAACATCGCGGGCCAAAAATCAAAAATGTTAAACAGCAATTGGGTAAATCTGATCAATGAATATAATATAGTAAGCCTACAGGAAACACGGTTGACAGAGGCTTTTACTCATCGGCAATTAGCTCAATACATGGTAGGGCTAAAGGGGGAAAATGCACCTATGTGTCGAACCTGCTTAAGTGCCGCAAGATTGAGATGGTTTTTAGTAACAGGTTCTATCACATAATTAGGATAGTCATTGATTTAGAGCTTCATATTATTGTTGTTAACTTTTACAATAATGTATTGGTGGAAGCCATGGAACAAACATTGAAAAACCTGGGCAAAGACATTAAATGTTTCCTGGAAGGAAGAGTAAAATCAGTCTGTGTCATTTGGGGGCGGGGATTTTAATTGCTCCTTGTGTAAACGTGGGGAAAAGGGTACCTGTGGCTTAATGCTGGATAAGCTGACCAGCTTAAAGTCATTTTGAACAGACCACCTGTGGGGATCACCTAAATGAGATAATTTCTACTTGTGATCTGGGGTTTGCGAATAGAATTTGCCGCAGTGATGTCCCATTTTGTCCAACGTTTAATGGCAGAGGAGCATAAACCACTATAGATTTTGTATTGATTTCGGGCCAGATATGGCGGGGAGGTCCAAGGGTTTAAAACCCTTGATAATCCTCTGAGTGACCATTTCCCTTTAAGCCTGGAGATAACAAAACTAGGTAAAGATTGGCCCAAGACACGTGCCCCAATTGAGCAAGTACGGAATATTGATCTGAGTCGGCAGAATGGTTACACCCTAAAATGGAGCAAAGTGATACCTGAAGATTTTTTGATCAAAATATTAAAGAAATTTAATTTTAGTATTGAAGCTTGTCTTGAGGAAAATGCGGATGATCTGATAGTAATTACAAATTTTAAGATTATTGCCAAACACATTAAAAATAGCCTTTGGGTAGAGATAAAAAACGTTAAGGAGAACCAATCGAGCTGGTTTGATACAGCCTGCACTAAGAGTTATACCAAACTTAAGCTCGCCTTAAATGCATCTACAAGAGATATTGACTTAATGAAGGTGTTAAGGAAGAACTACAAGAAAACTCTGAGGAAGAGGAAAGATACCATTAAAAAGGAAGCATCTGACGCATTGTGTGAGGCATCTCAGTCTAAAGACTCAGCGGCCTTTTGGAAAGTAGTAAATGTGCCTCTTTTTACTGATAAAACAAAGGCCAGAGTAGAAATAGCCATTTCTGATAATGAGTGGGTTAAACATTATCAAGAACTGTATTGTGCTAAGAGCGACTTGGAGCAAGCCCTAAATGAGGATGCTGTAATGATAGAAACTTTTTTTTTTCTGAAAAACAGAGGAGTGTGGCCCCGTTGGACAGAAGTGGGGTATGGCCCAGGTATACTTTACAAAAAAGAGAGACCCACACTTCCAGTATTTCAAGAAGTCTTATTCTAATTGAAATGATAAACAAAACCTAATATGTTTATCCCGGCGATTAGTTGCGCCTTTTATTCATACTTTTTATAGAAAAGAAGATATTTTTTTTAGCAGGAGAAGACAATATTCTTCACATACATAGCCAAACAATCCTGTTGTCTTAATTATACAAAAACATATGCAAAAATTGAAAACATACAATTATTTACAAATCATTACATTCTACAAGACATTACATTCAAAAAGGAAAAGAAATAGGTGAGAGATGTCAAATTCTTTCAAATAACATCATCAAAGTACTCAGAATTACGTACAGTTCATTCCTAAATACTAAAGTGTCATCAATAGATGTAGATACTTAGTGTCATCAATAAATGTAGATACTTAGTATGGGATAGGTGTCAAAGGTGTTTTCAAAGAATAAGGCTTAATCCCCTTTATCAAGAGCGTTTTCAAAGTATAGGACTTAATCCTAGTTGCCGACGCGTTTCGAGTGTGGGTTCCTTGTCCCCAGACTCTCATCAGGGCCAAATCAATCCTTTTCCCAACCTTTATCCTAATAATGAAAAAGACAAAACAGTTTGTAAATACTTATTAAAATTGCTTCCCTCAACCTACCCAGGCTCTCTGTTATATACATGTTTAGCAAACAAGTGCCGTACCTCAAGACTGTAGAGGTAAAGGTAACTCATCAAACTTGTGAATGGAGCTGTTTGCACAATTCTGGAACGAAAATTATTGTGTGTTTGTTAACTGAAAGGAATTTGCGTTCATTTCTCTTAATATTGATACAAAGCAGGACATTCATACCTGCAGCTGATTGTCACAAAAATCGGGTGTGTGAGCTGTTTACATCGATTTAAAAACGATGCCACTCGTGTTTTCAAATATATTCCTTTCTGTGAAAAGAGTAACCAAATCGCCTTGTTATGGCTGTCTATACACGTTTTTTGGTTAATAACCATTAGTTTCCTGAGTGCACCGCCACACTACTCACCGTGAGCTTGCTCACGTTGATCGCGGTGTTTCGCACCAGTCAAAATCCCCGCTATCCGGTCACCGCTTGCTATGAATCTACAAAGTGAAAAAACCCATTAGGGCCGCTCCGCCGGTAACAAGGAATTCGAAGCGTTCAGATCCTAAGCAGGGATCAACGCTTACCTCTTTCTTTTGATAGCGTTCCTCTCAGCGCACTCCTTGTTTTTGGTTCACCAGTCTTGGTCAAACAGGCGACCGCCTGTTAGATACTTTAAACTTCCTTGACCAATCCAAATCAAGCATTGTGATTAAACCACGGTAGTGCATTCTGGGAGTTGTAGTGAATTGAGCAACTCGTGCTGAAATCTCATTAGAGTCTGTTCAATTCACTCATGGAATTTAGTCCTTTATTAATGCTGTCGAATCTCATTATTAGGTACGCTTCCTTGCGCAGCAGAGCCTGTTCCACATTTGGTGACCTATGTTTGGGATCTATGCTTGCCAGAACAGTCCATGTGAACTCAGTTTCTTTATGGTTCAAAGCCACGAAATGGTCAACCATTGGTGCATTAGGTACTCTTTTCTTTAGTCTCGACCGGTGCTGTGAAATTCGAATGTTCACCTGCTGGCATGTTTTCCCGATATATATCTTGTTGCAAGCACACATTACTGCATAGACGACGTTCTTACTTTTGCAATTTGTATGCATATCGTGCCTCCATTTGATTCCGTTGTGGCTGAACTCATTTCCCTCTACAGCACTACTGCAGGCTACACACATACCACATTTGTGGTGTCCGGTAATGGGTTTAAGATTCCACTTTGATATAAGGTTACTCTTAGTTTTTTTAACATAACTGTCTGCCCGGATAATTTGCTGGCCGATACTAGGATTTTTCTTCATTGCGAAAATTGGTCTTTCCAAAGGGTACTCAAGTCCCTCTAGCAGATGCCAATTCCGCAAGATAATCTGCCTGAACTTATTAGTGTGAGCCCCATAAGTAGTTACACAGACCAGTTTGTTTAATTCCCTTTTCGGTTTGATTTTTAGAAGCTCCTCTCTAGGAGTGTATCTTGCTCTTTTCTTTGAATGCTTCAAAAGTTTTCTGGGGTAACCCCTCATATCCATTTCATCACAAAATGATGTTGCATGTGTGTCAAAGTCAGTAATTTCAGAGCAGTTTCTTCTTATTCTCAATAGTTGACCGTAAGGGAGATTTTGTTTCAGACACTGGGGATGCGCACTGTTATAGTGTAATATAGTATTTTTATCCGTCTCCTTTTTGAATAAGGAGGTTGTAAACCTGTCTCCTTCGATGCCAACTTGCACATCTAAGAAAGTCATTCTTTTTATGCTTGAATCAATTGAAAATGTAATGTCTGGATGTCTTGCATTCAACCAGCCAAAAAAATTGGTAAGTTCCAACTCGCTCCCCTGCCACAGGAGCCAGATGTCATCGATGTATCGTAGCCACTGTTTTATGTTGTCACTGTATGGATTGTTCCTGTAAATAAATCTTTCCTCATACTGGGCCATATACAATACCGCCATCTCCGGCGCATAAGGACAGCCCATGGCCGTGCCTTTGACTTGAATGAAAAACTCATTTTCAAATTTAAAGTAATTACTCCTCAAAGAGATTTCGGCCTATGATATGATAAACGCAGTGGGGACCCTATGAGGTCTCTCCCGTTGTTCTAGATATAATTCCATAACTTGTAAGGCTTCATCCTGCGGGATCTGTGTGTATAACGAGTTGACATCCATTGTGGCCATCAATTGAGTTTCCACGTCAACTGTCATATCTTGTATCTTGTTGATAAAATCAATCGTGTCTCTCAAGTATGATTTTACTTGTGGTAGAAAAGGTTTCAAAAAGAAATCAATATATTTGGAAACAGGTTCCAATGCTGAGTCAAATCTGGAGACAATCGGTCTTCCAGGTGGTGTCTGATGATTTTTGTGAATTTTTGGCAAAAAATATAGAACTGGCGTTCTTGGTAATTTTTTGTTTAAAAACTCAACTTCTTTGGGACCCAAAAATCCTTCTTCCAGTCCTTCTTTGGTGATTTTAGCGATCTTATTTTGAATTTCAAAAACCGGATCTTCTTTGACTGGTCTATACCATTCTCTGTTGTCTACATGTGACCTTCCTTCTGATAGGTACATGGATCGTGGCCAAATTACCACTGCACCCCCTTATCTGCCTGCTTAATTATGATTGAGGTATCTGCTTTAAGATCCTTGATGGCCATCAATTGGCTCTTACTGATGTTATGGTGAATAAAGCTTTTACTTTTTTCCAATTTTGTCAGTGACGATAGTACCGCCTGTTCGAAGGCATAAATCTGTTTTGGTATATGTGTAGTTGGCAAGAATTTAGATTTAACCCTTAATCCAGTGGTTTCGCTACTTAAAGTGGGTTCGGCACCGGCAAAGAAGGTTTTTAGTCTAATTTTGCGGCAAAAATCGATTGCCTCCAACTTAAGTTTAGTAAAGTCAGTTCTTCTACTGGGGACAAATTTTAAGCCCAAACTTAAAATCATTTTTTCATCTGGAGTTAATGATTTATCCGAAAGATTTACAATTGTAGAAGTGTCTAATTTTTGTAGTATCTGTTTCTCGTGCGCATCTCCCATGGCTCTTTGAAACGGACCGTTTGCTGACCGCCCTTCCCTAAAAAAGGCTGATTGGAACCCTTTTTGTTCTGCCCACCCTGTCTCAACTCAGGTGAGGACCCCGATGACGAGGTAGATGAAAAGGTAGTGAACCTTGTTCTTGATCTCCCCTGGTAAGAGTTTAAGGCCCTTCTTGACTCGACCATTGTGTAGTAGTCCTCTTTTAAGAACGGATACACTTGGTCTAGTTTGAATGACTTCGAGTCCCTCTCAAACTGGGAAGTTTTTGTGTTAATAGTAATATCCTTAAAGGTTTGTATTTCTTTTTCAATCTTCTCTAATAGGGTTTTAGCTTCTGTTTCTGTCTTATTATCAGCTATAGCCTTTATTAAATCCGCAATCTCTTGTTCTTCCTGACTGCATAGGCGTTGGGCCGTCTCTATGGTATGTACCATAAGGTCTCTACTACATTTTGTGTTAATATAACTGAAGCCTTTTTTATATTCAGTGTCTTAGACAAAAATTACAGGGATGTTCTTAACTTGTAGACCCCACAGTATGGTGCCTGCCTGGAGGTGCTGCAGAAGGAAATACCCATGTAATTCAGTTCTTATGTGTTTCTTTTGGAGGCGAGTTAGTTTATCTGCCTCATTTTGATGTTTCGCTGTATTGCTAAGTGAAAGACCTGAGAAGGGATTGGAAGCAATCAGGTTCGGAATGTGGCTTTCTGTGAAGGACAACGTCTCCTTCTCTGACATACTTTGACAGGAGAAGCTTCTCCTGGCACTGAATAAATCTTCTAATCAAAAAAACAAGACCATTTAGGTCTCAGTCCAAACCCACTCGGGTAACAACCCGCTCTAAATATTTCTGAAAAACAGAGGAGTGTGGCCCCGTTGGACAGAAGTGGGGTAGGGCCCAGGTATACTTTACAAAAAAGAGAGACCCACACTTCCAGTATTTCAAGAAATCTTATTCTAGTTGAAATGATAAACAAAACCTAATATGTTTATCCCGGCGATTAGTTGCGCCTTTTATTCATACTTTTTATAGAAAAGAAGATATTTTTTTAGCAGGAGAAGACAATATTCTTCACATACATAGCCAAACAATCCTGTTGTCTTAATTATACAAAAACATATGCAAAAATTGAAAACATACAATTATTTACAAATCATTACATTCTACAAGACATTACATTCAAAAAGGAAAAGAAACAGGTGAGAGATGTCAAATTCTTTCAAATAACATCATCAAAGTACTCATAATTAAGTACAGTTCATTCCTAAATACTAAAGTGTCATCAATAGATGTAGATACTTAGTGTCATCAATAAATGTAGATACTTAGTATGGGATAGGTGTCAAAGGTGTTTTCAAAGAATAAGGCTTAATCCCCTTTATCAAAAGCGTTTTCAAAGTATAGTACTTAATCCTAGTTGCCGACGCGTTTCGAGTTTGGGTTCCTTGTCCCCAGACTCTCATCAGGGCCAAATCAATCCTTTTCCCAACCTTTATCCTAATAATGAAAAAGACAAAACAGTTTGTACATACTTATTAAAATTGCTTCCCTCAACCTACCCAGGCTCTCTGTTATATACATGTTTAGCAAACAAGTGCCGTACCTCAAGACTGTAGAGGTAAAGGTAACTCATCAAACTTGTGAATGGAGCTGTTTGCACGATTCTGGAACGAAAATTATTGTGTGTTTGTTAACTGAAAGGAATTCGCGTTCATTTCTCTTAATATGGATACAAAGCAGGACATTCATACCTGCAGCTGATTGTCACAAAAATCGGGTGTGTGAGCTGTTCACATCGATTTAAAAACGATGCCACTCGTGTTTTCAAATATATTCCTTTCTGTGAAAAGAGTAACCAAATCGCCTTGTTATGGCTGTCTATACACGTTTTTGGTTAATAACCATTAGTTTCCTGAGTGCACCGCCACACTACTCACCGTGAGCTTGCTCACGTTGATCGCGGTGTTTCGCACCAGTCAAAATCTCCGCTATCCGGTCACCGCTTGCTATGAATCTACAAAGTGAAAAAACCCATTAGGGCGTTCCTCTCAGCGCACTCCTTGTTTTTGGTTCACCAGTCTTGGTCAAACAGGCGACCGCCTGTTAGATACTTTAAACTTCCTGGTGCGAAACACCGCGATCAACGTGAGCAAGCTCACGGTGAGTAGTGTGGCGGTGCACTCAGGAAACTAATGGTTATTAACCAAAAAACGTGTATAGACAGCCATAACAAGGCGATTTGGTTACTCTTTTCACAGAAAGGAATATATTTGAAAACACGAGTGGCATCGTTTTTAAATCGATGTGAACAGCTCACACACCCGATTTTTGTGACAATCAGCTGCAGGTATGAATGTCCTGCTTTGTATCAATATTAAGAGAAATGAACGCGAATTCCTTTCAGTTAACAAACACACAATAATTTTCGTTCCAGAATCGTGCAAACAGCTCCATTCACAAGTTTGATGAGTTACCTTTACCTCTACAGTCTTGAGGTACGGCACTTGTTTGCTAAACATGTATATAACAGAGAGCCTGGGTAGGTTGAGGGAAGCAATTTTAATAAGTATGTACAAACTGTTTTGTCTTTTTCATTATTAGGATAAAGGTTGGGAAAAGGATTGATTTGGCCCTGATGAGAGTCTGGGGACAAGGAACCCACACTCGAAACGCGTCGGCAACTAGGATTAAGTCCTATACTTTGAAAACGCTTTAGATAAAGGGGATTAAGCCTTATTATTTGAAAACACCTTTGACACCTATCCCATACTAAGTATCTACATTTATTGATGACACTAAGTATCTACATCTATTGATGACACGTTAGTATTTAGGAATGAACTGTACTTAATTCTGAGTACTTTGATGATGTTATTTGAAAGAATTTGACATCTCTCACCTGTTTCTTTTCCTTTTTGAATGTAATGTCTTGTAGAATGTAATGATTTGTAAATAATTGTATGTTTTCAATTTTTGCATATGTTTTTGTATAATTAAGACAACAGGATTGTTTGGCTATGTATGTGAAGAATATTGTCTTCTCCTGCTAAAAAAAATATCTTCTTTTCTATAAAAAGTATGAATGAAAGGCGCAACTAATCCCGGGATAAACATATTAGGTTTTGTTTATCATTTCAATTAGAATAAGACTTCTTGAAATACTGGAAGTGTGGGTCTCTCTTTTTTGTAAAGTAAGGATAGAAACAGCACAGACTAGGACTAAATTGGAATTGGGTATTGCTCTGAACGAAGTAATCGTGAGCATAAAAGAAAGCGCAGGAGGAAAAGCTCCAGGCCCTGATGGCGTTCCAGTTGATCTTTATAAGTGCAACATGGATCTTTGGGGCCTGCTGCTTACCCAACTCTTCAATGCAGCCTGCTCAAATGGCTTGCTACCCTCATAGTGTGAGTCAATAATTGTTCCAATATACAACAAGCATTTACAATGCAATGGTTTCGCCTTTGGAAAAGTTAGAGCTATTGGCATTGTAAATGACAAATTTTGTATTTATGTGTTTGTTTTGAAAACAGATAAATAAATGGCATTGTCATTTACATTGCCATTAGCTTAATCTCTCGCAAATGTGAGACCTATTGTACCCTACGGACGAGCTCAGCAGACAGCAATTACTACCACACACACACACCCAGAGCGACACACACACACACACACACACACACCCGGAGCCAGCCACACACACCCAGAGCCACACACACACCCAGAGCCACACACACACCCAGAGCCACACACACACACCCAGAGCCACATGCACACACACCCAGAGACACACACTCACACCCAGAGCCACACACACACACCCAGAGCCACACACACACACCCAGAGCCACACACACCCACCCAGAGCCACACACACCCACCCAGAGCCACACACACACACTTTGCTCTTCTGAAACGTTGGCATGTATGGTAGTGAGCTGTGTGTGGTGAGCTGTGTGTGGTGTGGTGTGTGTGGCGAACGCCAGGCGAAACCTAAAAACCACAATCCTTCAGTGCAGGAAGTGATGACAGTGAAGGCCAAGCCAATGGAAGCCCCGAGAAAGAACAGCGATCATACAGAGTGTAATACAGGGTAGTAGTGAACCTGCTACGTTAAACGATGTTTTAGTGAGAGGCAGGCTATTCAAAGAGCACCTTAAGGACGACCAACACATTGGAAACGCAGAAAGGAGAGGCAGCTAAATCGTGCCAACCTAACACTGCTAATACATCAAGACACAAACATTGCATTCTAGACGTAAGCTTTTAATAGCGATAAAAATTAGAAATGTATTACATTTTCAGAAAACAATACCCCAGATAGATAATTCAAGAGCTTCAACTTGATCTCACGCTGTGACAACCTGGCAGTATGGACCCAATACCGGTACCCATCAAGTGTGGCAACCACCGATTATGTGCCAGCCTTATTTACTGTAGGGGAAAGACACTTAAAGACAAGGGGAAAGACGGCTGGGCAAAAACTTACCAACGAAGCATCAGTGCAGAGAATGGAACCACGAGTGGCATCAAGCAATAGCTCCACAAAATAAAGTGATTATCTACATATGCTCGTAACCCTTACGTTAAAACTGTGATGTCAATTAATAAAATGAAGCACTAAAAAAGTAACCTAAACAACTTGTACCTTCACGGTTGCATGTACAGCCATCAACGTACCACCTCAAATAACAATAGAATAAAGATCCCAGCCCAGAAGAAGATAATACACACATCAGATTCACTCTTCAATACAGAACACTGTAGTGCTTCTCCAAGCAGAACGGTCACTAACGAAAGCGACAGACAAAAGATGCAATCACTGGGGAAAAGGTGAAGAGATGTCAAAAGGAGGGGGGGCGTTGAGTATGGATGGACCTATGTGCACCTGCAGGCATTCAGCCCGACAACAGGAGTGGGCAGCGGTGCTGAGAAGCCATTCACACGAAATGTCGCTGACCACAGTTTTGAAAGCGTAGCTACAAGTTTCTCGCCCATACAGTGCTGCATGAGATCATAATTCAAATCCTAATGCTAAATAGCCCAAACTGCTACAGATTGACCTTTTTCTGTGCCTTTTCCCCTGGCGCATGCACTGTATGACGCTATTTAACCTATACAAGTCCAAAAGTTCATGTAAGCGAGAAGAGACAACATAAGAGCAGAGAAATCTCTCTACAGCATAACAAGAAAAGAGCAGTTTGCTCTTGACTGCAAAGTAGCGCTATAATAACCACCCAACATTAAACATGAAGTTCACCCCAATAACTACATGACAGTAAGAACATGGGGACTTGGCGACAAAAGAAGGCATGTTGGTACAGATACATTTCAAATTCAGGAAGAGTGAAATACAAAGGGGAAGAAACCACATTAGTACAGGACACAATCACTCCATGGTTACAGAAAATGTAAGTATGTCCATATGAAAAAAGTGCAATGATCAATAAGGAACAACCACAGTAGAGAAAGTTCAACTACATCATAGGAGAAGCACTACTAAATGCAGCGCACCTATGTATGTGAACGGAGAAGACTATGAGCGCCCACATGTGCACCAGGAAGAGATGGGTGTACAACTAAGTGCAGAGATGGAAAGTGCAGCTGACTGCAAGGGGAGGGAGGCGCAAGTGCGAAACTCACGGAATTGGAAAGAGATGCAAGTGTTAAACTCACAACACTCACATATGCGCATGCAAGCACGACCCATCACAGAAGATGCATTGTAGAAATTACATTTTATTTATTTTCCTAAACATCATACCTATTAAATTGCTTACTTATAACAGCTGCTAACTAGCACAGCTTTGTAACACCCAAAAAAGGGCCTCTCACTGTTTTCAGTCGACTCCCTCTAAAAATCGGGACATGGGCCAAAATCTGTCGGGACTGCTGGTGGATAACCGGTACTGTCCGGGATGTCTGGTCACCCTTCTTTCATAGGAGCTTCCCAAACCGGACTGGGTGGGGGGTTACAACATGTAAAAAAAAAATACACGAGACTCTAGTATACAGAATGCGTAAATACGTATACTTAGGAGAGATGGAGTCTCAATAAAAGCAGAGTTTCGGCTAGGAAAAGTTCATCTCGAGGAAAAACAGATGCAAGGAACAGGCAAGTGAGGCGGCGAGTCGGTGACGCTGTGTCCCCTCTACATCCTCCATGCCTCTACCTCTTAAACTGTGCTTCAAACCCTTTATCATATATTACCCCAAGTCCCCGCCGACCTTTATTTCGCACTTACACTCCCAGAGTCGCGGGGTTCAGCGTCTTGCCGGCGGGTGGAGGTGCATCCTGAAAGCCCAAAGCTTGAAGCTGCAGCCACAGGTACCGGCTGTGCCATGGATGGGCTCCGCTCCAACTCATCCTGAGTTCTGGGGTCAAAGCCCAGGCGGAGCTGCGGGTCCAGTGCAGCGCAGGCCCATCACGGGGACAGCAACAAGGGAGTCAGAGGGGAGGTTAGCGGTAGGAACGGGTACTACTTCCAGCTGGGAATCAAAGTCCCGCCATGCGGATCATGCAGGCTCGGTGCTAGTCGGGCGACTCAGTCTTTGTTTCGCCGGATTTCTGCTGTGTGACACGCTCGCACGGTGAAACCGCGCCGCGGCCGTGTCCCGCTGCCCCCGCCCTTCCCCATGCGCAGTCAATGATGGCCCCTGCCCCTACTCACTCACCTAGACTGGAGCAGTCGATGCCTCGGTCCGGGGTCTCCCCCGCCCCCTTATACACGCTGAAGAGCCAGGAGCCCTGGAGGTCCTGGAAGCTGCAGTTAGCCGGTGTGTCGGGCAGGGAGAGCCCCGGCACCAAGAGGAGCAGCAGCGACAGGAGGCAGGGGGGCGGGAGAGGACACGAACGGCGGGAGGGGGGCGGGAGAGGACACGAACGGCGGGAGGGGGGCGGGAGAGGACACGGACGGCGGGAGGGGGCGGGAGAGGACACGGACGGCGGGAAGGGGGCGGGAGAGGACACGGACGGCGGGAGGGGGCGGGAGAGGACACGGACGGCGGGAAACGTGCACAGGACAGCGAGGGGGGCGGAAAGGCACACGGAGGGGGCGGGAATGGACAGCGCATCTGAATTCACTTTCAGTGAAAGGGGAGGGAACGGGAAAAAACGTAACTCCGCCCTGGGAAAAAATCTCCGGAACGCCCCCGAATCTGGTCCGGCCTTGATGGACAGATCCGGCACTCAATGGCTAGCCTCCATTTATGGAGCTAGCCAATGAGAGCCGGGGGACGTTCCAGAAGTCCTTATTGTCGACATAGGATTTCACCTGCGCTGAAAAGCTGCGCAAAGCGCAGCCTTCGGCAGGCGAAACCCAAAAAGGGTGACAGATCGAGTTGTCAATGCTATCGCCCTATTTCACTTCTTGACTCTACCATTAAGATTTTTGGCCGAATAATATTAAACAGACTGCAATCCTGGGCTGACGAACATTACATAATTAGCGACCTTCAGTATGGCTTTAGGAAAGGCCTGGGCACCATCGACTAATGTCTTAATTTGCATTTACTTTCAGAAAATACGCTAAAGCGAAGGGTGGTCGCATGTTTTTAACATTTGTTGACTTAACGTCAGCTTTTGAATGCGTCACCCATTCTAAATTATGGCTAGTTCTTCAGAACCTAGGGGTAGAGAAAAATATAATTAATTTTCTCAGGGAACTTTATGCCGTGGCTACTGCCCGAGTCAGGTACGGGAAAAATGGAGAGTGCACTGATCCCTTTACTATCACAAGAGGAGTGCGGCAAGGCTGCGTCCTCGCTCCATTTCTTTTTACAATTTATATTAATGACCTTGAAAGAATACTGTTGGAGGGGTGTAGGGACATGCCGCTTGTCGGCAAAAGGTCTGTCCCGGCGCTCTTATACGCTGACGATGCAGTTTTGATGGCCAGGACACCGCTGGCCATGCAAACAATGGTTAATACTTTTACAGGCTTTATGAACAACCTAGACCTGAAAACCAACTGTACTAAAACCTTTAGCATGACTTATGGCCCTGGGCAACACAAAAAGGAAAAAACAATAATATATGTTGGCTCAAGACCTCTTGAGCACACCCCCACCTTTCCATATCTTGGCGTACTATTTGACCAAACAGGTCGATGGAATGATGCAATACAAACTAGGAGATTAATGTTTTGTAAATCTATAATAGCTTTGAAAACTTTTAGTAGAAGGATGGGCAAAAAACCAATTGGGGAGCTTTTAACTGTTTATAGAGCGACTTGTGTGGCAGTTGCCACATATGGCGCAGGATTGTGGGGGCATGTAAATGTGAAACCATTACAGGTGGTGGAAAATACCTTTTTGAAATTCCTCTTAGCAGTTCCCGTTAGTGTATCAACTTATGCCTGCCACGCTGAGCTAGGGAAACCCTACTTAGAAGATATCATTAGGGTTGCTCCGGTTCTTCTGTGGCATATGGTCTGGTCAACTGAGGAATGCGCCTTTAATTGCTCTATTCTAAGGGACGTAATGAGCCTAGATAAGGCTGGTATGGTGGGGTGGCTAAGCTATGTGATGACGTTTCTTACAAACATAGACCACCAGGAATATTATGATGACCCCAGACTGACGCCGGAGTTACGCCAGAGTTCAGCCCGTCTGCGCCCGTCCGCGCTGAGTACGGGCTGCAGGTCGGGCTGGACTCTGCTCTTACTCCTTCCCCTCCTGACGGATAACCAGGCTATATTCAAGGTCAGAAATTCTCTCACTTAGACCTGCATCCCAGCCCTGTCTTCATCGTTATTCGCCTGAGGGGATCCTGCACTATTATAGCTGTAGGGCCTGTACGGCCCCTTTTGATTTCTCCTGCAATGGCTCTGTAACATCTCCTCTCCTGCCCAAACAACCTGATGCGCCCTTGAGATCCGGCTTTCTGATTAACGCTCGTTCGCTCATTAAGCACAACGTCGCCTTTCACGATTTCGTGGATGAGCGACAGCCGGATTGAGTGTTTATTACGGAGACCTGGGCCTCGGATACCTCAGGACATGACCTGATTAT
The DNA here is from genome assembly GCF_964261635.1 of Lissotriton helveticus. Taxonomy (NCBI): domain Eukaryota; kingdom Metazoa; phylum Chordata; class Amphibia; order Caudata; family Salamandridae; genus Lissotriton; species Lissotriton helveticus. Next base: position 650,734,309 of record NC_136061.1, read on the forward strand.
GGCCATCCCTGATGGTTACTCTCTCTATAGACAGGATAGATCCTTGCGCAGAGGAGGAGGCATTGCCATTCTTCCTAAATCCTCCCTCTCTTGCCTTACTAAATCTCTATCGATGCCTTCAGATCGGTTCGAAGCACTATACTTCTGTATTACCCTCTCTCCATCGGTCTCTTTTACTGGGATTCTGATATATAGGCCCCCCGGTCCCAGAGCCAGTTTCCCTTCAGAACTATTGACACTCTTGGAACCCTACTTTGGAAAAGCGGCTTTTACCATTTTAGGTGATTTTAATTTTCATTTGGATGAGGTCAATTCAAAGGACACAATATCGCTGGTCGATTCACTAGGCGCATGTGACCTTGCCCAGCTTGTGAATAGTCCCACCCATAAGGCTGGGCACATACTCGACGGAGTATTCTCTAACGACACCAGGATCTCTACTGGCCTTCCGCTACCGCTGGTTTGGACTGATCACTGTGCCGTGCCATTGGAATTTTCCTTTCCTGCCTCAGGTATTATTAACATGGGAACCTCTCCATTCATTCTTAGGAGAAATCTTAGGAAGATATCGGATGAGGCTCTTGTCCCGCTTGTCTCCACCCCCGAATCTTTATTATCTAAAGACGTAGCTGTGGCAGCTCAAGACTTGATGGATTCTATCTCTAGGGCAGTGGAACAACTTGCCCCTCCATCTCTGCGCTATGTAGCACGTCGAAAGCCTACGGCACCTTGGTTTGCTGATCAGTTGCGACTCCTGAGGCAGAGATGTAGGAGTAGTGAGAGAAACTGGAGGAAATCCTGGGACTCCAATGATCGAGAGGCCCACAAGTCCGCACTGCGGGAATATAAACGGAGTGTGGTGACAGTGAAGCAGGAGTACTTCTCCAACCTCACCAGCTCCCTCTCCTCTTCTAGGGAGCTCTTTAAAATTGCTGACACCTTATGCTCCCTGCAACTCCCAGATCCCGTAGTCAGTTCGCAAGAACTCTGCGACAACATCTCCAACTTTTTTCACAATAAAATTCTTGACATACATGTCTCCCTGGAAGCTCATTGTCATGCTTTGGACCAAAGTGTACTGCCTGTCATTTCCAGTCTTGATTCTTTAGGTACAGATCCCTCCTGTTCTCTTACGGAATTTCCATCTTTATCCTTGGAAGGACTGAACCTGTTGCTTGACAGGACCAAATCTGCTTCCCCCCTGGACCCCCTACCTCTGAAAAAACTGAAAGAGTGTAGAAATAGCCTTCTTCCTCCTATGCTTGAGGTAATGAATAAGGCTATTACCCAGGGTTCCTTTCCTTCTGTGTGGAAGAAGGCGATTGTGAAACCTCTCCTTAAGAAGCCGTCCCTCGATCCGGCCTTGCTGAAAAACTTCAGGCCGATCTCCCTCCTCCCTGCCCCCGCCAAGATGCTTGAAGCGCATCTGAATTTCCATCTGTCCTCCTTCCTTGAATCATCCGAATACCTTGACAACACGCAACACGGTTTTAGAAAGCACCACAGCACTGAGTCCGCTCTCACTTGTGTGGTCAATAACATCCGACTCAAAGTGGACTCAGGCCAAACCACAGTTTTGGTTTTGTTGGACCTCACGGCCGCGTTTGACACCCTGTCCCCGGCCATTCTTACATCTCGGCTCAGGAAAGCTGGTGTCACGGGACCGGCCTTGAGTCTCCTCAACTCCTTTCTGTTGGAAAGGGAGCAGAGAGTGATGCTCGGGAACCACCTCTCCCCTGCCAAGTCATTGCAGTGTGGGGTGCCACAAGGGTCGGCTTTAAGTCCGACCCTGTTTAACATCTATGTGGCTCCCCTGGCAAGACTAGTAAGATCGCAGGGGATGGAGGTGGTGTCCTATGCAGATGACACCCAGATTATGGTGTCACTGGCTCACTCCTCTGTCAGGACATCTGCCGCCTGTTTCAGGGTATGCATGCAGTATGTGGCAGACTGGATGACTATAAATTCCCTGAAACTGAACGGCGAAAAGACGGAGGTGTTGATCTTTGGGAAGGACCAAGATGCTTGGTCAAGTGAGTGGTGGCCACCTTCTCTTGGCATCTGCCCCACCCCCTCCCAATCTGCCAGAAACCTTGGCGTAATTTTCGACACCTCGCTTTCCCTTTCCCTTCAAGTCAACAGGACCGTGGCCACTTGCTGGGGTATGATCAGGATACTCAACAAAATCCGTGGGTATCTTTCCCCCCAGGCACGTAAACAGGTTGCTGTTGCCTTGGTAGGATCGAGGTTAGATTATTGCAACTCTCTCTATATGGAAGCCAATAAAAGCCTTCTACATCGATTGCAGGTTGTGCAGAATGCTGCAGCACGCTTTGTCCTGGCCCTTCCTAAAACCTCCTCTGCTACTGCAGCCAGGAAAGAACTCCACTGGCTACCTGTCCAGCACAGAATCTTTTTTAAAATTCTGTGTTTGGCCTACAGAGCTGTGACAGAAGGCTCCTCTAGTGCTATTGGCTCTCTCCTTACGCGCTACGTCCCTACAAGAGGCCTTCGTTCTGCGGGACTGTCAACTTGTTGTTCCGCGTTTCAAACTAACCAGATGGGGAGCCAGAGCTTTTTCCGTGGTTGCCCCTCAGCTCTGGAATTCGATCCCTGTCGAAATAAAAACCCTTCCCACAATTGAGTCATTTAAAAAGGCTCTTAAAACCTGCCTCTTTAAGAGGGCCTATCAATGAGAGAATGCTATAGAGTGTACTGTAGGGGGCTTAGCTGCTATATCTGATTTAGGCGACTTGACGCCCTTTGGGCTAAGTTTGCGCAAGATAAGATCCGTTTCATTCATTCATTCAAGTATGAGCCACGTTCCTAGGAAAATCCTTAAAGGTATATGTATGAGGTATTTGGGCGACCTAAGAATTAATACAAAAATATCAAAGAAAACTGTGGTCGCACATCAATTAATAGTGACCTCAGATTACATGCAACCATACATTCGATTGAAAATGAGTGATTTTGAGAGGTTCTTAGTGATGCGCTTTAGACTAAATTTGTTATTTAGATCCCTTAGCTTCCCTGTTATGAATACTTGGTGCAAACAACTTATTAAGTGCCCTTGTGATGATCTGTCTGAGCAGTCAGACATTCATATTCCTTTTTTCTGTAGATTTTACACAAATCCTAGGAGGAGATGGATTGTGCCCTTACTGAAGATTATGGAATGTAACAAATGACGCCCTGCTTTTTTAGAACTACAAAGATTAGATAAAATTTTAGCCGTCGCATCTTTGTCTGTATATTTTTAATTCGTTTTTAGATTTCGAAAAACTATCATCTAAATGAATTGAAATAAGATGAGCATATTTTTATCTTTGTTTTAATTGAACTGTGTTTTTAAGGACATCTTTTGAAATGTGATGATTTATTTGTACTTTCATGGTTGTTTTTATCTGATAACCGAATAAAATTTAAAACTGAACTGAGTGCTTGCCACTTGGTAAGAAAAGAAATGTTGAGGAGCAATTCAGGAACTTTTATTTTACAATGTATGTCAAATAGCCCTTCACCAACTATTGCATTTAAAGTCAATAAAGCCTCACTGTGGTACTCTGCACAAGTTATAGGTCCCTTCTGTAAAGGGAAATTTTCTCCATTTTCAAAAGTGCTGCCTCATTTGTGACAGCTTCAATAACTCTGAGGGTATATACACCCAGTTCAACGCATATGTTGTAGAATCTGTTGCAGAGAATCACAATCTTCAGGTGCACCAGTATTGGCATGGAAAACTATGTCAGTGTGGCCAGAGTTAGCAAATTGTATACTGGCTATTTTGGTGTTTACTGTCTCACGTGCCAATGTTGAGAGGGCCTTTTCACAGATAAAAGTTTACATGGGAATGAAAGAGCAAGCATGCATGACCAAAGACTCACTGAAGAAGTATTGTATGGTGTACTACGATAAGATTGATTTGTAGAAATGTATTTGGACCTCATTTACTTTGTACTATATATTGCCTATATACCTGAGTGCAGAAAGCTAGCAATAATAAAAGCAAAAAGTTCCATAAACACCGGAAAAACACTGTTTCTGTTGTTTTTAATGGCGTGAAAATGTGTACCCACTGGTAACCACTGTTTTTATGGTATTGAAATCACTTGAAAACACTGAAAATAAAACACCAGAATTTACCAAAAATAGAAACTAAAAACAGGAAAGCCTAACTATAGGCGAAGATGCATTTGTCCCTTCTACCCTAAGGGACCCCTGTGTTGGCCAATCAACGGCCATATTACATTCTGCCCACAACTTATTATGGACCGCCACCTCAAATAACATATCACATCTTCGCACAAGACTTTTGAAATGGTCACAATCTGTTCCATCTGTGAATACCACTTATCGGGATTCTCTCTTAGTTTTGGAAGTAAGTTTATAAAATGGAAAAGGTCTGATTATGACCACGGGACATAAACATATGCTCCTTCCTGTATTTGCCTCTGAATATACCCCTCTACCATCCCTTCTGTAGCTCCTTTTTCATTTTCCTTAGCACTCTTTTTCCTTCATTTTACATTGGCCTTCTGGATCACATCTCTTTGAATTTTGTCAATCCCACTCCATAACTTGGATGTGTGCCAAGGGGATTCTGCGACTGCCCTGATGTCCATTACCACCAGAGATGTGGCACTCAGTGCAATGGCAGCCACATTATATGGGGGTGGTCATATGCTAAGGAGTTATTCTATCAAAGCATCCTCTTCCTCACTCTCTAAACCTGTCTCCTTTTTAGATTTCTCCTTCTCCATCTCTTCACTTTCTATCAAGGGATAGGTTCTAATTGCCTCTATGATTACCTCGCTCCATTTTTCTGCCTTTCCTGATCCTCTATTAATTTTCCTTATTGCAAATTTTTAATTGAAATTCTTTCCCTTTCTTTTCACTTGCCAATTACTCCCAAAGACTTAAGGCTTCAAATAGCGTGGCCCTGGGCTGAAGTTTAATTTACATTCTTCTCCTCAAATTCTCTATTGTAGGAATAAGGACGATCTCGCTCAGTGTATCATAATTTTCAATCTTTGGATGTATATTCGTTCTATTGGATAAGCCACATGCACATGTGAAACATTTTCTTGGCCTCCATTTCGCTGGCAGGTGTGCCTTCTGGGGGAAACTTCACCTCCTTATTCAAATCTTTCTCCTTTTTTTAACTAAGGATTTCACACACAGTTAAGTTCTCGGGCACTCTCTGTTCCAATCTCTCATGCTTTCCTCTCTATTATTTTTCACTATCTGCCCACAAATACCAGCACTTCCCTGTCAAAGGTCACCCTATCACAGTGAGGCTATGGAATCCACTAGCCAATCTCTGCATGACACTCTGATGAGATAACGCCCTAATACTGTCAGAACTTCCTGAACCACTTAGTGGTTCTGAAAATCTGGACCCTGTTGTTATCCCGATATCGAGGTCCTTTTTCGTGTCACAAAACATCCACATACCATGACGAATTTGGTATCGACGAACCGATAATGACTAGGACATCATTACTGTGCATTTGCATCATAATCGAAGTTTGCCAACACCCCTAAATCATAGTTTCCGTCCCGACCCCTTAGACTCCATTTTGTAAACGGCATCCATCTTACGTCTTGCCCTCATGATAAGTCAATCAAAGGTCGAGCTTGATCCAAAAGGACACGTCCACCTTCCCCGACTTCCCCCTGACCTGTCCCAACTGACTCCACTGCCTTCGGCCAGACCTGTTTGGGCGGCTCCTCGCCCAGTGGCCGAATACGATAACATCAGTGCATAACATTCCACAAACCATTCACTACATACAGACCATGCTTTCTGCAAACACGCACCTGTCCACGTTCCTTGTTTATGGCCAGTTTTATGACTAGGAGGTGCCCTTCTTTATTGAGGTTTCATCGATATCTGATGGGAGTTCCAGGCCTAACTGGGTAATCTATCAACGAACTGGACATCTAAAATGTGGGCTTGCTTACATGACTTCGCTCTTTGTATTATTATAGAAATATGTGTACAGCCATATCATAAACTCAAGAATTCTTGCTTGGAGCTATATACTGTGTATATAAGGAGAAGGCTGGCTCTGTAAAAACGAACAGTCTCCCGAGAACCTACTGTCCGTGAGGTGTACTTCTGGGACACGTGTTACTTGGTAGCTGCCAATAAAACTTGATCTTTGACTGCGATAGAAGACTCATTGTTTCTGTGGTCTGGAACAAGGGAGAACTCAGAGGTCTTCGGGTGTTATCCCCTGGCACCACCGGGTTCCTAAAAACCCGGCACCTCAGTTGGCGCCCAACTCGGGGCGGTATCAAGCGGCGACGGTCCAAGCCAGATGTTCGTGAGGAGCTTCGTGTGAAAATTCCGGAGGACGGCCAGCCACTTCAGCGACCCCTGTATGTCGACGTGGTTCCGAAGGTCTTTGCTGCGAGGTTCCCCGCGTCCCGACGGCTACGAAGGACTGCTGCCCTGACTATCGCCTTGTTTTGGACCCAGTGATCCTTGGTAGAGCGAAACGATAGACGAGTCTTCTAGCGACGTCACAGATCTTCAAATACTTCAGTTAAGTATAAGTGGAGCGTCTCCCAGTCTTTAGTTTGTCCTTAGTTTTTGGTATCCTTGAGATACGCTTTGATTTGGTACTTGCAAGCCCCAAAGCCGAAGGACTCGTGTATTCACGAGAAATATCGCAATAGATAATCCTTTGAAGTTTGAAGCTAGACTAGTGAGCGAAGATGCCTGGTGTTAGCAGACTTGGAAACTTGTTTTGTCTTGGTTGTAGTAAGGACTCCCGATTAGAGGATTCTTGTCCGGTTCCTCCGATTGGAACTCCAATGTATGAGCTCTACGTAAAACACGGCGTAGGTCCTATCGCATATAACGAAGTATGGATAAAATACACCCACAAGGATGGTGTTTTAAAATGGCCGCAATATGGTAGTTTCGACTCAGAAATATTAGATAACTTAGAGGTCAAATTGTTCAAGAAAAAAGCCCGGCCGGCGATGTTTGACTCTTTCCGCCTATGGCGCAAAGAAGCCAAACAGAAAGAAATAAAATTAGCAAAAAGGAATAAAAGAGGTATGTCGATGGTGCAAGCTGCCGTTGCATACAGAGATAACGAGGAAGAGCAAGAAAGAGAACAAATGCTTAGGAGCAAGAAACTAGCAGTAGATAAATGTTACCCGATGTTACCAAATAAGGGACAGGGTCAAGAGAAAGGATCCGAGAAAGATCCATTAATGTCCCACTTATTAAATTCGCCACCACCCTATGCACAAAATGCCACAGCACCTCCGCAACCTTTAGTTACACCTCTGGTAGCTGTTATACAGGCTCCTTTACAGCACTCACCAGCTGCTCTTCAGCTGGCTCCTGTTTCTCTAGTGCAGCCTCCTCAAGGCTCACCAATCGCATCTATTTCTCCTACTGTTCCTTCTAAAGTTTCGCCTAGCGCACCTTCTAGTCTCTCTGATACTCGTTCTACGAATGTTTCTGTTTCTGCTCTGCGTGACTCTGTTCTACCACCAGTTATTCCTCCACTTTCACCTTCCGTCTGGCATAAAATGGCCAGCATTGTTACTAACTTTCCTTCACCACTTTTTCGGTCGCCTAAAATGACCCCTAATACGGAACGAAGACAATTACGAAGCCAAATGCCCGATTATCAGGAAAGGGAATCATTGAATAAGCTAGCACGGAATTGGGCTATTGACACAGCAAGATATGATGTAGAGTCTGTCATGAACGTTTTCAGTCAATGGGATGAACCAACGCAAAGATACGTGTTTGAGCAGATGTGTGTTTTTCTGTGTGAGGATTTGGAAGATAATGGTCAGAAGAGCAACCAGCAAGAGTTGTGTAGTGTACGATTTAAATTTGGGGAGGGTATGATTGTGGGTCCCGACGTTGAAAAAGCAGTTGAGATATTATTATCACATCGAAGTACGGGTGGTAATTCTGGGTCATCCTCTGAAAGTGGTACATCTAGTAGGAAAAGAGCGAGACAATACCCCATGAGAGAGGTTCCTCCGGTTTGGAGGGAAGGTGACGCAACTGCAGTTCCACCGGTTCTGCCTCATTTCCAGCGCGTATGGGTACATGTCCCCTGGAAAATATCCGAAGTTTTAGCACTCAAGCAGACACTACCCGATCCCCGTAAAAACCCGACTGGGTATTATAAGGAGTTGTCCCAAACTGCAAGCTCATGTATAATGAATTTAGCGGATATAGACATGTTGTTTGGGAACGTTGTTCCACATCCTTTATGGAGTAAAATTCGTCATACGGATCATGACCAAGAATTAGGTGACTCGTGGGCGAACATTGCGACTACAGATGCTAGACAAGTCGGTGGTTTCAAGCCTGAGCCGTTAATACCTGAACTTCCCGGTAGAATTATTGAGTACATGAAGACAATTATGGCTGAAGTACGTGTAAACTGGGACAAGCTATCTGCATGCAAGCAGAAGAAAGACGAGAATGTATCTTACTTTTTCACGAGATTCGAGGAATCTTTCACCGATCATAGTGGTCAGGATATGGCTACTGAGGGTGGCCAAAGATTGTTTGTAACTTGTATATGGCCTGGTGCCTAAAGGCCACCAGGACTCCAAACACGCACAATAAGATAAATACTCCTTTTAAACAAACTATAATATTTTATCACATATGTTTCAACCAAAGTTCATTTTTTTATAGACATTATATATTGCAAACTCATCATTTCCATCAGTGAATCAGAACATTAAAGCATCATTAGTACAATCAATGAAACTGTGAGAACATAATCAAAACATAACAAAAACAAAAACCCAATGCATTTCGGGGCCCTGCCCCTTCGTCAGGGGTCTGTATAAGAAAAGAGAAAGAAAAGAAGAAAAGGAGACCATATTACTTTTGTTGCCAAGGGAGGAAAAACATTCTTGCGTATACTGCAACTTTGTGTTTTTTAGCTCACCTAATAGTTGATGTGTTTCGCGTTGCCAAAAAGTTGACAAAGCGCGAAGTTCTCTTTTAAGGTTCTATGAAAAAACGAGTGGAATTATGCATTTGAAGATTAACCGACAGTCTAAAAAATGTCAATCCTCGAGTGAATTTATAAGGGCTCACCTGAATGTAGAAAGCTATGCCCAATCTGAAAAACGCGAATGGACAGCCATAAGTATATGAATCAATAATGCTTAAAGTTACAAAAAACATGAAAAAGAGCAATGCGTGCTTTTACCTGTGGGGTGGATATTTGTTCTAACCCCCAAGTGGGCAATCTTGTCACCGAGGTTGCCTAAAAAACAATAACGCCAAGAAATGGGAACTAAGTATGTCACTAAAGGCTATCTGCCATTCTAGGCGTTTTAAGCAAGCACATTTGCTTACCTGCGGGGTAAATAATATTGCCGGTCCCGCTTTATAGTGTAAGGCTCACGAGTCCACTCTGCATAAAGAGAGAGCGAGTGTTACTAATATTTACTGCGCACTCGTTAAACTAACGAAAAACGAAAAGATGGGTTTCAAACCCTTACCGATATTTCGCCAGGGTGCACGCCAAAAACTGCTCAGATCTACATGTGCCTAAAGAAACGCGGGTGCTTCTTAAATCCATTTGCTCAGTTTACCGAGGCCACCAACATAGAAATAAGACTATGGGCAAAAAGTGTCAGCCATTTTGGAGTGGTGTTAATACTTAGTTATTTAGAGAAACTCTAAACTAAGAAGTAGGACTGCGAACAAAATGTGTCGGCCATTTTAGAGTGGTATTTTTGCCAACACTGAATAGAAGGGAGTGTGAACTATAAGAAAAAGAAAAAGATAAGGAAAAGGAAAAAGGAAGAAAGGCATTATATCATCAAATTCCTACCTATTTACAGACTGAACGTCACCATTTGAATAAGAATGACAATCATAACTAGAAATATTGGTTATCTGTGGTACTAACCATGTTGTGATAGTAGGTACGTGCCAACGTGTGGGGGTTGCCCTAGGGTGCTTAGTAAGTATACTTTAAAGGAAACATGCCATGTCAAGCTTGTCATTAAGCCCAAAAGGGGTCAATGTTTGTAGTTTACGGATCCAGAAGGCCTCTTTCTGAAGTAAAAGCTTTGAATTGTCCATACCCAAACGTTGTGGAAGTAGTTCAATCACTTGGAATCTTAGCTGAGCGATAGTGTGGCCAGCTTCCCACCAATGTTTTGCGAGTGGCGATGTGTAGTTCTTATTCCTTATGCGACTCTTGTGTTCCGACAGTCGCAATTTCAGCTTGCGCTCAGTTTTTCCGACGTATAAAAGGCCACATGGGCATTTGATTGAATAAACAACAAATTCAGAATTACAAGAAGTGTTGTGTCTCAACTGGATTTTCTCGCCTGTACGTGGATGTAATAGAACGTTCCCCGGTATGATGTTGTTACAATTTTTACAATTATAACAGCGAGTAGTTCCTTTAAACACTTCAGGTTGTTGAGAGGTATCCATATGGTGACCTGGTTTGTTGAGCAGTTCTTTGAGATTCTGAGCTCTCTTGTAAGCGAACAAAGGCCTTTCACTGAATAAGTTGCCAAAGTCTTTTTCAACTTGAATGATCTCCCATCGTTTCAAGATGATGCGTTTAATATCCCTCGAAGCAGTGGAGTACTTGGACACAAATACCATTCTTTTGTTCTCAGTTTTAACTCTTTTTTTCAAAAGATCTGCCCTTGGGATAGCCTTGATGCGGTTCACATGTGCATCCAATAGTTTGTGAGGATAGCCTCTATCTAAATAACGTTGCTTCTGCTCCTCAATATGCTTATCACAACTGGTTTTATCAGAAGATATTCTTTTTATTCTCATGAATTGTGAGACCGGCAGATTGTTGACAAGAGTTGAAGGATGAAAACTTCCATACAGAAGTGAGGTGTTCCTATCTGTAGGCTTTTTGTAGAGGGTTGTATTGATGGAGTTCTCGCCAAGGGCAACCCAGACGTCCAAGAACGGCAAGGCTTCCTTGCTGATATTGTGCGTGAATTGTATCCTTGGGTTAGCAAGATTCAAACTCTTGATGTTTTGAATTAAATCCAGCACTGGTCGCTTCCAAATGATGAAAACATCATCTATGTATCTTTTGTAGTACACTAGGCCTGCCTGCCAAGTGCTGTCTTCTAGGATATAGTCAAGCTCGAATTTTGCCATGAAGATATTCGCATAAATGCATGCCCCTGGAAAGCCCATGGCTGTCCCAGTGAGCTGCAAGTAATAATCTCTTTCCCATGTGAAATAGCTGTTAAACAAACAGAATTCTAGCAACTGCAGGATTAGATATTTCAACTCATCCGGCTTGTCATCAAGAAGTAAGGCCCACTCAATTGCTTCTAAGCCTTCTTTGTGAGGGATCGATGTATAAAGAGCCGTTACATCAATTGTACAGAGAGTCCAATTCTCAGTGTCTGTTGTCTCAATGGTTGAAAGGCTTCGCAAAAAATCTGAAGTGTCTTCCAGATAGGTCGGCCATTTTTTAATGAAGGACTGCATGTGTGTATCCATGAAGATGCCCAGATTTTCGAAAATAGAAGCACATCCCGAAACTATCGGTCTAAATGGGGGGTCTTTCAGGTCTTTATGCACTTTAGGCAAAAAATATATCCTAGGTCTTCTTGGGTATATTTGTCTCAAATAGCGCTTGGTTGTGATGTTTATCCAGCCAAGTTCTTCAAACTTGTCTAATAAGCCATCCAGATTTTTAGCTATGGCATTAGTGGGATCTTCATCCAGTTTGACATAGGTGTCTGCATCTAGCACATGCTCTGTACCTTTTCTCACATAGAAATCCAAATCCATGATCACAAGGCTTCCACCTTTATCTGCCTTTTGAATCATGATCTCTTTGTTATTGGCCAATGCGTGTAAAGTGCTATACTCCGCTCTTGTTAAGTTGTTGATTCTTTTTTTATATTGAACTTTATTCAAATCCATTTTAACAAGTAGCTCGAACGTATCAAGGCTTTTATGAGAAACTGGAGCCATAAAGGTACTCTTAGGTTTGAACTTGATGGAGGCACTTTCCTCATTCTCTATGGGGTTAAGCACTGTAAAAAAGTGCCTGAGTCGCAGGATCCTCATAAATTTATACAAAGCTATTTCAGTCTCAAGTAAATTAGTATGGTAAGTGTGCACGAAAGATGTGCCTTTATTAAGTAGATTTTCCTCTGCTTTTGTTAGTTGATAATTGGAAATGTTAATTACGAGGCTTTGGTCTGGCTCCTTAGGCCTGGTTTCTTCTTCTCGACCTCCTTTTCCTTTTCCTTTGCCTTGTCCTCGTCGCGTCTTTTGTCGCTCATTGTGGATGGTTCGTCCGGAGGTTTGGATGGTGCAGGGTCCTTGTCTAAAAAAGAATCAGATGTGGAGGCTGTCGTACCTGTTGCTGTTCCATCCTGATCTTGCTGGTTCGGTGTCGACTCTTGCTGTTTAGACATGAACTGTTGTTGCTTACTCATGGGTTGCCTAGTAGCGCTGGTGTCACTATCCGACACTCCACTTTCTTCTGATGACGCTGTGTGTTGTTTCCTAGTTGTATAGCGCCTCTTGGCATAGATCTCAGCCCATGTATATGCTTCGTTCAACTTGTAGTCGATAGTGTCCCGTTTGAATTTACGTAGCTTGGTCTCTTGGAGCTCCTTGCCGTATTTATCCAGTTTAATCTCTAGTTCCTCAAGGAATTTACTCCATGGTTCAACTTCTATTCTCTTAGACAATTCATTCTTGATGTTAAAAATTTCTTCCTCCAGATCAGAGATTGTTTTGGCCAGTTCTTCTACCAATAGCAGTATGAGATCTAATGAACACTTATTCAAAATCTCAAACCATTTGTCCATAAATTGCGGATTATTATTTAATCTGTATAGCATAGGTCTAATTGCTAAACGTAAGCCCCTTGGGATCCGCCTCACACGATGATATTGAATTAGTGTGGACGCATGTAGACGTTGATTTAATTCTCGTCGTGCCAAATACTCAAGTTGTTTTAACTGCTGCGCAGTTGATCCTCCTTGGGTGTCAAAAGTCTTGGTTTCCTTTATAAGTTTGTAGATTTGCGAGGCTTCTTCTGCAGAGTATCCTCTAATATTCGCTCTGTTGTCTGTGATTCCAGCTATTGATTCGAACGACATTGTGCAGTGGTGCAAGCTCCCGTGTGGCAGTGGAACTATGAAAATGTATGAAGGGGGGCTGCACTCAAATAATCAAATTTAATCCAATTAAACCGATATATGTGCTGTGTCGGGATTAGTGCCTGCACACTGTGAGTAATAACTTGTATATGGCCTGGTGCCTAAAGGCCACCAGGACTCCAAACACGCACAATAAGGTGAATACTCCTTTTAAACAAACTATAATATTTTATCACATATGTTTCAACCAAAGTTCATTTTTTTATAGACATTATATATGAGTGCAGCCCCCCTTCATACATTTTCATAGTTCCACTGCCACACGGGAGCTTGCACCACTGCACAATGTCGTTCGAATCAATAGCTGGAATCACAGACAACAGAGCGAATATTAGAGGATACTCTGCAGAAGAAGCCTCGCAAATCTACAAACTTATAAAGGAAACCAAGACTTTTGACACCCAAGGAGGATCAACTGCGCAGCAGTTAAAACAACTTGAGTATTTGGCACGACGAGAATTAAATCAACGTCTACATGCGTCCACACTAATTCAATATCATCGTGTGAGGCGGATCCCAAGGGGCTTACGTTTAGCAATTAGACCTATGCTATACAGATTAAATAATAATCCGCAATTTATGGACAAATGGTTTGAGATTTTGAATAAGTGTTCATTAGATCTCATACTGCTATTGGTAGAAGAACTGGCCAAAACAATCTCTGATCTGGAGGAAGAAATTTTTAACATCAAGAATGAATTGTCTAAGAGAATAGAAGTTGAACCATGGAGTAAATTCCTTGAGGAACTAGAGATTAAACTGGATAAATACGGCAAGGAGCTCCAAGAGACCAAGCTACGTAAATTCAAACGGGACACTATCGACTACAAGTTGAACGAAGCATATACATGGGCTGAGATCTATGCCAAGAGGCGCTATACAACTAGGAAACAACACACAGCGTCATCAGAAGAAAGTGGAGTGTCGGATAGTGACACCAGCGCTACTAGGCAACCCATGAGTAAGCAACAACAGTTCATGTCTAAACAGCAAGAGTCGACACCGAACCAGCAAGATCAGGATGGAACAGCAACAGGTACGACAGCCTCCACATCTGATTCTTTTTTAGACAAGGACCCTGCACCATCCAAACCTCCGGACGAACCATCCACAATGAGCGACAAAAGACGCGACGAGGACAAGGCAAAGGAAAAGGAAAAGGAGGTCGAGAAGAAGAAACCAGGCCTAAGGAGCCAGACCAAAGCCTCGTAATTAACATTTCCAATTATCAACTAACAAAAGCAGAGGAAAATCTACTTAATAAAGGCACATCTTTCGTGCACACTTACCATACTAATTTACTTGAGACTGAAATAGCTTTGTATAAATTTATGAGGATCCTGCGACTCAGGCACTTTTTTACAGTGCTTAACCCCATAGAGAATGAGGAAAGTGCCTCCATCAAGTTCAAACCTAAGAGTACCTTTATGGCTCCAGTTTCTCATAAAAGCCTTGATACGTTCGAGCTACTTGTTAAAATGGATTTGAATAAAGTTCAATATAAAAAAAGAATCAACAACTTAACAAGAGCGGAGTATAGCACTTTACACGCATTGGCCAATAACAAAGAGATCATGATTCAAAAGGCAGATAAAGGTGGAAGCCTTGTGATCATGGATTTGGATTTCTATGTGAGAAAAGGTACAGAGCATGTGCTAGATGCAGACACCTATGTCAAACTGGATGAAGATCCCACTAATGCCATAGCTAAAAATCTGGATGGCTTATTAGACAAGTTTGAAGAACTTGGCTGGATAAACATCACAACCAAGCGCTATTTGAGACAAATATACCCAAGAAGACCTAGGATATATTTTTTGCCTAAAGTGCATAAAGACCTGAAAGACCCCCCATTTAGACCGATAGTTTCGGGATGTGCTTCTATTTTCGAAAATCTGGGCATCTTCATGGATACACACATGCAGTCCTTCATTAAAAAATGGCCGACCTATCTGGAAGACACTTCAGATTTTTTGCGAAGCCTTTCAACCATTGAGACAACAGACACTGAGAATTGGACTCTCTGTACAATTGATGTAACGGCTCTTTATACATCGATCCCTCACAAAGAAGGCTTAGAAGCAATTGAGTGGGCCTTACTTCTTGATGACAAGCCGGATGAGTTGAAATATCTAATCCTGCAGTTGCTAGAATTCTGTTTGTTTAACAGCTATTTCACATGGGAAAGAGATTATTACTTGCAGCTCACTGGGACAGCCATGGGCTTTCCAGGGGCATGCATTTATGCGAATATCTTCATGGCAAAATTCGAGCTTGACTATATCCTAGAAGACAGCACTTGGCAGGCAGGCCTAGTGTACTACAAAAGATACATAGATGATGTTTTCATCATTTGGAAGCGACCAGTGCTGGATTTAATTCAAAACATCAAGAGTTTGAATCTTGCTAACCCAAGGATACAATTCACGCACAATATCAGCAAGGAAGCCTTGCCGTTCTTGGACGTCTGGGTTGCCCTTGGCGAGAACTCCATCAATACAACCCTCTACAAAAAGCCTACAGATAGGAACACCTCACTTCTGTATGGAAGTTTTCATCCTTCAACTCTTGTCAACAATCTGCCGGTCTCACAATTCATGAGAATAAAAAGAATATCTTCTGATAAAACCAGTTGTGATAAGCATATTGAGGAGCAGAAGCAACGTTATTTAGATAGAGGCTATCCTCACAAACTATTGGATGCACATGTGAACCGCATCAAGGCTATCCCAAGGGCAGATCTTTTGAAAAAAAGAGTTAAAACTGAGAACAAAAGAATGGTATTTGTGTCCAAGTACTCCACTGCTTCGAGGGATATTAAACGCATCATCTTGAAACGATGGGAGATCATTCAAGTTGAAAAAGACTTTGGCAACTTATTCAGTGAAAGGCCTTTGTTCGCTTACAAGAGAGCTCAGAATCTCAAAGAACTGCTCAACAAACCAGGTCACCATATGGATACCTCTCAACAACCTGAAGTGTTTAAAGGAACTACTCGCTGTTATAATTGTAAAAATTGTAACAACATCATACCGGGGAACGTTCTATTACATCCACGTACAGGCGAGAAAATCCAGTTGAGACACAACACTTCTTGTAATTCTGAATTTGTTGTTTATTCAATCAAATGCCCATGTGGCCTTTTATACGTCGGAAAAACTGAGCGCAAGCTGAAATTGCGACTGTCGGAACACAAGAGTCGCATAAGGAATAAGAACTACACATCGCCACTCGCAAAACATTGGTGGGAAGCTGGCCACACTATCGCTCAGCTAAGATTCCAAGTGATTGAACTACTTCCACAACGTTTGGGTATGGACAATTCAAAGCTTTTACTTCAGAAAGAGGCCTTCTGGATCCGTAAACTACAAACATTGACCCCTTTTGGGCTTAATGACAAGCTTGACATGGCATGTTTCCTTTAAAGTATACTTACTAAGCACCCTAGGGCAACCCCCACACGTTGGCACGTACCTACTATCACAACATGGTTAGTACCACAGATAACCAATATTTCTAGTTATGATTGTCATTCTTATTCAAATGGTGACGTTCAGTCTGTAAATAGGTAGGAATTTGATGATATAATGCCTTTCTTCCTTTTTCCTTTTCCTTATCTTTTTCTTTTTCTTATAGTTCACACTCCCTTCTATTCAGTGTTGGCAAAAATACCACTCTAAAATGGCCGACACATTTTGTTCGCAGTCCTACTTCTTAGTTTAGAGTTTCTCTAAATAACTAAGTATTAACACCACTCCAAAATGGCTGACACTTTTTGCCCATAGTCTTATTTCTATGTTGGTGGCCTCGGTAAACTGAGCAAATGGATTTAAGAAGCACCCGCGTTTCTTTAGGCACATGTAGATCTGAGCAGTTTTTGGCGTGCACCCTGGCGAAATATCGGTAAGGGTTTGAAACCCATCTTTTCGTTTTTCGTTAGTTTAACGAGTGCGCAGTAAATATTAGTAACACTCGCTCTCTCTTTATGCAGAGTGGACTCGTGAGCCTTACACTATAAAGCGGGACCGGCAATATTATTTACCCCGCAGGTAAGCAAATGTGCTTGCTTAAAACGCCTAGAATGGCAGATAGCCTTTAGTGACATACTTAGTTCCCATTTCTTGGCGTTATTGTTTTTTAGGCAACCTCGGTGACAAGATTGCCCACTTGGGGGTTAGAACAAATATCCACCCCACAGGTAAAAGCACGCATTGCTCTTTTTCATGTTTTTTGTAACTTTAAGCATTATTGATTCATATACTTATGGCTGTCCATTCGCGTTTTTCAGATTGGGCATAGCTTTCTACATTCAGGTGAGCCCTTATAAATTCACTCGAGGATTGACATTTTTTAGACTGTCGGTTAATCTTCAAATGCATAATTCCACTCGTTTTTTCATAGAACCTTAAAAGAGAACTTCGCGCTTTGTCAACTTTTTGGCAACGCGAAACACATCAACTATTAGGTGAGCTAAAAAACACAAAGTTGCAGTATACGCAAGAATGTTTTTCCTCCCTTGGCAACAAAAGTAATATGGTCTCCTTTTCTTCTTTTCTTTCTCTTTTCTTATACAGACCCCTGACGAAGGGGCAGGGCCCCGAAATGCATTGGGTTTTTGTTTTTGTTATGTTTTGATTATGTTCTCACAGTTTCATTGATTGTACTAATGATGCTTTAATGTTCTGATTCACTGATGGAAATGATGAGTTTGCAATATATAATGTCTATAAAAAAATGAACTTTGGTTGAAACATATGTGATAAAATATTATAGTTTGTTTAAAAGGAGTATTTATCTTATTGTGCGTGTTTGGAGTCCTGGTGGCCTTTAGGCACCAGGCCATATACAAGTTATTACTCACAGTGTGCAGGCACTAATCCCGACACAGCACATATATCGGTTTAATTGGATTAAATTTGATTATTTGAGTGCAGCCCCCCTTCATACATTTTCAAAGATTGTTTGTAGACAAATTTGTACATAATTTGCTTCCTGAACTGTGCACTAAACTAAAAGGTTCAGAGAGTGCTTGGGCTGTCTCTACGTCAGCGCAGATTTTAGCAACAGCTCAGTACTACGAAAACAGGCGCAAAGACGAGCTAGATAAGGCAGACAAAAAGACGAAAGATTTAAAAACTAAAGTTCTTCTCCAGCAGGCCTATACGCCTCGTATGGCTAGTCAGCCCAATTATCAGCAACAACCGCAGTATTCAAGAAACGCGCAAGGAAACGAGTTTTCCCATCAGCGTGTTCCGTATGGCCCGAATCAATGTGCATATTGCAAGGAAGAGGGCCACTTCAAAAGTAATTGTCCGGCTCTTGCGCGACGCTTAAACGGTGTTTCAGGTGTAAGGGGAAGAGGTGTTCAACATGCCCCTAGAGGTAGGGGCCGTGGAAATTTTGCCCAAAACACAGCTTCTTTTCCGCCTCAGAATTCCATGAATAGCTTTGACCAACAGAATAATGCATCGTCCAGGTCAGCTCAGTACTATGCTGACGACTATTACACCGAACACGACAATGAGGGTAACGATTGCTAGGACAGCCATGGACAAAGAGAGGGAGTTGTTTCAGTTCCAGTAGATCAGGATGGACCTTATGTCGAGGTAATTACCTCAGGAGTGTCAGAGCCATTTCTGCTGGATACTGGTGCTACAAAAAGTTCTATTATGCACTCGAAACTTCCTGGCGCACCTTTGTCTGGCGAAATGAACGTCTCAGTAGGCTTCTCTGGCGCCCCTGTTAGAAACCCGATCTCTAGTCCTATATCCCTTTCTGTTGGCCCCTGTGAATTAGAAGATCCCCTCATTCTTACAACAGGTTGCAGTGAAAATTTGTTAGGATTGGATTTGCTAAAGAGGTTGCATGCGACTTTGTACTGTTCTCCCTCGGGAGTACAACTTACTTTAGGGAAAAAAGTCATTTCTCCAATGTATTTGTCAAAAGAAGATATTCCAACTGAATTGTCATCACTTCCTGATATACTGTGGGCTAATGGTTCTAATGATGTAGGTCGTTTGGAGATAGCACCGTACGTTATAACTTTGAAAGCCAACGTTAGGTTGCCACGTATTCCCCAATACAAAATATCCAGCGAATGCGAAAGAGCGTTGTTGACGATTGTTTATGATCTGATTGACAAAGATGTCATCGAAGAAACAACAGGAAATGTTTGTAACAGTCCGGTTTTACCAGTCTTAAAGCGTACTGATCCTTCACAGCCCCCTGTGTACAGGTTTGTGATCGACCTCAGAGAAGTGAACAAGGTAGTTATCCCACAGTTTCCAGTTGTCCCCGACATTACTGCTTTATTGACAATGGTTCCAGCTTCAGCAGCTTGGTTCTCGGTGATTGACCTGAAAAACGCTTTCTTCAGCATCCCAATTGCTGAAGAGAGTAGAGATATTTTCGGCTTCAATTTAGGAGGACGAAGTTTCCGCTTCAAATGCGCTCCTCAAGGCTACTGCGAAAGCCCCTCAATATTCAGTCAGGCTCTGAAAACACAACTAGACACAATTGTGCTGCCAGATGGGTCAACTTTGATCCAGTACGTAGACGATCTACTGATCGCCGCAGACACTGAGGAGATTTGCAAACAAGCCACGTTGTTATTATTGCGTCACTTATGTGACATGAAGCACAAAGTCTCTCTTTCCAAACTACAATTTTGTCGACAAGAGGTAACCTACCTAGGTCACATCTTGTCGAAGGAGGGAAGGAGACTGACACCAGAAAGAATACAGGCAATTGCAGAACTAAGTGCCCCAAGGACACAGAGAGAGGTTTGAGCCTTCTTGGGCATTACATCGTACTGTAGACAGTGGATACCGAATTTCTCACTACTAGCCAAACCTTTGCTGGCACTACTCCGCAAAGACACGCCTAATCCTATGCCTTGGTCTGAAGATTGTCAGACGAGTTTCCACGAGTTGCGTGATGCATTATGTTCGGCACCTGTGTTGGGAAACCCCAACTACAGTAAGCCTTTTACATTATATGTCCACGAAAAAGAAGGTTGTGCATTATCAGTCTTAACGCAATACTTTGGGGACAAACAGCGCCCATGCGCATATTTTTCGGCAACTCTAGATCCTGTGGCTAAAGCCCTACCAAGTTGTCTGAGAGCAACCGCCGCAGCAGCTGTCTGCATTCGACAGTCTGCTGGATTAGTCATGAATAACACTCTGATCGTTATGGTTCCGCATGCAGTAGACATTTTGCTAAATAGGACAAAGACACAACATCTTACTAGCGCTCGACTATCCAGTTACGAACTTACACTGCTAGCAAGTCACATCCACATAAAGAGGTGTGGTACACTCAACCCCGCTACGCTACTTCCCATCCCAACAGAAACAGACACAGACAAGATTGATAACCATGACTGCTGCTTTAGGACAGAAGAAGAGACAAAAGGGAGAGTAGACCTACAGGACACTCCCCTTCCCGAATGCAATGACACTTTATGGGTTGATGGTTCATGTTTCAAGTTGCCGAATGGTGATACGACTACAGCATATGCCGTAACGACATTACACACCATTATAGAGACTGCGCGTATTTCCCACGATTCTGTACAAGCCGCAGAACTTATAGCGCTTACCAGAGCATGTGTGTTGGCGAAAGGAAAGCGAGTGAACGTGTACACTGACAGCCAATATGCCTTTGGTGTGGCTCACAGTTTTGGGAGATTGTGGCGTGAACGTGGGTTCCTTACGTCCCATGGTGCAAAGATACATGGTCAGCTAGTTAATGAGCTCCTTGAGTCACTTACCTTGCCACTACAAGTCGCCATCATAAAATGCAGTGCACACAAAAAGATTCAGGATGATGTTGGCCGCGGGAATGCATTTGCAGACGAGGTTGCGAAAGAAACTGCAAGGAACACAATGAGTCGGATGTATGTTATGGGTCCCGCTAGATGGATTGCTGATGTGGGAATGTGTGAGGACACCATTGAAAGCGTGAAATTGATACAAGCCGAGGCCACTGAGAACGAGGTGAATAAATTGAGAGAAAGCACAGGTAGATTAGATGCGAATGGTTGTTGGGTCGAACTATCAGAACACCAGCGATGGCTATTACCTAATGCATACGTACTTGCAGTAGTAACGATGGCTCACGGAATTGCGCACATCAGTTCGAAAGGAATATGTAAACTATTGGCCCCAGTATGGCAGAATAGCCATATCCCAAAATATGCAGAGAATGTGGTCAAGAACTGTATGGTGTGTTTGAAGTACAATCCCGGTAGGGGAACCCCAACTCCAGCTGGTCATTTTGCGCCTCCAACGTATCCGTTCGAGGTCTTGCAGCTCGATTTCATCCACATGGAGAGGTGCAACAATCTAAAGTATGTGCTCGTTGTTGTTTGTGCCTTTTCAAGGTGGGTGGAAGCGTACCCCCTTAAGGACAACACTGCCTTATCAACTGCCAAAGCCCTTGTCAAAGAGTTCTTCCCGAGGTTCGGTATGCCTAGAATTGTCTGGAGTGATAACTGAAGTGAATTCGTAGGATGCGTGATGAAGAGAGTGTGTGAGTGTCTAGGCATCCACCAAAAATTCCACGCTGCAAATCACCCCCAATCAGCTGGATTAGTAGAGTGCTACAATGGCACTCTAAAACTCAAACTAGCCAAGATCCAAGCCAGTACAGGTCTTAAATGGCCCGACGCCTTGCCCCTAGCACTCTTGTCAACCAGAATGACTGTCCATTCCAGATTAGGACTTAGCCCCCATGAGATAGTGTTTGGCCGCCCAGCCAACGTCTGGGGCGTGCCAAGACCAAAGAAACTCAGTGAAATAGAACACCCCGTACTGCTTGACTATTTGTGCGAATTGACAACTAAATTGCGTGTTTTACACCAACAGGTTCACAGTTCCTCTCCGCCAGCCTCTGACGATCCAGGTCACCTCATCGAACCCGGCTCGTGGGTTTTGGTGCGGAATTTTCAGCGCGCCAACAACGGACAGCCGAGGTGGACCGGACCATACCTGGTGCTGCTTTCAACGAGATCAGCAGTTCGGGTGGAAGGCAAGAAGAACTGGGTACATGGGACCCACTGTAAACGGGTCCCTCTACCCCTTCCATACGACCGATGGGTCAATAAAGGACTTGCCGACTCCGAGACCGAATCCGTACCTCGCTTCATCCCTTTCAGCGATGCACGTTTGAAAGAAACTGGTACCGAGAAGGAGAGTGATCATATTTTACAAGGACTTGTGTCACCGTCTATGCAATTGGACACTACCGAACCTGAGACATTGTTTGAAGACCACACCGTACCTGGGAAACGACGGTACATCCTACGGTTTAGACAAAGAGACTAATAAAGCTTGATCTAATGTGATTTCCCTTTTCCCCTAAGAACTATTTTTTGGATTTTTCAGCTCTGTCGTCCCAGGGAACTAGCTCATTTTTGATTTTCGAACCGCCATCCGGTTCTGCTGCTAGGGTCGCGGTTGAAGTCTGGGTAGTGCAACTGGGGAAGTTTTAGGTCCACGGTTCTGGTTGGTCCACGGGAGTTACCCCGGACTGAACAGAGTGCAGCCCCTGGGAGAATCAATCAACCACCGCGGGCAGCAACTAGAGGATGGAGTTTCCTAGGGTAGAGAGACCTATCAGATTCACGAACTTTGAAAAAGAGTTA
This sequence comes from Lissotriton helveticus, assembly GCF_964261635.1. Lineage (NCBI taxonomy): Eukaryota > Metazoa > Chordata > Amphibia > Caudata > Salamandridae > Lissotriton > Lissotriton helveticus. The sequence goes on from NC_136061.1 coordinate 650,757,149, forward strand.
TGCACGATACTGTCCAAAAGAAGATTCCTGATAATATGTGTTTTAATGTTATGTAGCATAGTCGTGTTTTTTACTGGTTATACTCTATTCGTATTTAAAGTTACCTTCTCGAATGACACCCAGCCACCACCTCCTCCCACTATTTCTCCACACTACTTTCACCCTCTACCTGAACACGAGTCTGCCCGAAGACTCGAATTTGTAAATAACTCTTTCATTCAGCTTCTACACCAACACCAGTCCATAATGAACACATCAAACTGTTGGATATGCGGACTCATGCCACACACAACCGATAAGGGAATCCCATACTTCATTTTGCCATTCAGTTACTATGGTTCTCTGTGGGCTTTCCAGACCATGTTCCTATTCGCCCTAGAGCCATACCCGACCCGCTCCACTGAGAGCGATTCCAGTAACAAGGCACTAATTGCAGGGATAAGAAATATGAGTAGGGACATCGACACATACCTGACAATACCCAAAGACTAACTCAGTCCTTACACCCGTTGGAACGTGACTAAACATGGGGTTTACCTGGTCAAGAGCCAGGCAGCAAAGAAATCCCGCCCAGTTTGGATAGTGCCCCACCGAGGTCACTTATGTTTACAGGGTATTGGTAGGGACCCCACAGCACAGTTAGGAAAGAGCATTTGCACAGAAACATATGTATTCGCTTCCCGAACTTCCCCTATACTCTTAGCAGCCAAAGGCACGTATTTCGTCTGCCACGACCAAGCCTACACCTGGTTGCCCCCTGACTTCGCAGGTACATGTTTCATCTCATTTCTGCTACCTCCCACCTACACGGCCAGAGCAGATTACCATCGGACAAGGACAGCTAGAGGTGTCGTGAGTAAAGACGACACCGCGGGTCAGGAATTCGCTGACTTCGCAAAGGGTTTTCTGCCGTTTTGGGGGCCTATGGTGAACAGCAGGAATATTCGTCAGTTAGCAAGGATAGTTGAATCCGCCGTGATTACAACGGCCGGAGCCCTTGGCAATTTGACAACCGAGCTTCAGTCGGATCGACTCATGACCCTTCAGAACCGAATTGCCCTAGATATCATACTCGCCGATCGTGGTGGTGTGTGTAGAGTCATCCAATCTAGTTGTTGCATTTTCATCCCTGATAATGCGCCGACGGTATAGCAGGCCATCTCTAAGCTACATGAAATATCTGGTTCCCTTCACGGAGAGAAAGGGGATTGGTCTTTGCTGGGGTGGGTCTGGGAGCTGATCACCGCCTGGGGATGGAAAACGTTGATCTTCATTGGGATGGTCTTAGCACTCCTGTTCATGTTTTGCCTGTGTATACAGTGCGCTCCTGCACTATGTGGCCTCTGTGCTACTTCGTGTGTACGGAAGCCTGTGTCAAAGGACGAACTGAGTAACGGAATGATGCTACAGCAACATCTCCGCGAATTTCTCCATACCGACTTGGACTCAGATTAACATGAGTTATTGCCTTACATAAGGGCAAAAGGAGGGTCTGTGGTTCTGAAAATCTGGACCCTGTTGTTATCCCGATATTGAGGTCCTTTTCCGTGTCACAAAACATCCACATACCATGACGAGTTTGGTATCGACGAACCGATAATGACTAGGACATCATTACTGTGCATTTGCATCATAATCGAAGTTTGCCAACACCCCTAAATCATAGTTTCCGTCCCGACCCCTTAGACTCCATTTTGTAAACGGCATCCATCTTACGTCTTGCCCTCATGATAAGTCAATCAAAGGTCGAGCTTGATCCAAAAGGACACGTCCACCTTCCCCGACTTCCCCCTGACCTGTCCCAACTGACTCCACTGCCTTCGGCCAGACCTGTTTGGGCGGCTCCTCGCCCAGTGGCCGAATACGATAACATCAGTGCATAACATTCCACAAACCATTCACTACATACAGACCATGCTTTCTGCAAACACGCACCTGTCCTCGTTCCTTGTTTATGGCCAGTTTTATGACTAGGAGGTGCCCTTCTTTATTGTGGTTTCATCGATATCTGATGGGAGTTCCAGGCCTAACTGGGTAATCTATCAACTAACTGGACATCTAAAATGTGGGCTTGCTTACATGACTTCGCTCTTTGTATTATTATAGAAATATGTGTACAGCCATATCATAAACTCAAGAATTCTTGCTTGGAGCTATATACTGTGTATATAAGGAGAAGGCTGGCTCTGTAAAAACGAACAGTCTCCCGAGAACCTACTGTCCGTGAGGTGTACTTCTGGGACACGTGTTACTTGGTAGCTGCCAATAAAACTTGATCTTTGACTGCGATAGAAGACTCATTGTTTCTGTGGTCCGGAACAAGGGAGAACTCAGAGGTCTTCGGGTGTTATCCCCTGGCACCACCGGGTTCCTAAAAACCCGGCACCTCAACTTCCCGCTAAAATGTTTTGTTTGCCTGCCCCAACTAAAGAGAAATCTCTATATAGTAAGAATACTACCTATATTTACACAACGGTAGACCTTCAACCTGTGGAAGTCACCTTACTCAGCCCGCTCACTCCTGTGCACAAAGGAAGGAACCAGCACAGAAGTTAGTACAACCATGCACAGAAAAGTTACATTCCTATCTTGGTGTGACTGATTGCGCCTCACTGTACACTTCTCTTTAGCAGACTAGTTCAACAGTTCAATACTCTTCCTTGAGGACCTCTCTTCATCTATATATACCAAATGTATAATTTGTACATTAGTCAATTTAAAAAAAATCAAATATCATGAACACAATAACTTTTTCCCCCAACCCCAAAAGCTAAAGCTGCATAGTAATTGCTCTGAAAGTCTGTCTATTGCATTTCATCACAAAGTGCCCACTACATCTCCCAAACAATATGTTTACCGTGAAATAAATTCTGTTTGTTTTAATCTTTTTTCATTTTCATTTGACACTTCTATTTCAAAAATGATCTCACAATATATTGTACAAATATTAAAAACCTGAGGTGCGCAACAAATATCAAATACAGTGATAACAAAATTTGTTAGATATTTACAGTGTAATACAACTTATTCACCATTCAATCTCCACTCATACAACACTCAATCCACTACAGATAGACAAACTCACAACAAAACATAAATGATTCGAAACGTTCCTGGATGCACTCTCCAGTAACACAAGCCAAATGTTTTTTTCAGTATTTACAAATTTTACTACGTTCGAGATTCAATAACAGATTCTTTTTGGCTATTAACGGGGTCTACGCGTTTCGAACTACCATTCTTGCGTAGTTCTCTTCAGGACCAATCTGTAATGACAAAAAAGCAACAAATCTATTGTTGGGGGGGGAAACATATTCTCTACAGTGCCCTACCCCTGAAACTCGAGTGTCCTCACCTACCTTGTGCTCGACAAGACAAGCTAGAAGGGTTGTGATCCCAATCTAAAAAGCAACAACAGCACATGACCAAATCAGAAAAGCATTACCACAACCAGCACACTGGCATCCAACATGGCATTCATCACCCTGACTTACTTGGGAATCACTGTGCGCTCCCAGGTTAGCCTGGCTCGCCTGTCTGTGGGGAGACAACAATGGAAACATTGTTGGTTGTGATTCTAGATATGCTCCGAACAAGGGACCGAATCAAGCACGCACTGTTTACCTGTTTGGGGCGAGGCAGGCGTGTTGAATGCAAAAGCGTTTCCGTTCGTTTGGCCGTTTTATTCTTTGCCGTTCTGGGGGGACAAACCATTGCAAGCGCATTAGTGGATTATATCCATTGCTGCGGGTGGTCGTGCTGATTGTACAAAGTTTGTGGAACTTACTAGGTAAACGGTGAATCGCTCGCGTCTGAAACACCCGGCGTCTGAATGCTGCATTGATTTTCAGGCACTTCCTGGTTCCTCTAGAGTTATGGGTAATGTAGTTCTCGGCGGTTGCGTGTGGACGGCGGCCCGACTTTGAAGTTCCAAACTCACTCATCATGTTGGCAATTGATAATACGCTTTTGGTCTGTTTGATTCACCCCTGGCGGCAGTGTATTTGCCACAATTATACATATGTTATAGGGGAACGGCATTTGTTGGATTTCGTGAAGGCATTGTCCGCAATGTTGGGAATATGCCCCGGGTGCAATTAAAGGATGTGTCAGGCATTGGTTCATGTGGCCAATTCAGCACCTGTAATGTCGGGTAAAGGAGGGGTCATGTGAGCCCAGTATAAATCCTCATTTTGTCCATGTATACCTGCATGGCACATCGGTCTGACTTATAATTTGAAAATTTCAGACAGTTCGTTTAATCCAGAGAACACAGTGTTAAATTTCAAAATGAGCATCGCCTCTCTTTTTATCAATTTCGCATCCAAATCGCCTCCTCTGATGTCATTTTCCACTTTGGATATGACTGTCCACGTTAATTCATTTTCATGGTGGTTCTTTTCTTTCCAATGGTTGACCAAAGGGGCATTCACAACACTATTCTTAATTCTAGATTTGTGCTGCTGGATTCTTACTCGAACCTCTTGATTAGTTTTCCCGATGTACAAGAGGTCGCATGGGCACAAAATTCCATACACGACGAACCTCGTTTTACAGTTCGAGAATGTTTCGTGTTTCCAATTTGTTGAACCATGAGTGAATATTTTGCCTTCTTTTGTAGACTCGCAGCATGAACAATGGCCGCACTTGTGGTGGCCTTGAATTGGAGGAAGGCGTAACATGTTTCTCAAATCTGGATTTTTTGTCGTGGGTAATGCTGCTCTTACCAAGTGGTTGGAAATGCTGTGTTTTTTTTTGAATGCAACATTTGAAAGGTGGCACTATTCCAGGTGGACTCCAAGTAAAAAACATCCCAGTAATATTCACCGAAGACCCCATATACAAAAAAGGCTACAGTTACATTGAAACCAAATGTAGCAGAGATCTCATGGTATTGACGATAGAAACAGCACAAAGACTGTCTAAAACACAATTGGAGGAAATTCAAGCGCTGGAATCGGCAATTTCAACCAACCAATTGATCACGGATTCAAAAACCTTACTGGAAAAAGTCAATAAAGATATTGGTGAATTTAAAGACTACACCGTGAACCAAAAGACAGCACAATTTGAAAAAGACAAACTGAATTTCAATCTAGAAAAAGTCTATCCTTTTCTTCAAGCTGATTTTTACTCAAGACCTGAGTCAAAAAGACATCTGACACAATACCAAGGGAGATCCAACAATAAATTTATAACTTTTTCTGACACCTCGTCATCAGGCAGTTCCAGTGAAGGGGATAACTCTGTCCATCAGAATAATTACAATAGAAGGGGTGGCCACCAACAACAGCATCAAGGATTCCAGCAACAACATCAAGGTTCATCTTTTTTAGGCAGAGGCCAGACGAAACAACGAGGGAAGACCAGGAACACCTCTCAACCATGGGAAATGTCAACGAGGCGACAAAATTACAAAAATTAATGCCTTCCCCCATATTTAATTTATCTGACAAAATTCTAACTAAGGAAGAGGAGTCAATCTTAAACAAAGGATTGACATTTGTTCCTTCCAAACATACAGATTTCATCAAATTAAAAACTGAAACCATCGAATTTTGCAGGAAATTAAGGTTGAAATTATTTTTTGCGGAAAATACATATCAAACGACAAACGAAACAACTGGATTGCGACAGAAATCCACCTTTTGTCCTCCAACCAACAAAGTCCCCAAGGAATTGATAACATTTGAACGGACTATGTTATCAGCTATAACCCAAATGGAAAACACCAAAAAATGGATTAAATATAACATCTCCAAAGCCGAACGTGTCGCCCTTGCCAACTTGAAAGCAGACACGTCAGTCGTTATCAAACAGGCCGACAAAGGCGGATCGATAGTCCTTTGGGACAAAGAACTATATATTAAAGAGGTGACTAGACAATTGGAGGACACAACATGCTACCGGAAAATCCCAAAAGACCCCACATTGGATCTTAAAAACGAATTATTCGCGTTCCTGGATGAGAGCGCGGCACAGGGATTTCTGGGCAAAAAAGAATTGGAATTCTTGAAAACAAAACATCCAAGGACCCCCATTTTTTATGTATTACCAAAAATACACAAGGATGCTGCGGCACCCCCTGGTCGCCCAATAGTTTCGGGCTGCGGTTCGTTATTAGAACCGATCTCCAAATTTGTCGATTTCTTCTTAAAACCATTTGTGCACCATGTGAAATCTTATCTACAAGATACAACAGATTTCCTGAACAAACTAACCAACATCCAGTTTGATAAAAATAGTGATCTAATGGTAACCATGGACATAACATCCTTGTATACGAGAATACCTCAGGAAGAAGGGCTCAATGTCCTGGAAGTATACCTAGAGGAACGCGAACGACCTCATAAAGTACCGACATCATTCATCAAAAAACTTGCAGAATTTGCTCTTAAAAAAAACTACTTCAACTTTAATGGGCAATTTTTCCTACAAACAGGAGGGGTGGCGATGGGGTGCCCTTTTGCCCCAGAATTAGCCATCCTATTCATGGCAAAGTATGAGGAAACATTCGTTTTCACAAATAATCCGTTCTCCCAATGGATAACTAATTGGCATCGCTTTATCGACGATGTGTTCTTCGTATGGACGGGGTCAGAAGAAGCCTTAAAAAACTTCCATCAATGGCTCAACAACAGAGTGCCAATGATCCATTTCAGTCTGGACTATTCATGTGACAAAATGCCATTCTTGGATGTGGAAGTATATCCCTCCATGGGCGGGCTGGTAACAACGCTATATAAAAAGCCCACGGATCGGAATAAAGCATTACATTTCGGGAGTAACCACCCACGCAGCCTCAAAGAAAATTTACCCTACGGGCAGTATCTTCGGATTCGCCGGAACTGCACAGAAAAGCAGGAATATCTAAGGCATGCAGAGGTCCTAACCAATAATTTAATACAACGCGGATACCCTAAAAAACTCCTCAGGAAATCACGCAAAAGAGCATGGTGGACACCAAGAGAATGCTTATTAGAAAGGAGACCAAAAAAGAATACTGATAGGATGGTATTCGTGTCAACCTTCTGTCCAAATTCAAATGGTTTAAAGAAAGCAGTGAAACAAAATTGGCATCTGGTCAAAGACTTAGACCAAATGTTGCATAAGGAACCCCTGTTTGCATTAAAAAAAACCCACAGCATTTCCAACCACTTGGTAAGAGCAGCATTACCCACGACAAAAAATCCAGATTTGAGAAACATGTTACGCCTTCCTCCAATTCAAGGCCACCACAAGTGCGGCCATTGTTCATGCTGCGAGTCTACAAAAGAAGGCAAAATATTCACTCATGGTTCAACAAATTGGAAACACGAAACATTCTCGAACTGTAAAACGAGGTTCGTCGTGTATGGAATTTTGTGCCCATGCGACCTCTTGTACATCGGGAAAACTAATCAAGAGGTTCGAGTAAGAATCCAGCAGCACAAATCTAGAATTAAGAATAGTGTTGTGAATGCCCCTTTGGTCAACCATTGGAAAGAAAAGAACCACCATGAAAATGAATTAACGTGGACAGTCATATCCAAAGTGGAAAATGACATCAGAGGAGGCGATTTGGATGCGAAATTGATAAAAAGAGAGGCGATGCTCATTTTGAAATTTAACACTGTGTTCTATGGATTAAACGAACTGTCTGAAATTTTCAAATTATAAGTCAGACCGATGTGCCATGCAGGTATACATGGACAAAATGAGGATTTATACTGGGCTCACATGACCCCTCCTTTACCCGACATTACAGGTGCTGAATTGGCCACATGAACCAATGCCTGACACATCCTTTAATTGCACCCGGGGCATATTCCCAACATTGCGGACAATGCCTTCACGAAATCCAACAAATGCCGTTCCCCTATAACATATGTATAATTGTGGCAAATACACTGCCGCCAGGGGTGAATCAAACAGACCAAAAGCGTATTATCAATTGCCAACATGATGAGTGAGTTTGGAACTTCAAAGTCGGGCCGCCGTCCACACGCAACCGCCGAGAACTACATTACCCATAACTCTAGAGGAACCAGGAAGTGCCTGAAAATCAATGCAGCATTCAGACGCCGGGTGTTTCAGACGCGAGCGATTCACCGTTTACCTAGTAAGTTCCACAAACTTTGTACAATCAGCACGACCACCCGCAGCAATGGATATAATCCACTAATGCGCTTGCAATGGTTTGTCCCCCCAGAACGGCAAAGAATAAAACGGCCAAACGAACGGAAACGCTTTTGCATTCAACACGCCTGCCTCGCCCCAAACAGGTAAACAGTGCGTGCTTGATTCGGTCCCTTGTTCGGAGCATTTCTAGAATCACAACCAACAATGTTTCCATTGTTGTCTCCCCACAGACAGGCGAGCCAGGCTAACCTGGGAGCGCACAGTGATTCCCAAGTAAGTCAGGGTGATGAATGCCATGTTGGATGCCAGTGTGCTGGTTGTGGTAATGCTTTTCTGATTTGGTCATGTGCTGTTGTTGCTTTTTAGATTGGGATCACAACCCTTCTAGCTTGTCTTGTCGAGCACAAGGTAGGTGAGGACACTCGAGTTTCAGGGGTAGGGCACTGTAGAGAATATGTTTCCCCCCCCAACAATAGATTTGTTGCTTTTTTGTCATTACAGATTGGTCCTGAAGAGAACTACGCAAGAATGGTAGTTCGAAACGCGTAGACCCCGTTAATAGCCAAAAAGAATCTGTTATTGAATCTCGAACGTAGTAAAATTTGTAAATACTGAAAAAAACATTTGGCTTGTGTTACTGGAGAGTGCATCCAGGAACGTTTCGAATCATTTATGTTTTGTTGTGAGTTTGTCTATCTGTAGTGGATTGAGTGTTGTATGAGTGGAGATTGAATGGTGAATAAGTTGTATTACACTGTAAATATCTAACAAATTTTGTTATCACTGTATTTGATATTTGTTGCGCACCTCAGGTTTTTAATATTTGTACAATATATTGTGAGATCATTTTTGAAATAGAAGTGTCAAATGAAAATGAAAAAAGATTAAAACAAACAGAATTTATTTCACGGTAAACATATTGTTTGGGTCACATGTTTATTCAAGTAATGTTATTTTGAAAAAGTAGTGGCATTTGCAACTGTTTTGTTTCTTATTCAAGTGTGGCAAGCAATGCCTGTGGGAGCCCATACCCAGTGGTTTTGTGTTCACTACATCTCCCAGCATACACTGCCTCGCAACTCATTCATTCCTTCGGACATGTGCAAATCCCTATCAATACTCGCGTCATCCTTCTTTAGCCAACTCTTTGCCTGGAACCAGGATTGGGTTAGGACTGGGTCAATTTGAATCTCGGGGTAAAACTATCTTGCTGATGAAGGTGCAATAACTGGTTCTATGGCCAATTGGGTTTGTCAATTACTGGTCGGATCCAATCAGAACCTTCACCTCAGCTAACAGATCGGTTGGCGCGCAGACCCATTTTAAATGGTAATGCAAAACCATGCCAAAGGCTAGGACGGGGAGCGGTGGAGGCCCGAGACGGTCTTTGAAGCTCCAAGATTGAGCCTGTCACCACCACATTAAGATCAAGTTCAATAATATTCTGGACTGAAATATTCTCAATAAGAACGATGGACACAGGTTTTAGTTTTGAAGCTTTATGTAAGGAATTAATAGGCAAAATCCATAGAATCTGCCATCAATAGGTTTAGCAACAAAGCATGCAATTCTTAAGTACAAACAACTTAGTAAGGTTCTATATGAAATCCGGCATAGATTCGCCATCTAAGGTGGGAAATGGGGGTTCCAGGATACAAAGAAGTGTACATCTTTTTATAGGACTTTAAAAAATGTTTTTTTATACATTACTACACAATACATGGTTTCCAGAGTTTGCACCAATGAGGATCAAGCACAAAGAAAACATTTTATTACAGAATACATTAGGGAATTCTCTCATAGTAGTTTTATATTGGATTTAGTCATTCTTACTAAACATTTGTGAAGCACTGTCACTCCTGGAGGTATCTGGGCGTTGGGGTGCAAAGTCTCTGTCGAAAAGCCAGGTCTTGAGGAAACAGCAGGAAGAGGGAAGAAACGAGCTAAAAAAGGCAAAACAAAGGGCCGAAAAACAAGCAAAAAAGGTAAAACAGAGTGCAGAAAAGGCAAACAGAGCAGAAGAGGGCAGAAAAAAGTGCAGAAGAGGCAAAACAGAGAATACAAAAACAAACAGAAAAGGCAAAAACAGAGGGCAGACAAACTAGCAGAAAGGTAAAACACAGCAGAAGAGGACAGAACAGGGAAGAGAAAACGAGCAGAAAAGGTAAAACAGAGGGTAGAAAAACGAGCATGCAAGGAAAAACTGAAGGCAGAAAAAAGAGCAGTAAAATGCAAAATAGAGGGCAGAAAAACGAGAAGAAAACACAAAACGAAAGCAAGGAACGAGCATAGGAGTATAAAATAGAGGGCTGCAGGTAGACAGGTTGACAGACAGCAGAGGGTAGTGGACTGCAGGCAACATGGACAGGAGAACTGTCACAGGGGGAGCTGGCACGAGGATCTGCTTACAGATTATTTCAAACATGCAAGATGATATATTGTACAAATATTAGCCTGCAACAGTTGGGATGTCCTTGGTTATGTACAGTATAGTGGAAAGTCTCTGAGAACGCTCTCTGGTTATTGATGTAAAGCATGCAATTCTTGATTTAGAACAATGAACATCAATGCTAGTCATCACGTGGTGTATTACGACAGATTCAAGATGGAAGACAGTGTAAATACAACTTATATTAGCAGACGTTTAGTTTCTGATGTATTTAAAGCGGAAAAAGAATAGCTCTCACAGCATAAAAGGTGCTGCTTTGTGTGTCATATCTATGATATATTATGGCAGTGATATTTTTATGTTCATGTTTTAGTTCTGGTAAGGACAACCAAAAGCTGAAATAAAAACAAGAGATGAAAAAAATATGTATGCACTGACCTGTGTATATTTTTTTTAATTCAATTTTTATTTCCAAACATGAAAAGATTTTAGAAAGGAAAAAAAATGAAAATCCAATAGCAAGATATACATTTGACATAGACAATCCATAACAGTAATTTACACTGAGGCAGGAAAAGAAAACAAAGATAATTAAACCGGGAAATTCCACATTATTGCATAGATTCTTCAAAACAATAGCCCCCAAACTTTCTTAGGTTTACAAAATGCACGGTTCCCTCTTATTTTAGCCAATGCTGATTCCATGTCATATGTCTTTAACCAATCCCCACCATTCGAGAGCAGATTGGGGTACCCGTGAGATCCAAGCCCGGGCGATTGTCAATCTAGCACACGCCAGTAGAACAGATTGCGTAATTATATCCGCCTGATTGGTTGCTATGGCCCACATGCATCATTGTGTCTTTTTGCATTTCTTAATTTGCGAAAAATAAGGAATCGCAAATTAAGAAATGCAAAATGATATGCATCAATATTTTCGGTATTCTTGTGGGATTCGGTAAAAATCGCATTTTTTACCGAATCCCAAAGAAATACCGATTTCGTAACTTAATTTTCGCAATTCCCATTGATTCCTATGGGCCAAAAGGCCCATAGGAGTCAATGGAAATTGCGAGTGGCACTTAGAAAATTTCATGGGTGCAGGGGGGGTCCAAAGGACCCCCCCATGCACCCCTGAAATGTACTTTTCAGCATAAGTTACATACACACATGTCCTAAGGACATGTGTGTGTGTAACTTTACAGTTTAAAAAATGCATTTTTGTGCATTTTTAATCAATTTCGCAATTTACCACGAAGTTGAACTTCGTGGTAATTTGCACTTCCAATTTTAAAAAACGCATATTTTTCTATAATGATGCATAGCATTTAAGAAATCGCACAATTGCGATTTCTTAAATGCTAACGCAATTTTAGAAATCGTAAAAAAGATGCGACTTCTAAAATGGCATGATGCATCCCAACAAGCACTTTTGCATTCGCAAACGGCCGATTTTAAGGAATCGCACCGTCTGCGACTGCAAAAATGCTTGATGCATGTGGGCCTATATTCTGCCCCCCCATCAGTACGTTTGCTGATGAAAACACAAGCAGTCTCCCAAGTTATGAGACATTATTTGAATCACTTTCTGCCAAAATTCTGTTAGTACAGGGCATAAAAAGAGCATGTGTTTCAGATCAGCTGCATTTAAATCACACTGTGGGCACTTAGTTTGATCGCTAAAAGAATCATGAGGTGCCCATTTAGATATCCTTTCAGGTGTGTAATATAATTGACAGATTGTTTTATACTGCTGCAACCTCAAGTTAGAGGAGTGTACTGAATTATTAATACTGGTGAAGGCACGTGATATAGTGTTAGCTGAGACTGGTGTCCCTATACTGCGGCTCCAGCGCTCAGCTAATCTAGCACAATCATCTTCCTTATAAGCACATAGGGATTTATATCCGATGCTAATCATAGATTTTTCATTTATTTCATACAGACATTCCCATATATCAGAATCTGATACATTTATCAATTTCATACTACGTATAAAATAATCCCGGATCTGATAGTATTTAAATTGCATATCTGATGAGAGATTATGTAAAATGTTCAACATTTCAAACAAAATAAACCCATGATAATCATATGAGTCGCCTAGACGTTTTATCCCAGAGCTAGCCCATCTCTTGCCCTCTGCAGCTTGAAAGATCCCAGGTAGACCCGGGTTGCCCCATAGAGGGAGTTTATAATTATAGAACAAAGTATTGCATTTAGCCATAATAGCACGCCAAATATTTACAATATCACATGCAGTCTTAAATTTGACCCACTTGAAATAGTTCGGATCAATGATTCTAAAAAGAAACATATTTTAATCTTTTCCTAGCATAAATCTGAAAAAAAGAAATTGTTTGCAGGATCCATTAAACTGCGGAGGTGCCCCAGAAAATCTGCCCAGTAATACAATTTAAAATCCAGATAATCCAGTCCCCCTTGATTAAGTGGGAGTTTTAATAGATCGATAGCTCCGAGTAACTTCTTATAGCCCCACATAAAACCACTACAGACTCGATCTAGGCATTTGAAAAAAGAAGCATTTAGCCGTAGAGGGATAGAACGAAACAGTTATAAACATTTAGGCAGGATTTTCATCTTAATTATGTTTATACGTCCACTGATACCTATAGGCACCTTGTGCCATTTCTTAAGTAATTTAACAGTTTCCTTCAAAAGTTCCTCATAATTTAATACAATAATCTTATCTATTTTAGCCGATATTCTGATCCCCAAATAAGTAGCCACATTACAGACTCCGGGTACAGAATTGGAAGGTTTGTAGTTCAGTAAAACTTGAGTCTTAGTGTTAAGTCTGTAGCCCGATATTGCACCATATCTCTTTGCCTCCTCAACAACAGCCTTCAATGCTTCCTTAGCATCAGTTGAATATATAGCAATATCATCAGCATATGCCATGACTTTAAGACTATTCAATCCACATGCAAAAGTTATAATCAGAGGTTGACTTTGCAGAGCCAGAATAAATGGCTCTATTGACAGTGCGAATAATATCGGCGATAAAGGTCATCCGTAATGGGTGCCGCAGGATATTGGAAAGATAGTAGATTGTAATCCTGCATAAGCTAGTTTAGCACTAGGATGGTAGTATAAAGATTTAATCAAGTGCAGGAACTTGCCTTTAATACCAAATGCTGTTAATGTGGCCCAGAGAAAGTCCCACCCCACTCGGTCAAAGCTTTTTCAGCATCTAATAAAATCATAACGAGTGGGGTTGACCTTATCTTTGCCACATTGAATGCTGTTACCGCCATATTTGCATGGGCCGTAGTATCCCTCCCTAAGATGAATCCATGTTGTTGAGGAGACACTAGTCTAGCAAGGCGAGTCGCAAGTATTTTAGCGAAAATCTTTGCATCTGTATTTATAAGTGATATGGGTCTGTATCACCCACATTCCTCTGGAGGTTTATTCTTCTTTAGTAAAAAGACAATCTGAGTGACATTCCAAGAATCAGGAGCGTTTCCCCTTGCCCCAATAAATCTAATCAACTGAGTAAAAAATGGGAGTAGTATATCCATACAAAGCTTATATAATTCTAGAGGAATAGAGTCCTCGCCAGATGCTTTACCGAAGGCAGAGCAGCTATCGCCAGCTTGACTTCTTTGTCTGTAATATCAGATGATAATAGATCAGATATTTCAGCACCCACTCTTTTCATGCAATGAGTCTGCAAGTATGTGTGCTTATGTTTGCTTTCAATTAACTATGGATTGTGCTAAATGAATTGTCACACGTATTATTGTTCACAGATCCCCCTGACAATGGGCGATTGTTTTAAGCCCGAAATGCATTGGAAGGAAGATTTCTTTTTTCGCAAGAAAGGTGAATGCTCGGTTTGTTGAATAAACATGAATTTGACGAGCCAAAGGAGGAGTTTGGTTGTTTCACTTTGAAGATGGAATCTTATTGAAGATGGACATTTACATTTGATATTCTGTTTTCCAGAACCTTGTAAAAGTAGCATTTACAGACTTACAACTTGAAATCCAACTTTACCATAAACTGTGATTTTAAATTGTGAGCCCAGAGACACCAAACTCGGAATATCCGTCTTTTCTTAATTAGACATTACACTTACAAAATGTAATAGGGTAATCCCAATGTTAACCTGTGGGAGAGATAGGTCGTGCAGTAGTGAAAAATGAATGTAAGGGGTTTCAATACCTGGACATGCAAAACTTAAAATACATGTCCAGATTTTTAAATACACTGCACCCTGCCCTTCAGGCTGTCCAGGGCCTAAATTAGGGGTGATTTATATGTATTTAAAAAGAAGGTTTGGGCCTGGCAAGAGGGTTAACTTGCCAGGACAACATGGCAGTTTAAAACTGCAGTACAAACAATAGGGGGGACACCAGCATTTAAGATCGAGGTCCAGCATACAGGCCCTGGAACATGTAGGGCAAACAAAGGGTATGTAGTTACTACGGAAGGAGAAAGGGGGGTCACAGGTGGGGGCCAGGAGACCAGGTAAGAAGAATGACTACGAAGGGGGGAGTGCTCCAATAAGGAGCGTAGGCCCTCACACACCCCGATAGGTGTCATGCTTCATCATAGGGCAGCTCCTAGTTGGGCCGGCACTGCAATGCCCAACGGGCCCAACAGGGGGGCTTTTTGCCGGAGGTCTTATGGATAGAAAGTCAGAGGCCCTAAGTGATGAGCTGGTGGGGCTACTGTGTAGTGAGTAGAGTGGGTGCAGTGAGTGTGTTAAAACTAGCTATGAGTCTCCCAAAAACCTTTAATAGCTGGACACTGATGCTATGGTTAATAACAGCCTAAAAGAGTTGTGGCTGGCTAGGAGAAACCTGCTGCAGCTCAATGTGTGTGATGGTAGGTGAAGGTGGTCAAAAGGTTGACATGTTTCACGCCTATAGTTTCCTAAAAGGATGAATGGTGTTTCATCAGGACAAGGGGCAAAAAACCTAATCTACTCTGAATAAAGGAGAGGGTCAAGAGGGTATCTTAAGGTGTACCGTCCCCATGTCACAAATTTAAAAGTAATTCGGAAAGGGAGACAAATGGAGTTCGTCCTTCTAGCATACCTCTAGAAAGGGATGAAGCTGGACATCATCCTGGGCGTACAGGGCAGCCGCATCATTGGCGGGATGGAGTTACCACCAAAGTGGTCTACCCACGTGCGGATGCCAGGGGAAGTGAAACGGCACACACAAGCTCTGCAATAGCAGACCTGAGACATGCCTTAAGGGCTACTGAAGTGGGTGGCACAGTCAGTGCTGCAGGCCCAGCAGTAGCTTTTCCTTTACTAGGGACTTATAACTAAATTAGATTTGCCAATTGTGGATAAGCCAATGTTATAATGTTTTAAGAACAGAACACATGCACTTTAGCACTGGTCAGCAGTAGTAAAGTGCCCAGAGTCCTAAAGCCAGCAATATTGGAGTCAGTAAACCAGGACGTCAGAAGGCAAAAAGTCAGGGGAAACCATGCCATGGATGCCAGGTCTAACATAAGCCTAGTGGTTTAAATATGGCATGATGTGTTTCTTCGATGGTGACAGTTAAGTTCTTGCCAAGCACCCACCTCAGCATTACACAGAGGTCTTGTTGGTCTTTGGTGGAAAAGTGGTGGTTTGGCTGACTTATTCATAGCTGCTGTAGTACTTTGTACTTCCCAGTATGCCGGAAAAGTTCGGATCAAAAAAACTGCTGGAAGGGTAAAGATCATTTTTGGTAAAGAAGCAGCAGTATTTAAAAGGAGCATTGTGTGACTGGTTCCTGGTTGGTTAATCTGTTTTACGGGAACTTTTTACTCATCATCAACAATTTTATTGCGGTTTTAAATAACCATAAAAGTACATGTTAAAGCATACATATAAATCATTATAAAATATATATATTTCATTTCAGTGGACAAAGTAAAAAATATGACTACCAATAAAAGACACTCAAAGCGAAGCCCTAATATCTAACAAGAGAGCCATGTCAAGTGCTAGAGGTCGTTTCCAAGGCGCCATGTAACCAAATTGAGCTTAAAGTGCATGGCGCATTCAAATATTATTCCCTCCTAACTGATCCTGATCTAAACTGCCATATAGAGAGAGCTTAAGTAATTGGCTGCTGAGTAAACAACACAACTCCTAGTATCTGCCCTGCAAGGCATTATGCCTATCATCGAGCCCAAGGAGGCAACAAAGAGGGATAATCCAGTAAACACGCTGTTTGGTATAAGCACCACAGAATAACAATACATGCTCTTCATTCTCCACGGTCTGGTATCCAATGTGGCAACGCTTGGAAGAGTTGACATTACTCTTCCAAAGGAGGTAAAAGAAGCAGGTGGTAAACTCCCCAATCTAAATTTAATGTAAAGATACCTAGACATTGGCATTTTCACATAATTCATAACATCTTCAAAATAAGAGCCACATTTAAGAAGAAAAATACAGATCCGTAAGACTACCCTAAGGAACTGCAAAGATTTTGGAGCCAAAACAACATTCCAGTAGTGATCTTTAATAAAACCACAAAAGCTGCTGGCCATTGATGTTGGTTGATACCAAAGTTTTGACAATCCTAACTTAACCAGCCATATTTTGGCGTAGGATATGCCAGGGATCGTAAGGGCCCAGTTGGTGTGCTAAACGCTCATTAAGGCACTCTCATTGGAGCAAGTTGCTTGGTTGTCCATAACCTGGCCCTCTATAAAACAGGCATAAGATGGGCTATGTCTGAGATTTGCCTAATGTGGAGATCAATACTTAAAGGAAGTAATGGGTGCCCTTTGGTAGCCATCAGGTATTAAAGCCAAGTTGACTGATGCGGACTGGGGCTGCATTTTGGAGAGATTTCAAATTTGCATCTTTCAAGAGACTTGGTGGTTGATAAGCTTGACAAGCAAGTTTACACCACATTTACTAATGACGCCCTCCATTCTAAAGCAAGTAGACCACCCAGCGGTCTGCTTATATGTATTAAATCCTCCCTAGATAGCTCAGTCAAGGTTATTGATGTTGATTTCCTCGACATCCTTGTACTTAAACTAACCCCGAAGCAGGGGACTCCCTATCTCCTGGTGAATGTGTACAATAGGTCTTCCTCCTTCAACAAGCTATCAAAAACGATCACATTTTTTTTAATGTCCTCATTTGCCATCAGATAGCCCCAGAGCAATTAAGATTTCTCCGCGGCCCTCCTCTTGATTGGCACCGAATGAAGCGCTCTGTATCTAAATGGATGTACTTTACACAAAGCCTCTCTTTCCCATATTCGGTCTGTTCTGATCCACTCTAAGAGCCCTACAGAACAACCAGACGGGTAAAGTATTGCAGTTTAGAGGCATAATCATTGGACATTTTTCCTTTGTTATTAAAGGGTACTCAACCATTCTGGACACGCTAACCAAACATCTTTTTGCTTGCTCTTCTTCTTTACTAGGGCTCTGTCCATTGTGTATTTAATAGAGGTTAACCAATCTATTAGCGACGGAGATGTATTTAAAAAAAATAACTTGTTCTCATCTAAAGACATGTAAATGTAAATGTAAATGTATTGCGACTTATACAGCGCACGTATCACCCGAAGGCATCAAGGCGCTTGCTTAGGGAACCCGTCCTGGTATTCCCCTGTGAGATACCCCGGCAGGGTATCCACAAGGTGAAAGCCAGGCATCCCGCCGCGAGGGGCCGTAGTGGAGATTAAGCAAGCTATTGCCCAGAGTCGCAGAGTGTGACCCTGTGAGCCGAGTAGGCACCAGAGCGAGAATTGTCGAGTCCGTGGAATTGTTTGAGCCCGAGACCCGCTGAGGCGGGGAATCGAACCCTGGTCCACGGCCGATCTCAGCTTCCGGATCTGCCGCCTCTAACCACTGAGCCACGCTTAAAATGGTGACAACCTAAAAAATAGCAAGGTTGTGCTCCCCTGAATGCCAGGCCCAAACATAGCTTCCACACCTCCAATTGTGGATATCCAGAAATTATGTAACATAGGACAGCTTAAAAACTTGTGAATATCGTCTGCTTTGAGCTGGAGACATTTTGGGCATTTTGGAGTAGGACCCTTTGTGAATTTAGATAGTTTTAAGGGGGACCAGTACACCCTGTAGAGACAAAAAGTATGATTTCTCCTTAGGTTTGCAGGTTGAATGCAGAATGTTATAAGATACTTGCCATAAATCTTCTGATTTAACGCCAGGCAAGCACTCTCCCCACAGCTCAGATGGAAGCTTAAATTCACTCTCCACCAGGTCCACCAAAACCCAATATAGGGTCGCCACGCCTTCATTGTCCGTAAGTGACCTCAATGATTCCCAAGAAAGTAGAGAGCCCACAGGTACAAGTTGTTCCCAGCATTGTATTCTCGCTGTTTTCAACAGGCTTACCAGATTGGCGCCCAAATGGGCGCCAATGCGATATAATAGCTGATTTTCAGGAACTTCCTAATTTTGAACCATGTAGACACTAAACCCTTTAAGATTTTTAGGCGAACCTTTAAAAAAAATCTTTGGTCACCTAACTTGTATATATAGCCCTGATCTCCTCCCTTTGAATCTGACAACATCTCCTTAAACATTATACCAATATCAGAGCTGTCTGGTTCATTCATAAGCATTTTTCCAGCCCTGATAAGAGAATATCCATGCATAAAACACTAAATCTAGCTCGGATAACCCTCCCTTTTTGCCTGGAGTTTTTTCAATCCCTCTTCTTTAAATGTCAGATGGATGTTTTGAAATAAAAAAATAAGTTTAGGTAGAACCGTCATGTGTATTAAATTAACTCTACCTATTAACGTTAAAGGTAAATATGCCCAACTGATTAAGGAGTTATGCATTTCGTTGCTGATTTTGTGGAGATTTGTATCTATAATGTCTTCAATGTTTTGTGTAATCATGATGCCCAAATACCTTATTTCTTTTTTCATTAAATAGGGGCTAGTATCTATGTTCCAGGCCATACATTCAGTCTTGGCCGCATTCATTTCATAACTCGAGATCTGGCCAAATTTTTGTGCTTCCTTGTAGATTATTGGTATTGCATTATTTAAATCTGATGTGCATACCATCAAATCATCAGCATATAAAGCCACCTTCCTTTCCCAAGTCTTATATTTAAAAAGAGATATTCAGAGGTTGCTTCAGCCGCGGGCCGTGGAGGGAGTTACGGTGGGGCAGGGAGGCGGGGAGGGGGAGGGGTAGAGTGGAGGGACCTAAAAACTGGCATATAGATAATTGCAGGTAAGTACACAATTTTATTAATAAAACTAAATTCGTAGCGCGCACAGCATTGCATTTTGCGATGCAGTGCGCGCTACAAAATTCGTTTTATTAATTAAATTGTGAGTGAGTATAACAGGTGAGTATAACAGCAACCTAGATTGTGTATTAATTGACCTCACTCTTTGTCATGAGATGGTGGATATGGAGATTATTGACTGCCTGGAGAGCAATCATTTTCTCCTCGCACTTACATTAAAAGGGACCCATCTAAAGGAAAATTCCCTTTTGGGGATAACAACCTCTGACACTGTGGCCCTGAGCAATACCAGGCATAAGGTAACATGGGTGGACATTGCAAGTAATGAGGCTGCAGTGACTCTGACACTATTTGATGTGCCTACATCTTGAGAAGTAATTGGTAGAGCTCTAAGATGTCAGCTACTATTGTTTCGATCACTCGTATTGGTTTGAATCTTTATTGGAGATCATAAAGTTGCTTATGCTCCACTTATTCATGCAGCGATGCTGACTTCTCTCACAAGATTTTTGCTTTGGTGAGGAGTGTGTGTATGCTTGTTTGTATATGTATGCCTTGATGATTTTTCTTTGATCTTTGTACATGTGCGTTTATTTATATCTATGTATTGATAAAAGGTTGTGTGTATGTAATGATGCCAATGAAATATGTGTATTTCTATGTAGTCCAGCTTTTGAAGCACACATTGGGACCTTTTACGATGTCTGACATCGTCTCAGTCATGGGACCGAACGACACTTGGTCTGCAGTCCCGACCGACTAATTAGGACACGACTGGACATTGTTTGGTGCATTCATATAGTTTACAATAGGAGCATGTAGTCCGGCCGGAATACATGCTCCCGTTGTAAAATAGGGGGAGCAGTTCATCCATGCATCCTGTAGTGCTTGCCACGGGGTGCAGAAATCAACCTCGGCCTTCAACCGGAGGCCGTTCACCCATGGGGGCACTGCTGGGGGCCCCCAGAGTCGACCTCTGACAGGCTTTCTGTGTTGGAAAGGCCGGCATAGAAAGGCTGTCAGAATCTGATATCGTAATCCCTCAGGCAGAAAGAGCTGCCATTGGGATTACTGACAGTATCGGAAGCCATTCGGAATGCTTGTTTGGATTCCTTTCCGGTCGCCTCCATTGTAATGAGGCGGTAGGAAAGCAATCCGACCAGCATATTACGATGTGTTTGAAATGGCTCCGACCGACGATCAGAACCGTTTCTGACTGCATCGTCATAAGGCCCTAACTGTGTTCCCCCATTTGTCACTCAGGGCAGTAGGGCATCTGCATATTGGCTGAATAATGAAGATGGGCACCACGAATCCTTCAGAGATGGTGCAGGATTTACTTAAACAAGGGGATGCTGAACCGTTCTAGTATGTTTCCAAACTAGAGCGGTCGATGGCAACCAGCTAACCATGCCTAACATAGTGAGACATTAAAAGTATCAACTTCACCCAAGAATCGCACTGGGTTTTGAAATAGAAATTTCAGTCAACCCCCTGCCCTATACAATACAACACATAAGACACCATGCCCACTCCCCATGGGCACCCAACCCCTGCTGCGCACAGCATATGGCCATGTCCGGATTGGAGTTGGGAACAGGGCCTGGCCTGAAGCCAAGGCCGTGTTCAATCCCCTGCTGATAGCCGACCCCCAAGGACACCCACCCCGCATTTCCTTTGGAACTGTGACACCCCCTCCCCACACACATATTCTTTTTTTTTTAATTGGGTGGGAGTTGAGTTCCCTTGGTGCCCCCACAAGCACCAGGGGGTCAGGGTATCCTTACCTTGCCCCCTTATATGGTATTTTCTAATAATTTTCAGGACAGGAGACCAAGTCCTCAAGTCCTGTAATGTCTACTGTAACATTTTATAGTAAGCCTATCAGAGTGATTGCTTCAAAAAAGACCCCACCCCGAAAATTAGGAGGCTTGAATATTTGATTTTCAGCCAAATGTCAAAACATCTATTAATTTTGAACCCTAATTTCTCCAAAACTACTGAAGGGATTCACACGAACTCACGAAAGCACACTTTCTGGGTAAAGATCTAGCTTTCTGCCAAATTCCACTGCATTGACTAAAATTACATATGGAAATTGCAGTTTGGAACCCCCCCGTTTTTCTTGGCCACCGATTGCTAGATCACCTTGAAACTTTCCAGGAAACTTTTTGGGGGTAAAGTTTTGTGAAGATTCGTCAAACAGCGCCAAAGTTATTAGCAAAGCAAAAAAAGATCTTCCTGTGAAAAGTTTGATTTAACTCAACCACACAGTGGCAAACGCCACTGTGTAATATGTGTGTGTATTTGAAAACATATTGTTATGATGTATATGTGCCTAAGTGAGTGCACTGGTGTTCATGAGTGCATTTATGTTCCTATGCTAAATGTCATGGTGCCAGGGAAAATTTTAAATGTATTACAGTATTTCTGAGCTGTGACACCACATGGACACCTCCCCCAAACCCTCGCCTTCCCCACCCAACACCTTCTGCTGGGTGAGAATCACCTGGTGACTCCCAGCCTAAGGTAACTTCTGGTGGGAGTATCATCTAGGGTTAGTCATCTTTTTTTATTTTTATTAGACTTCAAGTAAAACAAAAAACATGTTACAGTAGCCCATCACTCACATATTATCATTATACAGCTTCATTAATACAAGATATCAACTACAACGAATACAGTGCGATTACTACATACATAGAGAGCAGAATGACTTTCTTAGTGTACTGTACTTGGACCTCTCCATCTCTTGCCTGTTTCCATCCATATCAGTATCACACCCCTGATATCACACACATTGATGTCGACGAACGTCCCATAGTGATTCCTGCCTGTATTAAATATAAGCATCTAGGCTGTACCCATAACCGCCGCGGTTTTACCCAATCCCTGTGGTGTTTAGGCCTTCTGCGGTAGTGTCAGTAGCAGCTCATACATAGGTATGTTTGATATGGCCCCATATATCCTTAGGCCTACAACATGCTGGTATAAGAGCATTGCCGTTGCCAGATTGAGTGTTGCAATACGAGAGATCAGTACACCACTCTGTAAAAGTGGGGGCAGGACCCCTCATCCACCTCATAGCCAACCCTCGTTTTGCTAGTAAAATCCCCAGTGCAATCACCTGTCTAACGCTTTTGGGGATGGCCTTAACGTAACCCAGGAGCACCTCTAACGGTGTCCTTGGTACATGAGTTTCTGTCATGTCTTGCAGTGCATAACACACAAAAGAGCAGATCAAGTCAAAAAGAGAGAAGGTGTGTGCCTACAACAGTAACCGTGCGGTACTGGTGGTGAGTGCGTGAAACGAGGGCTGCCAGAGACATGGGCTATTGGTGAAGGGAGGCTGAAACAATTCCCATCAGACCACCCATGTGGTGGAGTTTACGTCACGTGGGAGTTGTTAGTCATGCCTTCCCAAATCCGACCAAATAATGCCAGTGCGGGAATGGATGTCAAAAGTAATGATCACAGTCTACATCCTCAGGTGATGTGAATGAATAAGTGCAGTGCTCAAATAATAATAGTAAAATTGGCTACCCGGACTTCAGAAGGTCATTAAACAGAAGTCTGGGTGTCAAAGATTAAAAACACGCTGGGTAGTAAGACTACCCTTTAGCGCTGTGCAGTGTGGTCGACATGTTTCTGCCATGGGGGCGTCTGACCCGGCTTTCTTCAGGACCAATTGACAAAAAATAGCTACTGCAAAACCATACAAAATGTATTGGTGAAAAACGAACAAGCATGTACTAAAAAAGTTACATATACACCAGGAATTTAAATACTTAAATGTCCACTGGAAAGAGAGGAATGAGTCTTCTTCCTAACAAAAAACCAAAAAGACAATGTGTCAAACAGCGCCAAAGTCCCACACACACCACAGCACACACAAATAGAGACCGTGCAGGCACACATGCATGAATTATTTGCATTCTGCATTTGTAGAGAGCATACTAGCTCGATCACACAGAGGCATTTCCTCACAGTGATACTCACCGAGCGTTATGTGGGTGATGGCCTCACCTCACCCGGCAACCGCTCGGGAGAATGAGGCCCCGCTCTGTAGTGTAAAAATAAAAGACACAGTAAGCACATAACTTTACCGTGCCTAAACCAATCGCTTTACACTGAAAACCCAACAAACGTGCGATAGTCGCCCCACTGTCAAAACTAACACCGACAACTTTCCAAATTTACAAAGTGCACACAGAAATTGCATTTCTTACGATATTTCGACATGTAAGAGCACTATCTTGGCACTGCTAGGTGCCTCTGAATGACTCACTTCGAAAAAGTAATTGGGAAGATTTTTGGAAAAGACAGTGGAAAAAGTCTTTTGGAGTTCTTTTTATCCTTAATCACATACAGAGAATAAGACCTGTTAACACCCATGGTCGTTTGGCAACCAGGGCGCTGAGGTAAAGGTGGAGTATCCTATCCTGCACCCATGAATAGATACATAAAACCTTTACAACATTGAAAGTTGATTAACTCTAGGGAAATAAAGACAAAAAACAAAAAACACACCCCTAACATACAATTGGTGGGGATAAGGGGCCATACTGGCTCCCTTCAGTCTGGCTCACTCAATACCTAGTTTCTCAATTCGAAAATGACCGCCGTGGAATATAGGGGAAGGCACTGCAGGTCTCACCTCTCCGTCGGTACCTCGGCTCGGGAAACGTGCGGAAGTGGAGGCGAGCAGCAGAAACGCCCTTCCCACTTAAATAAACTCCATGCACATGGTGATTGTTCCTCCGTTCATTACCAAATTGGCATGAACGCGGAAGAACCGTGACAGGAACCGCAGTGTTACAGCGCATGCTGTGGAGAGCAGACGGATACTACTCTCACGCGCACGCGCAGTCATGATTAGTTGCCAGGTCCCGGAGTAAGCATTGCGCCGTCCGGCACCCGGGGCAGGAGAATTTCATATCAACAGGCTCATTACTAAATGGGCTAAGACTACCCAGTCACATAATAATATCATAGGACGCGAGCAACAAAAAGGACACGATCGCGTGCCC
Organism: Lissotriton helveticus; assembly: GCF_964261635.1. Lineage (NCBI taxonomy): Eukaryota > Metazoa > Chordata > Amphibia > Caudata > Salamandridae > Lissotriton > Lissotriton helveticus. The sequence goes on from NC_136061.1 coordinate 650,781,927, forward strand.
TTGAGGGAGACACTGCTCCTCTCACCTGTGCCCGGTAGGAGATATCAATCCGGGTTCACCAATATATATAACACCGCAGCTATGAAAGGAATTTCCATCGTGGTTGGGGAGGTGAATTGCAAACGTGCAATTCACACTATGGAGACCAACACTAACAGATGGAGTGGATGGTGATCCTCCATCATGAACATGGCATAGTGGGTGATAGTGGTGACAGATGTTGTGCAAAGAGACCCCCAAATAGGAGTAACTCAGCGGAAAATTCAGAAAGGAAAGCAGGCAGTGTCTGAAGTAGATTGAAGACTAATATTTAAGGGGCAACTGTTCCATCATGAATCACTTGTGTGATAAATCAAGTGAAAAAAACTATATAAGAAAATATGTAAACAATATGAACGAGAATATTTTTATCCTAAAGTGTCAGTGAAAACCGACAGACGGGCAACACATACAATTAAGTTGGGTGAGCTAGAAGGTGCAAACTGAACTCCGTTTGCATCCTGATTCAATAGACCCGCAACTGGAAGTTGCACTAAATACTAGAAACAAAAGGGTATGTGGAGGGTCAAGGGGAATGTTTAATGACCTGTCTGCTCATTCCCCTACATTGGAATACATAACACACAAAAGAGCAGATCAAGTCAAAAAGAGAGAAGGTGTGTGCCTACAACAGTAACCGTGCGGTACTGGTGGTGAGTGCGTGAAACGAGGGCTGCCAGAGACATGGGCTATTGGTGAAGGGAGGCTGAAACAATTCCCATCAGACCACCCATGTGGTGGAGTTTACGTCACGTGGGAGTTGTTAGTCATGCCTTCCCAAATCCGACCAAATAATGCCAGTGCGGGAATGGATGTCAAAAGTAATGATCACAGTCTACATCCTCAGGTGATGTGAATGAATAAGTGCAGTGCTCAAATAATAATAGTAAAATTGGCTACCCGGACTTCAGAAGGTCATTAAACAGAAGTCTGGGTGTCAAAGATTAAAAACACGCTGGGTATTAAGACTACCCTTTAGCGCTGTGCAGTGTGGTCGACATGTTTCTGCCATGGGGGCGTCTGACCCGGCTTTCTTCAGGACCAATTGACAAAAAATAGCTACTGCAAAACCATACAAAATGTATTGGTGAAAAACGAACAAGCATGTACTAAAAAAGTTACATATACACCAGGAATTTAAATACTTAAATGTCCACTGGAAAGAGAGGAATGAGTCTTCTTCCTAACAAAAAAACAAAAAGACAATGTGTCAAACAGCGCCAAAGTCCCACACACACCACAGCACACACAAACAGAGACCGTGCAGGCACACATGCATGAATAATTTGCATTCTGCATTTGTAGAGAGCATACTAGCTCGATCACACAGAGGCATTTCCTCACAGTGATACTCACCCAGCGTTATGTGGGTGATGGCCTCACCTCACCCGGCAACCGCTCGGGAGAATGAGGCCCCGCTCTGTAGTGTAAAAATAAAAGACACAGTAAGCACATAACTTTACCGTGCCTAAACCAATCGCTTTACACTGAAAACCCAACAAACGTGCGATAGTCGCCCCACTGTCAAAACTAACACCGACAACTTTCCAAATTTACAAAGTGCACACAGAAATTGCATTTCTTACGATATTTCGACATGTAAGAGCACTATCTTGGCACTGCTAGGTGCCTCTGAATGACTCACTTCGAAAAAGTAATTGGGAAGATTTTTGGAAAAGACAGTGGAAAAAGTCTTTTGGAGTTCTTTTTATCCTTAATCATATACAGAGAATAAGACCTGTTAACACCCATGGTCGTTTGGCAACCAGGGCGCTGAGGTAAAGGTGGAGTATCCTATCCTGCACCCATGAATAGATACATAAAACCTTTACAACATTGAATGTTGATTAACTCTAGGGAAATAAAGACAAAAAACAAAAAACACACCCCTAACATACAATTGGTGGGGATAAGGGGCCATACTGGCTCCCTTCAGTCTGGCTCACTCAATACCTAGTTTCTCAATTCGAAAATGACCGCCGTGGAATATAGGGGAAGGCACTGCAGGTCTCACCTCTCCGTCGGTACCTCGGCTCGGGAAACGAGCGGAAGTGGAGGCGAGCAGCAGAAACGCCCTTCCCACTTAAATAGACTCCATGCACATGGTGATTGTTCCTCCGTTCTTTACCAAATTGGCAGGAACGCGGAAGAACCGTGACAGGAACCGCAGTGTTACAGCGCATGCGTGGAGAGCAAACAGATACTACTCTCACGCGCACGCGCAGTCATGATTAGTTGCCAGGTCCCGGAGTAAGCATTGCGCCGTCCGGTACGCGGGGCAGGAGAATTTCATATCAACAGGCTCATTACTAAATGGGCTGAGACTACCCAGTTACATAATAATATCATAGGACGCGAGCAACAAAAAGGGCACGATCGCGTGCCCTTGAGGGAGACACTGCTCCTCTCACCTGTGCCCGGTAGGAGATATCAATCCGGGTTCACCAATATATATAACACCGCAGCTATGAAAGGAATTTCCATTGTGGTTGGGGAGGTGAATTGCAAACATGCAATTCACACTATGGAGACCAACACTAACAGATGGAGTGGATGGTGATCCTCCATCATGAACATGGCATAGTGGGTGATATTGGTGACAGATGTTGTGCAAAGAGACCCCCAAATAGGAGTAACTCAGCGGAAAATTCAGAAAGGAAAGCAGGCAGTGTCTGAAGTAGATTGAAGACTAATGTTTAAGGGGCAACTGTTCCATCATGAATCACTTGTGTGATAAATCAAGTGAAAAAAACTATATAAGAAAAGATGTAAACAATATGAACGAGGATATTTTTATCCTAAAGTGTCAGTGAAAACCGACAGACGGGCAACACATACAATTAAGTTGGGTGAGCTACAAGGTGCAAAGTGAACTCCGTTTACATCCTGATTCAATAGACCCGCAACTGGAAGTTGCACTAAATACTAGAAACAAAAGGGTATGTGGAGGGTCAAGGGGAATGTTTAATGACCTGTCTGCTCGTTCCCCTACATTGGAATACATAACACACAAAAGAGCAGATCAAGTCAAAAAGAGAGAAGGTGTGTGCCTACAACAGTAACCGTGCGGTACTGGTGGTGAGTGCGTGAAACGAGGGCTGCCAGAGACATGGGCTATTGGTGAAGGGAGGCTGAACCAATTCCCATCAGACCACCCATGTGGTGGAGTTTACGTCACGTGGGAGTTGTTAGTCATGCCTTCCCAAATCCGACCAAATAATGCCAGTGCGGGAATGGATGTCAAAAGTAATGATCACAGTCTACATCCTCAGGTGATGTGAATGAATAAGTGCAGTGCTCAAATAATAACAGTAAAATTGGCTACCCGGACTTCAGAAGGTCATTAAACAGAAGTCTGGGTGTCAAAGATTAAAAACACGCTGGGTAGTAAGACTACCCTTTAGCGCTGTGCAGTGTGGTCGACATGTTTCTGCCATGGGGGCGTCTGACGCGGCTTTCTTCAGGACCAATTGACAAAAAATAGCTACTGCAAAACCATACAAAATGTATTGGTGAAAAACGAACAAGCATGTACTAAAAAAGTTACATATACACCAGGAATTTAAATACTTAAATGTCCACTGGAAAGAGAGGAATGAGTCTTCTTCCTAACAAAAAACCAAAAAGACAATGTGTCAAACAGCGCCAAAGTCCCACACACACCACAGAACACACAAACAGAGACCGTGCAGGCACACATGCATGAATAATTTGCATTCTGCATTTGTAGAGAGCATACTAGCTCGATCACACAGAGGCATTTCCTCACAGTGATACTCACCCAGCGTTATGTGGGTGATGGCCTCACCTCACCCGGCAACCGCTCGGGAGAATGAGGCCCCGCTCTGTAGTGTAAAAATAAAAGACACAGTAAGCACATAACTTTACCGTGCCTAAACCAATCGCTTTACACTGAAAACCCAACAAACGTGCGATAGTCGCCCCACTGTCAAAACTAACACCGACAACTTTCCAAATTTACAAAGTGCACACAGAAATTGCATTTCTTACGATATTTCGACATGTAAGAGCACTATCTTGGCACTGCTAGGTGCCTCTGAATGACACACTTCGAAAAAGTAATTGGGAAGATTTTTGGAAAAGACAGTGGAAAAAGTCTTTTGGAGTTCTTTTTATCCTTAATCATATACAGAGAATAAGACCTGTTAACACCCATGGTCGTTTGGCAACCAGGGCGCTGAGGTAAAGGTGGAGTATCCTATCCTGCACCCATGAATAGATACATAAAACCTTTACAACATTGAAAGTTGATTAACTCTAGGGAAATAAAGACAAAAAACAAAAAACACACCCCTAACATACAATTGGTGGGGATAAGGGGCCATACTGGCTCCCTTCAGTCTGGCTCACTCAATACCTAGTTTCTCAATTCGAAAATGACCGCCGTGGAATATAGGGGAAGGCACTGCAGGTCTCACCTCTCCGTCGGTACCTCGGCTCGGGAAACGAGCGGAAGTGGAGGCGAGCAGCAGAAACGCCCTTCCCACTTAAATAGACTCCATGCACATGGTGATTGTTCCTCCGTTCTTTACCAAATAGGCAGGAACGCGGAAGAACCGTGACAGGAACCGCAGTGTTACAGCGCATGCGTGGAGAGCAGACGGATACTACTCTCACGCGCATGCGCAGTCATGATTAGTTGCCAGGTCCCGGAGCAAGCATTGCGCCGTCCGGCACCCGGGGCAGGAGAATTTCATATCAACAGGCTCATTACTAAATGGGCTGAGACTACTCAGTCACATAATAATATCATAGGACGCGAGCAACAAAAAGGACACGATCGCGTGCCCTTGAGGGAGACACTGCTCCTCTCACCTGTGCCCGGTAGGAGATATCAATCCGGGTTCACCAATATATATAACACCGCAGCTATGAAAGGAATTTCCATTGTGGTTGGGGAGGTGAATTGCAAACGTGCAATTCACACTATGGAGACCAACACTAACAGATGGAGTGGATGGTGATCCTCCATCATGAACATGGCATAGTGGGTGATAGTGGTGACAGATGTTGTGCAAAGAGACCCCCAAATAGGAGTAACTCAGCGGAAAATTCAGAAAGGAAAGCAGGCAGTGTCTGAAGTAGATTGAAGACTAATGTTTAAGGGGCAACTGTTCCATCATGAATCACTTGTGTGATAAATCAAGTGAAAAAAACTATATAAGAAAATATGTAAACAATATGAACGAGGATATTTTTATCCTAAAGTGTCAGTGAAAACCGACAGACGGGCAACACATACAATTAAGTTGGGTGAGCTAGAAGGTGCAAACTGAACTTCGTTTGCATCCTGATTCAATAGACCCGCAACTGGAAGTTGCACTAAATACTAGAAACAAAAGGGTATGTGGAGGGTCAAGGGGAATGTTTAATGACCTGTCTGCTCGTTCCCCTACATTGGAATACATAACACACAAAAGAGCAGATCAAGTCAAAAAGAGAGAAGGTGTGTGCCTACAACAGTAACCGTGCGGTACTGGTGGTGAGTGCGTGAAACGAGGGCTGCCAGAGACATGGGCTATTGGTGAAGGGAGGCTGAAACAATTCCCATCAGACCACCCATGTGGTGGAGTTTACGTCACGTGGGAGTTGTTAGTCATGCCTTCCCAAATCCGACCAAATAATGCCAGTGCGGGAATGGATGTCAAAAGTAATGATCACAGTCTACATCCTCAGGTGATGTGAATGAATAAGTGCAGTGCTCAAATAATAATAGTAAAATTGGCTACCCGGACTTCAGAAGGTCATTAAACAGAAGTCTGGGTGTCAAAGATTAAAAACACGCTGGGTAGTAAGACTACCCTTTAGCGCTGTGCAGTGTGGTCGACATGTTTCTGCCATGGGGGCGTCTGACCCGGCTTTCTTCAGGACCAATTGACAAAAAATAGCTACTGCAAAACCATACAAAATGTATTGGTGAAAAACGAACAAGCATGTACTAAAAAAGTTACATATACACCAGGAATTTAAATACTTAAATGTCCACTGGAAAGAGAGGAATGAGTCTTCTTCCTAACAAAAAACCAAAAAGACAATGTGTCAAACAGCGCCAAAGTCCCACACACACCACAGCACACACAAATAGAGACCGTGCAGGCACACATGCATGAATAATTTGCATTCTGCATTTGTAGAGAGCATACTAGCTCGATCACACAGAGGCATTTCCTCACAGTGATACTCACCGAGCGTTATGTGGGTGATGGCCTCACCTCACCCGGCAACCGCTCGGGAGAATGAGGCCCCGCTCTGTAGTGTAAAAATAAAAGACACAGTAAGCACATAACTTTACCGTGCCTAAACCAATCGCTTTACACTGAAAACCCAACAAACGTGCGATAGTCGCCCCACTGTCAAAACTAACACCGACAACTTTCCAAATTTACAAAGTGCACACAGAAATTGCATTTCTTACGATATTTCGACATGTAAGAGCACTATCTTGGCACTGCTAGGTGCCTCTGAATGACTCACTTCGAAAAAGTAATTGGGAAGATTTTTGGAAAAGACAGTGGAAAAAGTCTTTTGGAGTTCTTTTTATCCTTAATCACATACAGAGAATAAGACCTGTTAACACCCATGGTCGTTTGGCAACCAGGGCGCTGAGGTAAAGGTGGAGTATCCTATCCTGCACCCATGAATAGATACATAAAACCTTTACAACATTGAAAGTTGATTAACTCTAGGGAAATAAAGACAAAAAACAAAAAACACACCCCTAACATACAATTGGTGGGGATAAGGGGCCATACTGGCTCCCTTCAGTCTGGCTCACTCAATACCTAGTTTCTCAATTCGAAAATGACCGCCGTGGAATATAGGGGAAGGCACTGCAGGTCTCACCTCTCCGTCGGTACCTCGTCTCGGGAAACGTGCGGAAGTGGAGGCGAGCAGCAGAAACGCCCTTCCCACTTAAATAAACTCCATGCACATGGTGATTGTTCCTCCGTTCATTACCAAATTGGCATGAACGCGGAAGAACCGTGACAGGAACCGCAGTGTTACAGCGCATGCTGTGGAGAGCAGACGGATACTACTCTCACGCGCACGCGCAGTCATGATTAGTTGCCAGGTCCCGGAGTAAGCATTGCGCCGTCCGGCACCCGGGGCAGGAGAATTTCATATCAACAGGCTCATTACTAAATGGGCTGAGACTACCCAGTCACATAATAATATCATAGGACGCGAGCAACAAAAAGGACACGATCGCGTGCCCTTGAGGGAGACACTGCTCCTCTCACCTGTGCCCGGTAGGAGATATCAATCCGGGTTCACCAATATATATAACACCGCAGCTATGAAAGGAATTTCCATCGTGGTTGGGGAGGTGAATTGCAAACGTGCAATTCACACTATGGAGACCAACACTAACAGATGGAGTGGATGGTGATCCTCCATCATGAACATGGCATAGTGGGTGATAGTGGTGACAGATGTTGTGCAAAGAGACCCCCAAATAGGAGTAACTCAGCGGAAAATTCAGAAAGGAAAGCAGGCAGTGTCTGAAGTAGATTGAAGACTAATATTTAAGGGGCAACTGTTCCATCATGAATCACTTGTGTGATAAATCAAGTGAAAAAAACTATATAAGAAAATATGTAAACAATATGAACGAGGATATTTTTATCCTAAAGTGTCAGTGAAAACCGACAGACGGGCAACACATACAATTAAGTTGGGTGAGCTAGAAGGTGCAAACTGAACTCCGTTTGCATCCTGATTCAATAGACCCGCAACTGGAAGTTGCACTAAATACTAGAAACAAAAGGGTATGTGGAGGGTCAAGGGGAATGTTTAATGACCTGTCTGCTCATTCCCCTACATTGGAATACATAACACACAAAAGAGCAGATCAAGTCAAAAAGAGAGAAGGTGTGTGCCTACAACAGTAACCGTGCGGTACTGGTGGTGAGTGCGTGAAACGAGGGCTGCCAGAGACATGGGCTATTGGTGAAGGGAGGCTGAAACAATTCCCATCAGACCACCCATGTGGTGGAGTTTACGTCACGTGGGAGTTGTTAGTCATGCCTTCCCAAATCCGACCAAATAATGCCAGTGCGGGAATGGATGTCAAAAGTAATGATCACAGTCTACATCCTCAGGTGATGTGAATGAATAAGTGCAGTGCTCAAATAATAATAGTAAAATTGGCTACCCGGACTTCAGAAGGTCATTAAACAGAAGTCTGGGTGTCAAAGATTAAAAACACGCTGGGTATTAAGACTACCCTTTAGCGCTGTGCAGTGTGGTCGACATGTTTCTGCCATGGGGGCGTCTGACCCGGCTTTCTTCAGGACCAATTGACAAAAAATAGCTACTGCAAAACCATACAAAATGTATTGGTGAAAAACGAACAAGCATGTACTAAAAAAGTTACATATACACCAGGAATTTAAATACTTAAATGTCCACTGGAAAGAGAGGAATGAGTCTTCTTCCTAACAAAAAAACAAAAAGACAATGTGTCAAACAGCGCCAAAGTCCCACACACACCACAGCACACACAAACAGAGACCGTGCAGGCACACATGCATGAATAATTTGCATTCTGCATTTGTAGAGAGCATACTAGCTCGATCACACAGAGGCATTTCCTCACAGTGATACTCACCCAGCGTTATGTGGGTGATGGCCTCACCTCACCCGGCAACCGCTCGGGAGAATGAGGCCCCGCTCTGTAGTGTAAAAATAAAAGACACAGTAAGCACATAACTTTACCGTGCCTAAACCAATCGCTTTACACTGAAAACCCAACAAACGTGCGATAGTCGCCCCACTGTCAAAACTAACACCGACAACTTTCCAAATTTACAAAGTGCACACAGAAATTGCATTTCTTACGATATTTCGACATGTAAGAGCACTATCTTGGCACTGCTAGGTGCCTCTGAATGACTCACTTCGAAAAAGTAATTGGGAAGATTTTTGGAAAAGACAGTGGAAAAAGTCTTTTGGAGTTCTTTTTATCCTTAATCATATACAGAGAATAAGACCTGTTAACACCCATGGTCGTTTGGCAACCAGGGCGCTGAGGTAAAGGTGGAGTATCCTATCCTGCACCCATGAATAGATACATAAAACCTTTACAACATTGAATGTTGATTAACTCTAGGGAAATAAAGACAAAAAACAAAAAACACACCCCTAACATACAATTGGTGGGGATAAGGGGCCATACTGGCTCCCTTCAGTCTGGCTCACTCAATACCTAGTTTCTCAATTCGAAAATGACCGCCGTGGAATATAGGGGAAGGCACTGCAGGTCTCACCTCTCCGTCGGTACCTCGGCTCGGGAAACGAGCGGAAGTGGAGGCGAGCAGCAGAAACGCCCTTCCCACTTAAATAGACTCCATGCACATGGTGATTGTTCCTCCGTTCTTTACCAAATTGGCAGGAACGCGGAAGAACCGTGACAGGAACCGCAGTGTTACAGCGCATGCGTGGAGAGCAGACAGATACTACTCTCACGCGCACGCGCAGTCATGATTAGTTGCCAGGTCCCGGAGTAAGCATTGCGCCGTCCGGTACGCGGGGCAGGAGAATTTCATATCAACAGGCTCATTACTAAATGGGCTGAGACTACCCAGTTACATAATAATATCATAGGACGCGAGCAACAAAAAGGGCACGATCGCGTGCCCTTGAGGGAGACACTGCTCCTCTCACCTGTGCCCGGTAGGAGATATCAATCCGGGTTCACCAATATATATAACACCGCAGCTATGAAAGGAATTTCCATCGTGGTTGGGGAGGTGAATTGCAAACATGCAATTCACACTATGGAGACCAACACTAACAGATGGAGTGGATGGTGATCCTCCATCATGAACATGGCATAGTGGGTGATATTGGTGACAGATGTTGTGCAAAGAGACCCCCAAATAGGAGTAACTCAGCGGAAAATTCAGAAAGGAAAGCAGGCAGTGTCTGAAGTAGATTGAAGACTAATGTTTAAGGGGCAACTGTTCCATCATGAATCACTTGTGTGATAAATCAAGTGAAAAAAACTATATAGGAAAAGATGTAAACAATATGAACGAGGATATTTTTATCCTAAAGTGTCAGTGAAAACCGACAGACGGGCAACACATACAATTAAGTTGGGTGAGCTACAAGGTGCAAACTGAACTCCGTTTACATCCTGATTCAATAGACCCGCAACTGGAAGTTGCACTAAATACTAGAAACAAAAGGGTATGTGGAGGGTCAAGGGGAATGTTTAATGACCTGTCTGCTCGTTCCCCTACATTGGAATACATAACACACAAAAGAGCAGATCAAGTCAAAAAGAGAGAAGGTGTGTGCCTACAACAGTAACCGTGCGGTACTGGTGGTGAGTGCGTGAAACGAGGGCTGCCAGAGACATGGGCTATTGGTGAAGGGAGGCTGAAACAATTCCCATCAGACCACCCATGTGGTGGAGTTTACGTCACGTGGGAGTTGTTAGTCATGCCTTCCCAAATCCGACCAAATAATGCCAGTGCGGGAATGGATGTCAAAAGTAATGATCACAGTCTACATCCTCAGGTGATGTGAATGAATAAGTGCAGTGCTCAAATAATAATAGTAAAATTGGCTACCCGGACTTCAGAAGGTCATTAAACAGAAGTCTGGGTGTCAAAGATTAAAAACACGCTGGGTAGTAAGACTACCCTTTAGCGCTGTGCAGTGTGGTCGACAAGTTTCTGCCATGGGGGCGTCTGACCCGGCTTTCTTCAGGACCAATTGACAAAAAATAGCTACTGCAAAACCATACAAAATGTATTGGTGAAAAACGAACAAGCATGTACTAAAAAAGTTACATATACACCAGGAATTTAAATACTTAAATGTCCACTGGAAAGAGAGGAATGAGTCTTCCTAACAAAAAACCAAAAAGACAATGTGTCAAACAGCGCCAAAGTCCCACACACACCACAGCACACACAAACAGAGACCGTGCAGGCACACATGCATGAATAATTTGCATTCTGCATTTGTAGAGAGCATACTAGCTCGATCACACAGAGGCATTTCCTCACAGTGATACTCACCCAGCGTTATGTGGGTGATGGCCTCACCTCACCCGGCAACCGCTCGGGAGAATGAGGCCCCGCTCTGTAGTGTAAAAATAAAAGACACAGTAAGCACATAACTTTACCGTGCCTAAACCAATCGCTTTACGCTGAAAACCCAACAAACGTGCGATAGTCGCCCCACTGTCAAAACTAACACCGACAACTTTCCAAATTTACAAAGTGCACACAGAAATTGCATTTCTTACGATATTTCGACATGTAAGAGCACTATCTTGGCACTGCTAGGTGCCTCTGAATGACTCACTTCGAAAAAGTAATTGGGAAGATTTTTGGAAAAGACAGTGGAAAAAGTCTTTTGGAGTTCTTTTTATCCTTAATCATATACAGAGAATAAGACCTGTTAACACCCATGGTCGTTTGGCAACCAGGGCGCTGAGGTAAAGGTGGAGTATCCTATCCTGCACCCATGAATAGATACATAAAACCTTTACAACATTGAAAGTTGATTAACTCTAGGGAAATAAAGACAAAAAACAAAAAACACACCCCTAACATACAATTGGTGGGGATAAGGGGCCATACTGGCTCCCTTCAGTCTGGCTCACTCAATACCTAGTTTCTCAATTCGAAAATGACCGCCGTGGAATATAGGGGAAGGCACTGCAGGTCTCACCTCTCCGTCGGTACCTCGGCTCGGGAAACGAGCGGAAGTGGAGGCGAGCAGCAGAAACGCCCTTCCCACTTAAATAGACTCCATGCACATGGTGATTGTTCCTCCGTTCTTTACCAAATTGGCAGGAACGCGGAAGAACCGTGACAGGAACCGCAGTGTTACAGCGCATGCGTGGAGAGCAGACGGATACTACTCTCACGCGCACGCGCAGTCATGATTAGTTGCCAGGTCCCGGAGTAAGCATTGCACCGTCCGGCACCCGGGGCAGGAGAATTTCATATCAACAGGCTCATTACTAAATGGGCTGAGACTACCCAGTCACATAATAATATCATAGGACGCGAGCAACAAAAAGGACACGATCGCGTGCCCTTGAGGGAGACACTGCTCCTCTCACCTGTGCCCGGTAGGAGATATCAATCCGGGTTCACCAATATATATAACACCGCAGCTATGAAAGGAATTTCCATCGTGGTTGGGGAGGTGAATTGCAAACGTGCAATTCACACTATGGAGACCAACGCTAACAGATGGAGTGGATGGTGATCCTCCATCATGAACATGGCATAGTGGGTGATAGTGGTGACAGATGTTGTGCAAAGAGTCCCCCAAATAGGAGTAACTCAGCGGAAAATTCAGAAAGGAAAGCAGGCAGTGTCTGAAGTAGATTGAAGACTAATGTTTAAGGGGCAACTGTTCCATCATGAATCACTTGTGTGATAAATCAAGTGAAAAAAACTATATAAGAAAATATGTAAACAATATGAACAAGGATATTTTTATCCTAAAGTGTCAGTGAAAACCGACAGACGGGCAACACATACAATTAAGTTGGGTGAGCTAGAAGGTGCAAACTGAACTCCGTTTGCATCCTGATTCAATAGACCCGCAACTGGAAGTTGCACAAAATACTAGAAACAAAAGGGTGTGTGGAGGGTCAAGGGGAATGTTTAATGACCTGTCTGCTCGTTCCCCTACATTGGAATACATAACACACAAAAGAGCAGATCAAGTCAAAAAGAGAGAAGGTGTGTGCCTACAACAGTAACCGTGCGGTACTGGTGGTGAGTGCGTGAAACGTGGGCTGCCAGAGACATGGGCTATTGGTGAAGGGAGGCTGAAACAATTCCCATCAGACCACCCATGTGGTGGAGTTTACGTCACGTGGGAGTTGTTAGTCATGCCTTCCCAAATCCGACCAAATAATGCCAGTGCGGGAATGGATGTCAAAAGTAATGATCACAGTCTACATCCTCAGGTGATGTGAATGAATAAGTGCAGTGCTCAAATAATAATAGTAAAATTGGCTACCCGGACTTCAGAAGGTCATTAAACAGAAGTCTGGGTGTCAAAGATTAAAAAAACGCTGGGTAGTAAGACTACCCTTTAGCGCTGTGCAGTGTGGTCGACATGTTTTTGCCATGGGGGCGTCTGACCCGGCTTTCTTCAGGACCAATTGACAAAAAATATAGCTACTGCAAAACCATACAAAATGTATTGGTGAAAAACGAACAAGCATGTACTAAAAAAGTTACATATACACCAGGAATTTAAATACTTAAATGTCCACTGGAAAGAGAGGAATGAGTCTTCTTCCTAACAAAAAACCAAAAAGACAATGTGTCAAACAGCGCCAAAGTCCCACACACACCACAGCACACACAAACAGAGACCGTGCAGGCACACATGCATGAATAATTTGCATTCTGCATTTGTAGAGAGCATACTAGCTCGATCACACAGAGGCATTTCCTCACAGTGATACTCACCCAGCGTTATGTGGGTGATGGCCTCACCTCACCCGGCAACCGCTCGGGAGAATGAGGCCCCGCTCTGTAGTGTAAAAATAAAAGACACAGTAAGCACATAACTTTACCGTGCCTAAACCAATCGCTTTACACTGAAAACCCAACAAACGTGCGACAGTCGCCCCACTGTCAAAACTAACACCGACAACTTTCCAAATTTACAAAGTGCACACAGAAATTGCATTTCTTACGATATTTCGACATGTAAGAGCACTATCTTGGCACTGCTAGGTGCCTCTGAATGACTCACTTCGAAAAAGTAATTGGGAAGATTTTTGGAAAAGACAGTGGAAAAAGTCTTTTGGAGTTCTTTTTATCCTTAATCATATACAGAGAATAAGACCTGTTAACACCCATGGTCGTTTGGCAACCAGGGCGCTGAGGTAAAGGTGGAGTATCCTATCCTGCACCCATGAATAGATACATAAAACCTTTACAACATTGAAAGTTGATTAACTCTAGGGAAATAAAGACAAAAAACAAAAAACACACCCCTCACATACAATTGGTGGGGATAAGGGGCCATACTGGCTCCCTTCAGTCTGGCTCACTCAATACCTAGTTTCTCAATTCGAAAATGACCGCCGTGGAATATAGGGGAAGGCACTGCAGGTCTCACCTCTCCGTCGGTACCTCGGCTCGGGAAACGAATGGAAGTGGAGGCGAGCAGCAGAAACGCCCTTCCCACTTAAATAGACTTCATGCACATGGTGATTGTTCCTCCGTTCTTTACCAAATTGGCAGGAACGCGGAAGAACCGTGACAGGAACCGCAGTGTTACAGCGCATGCGTGGAGAGCAGATGGATACTACTCTCACGCGCACACGCAGTCATAGCGCGAATTCCACGTTTGCAATTCACCTCCCCAACCACAATGGAAATTCCTTTCATAGCTGCGGTGTTATATATATTGGTGAACCCGGATTGATATCTCCTACCGGGCACAGGTGAGAGGAGCAGTGTCTCCCTCAAGGGCACGCGATCGTGTCCTTTTTGTTGCTCGCGTCCTATGATATTATTATGTGACTGGGTAGTCTCAGCCCATTTAGTAATGAGCCTGTTGATATGAAATTCTCCTGCCCCGGGTGCCGGACGGCGCAATGCTTACTCCGGGACCTGGCAACTAATCATGACTGCGCGTGCGCGTGAGAGTAGTATCCGCCTGCTCTCCACGCATGCGCTGTAACACTGCGGTTCCTGTCACGGTTCTTCCGCGTTCCTGCCAATTTGGTAAAGAACGGAGGAACAATCACCATGTGCATGGAGTCTATTTAAGTGGGAAGGGCGTTTCTGCTGCTCGCCTCCACTTCCGCTCGTTTCCCGAGCCGAGGTACCGACGGAGAGGTGAGACCTGCAGTGCCTTCCCCTATATTCCACGGCGGTCATTTTCGAATTGAGAAACTAGGTATTGAGTGAGCCAGACTGAAGGGAGCCAGTATGGCCCCTTATCCCCACCAATTGTATGTTAGGGGTGTGTTTTTTGTTTTTTGTCTTTATTTCCCTAGAGTTAATCAACTTTCAATGTTGTAAAGGTTTTATGTATCTATTCATGGGTGCAGGATAGGATACTCCACCTTTACCTCAGCGCCCTGGTTGCCAAACGACCATGGGTGTTAACAGGTCTTATTCTCTGTATATGATTAAGGATAAAAAGAACTCCAAAAGACTTTTTCCACTGTCTTTTCCAAAAATCTTCCCAATTACTTTTTCGATGTGAGTCATTCAGAGGCACCTAGCAGTGCCAAGATAGTGCTCTTACATGTCGAAATATCGTAAGAAATGCAATTTCTGTGTGCACTTTGTAAATTTGGAAAGTTGTCGGTGTTAGTTTTGACAGTGGGGCGACTATCGCACGTTTGTTGGGTTTTCAGTGTAAAGCGATTGGTTTAGGCACGGTAAAGTTATGTGCTTACTGTGTCTTTTATTTTTACACTACAGAGCGGGGCCTCATTCTCCCGAGCTGTTGCCGGGTGAGGTGAGGCCATCACCCACATAACGCTGGGTTAGTATCACTGTGAGGAAATGCCTTTGTGTGATCGAGCTAGTATGCTCTCTACAAATGCAGAATGCAAATTATTCATGCATGTGTGCCTGCACGGTCTCTGTTTGTGTGTGCTGTGGTGTGTGTGGGACTTTGGCGCTGTTTGACGCATTGTCTTTTTGGTTTTTTGTTAGGAAGAAGACTCATTCCTCTCTTTCCAGTGGACATTTAAGTATTTAAATTCCTGGTGTATATGTAACTTTTTTTAGTACATGCTTGTTCGTTTTTCACCAATACATTTTGTATGGTTTTGCAGTAGCTATTTTTTGTCAATTGGTCCTGAAGAAAGCCAGGTCAGACGCCCCCATGGCAGAAACATGTCGACCACACTGCACAGCGCTAAAGGGTAGTCTTACTACCCAGCGTGTTTTTAATCTTTGACACCCAGACTTCTGTTTAATGACCTTCTGAAGTCCGGGTAGCCAATTTTACTATTATTATTTGAGCACTGCACTTATTCATTCACATCACCTGAGGATGTAGACTGTGATCATTACTTTTGACATCCATTCCCGCACTGGCATTATTTGGTCGGATTTGGGAAGGCATGACTAACAACTCCCACGTGACGTAAACTCCACCACATGGGTGGTCTGATGGGAATTGTTTCAGCCTCCCTTCACCAATAGCCCATGTCTCTGGCTGCCCTCGTTTCACGCACTCACCACCAGTACCGCACGGTTACTGTTGTAGGCACACACCTTCTCTCTTTTTGACTTGATCTGCTCTTTTGTGTGTTATGTATTCCAATGTAGGGGAACGAGCAGACAGGTCATTAAACATTCCCCTTGACCCTCCACATACCCTTTTGTTTCTAGTATTTAGTGCAACTTCCAGTTGCGGGTCTATTGAATCAGGATGCAAACGGAGTTCAGTTTGCACCTTCTAGCTCACCCAACTTAATTGTATGTGTTGCCCGTCAGTCGGTTTTCACTGACACTTTAGGATAAAAATATCCTCGTTCATATTGTTTACATATTTTCTTATGTAGTTTTTTTCACTTGATTTATCACACAAGTGATTCATGATGGAACAGTTGCCCCTTAAACATTAGTCTTCAATCTACTTCAGACACTGCCTGCTTTCCTTTCTGAATTTTCCGCTGAGTTACTCCTATTTGGGGGTCTCTTTGCACAACATCTGTCACCACTATCATCCACTATGCCATGTTCATGATGGAGGATCACCATCCACTCCATCTGTTAGTGTTGGTCTCCATAGTGTGAATTGCACGTTTGCAATTCACCTCCCCAACCACGATGGAAATTCCTTTCATAGCTGCGGTGTTATATATATTGGTGAACCCGGATTGATATCTCCTACCGGGCACAGGTGAGAGGAGCAGTGTCTCCCTCAAGGGCACGCGATCGTGTCCTTTTTGTTGCTCGCGTCCTATGATATTATTATGTGACTGAGTAGTCTCAGCCCATTTAGTAATGAGCCTGTTGATATGAAATTCTCCTGCCCCGGGTGCCGGACGGCGCAATGCTTACTCCGGGACCTGGCAACTAATCATGACTGCGCGTGCGCGTGACAGTAGTATCCGTCTGCTCTCCATGCATGCGCTGTAACACTGCGGTTCCTGTCACGGTTCTTCCGCGTTCCTGCCAATTTGGTAAAGAACGGAGGAACAATCACCATGTGCATGGAGTCTATTTAAGTGGGAAGGGCGTTTCTGCTGCTCGCCTCCACTTCCGCTCGTTTCCCGAGCCGAGGTACCGACGGAGAGGTGAGACCTGCAGTGCCTTCCCCTATATTCCACGGCGATCATTTTCGAATTGAGAAACTAGGTATTGAGTGAGCCAGACTGAAGGGAGCCAGTATGGCCCCTTATCCCCACCAATTGTATGTAAGGGGTGTGTTTTTTGTTTTTTGTCTTTATTTCCCTAGAGTTAATCAACTTTCAATGTTGTAAAGGTTTTATGTATCTATTCATGGGTGCAGGATAGGATACTCCACCTTTACCTTAGAGCCCTGGTTGCCAAACGACCATGGGTGTTAACAGGTCTTATTCTCTGTATATGATTAAGGATAAAAAGAACTCCAAAAGACTTTTTCCACTGTCTTTTCCAAAAATCTTCCCAATTACTTTTTCGAAGTGAGTCATTCAGAGGCACCTAGCAGTGCCAAGATAGTGCTCTTACATGTCGAAATATCGTAAGAAATGCAATTTCTGTGTGCACTTTGTAAATTTGGAAAGTTGTCGGTGTTAGTTTTGACAGTGGGGCGACTATCGCACGTTTGTTGGGTTTTCAGCGTAAAGCGATTGGTTTAGGCACGGTAAAGTTATGTGCTTACTGTGTCTTTTATTTTTACACTACAGAGCGGGGCCTCATTCTTCCGAGCGGTTGCCGGGTGAGGTGAGGCCATCACCCACATAACGCTGGGTGAGTATCACTGTGAGGAAATGTCTTTGTGTGATCGAGCTAGTATGCTCTCTACAAATGCAGAATGCAAATTATTCATGCATGTGTGCCTGCACGGTCTCTGTTTGTGTGTGCTGTGGTGTGTGTGGGACTTTGGCGCTGTTTGACACATTGTCTTTTTGGTTTTTTGTTAGGAAGAAGACTCATTCCTCTCTTTCCAGTGGACATTTAAGTATTTAAATTCCTGGTGTATATGTAACTTTTTTAGTACATGCTTGTTCGTTTTTCACCAATACATTTTGTATGGTTTTGCAGTAGCTATTTTTTGTCAATTGGTCCTGAAGAAAGCCGGGTCAGACGCCCCCATGGCAGAAACATGTCGACCACACTGCACAGCGCTAAAGGGTAGTCTTACTACCCAGCGTGTTTTTAATCTTTGACACCCAGACTTCTGTTTAATGACCTTCTGAAGTCCGGGTAGCCAATTTTACTATTATTATTTGAGCACTGCACTTATTCATTCACATCACCTGAGGATGTAGACTGTGATCATTACTTTTGACATCCATTCCCGCACTGGCATTATTTGGTCGGATTTGGGAAGGCATGACTAACAACTCCCACGTGACGTAAACTCCACCACATGGGTGGTCTGATGGGAATAGTTTCAGCCTCCCTTCACCAATAGCCCATGTCTCTGGCAGCCCTCGTTTCACGCACTCACCACCAGTACCGCACAGTTACTGTTGGAGGCACATACCTTCTCTCTTTTTGACTTGATCTGCTCTTTTGTGTGTTATGTATTCCAATGTAGGGGAACGAGCAGACAGGTCATTAAACATTCCCCTTGACCCTCCACATACCCTTTTGTTTCTAATGTCTTGCAGTGCCCCAATTACTTCAGACCAGTACTTTTGAACTGCAGGACAGTGCCACGCAATGTGAGTGAAGTGAGACTCCTAAATACCACATCTGTCACATTTATCATCCTCTCTCAGCCCATATCTGTGTAGCCTGGCGGGAGTATAGTACGCCCTCTGTAAAAATGTAAAATGAATGAGGCGATGTCTGCCATTCTGGGAAATGGTTTTGGGGCCAAACTGGGGAGGGGTGGGGGAGGAAAACAGCACCGACCAGAGACTCAAAATCAGGTGTGATAAAGGCCGCTTTATTGGAAGCAGGTGCATCTAGAACAATGAAAACTCTTGGCCTGCGCCGTACAAAACTATACCTCACTAAATATGCAATTTCCTGACAAACCCCACACCCCCTCCCCTAACTGGTTCCCCCAATCCAAATACAGTAAACAATTAGCAGAAACGTCAATTTGCCTCTCCACCTGGCTAAATCCTTTATTATGCTTGACCTACCCCCCCCGATAATCCAACAACAGATCTCCTACACTTCCCCCATATATTAGGACGAACTGCCCCAAAGGCAGAACATCACCCCACACCTGCTCCAGCGACACCACCAAACCCACAACGCTCAAGCAAAAAACCAGATGCACCGACCCCCCAAGAAAACTCCACCAAAACCACCGCACACCACAAAACCCCTCCTACACCCTGACGAAAAGCAATCACCCCCTCCCCGCCCACCCCAGGACCCACACTTAAACCCCCCCCTCCAAACAATCGAAAGCACAGGGAGGGAGGGTGGGAAAATAAATACCTCCGACAGCCCCCGCCCGGCTGCTGTGTCACCAGCCACCAAATGGTGACCTGTAACATAAAATGTCCGGTTTTAAAGGGGGCCAGCCCAAAAGCCGCCCAAAACTAGCCCAACCCCAGCCCAATGCTACTAAATAGCCCAAAACCAGCCCACGTACGGTGCTGGCTCTATTCCCCCCCCCCTCCCCCGGCCCCAAAATCCCCCGGGGGTGGCAGGCCTCCCGCTGGTCGGCCGCCCCCCCCAAACCCCCATTGGGGCCAAACTGGGGAGGGGTGGGGGAGGAAAACAGCACCGACCAGAGACTCAAAATTAGGTGTGATAAAGGCCGCTTTATTGGAAGCAGGTGCATCTAGAACAATGAAAACTCTTGGCCTGCGCCGTACAAAACTATACCTCACTAAATATGCAATTTCCTGACAAACCCCCCACCCCCTCCCCTAACTGGTTCCCCCAATCCAAATACAGTAAACAATTAACAGAAACGTCAATTTGCCTCTCCACCTGGCTAAATCCTTTATTATGCTTGACCTACCCCCGATAATTCAACAACAGATCTCCTACACTTCCCCCATATATTAGGACGAACCTCCACTCGAAAGGCGTGTTAACGGCTTTTGACCCCCCCCTAGGAATCCTGCACTTCTGTGTTTCTGCGCACCAATGCCCTGCCCCAGAGCCTCCCTCAAACGTAGCACCTACTCCATCCTGTACTACAGGTGAAAACCCCATCCTCCCTGAAATTCCACTGCTCCGTACCTAAGCTCCGGGTGCTCCATCCTTTTAACCGCCTAGCACCTCAAACCCTCATTTTCTGGTAAAATTTCCTCCGGGTCCTATCAAGGGCCGCTGGCCTCTCAGCCCCCCCCTCAACCCACCTGGGACCGAAACTCCGACCAATGACCTGACACCCTGCCTACCCGCGCCGTATCCCTAACCGACCCCTCTTCACTTGTTTAACCCACGATAACCCTTTGCACGGTACCAAGCCCACGCCAAGCACACTCTCCCCTTTACCACTGCACACAAAGCCTGCAACCTCGCATGTTAGCTCCTGCCCTTTTTCTTGCCGCTGCCAATGAACAACCTGTTGTCCGCTTCCACCCACTGATTCCAGTGCTTGACCCCCATCCCCCTTTTTGCCTGCTTTATCAATGCGTTCACCAACATAATTCTCCAGCGCCGCTGCAGTTGGCCCCGCCCCTGCACCTGAAAAGACACACATGTGAGAGGCGAGAAATGGCCTTTATGGCATACGTTCACTTCCCACCCCCCGCAGCCTGACAGATGCCCCTAACAGTCCGACCTCCAGGGCCCGAGGCCCTCCCCAACACTGCCTCCGTCGCCGCCCCCCACTCAGGTGGAATGCCTCCGTAATGCCTTCGGGTCCTCTCCCATACACCAAAGTGCGTGCCGCAGGACCCCCAACACCTGTGCCGCATGCACCGTGCCACCTCCTTCCCGACCGAACCCCCCGCCCCACCTTCCCACAGCTGTGTCCCCCATTCCCCCGCCGACGGTGAATTGTCACCCCCAAAAGCCCCGGTCCATCAAATTCAGCCTGAACCGCAACACCCACCCTGCGGAAACCACCTATCCCCCTGCCCCACTGTTCCCTACCGCCGCAAACCTCCCATGCCTGCTCATATGCCATCATGGAAATGCCTCACGAACGCCTGTCCCACGCAAGTCCCCTTCACTCCCCCCGACAACCGAACTCCAGGCTGCGGTCCCGTCACAACGGACAGCGTCAGACCCAAACCACAACGTTGCCGCGCCCCTTTGTCCACCGGCAGGCGTGCTTCCATGGCCACGGAGTCGAGCTCTCTACCAAGAAATGACAGCACTGAACTGGGACCGTGCGTCTTCTCTGGCGCCCGGGGCACCCCCAGGTAAGCCACAAGGCCCGGAAAACCGTCCAGCTCCGCTGGCAGTCCATCGAAACCCGGCCGTCCCACCAGCAAGAAGTCAACCAGATAGTGCGTCACCGCCTAGAGCCTGCCCGCCGGGAAAAAACCCACTGCAAGAGCACCAAATGGCGCACCCAGTGCACCCCACTTTGACATCCCATGGGCAGTGCTGTTGCCCCCCATGCCAACCTCGCCGTCCCTCGTCCTCTGGCAGGCGTGCTTCCATGGCCCGGAGTCGAGCCCTATACCAAACAAAGACAGCACCGTGCTGGGACCGTACCTCTTCTCTTGCGCCAGGGGCGCCCTCAGGCAAACCACGAGGCCCATAACTGACCAGCAACCTCAGTCAGTCCGCTGAACCCGGCCGTCCCACCAGCAAGAAGTCCTCCAGATCGTGCGTCTGTCTCAGAGCCTGTCCGCCAGGAAAAAGCCCGCTGCAACAAGGAAGTGAAACGCCCAAACGCGCCCGTGAAATCGAAAACCCCCCTGCTATGGGCCCCCACCAGTGCCCCCCCTTCAAACCGGGTCCCCACCGACCGGTGATCCCTCGGATGCCTCCGAAACACCAGGACGCCAACCTAACCTCGCACTTTGCCCAGAAACCGTCACCCACCGCCTCCGGGCTCCTCTGCGCCACGTCCCTGATATCATCCGGCACCGCCCAAGTCACCGACCGACTCACCCCCCCAACCCCCACCGCCCCGACCCCGCACGCTGCCGGGACAACCGAGACTGACCGGTCTCTTTCCGGTCTCTTTCCTGCGGCTCCACACCAAAAGAGGGGGGGGGGCCCCATCCCTGCCCCGCTCTCCTCCTTACACACCTGCCCCACGCCGGCCCTGTTTTCGCATTGCCGGATCAACTCCTCCACCCTCCCTGGCGGGAGCCTATGCCCAGAACCTTGCCCCCCTTCCCCCCTCTCCGCACCCCCCCTGGCACTCCCTCCATACCGCGCCATTCCCCGGCGCC
Organism: Lissotriton helveticus; assembly: GCF_964261635.1. Lineage (NCBI taxonomy): Eukaryota > Metazoa > Chordata > Amphibia > Caudata > Salamandridae > Lissotriton > Lissotriton helveticus. Next base: position 650,804,443 of record NC_136061.1, read on the forward strand.
CTCACAGGATCCTAGGTATCCGCACCAACCAACAGCCGAGGATTACTCAAACCACTCCCCTACTCCGCCACCATCCTTACCTGGCGTCAAGGCCGGCGTCGCAACTGGAACCCGCCGCCTAACCAGCAGAGGCGGGGGGGTGGGCCGTCACCTCGGCGCTCCTTGCCGTGGGCATACCTGAAACACACTACCAACACCGTTACATTGCTCCCCCCCCTTTCACATCTCCCCCTCCCCCTCCGGATCCTCCACATAGTTCAATTGCCCCCATGGCCTCACCCCCGTAACGCATCTCCCCCCCTTCTCAGAACCCCCCACAAGTTCCAACAGCCCATGGCCTCCTGCCCAGCACTGGGCCCATCCTTCCACCTTTCTCTTGTAACACACTTGTTTGCCACCCCTCACATTTTGTTTGCTTCAGATACTTGCACAAGTGCCACCATTCGCCTACGTAACGCTCGCTCTTGCCGGAGTGTCAGCCATGTATTGCAGTATTAAACCTCCCTGGTACTTGTACGTTTTTGTAACCTGCACACAAATAAATTTTTCCTCCTGTAATGCACCGGGTGCCACCTCATGTATTTTGGTTGCCCTATTGTCACCTTTGACCCATGGAACCCCACGTTTGCTTTTGTAATTTATTCACTTGTAATTGTTTTCCTCTTGTATCGTCACAGGTCCCATTGTGAAGCGCTCTGACATCTTCGCTAAAGTCCGCCTATATAAATTCGCATAAATAAAGAACTAAAATCGTCCCCCAAGCCCCTTTTCATGGCTCCGTCCTACCCCACCCTGCCACCTGCCGACACAAACCCCCTCCAATCCCCCGATCCAAGTCCTCCTCCCCTCCTCCTGACTATCACCTCCACTGGTGCACTCATGGATGGACCAGCTGAATCTACGAACGACACACCCATCATCGTCGCTGCGCAGAAACCCCAGGGGTCCTAATCGCCACACAACACCATCACACCCAAGTACCCCAAATGCCAATCCTGCCCTACATCAACTGCGCCCTCTTAGTGGGAGGCATGCTCCTTCCTGCAGCATGACCTCAACAACCCCCGCCCCATCGCCGATCTTCACCAAAACTGGACTACTGCAATTCCCAACCACTCCTCCCCGGCTTTCCAAACTGACCTCAAAGTTCCCCTCCCGCAAAGCCCACCCAAAGTTAACTCCTGCCCCCTATTGCCTGCAGGCAGGCCCCGTTTTATAAAATTCCTTGACCCTCCACTAAGGAAGTGCCGTTCCAGTGGGAACGCGTGGTCCGTGAGACCGCCATTATAGCAGCACTACTCAGCACCCGTGATTGGGACCCTTGTTCACATGCACACGACACGGGTCCAGTGTAACACTCCGTTTTTCCCTCCAACCGTTGAATGTTTCCAGGCCCGTCCCGGGGGCCACCATGCCCACGTAACTCCCAATCTTGTGGTCGAGCGTCCTCCATTCACTACAGTATTACCCCTACTAGCCCATCTCTTTTGCAACCCGCGCAAATACCACGCACCCTCCTGTGACGCCCGATTGCAACCTCCTGTATTCTGTTTACACACGCTTGTCACTTATGCCTCATATCCTGTAACCTTGCGTAAGCAATTCACTCACTGGTAATGCCCCTGTATCCGGTCTATTCTTATTAGAACATGCATAAATAATTAATTAATAAAATAAAGCAGATCAACAGTCTCTTGCCTTCCTCCCCAACCCCCGGCGGCCGTCCTGACCCTTCGGGGTGGGAGCGGCGGGGGGCGCACAGCCCCGCTTCCACTGGCGCTTTCCAAGAATGGTCCCACGTGGGAGCACGACCGCCCATACCAGGCAGAGCCGGCCCATCACCTCGGTCGATGGAGCCTCATGCTGCTCTCCCGAGCGCCTATTTCCGCGTCCCTGTCCAGAACAAGAGGTGTGGGCCAGCATGCCGGGAAAGAAACCCCCCCCTTCCCTCCCGCCCCTTAAAAAACTCCCCCCCCTGCCAAACCCCCCCCTCCGCGCACATCGCGCCTCCAAACACCCCCGCACCTGCCCAAAACCCCGTTCCCCGCAGGACACCCCCCCCACTCGAAGGCCTCTCCCCGAACAAGACCTCCTGCCCCCCCCACTCGCCCCGCACCCCTTCCCGCACTCCCCCGTCGCACACTCGTCGCAGAACAGCTCCCCCCCAGCCCACCGACCCCCCCCGCCTGCGGAACAGAGACCTGCGAGGCCCCCACCATGCCCAGTGTGCTGAGAAATATTTTAGGCAGAGGGATTGGAATATATACATAATGAAACAGCAGCCTTGGCAGGACATCACCTTCATAAATGCTATACGCCCTAATAATGATGGCAGTAGTCTGATCCACTTTTCAATTCCCTCAGTGAGTGAGTGAATAGCCCTGCTATAGTTTTCAAACACTATCACTTCCGGATCTGTATGGATTTGCACTCCCAAGTATCGTAAGGGGTGGAGTGGTGACCGCAGTAAGCGGGAATACTTGGGACTTATTCCAGTTTATTTTTAGTCCTGATTGCTGCCAAAAACTTACCACCTCTGGCAAATTAGGCGCTAGGGTACGTTCGGGCTCGCGCACATCATCTGTGTATGCAGATATTATTAAAGTGTATGGTGGGAACCTTAGGCCTCGATGAGAGTGATATTCTCTAAGGGCACAAGCCAATGGCTCCACCACCAGGGCATACAACAAAGGCGAGGGAGGGGGGCTCTGCCTGGTGCCGCTGGTGATCTGTACGGATCGGGAGAACAATCCATTTATATGTATTCTCGCTGTAGGTTCAGTGTATAGCACTCACACCAGCTGTATGAATACCTTCCCTAATGACATCCTGCGAAGCACTGCCATCAAGAATCCCCATCCCACCGAATCAAAGGCCTTTCCTGCATCCAGAAAGACTGCTGCTTTGATCTGCGGGTTGAGGCGATTGATTGTGCAAAACATAGTATGCAGGTTACTGGTAAGCGACCTACCAGGGACAAAGCCAGATTGTTCAGGGACCACGACTAGAGGGAGTAGCGGGGCTATTCTATTTGCCAACACCTTCGCATAAATCTTCGTATCCGTGTTGAGCAAAGACAGAGGCATATAAGAGGAGCACTGGTCAGTGGCTTTTCCAGGTTTAAGCAAAGTGATCATAATTGCTTCCCTCATGGTAGGGGGCATAATTCCATCGCTAGTCATTACCTCAAATAACTTTGAGGAACTAGCAAGTCCTGATATTCTTTATAAAAGGCCACTGTAAACCCATCAGGGCCTGGAGCTTTCTGGCTAGGTATATCTTTGAGGGTGGCTGCAATCTCGGATGGGCGCAAAGGGCCCTACAACCTCTCCCTGTGTGTGTTTGTGTCACTCAGGTAGCCCATTTTTTATGTATGATAGATATTCCTCGGCCTTTTCTATTGCATGCAGTGGTCGAGAAGTGTGTAAATCTGTGTAATACTCTCTGAACCTGTCTGCTATTTTAGACGCATTGTATATGCCTTCCATGGACGTCCACTATTTCTGTGATATCATTTGCACCCCTCTGTGGCCTAGTCAGTGCAGCCAAGGTGGCGCTGAGCCTCTTGCCCTCCACATATACACTGGCAGTCGCATACTTGCCCAGATGGCTCACCTCAGACAGCGCTTCCCATTGTATTCATCTATCTTTTTCCTGATACGGCCCGTACCTCAGGAGAGGGAGTTTCCAACAATTTCCTTGTCTATCACTGCTATTTCGGCTTATAATCTTTGGAGTCTGCCCCTGATAGATCGTAGTACCGCAGAGTGCCTCGAGGTTACCACCTCACGAATGTAACATTTAAATGCCTTCCAGATGGTGGCCATCTTCGAAACACTACCAAGATTATGCCTAAAATATTGTTTTATTTCCTGCGCCAACTCTTCTCTAAATACAGTGTCCAGCAGCGAGTACTGAGGAAAACGCCACAATCGGGTCCGGCATGTTATCTCATGTATCTTTATCTGCATGCTTATCGGGGAGTGATCCGATCATGTGCTGGTGAAATGTTTGCACTCGGCTATATATGGGAGCAGGTCTCGGGAAGCAAACCAATAGTCTATACGTGTATGGATATTGTGGGAGGAGGAATATTGCGTGTGTTCTCTACCCTGTGGATGCTAATGCCGCCATACGACGTGTAAATCGTCTGCCTCCTCAATGGCAGCTATGACTTTAGCAGCTGCAGAGTGTTGCCAAACCAATCCCTTTGACCTGTTTAATTCTGGTGACTGCACACAGTTAAAATCGCTCCCCAAAGAGTGGGCATTACTGTGCAAGTGGCTATTTTGTTATGCAAGTTGCAATAGAATTGAGGGTCGTCGCAGTTAGGCCCATACAATCCCACCAGTCTCACACCCACCAGGGCCCCTGCGACATTGCACCATTATATATCTTTCACCTGCATCTACTTCAAGAGTCTGTAGCTTAATATCAGAACCCTGCTCGATCCATATTAACACACCTCGTGTGTGCGATGTAAAACCTGCCGCTGGGCAATTCCCCTTCATTCTCTTCTGTGTGAGCAACCCTGTATGGGGCGTGAGATGGGTTTCTTGGAGTATCGCTACGTCTATATGTTGTCCGTGTAGGTATGATACCACTTGATGAATTTTGCGCGTATCATTCAGTCTCCGTACATTCCACGTTAAAAAATTTAAAGAGGTAACATGCCTCTCATCTGACAGGCCCCTATCAGCCTTTCTGCTCATGATAACTAAGCAGCATCAACATGCCATCGCTGATAACCATGTGAGTTCTCTATCCGTTTCTCTGGGCTGCTTGAAGAATAAATATACGGTACATACTGTAATCCCCCCACCCACGGCATGATGATGTTCCCCGTACCACAACATGCTGAACAGTAACCCCCATCTTCCCCACTGAGCTTTATCCCTTTTTTTTAAGTTCAAAAAGATTTTATTTAGGCAGAGAAGTAGGCATAAAAAGAAAAGGAGAGGAGAAGAGGGGAAAAAGGGTTGACAATAAGGGGAAAAAGTAAAAAAAAAAAAAAGAAAAAAGGGAATATAAATACATTCGCAAATATAGTAAATATAATGATACAAAATAGTCATGAATAAGAAGAAAGCGCAAGTAAATTTAGGCATAAAAGTGATTACTGGATTAACAAAATGTGAAAAGGAGAGAATGAGTACATATGGAAATATAACAATAAGGGAATGATAAGGCAATCAAGGGGGTTTGAGAACTTCTTGCTGGGCAGGTAAAGGACAACGGGAGGTAGCAGAACATCTGTCCAGGTACAGAAAAACAGGAAGCCATAGAGCCGTTCTCTTCGTAGCTAGCTGGGGGGGGGGAAACAAAGGTAGTGTCCAGTCTGTGATCATGACAAACATTATTCCACCATGCTTGGAAGGAAAGGTTAGATGAGGATTTCCAATGAGTGGTAATCTGTTGAAACGCAACAGCCAGCAATAGATCTACAATACGTAAATCAAATTGAAATATGTCCCAGCAAGGTGAAAGGCTGCCTAGAAAAATGTGAGCACGGGAGAAAGGAATGCATGTTTGAAATATTACATTGATTTGACCCTTTTTAATACTCCCTGGAGCAGTGTGTTACACGTCAGGGGGTAGATTGCCTGACCACTCCCACAGCTCTGTTACCGCCACCGTTATCAAGCATATATTGTGACCTTTAACGCAGCTACACATCATATATTAAACATACGCAAACTACAATTATATTTGTGCTTCTCCTCCGGTTTTATATGTTGTACTGACAATTTAGTTGCAGGAAGTCCTTCTTGTACCCATTACTATGTGACCCAAACGGGGTGCCGATCAAACCTCTGCTGAATGAGGGACCCTACTATATCTACCAATATGTGCACTAAACTTCCTGAACCCAGGCCCCTTATCAACAATTAATTACAAAGCACACAACAATGGCCTGTTAAGATATCGTCCCCTTCAATCGTTGTTATCTAGAGGATCAGTGTTCTGTTCCTTGGTTGCATTCACCACAGACTGCTGCCCGCTGTGTGTGAGCTTCTATACATGCTTGAGATCTTGCTGTTGGCTGTTAGGGTCTACATATATCCTTATTTTACGGTTGATCTTCACAAATTTTTGCTATGCTTCTTGAACTTTTACGGTTAAGTCCGGATAGAGCGAGATGTTTGACCCCTTATACTTGAGTACCTTCAATTCTCTTGCCTTTCGCAGGGCTTCTTCTCTAACTCAATAGTTTAACAGTCTTGCAATGAGAGGGCGCGGGGGGCTCCAGGCAGCGGTCTGGAAGCCAAAGAGTGGTGTGCTCTTTCTACCACAAAAATGTAATTTGCCAACCAGTTTCTCCACAAAAATCTCCATCTTGGCCATGGGCGTGGACTTTAACAAGCCATGTATGCGCAAGTTGTTGCGACGTGAACAAGCTTGGACGGTCTTGGATTGCAGGGTGTCCATCTTTTCCCAAGCTCTTTACGTGCATTAGTAGTGTCGATCTGCTGGTCTTCGACTTTGGATACCCTTCATTTAACCTTATCTAGCCTCTCTGCATGCTTGTCTTTTCTCTCAGACATGTGATCCATTCGATATAAGAGCAAATCGATTTTCCATCAATAGTTGACTTTGTTGCATAGTTTCAAGTATTTTGCACAGGTCATCACCCAATTCAGACTCGAGGCTCAGCACTCATCTGCCTCTTTATCAATTTCCTCATCCCTGTTCCTACCTGACTTACGTTGGTCGAATTGCAATCTGGTGTGCATTTTATCGGGCTTCCCCATCTTTGCACCTGAGCATCCTGGAATGCAGAACTTTCGATTGTGCCGTTGAGGTGCCCCCTCCACACCCGTTGCTGCACTTAGCCTTCGTGCCACTATCCTCCTCCTACGCCAGTGCCGTATGGGTATTCTGCATGGGTCACTCTGGTTAGGGCCCAACCCTTTGCATAACTGCGTTTAAAGTTCTTTCCCCTTTCGTTATCACATCCTTTGCTGCCAAACTGCCCCAAGTGGACCCTATGGGGTACTTGTGTCAGCGTGGAGAGCCCCAAGGCATCAGACGAGCACCGTGCAAACCCGGTCGCTAGACTGAAACACGTGGCGCTGCACAGTTCTGCAACATAAATCCTACATCTGTGGGGTCAGCAGCTCCCGACCGGGCACCCTGAAGCAGTAAAATCAAATCAGTTACCGTCCATGCACCGGCGTGCGCGTCCCTTCGTACAGTTAAAGGAGCACAATCCAGGCCGCTTATCATGTACGCAGCACACGTGCCATGGCTCCAATGCCCGGGTCGACATATGCACGGGTCCGCTCCACCTGCCTCAATTCAGCGACGATGACTCCCGGAGAGCACTTTGCTCGTATGGAACAGGAGACAGCTTGTTACGAGGCCGCTCTCAGTGCGCCTCCCTCGGCATGTCTTCACTCTGGAGGCCTGGGTGTGAGCACACGGTTTCTGCAAGGCCGCAGCCGTGCTCCAAACTTCGTTGTTGTCTTTCTCCGCAGTGCTCACAGTGACAGACCTCCAAAGGTGCTCTCACGACTCCGCTGCACAGCGCAAATAGAAGCCTACCAGTTTGCACATGTACAACCGCCAATTATTGGGATTTCTGCAGTATTAAATAAACAGCATATGCAGAGCTCTTCGATCAAGCACCCATCTTAAGGCCAGGCAAGCTCCGCCCCCCCTATTGTAAGTAGTCTTATCAGGCAAGTTGAGGTACAGTTCTGGAGCAAGTTACATACATTTTTTGTACTGCTTAATTGCTTGGCCAACTGCAAGCTTGGCGAAGAAGAAGCAGGATGGGTGTCATTGGCCAACAAGACAATACTTGATAAAGTATGGCGCTGATGTGAAAGCCCCCTGCTGAGGCACATAGTTGGAGAAAACTCTCTACCCAAGTAGAATACAGTTTGAGCTGAGGGCTCCACACCTGCCTTTGAGGATCAGTTTTGTTTAAGGACCCTCATGCTAGCAATGAGTTTGGGTGATGAATGCCCTCTAGAGGCATAGTTCTGTGGCGAGTGAAAGTTGCTACCGTATAATTCTGGTTCGTGCTTGCCACTGTTGAGCCGCATTTGGAGGCAGCGATGTTTAAAGGCATGGACAAAACGGGCTCTCGCCCAGAGCCCCAGCCTTCTAGGGGACCCCCTGATAAAGCCAGCTCTAAACACATTTAGAATTTGTACCAGTGAGCCTGTGCACTGCCAGTGACCGTGCCTCAGAGGGCATGAAAGTGTTGGAACTAGATCCTAAATACAAAGCTGTTCCGAACAGGGGCCCCCAAAATACGTTTGGCCAAGGGCCCCCAAAATTCTTGATATGTCCCTGTTTGGAGGATGGTTGCTCCTTGCTTGGGGTAGGCGCCAAAGTGTTTGCTGAATTACATTTATGGGGTGAGCGTCCTCTTGAGGAACTGCTCTTTGAGTGAATGCCTTCTACTGAGGCACAGTTCTGCGGTGTCTCTTTCAGCTCAGGTACAAACTAAGTATGGGCAAATTTTGCAGATCTGCGGTCCGCGAATTTGCGCGAAATTGCGAAAAAATTGTGAATTCGTGGATTTTCCCCCAAAATTGCGGATTTTTTTTGCGATTTGCACTGGAGTACTTTTACTGGCAAATCAGTAAGTGCTACCTCGTTGGGTAAATGTATAGTGCTTTTCCTACACTGCAGCTGCGTAAAGGGCCAGAAGATTTGCGTCCAGTGACCCTTTGTGCCTGTAACTTTGCCACCGCGCCAAAAGGTGCCAAGGTCCCTTGAGTGAGTTGTCCATCATAGTTGGGAAAGGGCGGGAAGACGTTTGATACCGCTAGTGTGTGGTGCGGGGATAAACGGGCAGGGCTTCTATGCGTGTTCACATGCCTCTTGTGTAAAGGGTCAGAGAGCGAGCAGGGTAGCAGGTGAGGAGAAAGCAGCCTCCTGGTCACAAGAACTACAAGGGGATCACACTCAAGAAACTCATGGATGCAAAGACCTCCCCGAAGTATTAAAGCTAATTTTCGACGGCAGAGACGGGGTTAAAGCACACTTGCACAGCCTCGACCGTGCTCACTAATGTTTTGGGCTGATTAAAACGTTACTGAATCTGAGCTTCAACTCGGGCACCTGCTTTATAACTGTAAGTGCTTCCTGTTGAGGTTTAATTTTTGTAACAGGAGCCTCGTGCCAGAATGAATCTTGCTCTGCATAGTTATCCACGAAGATGCCACCGTTTTGTGCAATACCCCATCTCAACTGGAGTACTTTTACTGGCTAATCAGTAAGTGCTACCTCGTTGGGTAAATGTATAGTACTTTTCCTACACTGCAGCTGCGTAAAGGGTGAGAAGATTTGCCTCCAGTGACCCTGTGTGCCTGTAACTTTGCCACCACGCCAAAAGGCGCTGAGGTCCCTTGAGTGAGCTGTACATCATAGTTGGGAAAGAGCGGGAAGACGTTTGATACCGCTAGTGTGTGGTGCAGGGCGAAACGGGCAGGGCTTCTATGCGTGTTCACATGCCTCTTGTGTAAAGTGTCAGAGAGCGAGCAGGGCAGAAGGTGAAGAGAAAGCAGCCTCCGGGTCACAGGAACTACAAGGGGATCACGCTCGAGAAACTTATGAATGCAAAGACCTCCCCGAAGTATTAAAGCAAATTTTCGACGGCAGAGACGGGGTTAAAGCACACTTGCCCAGCCCTTGCCCAGCCTCGACCGTGCTCACTAATGTATTGGGCTGATTAAAGCGTTACTGAATTTGAGCTTCAACTCGGGCATCTGCTTTATATCTGTAAGTGCTTCCTGTTGAGGTTTAATTTTTGTGACAGGAACCTCGTGCCAGAATGAAGCCTGCCCTGCATAGTTATCCACGAAGATGCCACCGTTTTGTGCAATACCTCTACTCAACTGGAGTACTTTTACTGGCTAATCAGTAAGTGCTACCTCGTTGGGTAAATGTATAGTGCTTTTCCTACAATGCAGCTGCGTAAAGGGCCAGAAGATTTGCCTCCAGTGACCCTTTGTGCCTGTAACTTTGCCACCGCGCCAAAAGGTGTCAAGGTCCCTTGAGTGAGTTGTCCATCATAGTTGGGAAAGGGCGGGAAGACGTTTGATACCGCTAGTGTGTGGTGCGGGGATAAACGGGCAGGGCTTCTATGCGTGTTCACATGCCTCTTGTGTAAAGGGTCAGAGAGCGAGCAGGGTAGCAGGTGAGGAGAAAGCAGCCTCCTGGTCACAAGAACTACAAGGGGATCACACTCAAGAAACTCATGGATGCAAAGACCTCCCCGAAGTATTAAAGCTAATTTTCGACGGCAGAGACGGGGTTAAAGCACACTTGCCCAGCCTCGACCGTGCTCACTAATGTTTTGGGCTGATTAAAACGTTACTGAATCTGAGCTTCAACTCGGGCACCTGCTTCATAACTGTAAGTGCTTCCTGTTGAGGTTTAATTTTTGTAACAGGAGCCTCGTGCCAGAATGAATCTTGCTCTGCATAGTTATCCACGAAGATGCCACCGTTTTGTGCAATACCCCATCTCAACTGGAGTACTTTTACTGGCTAATCAGTAAGTGCTACCTCGTTGGGTAAATGTATAGTACTTTTCCTACACTGCAGCTGCGTAAAGGGTGAGAAGATTTGCCTCCAGTGACCCTGTGTGCCTGTAACTTTGCCACCACGCCAAAAGGCGCTGAGGTCCCTTGAGTGAGCTGTACATCATAGTTGGGAAAGAGCGGAAAGACGTTTGATACCGCTAGTGTGTGGTGCAGGGCGAAACGGGCAGGGCTTCTATGCGTGTTCACATGCCTCTTGTGTAAAGTGTCAGAGAGCGAGCAGGGCAGAAGGTGAAGAGAAAGCAGCCTCCGGGTCACAGGAACTACAAGGGGATCACGCTCGAGAAACTTATGAATGCAAAGACCTCCCCGAAGTATTAAAGCAAATTTTCGACGGCAGAGACGGGGTTAAAGCACACTTGCCCAGCCCTTGCCCAGCCTCGACCGTGCTCACTAATGTTTTGGGCTGATTAAAGCGTTACTGAATTTGAGCTTCAACTCGGGCATCTGCTTTATATCTGTAAGTGCTTCCTGTTGAGGTTTAATTTTTGTGACAGGAACCTCGTGCCAGAATGAAGCCTGCCCTGCATAGTTATCCACGAAGATGCCACCGTTTTGTGCAATACCTCTACTCAACTGGAGTACTTTTACTGGCTAATCAGTAAGTGCTACCTCGTTGGGTAAATGTATAGTGCTTTTCCTACAATGCAGCTGCGTAAAGGGCCAGAAGATTTGCCTCCAGTGACCCTTTGTGCCTGTAACTTTGCCACCACGCCAAAAGACGCCGAGGTCCCTTAAGTGAGCAGTCCATCATAGTTGGGAAAGGGCAGGAAGATGTTTGATACCGCTAGTGTGTGGTGCGGGGCCAAACGTGCAGGGCTTCTATGCGTGTTCACATGCCTCTTGTGTAAAGGGTCAGAGAGCGAGCAGGGCAGCAGGGGAGGAGAAAGCAGCCTCCTGGTCACAGGAACTACAAGGGGATGACGCTCAAGGATCTCATCGATGCAAAGACCTCCCCGAAGTATTAAAGCTAATTTTCGACGGCAGAGACAGGGTTAAAGCACACTTGCCCAGCCTCGACCGTGCTCACTAATGTTTTGGGCTGATTAAAACGTTACTGAATCTGAGCTTCAACTCGGGCACCTGCTTTATAACTGTAAGTGCTTCCTGTTGAGGTTTAATTTTTGTGACAGGAGCCTCGTGCCAGAATGAATCCTGCCCTGCATAGTTATCCACAAAGATGCCACCATTTTGTGCAATACCCCTACTCAACTGGAGTACTTTTACTGGCTAATCAGTAAGTGCTACCTCGTTGGGTAAATGTATAGTACTTTTCCTACACTGCAGCTGCGTAAAGGGTCAGAAGATTTGCCTCCAGTGACCCTGTGTGCCTGTAACTTTGCCACCACGCCAAAAGGCGCCGAGGTCCCTTGAGTGAGCTGTACATCATAATTGGGAAAGAGCGGGAAGACGTTTGATACCGCTAGTGTGTGGTGCGGGGCCAAACGGGCAGGGCTTCTATGCGTGTTCACATGCCTCTTGTGTAAAGGGTCAGAGAGCGAACAGGGCAGCAGGTGAAGAGAAAGCAGCCTCCGGTTCACAGGAACTACAAGGGGATCACGCTCGAGAAACTCATGAATGCAAAGACCTCCCCGAAGTATTAAAGCTAATTTTCGACGGCAGAGACGGGGTTAAAGCACACTTGCCCAGCCCTTGCCCAGCCTTGTCCGTGCTCACTAATGTTTGGGCTGATTAAAGCATAACTGAATTTGAGCTTCAACTCGGGCACCTGCTTTATATCTGTAAGTGCTTCCTGTTGAGGTTTAATTTTTGTGACAGGAACCTCGTGCCAGAATGAAGCCTGCCCTGCATAGTTATCCACGAAGATGCCACCGTTTTGTGCAATACCTCTACTCAACTGGAGTACTTTTACTGGCTAATCAGTAAGTGCTACCTCGTTGGGTAAATGTATAGTGCTTTTCCTACACTGCAGCTGCGTAAAGGGCCAGAAGATTTGCCTCCAGTGACCCTTTGTGCCTGTAACTTTGCCACCGCGCCAAAAGACGCTGAGGTCCCTTAAGTGAGCAGTCCATCATAGTTAGGAAAGAACAGGAAGACGTTTGATACCGCTAGTGTCTGGTGCGGGGCCAAACGGACAGGGCTTCTATGCGTGTTCACATGCCTCTTGTGTAAAGGGTCAGAGAGCGAGCAGGGCAGCAGGTGAGGAGAAAGCAGCCTCCTGGTCACAGGAACTACAAGGGGATGACGCTCAAGGAACTCATGGATGCAAAGACCTCCCCGAAGTATTAAAGCTAATTTTCGACAGCAGAGATGGGGTTAAAGCACACTTGCCCAGCCTCGACCGTGCTCACTAATGTTTTGGGCTGAATAAAACGTTACTGAATTTGAGCTTCAACTCAGGCACCTGCTTTATTTATATCTGTAAGTGCTTCCTGTTGAGGTTTAATTTTTGTGACAGGAGCATTGTGCCATACTTGTAACTATTCTCTGACCCTGCTTCGAGGGTCAGAGCAGGGTCAGAGAATAGTTGCAAGTAGGCAACGAACTCTTTGGAGGCGCCGATCAGGAAGCATTACAGGGTTACAGCAGGTGCCCAAGTTGAAGTTAATTTCTTTGTAACCATTTTGTAAATGGTTACAAAGAAATTAGCTTCAACTTGGGCACCTGCTGCAACCCTGTAAGTACTTCATGTACTTCAGTTTTGGAAAATCCATCCCGCTCGCGCATTTGCGGATTTTTCTGCAATTTTGCGAGATTCGCGGATCGCGATATTGCAGAAAATCCGCAAATTCGGCGAGCGGAACGAATTTTCCACCCACACTTGGATATTCGCTTGAATATTTCTGGAGAACCAGCGTAATCTGCTATTGTCCGGATTACCCTCAGGGGAATTACCGCTGCAAAAATTACCACTGTCATCCTGCAGTATCTCGGAGGATTTACCAGAGGGTTTTATAATATCCTACAGTGTATAAAAGATTAGATATACACTATGTCATCTTATACATTGGCATACAAGTTAAATGACAAAATACAATGTTTCACATTTTCAATCTCATACGAATCACAGAACAACTTCATCTTAATTTACTGCATGTCCTGTTTTATTTACAGGCCCTATTTGCGTTAAAACATACACATTAATTCACATCCTTAAAATAACATATGTGCCCGGGTTAAAAAACAGTTCAGAGAAATAGGATGTTATCGAGACACCCGAGGTAGGTGGATGTAGATTTAAAAAGAGTTAATCTTAGCTTTCTAAATTTACCTTCACAATATTGTGGCACGCTGTATTTTTGTTAAGATATGTGTGTAAAAATATTTATTGTAGGTGATATTTTGTCATGCAAACCTTTCTGCAGAGAGGCCTCACCTTGAATTATTTTTTGTGGCAGGGTACCACAATTACTGCCTGTCATCTTTGGAAATAGAGTCCTGAAGGCATTACAACATAATCTTCACCAGTTAGTAAACATATTGGTGTAACTAAAGGGGCGGACCGAACAGGTAAAACTTGTAGGTGATCTGGCACCTTTGCAAACGCAGTAGTAATTAAAATGGAGAACCATCATCTGTTCTTTCAGAACAGGAGACGACAAGGAAAAACTCACTTGTCTTGGACAGTCACTGCAGAAATGATTGTGCCCTCCTCCCTTTTAGTTAAAGTCATTGCCCTGTGGCATGGGGTCCCTAGCGCCTTATAAAAGCCTTGGGGAGGTGGGCCGTGCGGCTCCCTTTCCCTTAAAAAATACATCAGGTCAATGGAGATCGCATCCCCAGAGCCAAATACAGCTCGGGGAGTAGTGCTGTCTGCCACGCTCCCATAAAAAAATGTACTTGGGCCCCGTGGATGGGGTCCCTGGGTCTGAAATCTGCTCAAGGAGGGCAGCTGCATAACACTCTCCACATAATAATTAATTTGGGCCCCAGAGGTGGGGTCCCCGGGTTTGACATTTGCTAGGATAGGGTCCCTGCTCTAAAGTATTAAACTTGGCCCAAACTGGGCAAGAGGAGGGGAGCCCTACTCATGCCCCCCTCGCCATGTAGTTTAACAAAAAATGTCTGTGGCATTTTTTACGTTTTGAAGAGCGGGATCACAACAAATACGGCCAAATTTATATATATTTGGGCCCCAGTTTGGCCCCTCTGGGGCGCCGTCATGAAGCCTAGGGGTTGAGGGTATCTCTACCCTCACCCTTATGTTACTTTTTTTCAGGACAGTGGACTAAGTCCCTGAGTCCTGTAATTGATGCCAGAAACATTTTTCCAATGGTGCTGGCAACCAATCAGTGAGCTCGCTCCCACTGGAGGCTGACTAACAAAGGATTGAGATGGGTCAAAACAAAAAAGAATAGATCACACTATTTTTTAAAATTGGGTTCCAGGGACTCTTGCAAAAGTCCGCCAAACCCAACCCTGCAGATATACAAATAATTTTGAACCTTAATTTCTCACAAAAACTGAACCGATTTGCATCAAATCACAAAATGAACAATCTGAGCACCAAGATCTAGCTTCCCGCTAAATTTTGTGTAATTCCGTTCAGCATTTTTTGCGCCAATGCTACTTAAAGAATTCTATGGAAAATACATGGGGGGGTTTGTATTTTGGTAATTCCTTTTTTCTCTGCCACCTGCTTTACAGATCGCCACTAAACATTTCATGCACAAACTAGTTGAAACGTAGCATCTTTTTGGAAAGTTTCATGGTGATTCCGCAAACAGGGCCCAAGCTATTAGCAAAACAAAAATGCATTTCTTATGGAAATGTGATCACAACTGGGTAATAGATATATATATATATATATATATATATATATACAACAACCACACCGTTTCCGGTTACTCCTGGCTTCTTTTGTGCGGCGGTCCTGCGCGGGTACCGGTCTCCCTTAATATTAAGTCAGAGTAACTCCTTCTTCAAGGAAAAACTGAGCAGGACACCTCAGGATGCTTGAATTAGTTTATTTGGCAAAAAAGTGAAGGCTGTCTACCGACGCGTTTCGCCAGTTACGGCTTGGTCACAATGAAGCTACTGACGTGCACATTCTATTTACATACACAATTCATTGAAATGGAAACAGGACTAAGCCTATCTTCGTGGCTTTTCCAATGGCGGACATATTGTAATGGCTCTTTACGAATTATTTTAAAAGCATTAATAATTTCAAATGGCCCCATAATCTTGGCACACAAAGTTCAAAAGAAATAACATATATAATTTAGCAACATTCGTAAACTTCTTTGTTCGGAACCCAGTTATTATCTGTAAATTAATTCAAATCTATTTACATGAGCAATTCATGCATTTGAACAAATCCATTTCTATTTCCAATATCATTAATAGATGAACGTTAGTTCATTGTCAATTCAATTTGAAATTAATTGAGAGCGCATCCTTTGAGTTTAATGATATACTCATAAGCCTGTTATATTTATAACATCTGCTTAAATCTGAGTCCCGCCCCAGTGGGCATTATTGATCTGAACAATTGTGCCAAAGTGGGCATTTTTTCCAATCATGGTGTCCTGCCAAATACTTGCAAATATACACTAGTCTTTAACTTCAGATACACCTCTTGAGTTCAGTTTGATTCATGATTCTACTTTATGGTTCCATAGAGATTTTCGTCCTGATTCCAAAATGAAAAAAAGTGAAAAAAGGTGTGTAAGGTGAGTGATATTAAAATCCAATACCTATATACATATAAAAACTGTTAAAATCTAATTATAGAAAAACGAAGTGATAGAACACTATCATATCTAAACAGTTACAGTCCCATATTACTAATCATCCCAAATGTACGGCCAACTCCTCACTTGAATTCATATGAGGAGTTGAATTCAAGTGAGGAGTTGGCCGTACATTTGGGTTGATTAGTAATATGGGACTGTAACTGTTTGGATATGATATGATATGAATGTGCACGTCAGTATCTTCACCGTGACCAAGCCGTAACTGGCGAAACGCGTCGGTAGGCAGGCTTCACTTTTTTGCCAAATAAACGAATTCAAGCATCCCGCGGTGTCCTGCGCAGTTTTTCCTTCAAGAAGGAGTTACTCTGACTTAACCCCTTGCATGCTGATGACGGCCCCCAGC
Source organism: Lissotriton helveticus (assembly GCF_964261635.1). Taxonomy (NCBI): domain Eukaryota; kingdom Metazoa; phylum Chordata; class Amphibia; order Caudata; family Salamandridae; genus Lissotriton; species Lissotriton helveticus. Next base: position 650,821,067 of record NC_136061.1, read on the forward strand.
CGTCATGCACTACAGTGCTTGTGTGCTGAAGACGGCTAGGGGCCGTCATGACCACACCCGCGCTGAAATCTGCAGCACAGGAGCAGAATCGGCCCAGCATGGAAGGGGTTAATATATATATATATATATATATATATATATATATATATATTCATGCTCCGTTTGCCCAACAAATTGAGTTGCACTCTGACACAGGCGAAAGGTGGCAAACCTCCATTTCCAGTATGAGCTGACATCTGCCTGCTGTTTCCAAATCCAGTCTCTCCCGAACGTAATGCCTGACGCGTTTCTGGAAGATACGACTTCCTTCATCAGAGGCTTTTACGGGATTGATGTGTGCTTTAGGACTCTGTTCCTCTTAATCCAATGGAAATGGAGGTTTGCCACCTTTCGCCTGTGTCAGAGTGCAACTCAATTTGTTGGGCAAACGGAGCATGAATATATATATATATATATATATATATATATATATATATATATATATATATATATATATATATATATATATATATATATATGTATGTATGTATGTATGTATGTATATATGTATATATATATATATATATATGTATATATGTATATATATATATATGTGTGTTTCTAATAACTTTGGCACCATTTGATGAATATTCTAAAAAGTTTCAAAACCAGTACACAAATAAGTTCAGATGCAGCGACAGCCTGTGTTGAGGGATCTCGACATGAGGCAATCTAGCACGTTTTTCTTTACCTCCCACCCTGTTTATCCTATTAAAGACCATAACTGATGGGTTTTATTTGAGGGGGAATAAGGGCGAAGTTAAGCTAGCAGTAGTAATATTTGCGCTGTTAGAAATTGGGATCCTGGTTGGCAGAGGTATGAACCCTGTCTAAGCAGGAACTAAAATCCTAGTCAGGGTAAGTCAGATACACACCCTAAATTAACCTGTGCTCACCCTACTCATAGCTTGGCACAGAGCAGTTCTGAAGCAAAGGCAAAGTGTAAAGTGCTTGTGCAACACTTCAAACAGTAAAACAGTGAAAACACCACACAAAAAGATTCCACAACTGGTTAGAAAAATAGAGCTTAACTTATGAACAAAAGACAAAATCCAATAAGTAGAACCAGAATTATGAATTTTCAAAGAATAAACTAAAATGTAGTGCTTAAAAGCATAAAGCAAGACCCACTGGACACTCCAGACCGGGTAAATCTAAAAGTTAAGGTTGACCACGAAGGAGTATAGGTTGGATACAGGGACCAGCTTTGGCCAGCTGCAAAGTACCTTGTCTATATCGAGGACAAGATGAGAGGAGCAGAAGAAGCAATGTTTCATTGAAAATCCTTAGAATGAAGGCGAAGTGTCATCGCCGAACCACAGGATGCAGGTGATGCGTCAGCTCTGAGACTCACAAAGTCCCAGATGCATCGGAAATGGAGCAGATGCACTCTGCCGTCGGCAATGCGATGTTCTCGATCATCGCAACAACAGTGATGAATTGCCAAAAATGGAGATGCGCCAATTCTGAATCGGGCAACAGCATCGATGATTGGATTTCTGCTGAAGTAGCACTTTACACAAAATTGCAAGGGTCCAGGACTGGGTTCACACCACTTGGCAGAGCACGATTTCAGATGGCAGAGTGCAGGTGCTGTAGCAGGCTGAGTTTTAAGTTTTTATTGTCCTCGAGACTTCAAACCTCAAGCCAATAAGCCCTTGGAGTCACTTTGGCTCTGGGTTGGAGAGATGTCCGGTTTTTCACACTCCCAGGCAAGGATGGCAGCAGGACAGCACAACAGAGCAGGAGTGCAGCAAAGTAGCAGTCCAGCAGAGTGTCAGTCCTTCCAGCAGCTCAGCAAGGCTTCTTCCTGGTGTAGTATGCACAGGTGCAGAAGTGAACTGAAGTGGTAGTGTCTGAGGTCCAGAACGTATATCCAGCTGTGCCTTTGAAGTGGGGTAGACGTCACAGAGATGCCCTTGCTGTCTTGTCTCCTGACTCACTACAAGGGGATATGCAGCCCTTTTTGTGGGGACAGGACACTACCTATTTTGTTGTAAGTTTCAGTTCCTTTCTCTCATCTTGCCCCGCTCCATTTGTGTGTGGCTGTCTAGAGGGTATGCACAAAAAGCCCAGATGTCACTAACCCCAGGACCGGGACCCACCTTAGGGAGTGACTTATTTGTACTGAAATGAAAGGTTTGCGCCTGGCAAGAGGGTTAGCTTGCCAGGTCAGCATGGCAGTTTATAACAGCGCATCCAGGCTCTGCCATGGCAGGCCTGAGACAGTATTTAAAGGGATTCAAAAGTGAGTGGCACAATCAGTGCTGCATTTAATTTACAGGCCTTGGCCACATGCAGTGTACTTAGCTAGGGACTTATAAGTAAATTAAATGTGTCAATTATGGATAAGCCATGGTTTAAAAAGAGAGAACATGCAGGTTAGCACTGGTTAACAGTGGCAAAGTACCCAGCCAGCAAAAGTAAGAAACAGGTGCGCTGGACTCACACAGGAAAAGTGCAACCTATTACACTGGATGTACTGCCCCCAGGGCAACCGCGAAGTCGTGCTGCCCTGAGGGCAGCACATTAAAGTGAAATACATTTGAAGCAGCTGCTCTGTGTTTCCATGTGCAAGCGGCAACTCGTCTGAACTTTTAAGGGGGATTAGGGATCCTGTTGCAAGTGGGTACAGTTAGGGACTGCACCTGCTTGTAAGGGAAGGTCTGGGGGGTCCATAGGACCACCTTTGCCCCCTCCAAATGGCTGCCATCAGGGGGCACAGTAACAGTGCACCATCTTTTAGGTTGGACACTGCCAGAGCACCTCCTGACAGCCTCTTTGCCTTTGTGCCTGCGTCTATAAAATGGCACAGGTGCAGAGGCACGGAGATTCCCTCTGGTGCAAGGGGCCACACCCCCATGCAAAGTAGGGAATACCCTCTGGTGATATCACTGGTGTTACATGTGTGCAACCGCTATCTGTATTACAAAAAGGGCCAACAAACATTTGCAGCCCCTTCTGTAATGCCAACATGCACTGGGGGTGCATAAAGCGGGTGCACATGCCAGTTGTGCCCCTAGGGTACATTTCTATTATATGGCCCCTGAACTATCCTTTTGATATTGTAAGTCCATATTATAGTTTATTGAGCAAAACATTTTGGTGTTAAGTTTATGTAATAAGAAAAAGTGTTCTGAGCAAGTCATTTGAAAGGTCTATGGTTGTATTTGATTTGTTCATTATTTAGGTACTATGGTGAAGTTCATTTTTTAATAAAGAGAATACAATTGTTGGAGGGCACAGAATCTCAGTTTTGTAGAAGTGTTTCTAGGTTTAGTGATTATAAACTGGGGTACTAACTCTTGAGGCTATTGCAGAGTTAGGAATATGGCAGGCTGGCAAGGCCCTGCTAGGCAACGGGCTGATGAGGTGAGGAGAGAATCCAGAACCTCCATAGGTGAGGATTTAAAGAGCAGCAGAGCAGGGGGGCCGCATAGCAGGAAGGTGGAGATCTTTACAGGCCACAATGCGAGCGAAAGGGTTATGTGCGGTAGCTTTAATGTCGGCATTAGGCTTGGGTTCAGCAGATACTTTCAGATGCCGCCATCTTAGGGTCTGGTGCAGATTGCATCCGTGGACCAAGTGGTTCCCAGCCTCATACCCCCTGAAGCCTCCTTCAAGATCCCTAAGAGAATCATAACCATATGCGAGTAAACGTTGACAGGCACGGGCATGAGAGGCCCCAGATTTTGGATCTCCAAGACCTTTAAGGCCTTCACGACTACTCAGCTTTATTGCTCTATGGCCCTACTAATCAAGGGTCGAATAGAGTGAGGGACAGCATCAAAAATAGCACCAGAAATCCCTTAACAAAATAAGCGATCAAGAAAGTCAACAGTGCCCACAATCTCTAACAAGTGAAGACTCGGATACCTTTTAACTCCTCTCACTGGAAACTATTCAAGTTTCTCATGTGCAGGTGGCAACTCGTCGCAAAACGTTCTCTGAAAAGTTATTGGAAGTGCAAGTCTATAAAATCTAAGAGTACAGCCAGCACTGTCAAGGGATTAACAGCCCACATGAAATCAAGGAAGGCATTTTAAAGTGATAGCCATGTAGCTGGCACATATCTCCCTGTTCCTTCATTAGCAACAAAGCCCATGGAACCTCAGAATATTTAAGACCGAGATACATAGGGACTATTCACAATCAATGACTTTTCTTAGCTTTCTCATTCAAATGTCATCTGACATGGGCCTAATAGCTTCTCAGAACAGTAAGTACAATGAAGACCAATCAAGCACTTTCTGGGAACTAAGGACCCAAAATCACCTACAAGATGCCAAAGGGAAATGAAACTAATCCTGGTGCTCATTGATCCTCCTAACCAGGAACAGACTAAGCAAATTGGTGAACAACTAACTGTCTGTAACAAGGACAACGTTAATTCATCTCACTGCATGCACCCGGCTGGGAGAGTCAACGCTGAAGCATCACCATCCCAAAGGGGAACATCCACCAATGAGCGAAACAACTGCACCTAGAAAGATTGGGAAATCATCTTGAAAGTGGACTGCCCAGAGTTACCTAACTCAATCTTGAAAGCAGGTCAAACAACTCAATTAACAGCAACACCTTTTCAAACAAACATTTGTAATGCAATCGGTCTCGCATTTGCAAAAGTTGGAGGTGTTGGCATTGTAAATGTGAATATTTTTTACTTATGTTTTTTGGAGTGGATGTATGTGGTTTGTAGTGGAATTATGTGGTATGTTGTGCTGTGGAATTATGTAGATTTAAATGATGTGGTATTTAGTGTATTGGAATTATGCAGAGTGGGATTGTGTCTTATGGAGAGTAATTACGTGGTATGGTATTGTGGTGGAGTGGTATGTATATATGTAAAATATGTGGTGTGCTGTTTAATTTTGTGGTGTGAGGTGGAATTGTGTGGTGTGTGGTGGAATTGTGTGGTATGGATTGTATGTATGTAGTGTGTTATGAAATTGTGTTGTTGGTTTGTATTATGTGGTTTCTGGTTGAATTATGTGGTGTGTAATGGAAAAGTGTTGGGGTGATTGGTGTGGCTTGGGACTTTGTGGCTGTAAGGTAAATCAAGCTGATTTTACTTGTGTAGTATGCTGTGGAGTTTATTTATGCAGATTGTTGCTATGTGGTATGTTGTAATATCCTATCTCAGGCTGTTGCCTCAGCATCCAGAACAGAAATAGTTCTATAATTGTGTGGTTCTTGGGCCCTTCTTTTGGATGGGTTGGAGGACTGAGACTCACCTATTGTCAGGAAATATATTATCAGATAATATACCTGAATAAGAATTAGTAGTGGGGTGGACCACTGGGCTTCATCTAGCTTGAAGACTGCCATAGGGACACCATTTGGGCTGGGAGTTCTGTTTGTATAAGATGCCTTGGGCTCCTTAGTCACTTTATAACTTGTAAGGCACAGTTCAGGAGTTTGAGACTTGGTCTGCTTGTTATTTATCAAGCTTCTGGCAGAGGTGTTCAATCCTCAGCCTGGTTAGGTAATGGTGGGCACACTTTCTATGTAGAGTGGTCATGGTTGAAATTTAATATGTATGCCTCGCAGGTTTATTTACATTGTGAATATGTTGATTTCTCGGGTGAAGCTAAATTATGAATTACGTTACAAAATGCTGTGCTGTCCTTTGTATTAATCCATTTATTGACGTCAAATCACCTCCTACCCTAAAATATGGTTATTGCCTTCTAACATTTGGCATTATAAGTTCTTGCTAAAAGTAAAAGTTAAATTCGTATTTTACTATCAGCTCTTGCTCCTCCTTTTTTGGGATTTTCTGGTTAGCTTTTTGATTGCTCTACAGAGATCTCTTAGCTCTAACGAATACCAGACGCTAGAGGTCATATTTCTGGGTTTCTCTCTCATGTCCCGTATAATTGTTCTGCTTTGATAAATTTGATTGTATGGGTATCTACCATGGATATTACATTTTTGGGCCACCCAGAACAGATAAGCTCCTTTAATCCTTTCCCTTTTGCTGAATGACATTTATGATCAGAGTACTTCCTTTAGCCTGACTCAATTCTTCCTATTTAGTTTGCGAGTGCAGATTTCATTTTATTTTGCATGGCTGAAGAGTTTTATCCTCTGACGAAATAATTAACCATATACTTCGGCCTCCAGTCAATTATGACCTCTTGGTAAAAATTGTCACTTTTTATCAATATAGGCTATCTGAAATGATTCCTAATGTGCTGCGTCACTCCTTACCCCAGCTTCAAGCATGCATAAGGCTTTGACGCAGTGGCATCGTAGAAGTGACGCAGTGAAATCTTGTAGATTTCACAGCGTCATTTTTCTGAGGCTTTCTTGCGTCGGAACGCCCACCCTGCATACATTGTACCTGATGCAGGTATAATGTCACACAGGGCTTTACAATGTATTGTATTGTATTGTATTGTATGCGGTATTTGTAGAGCGCAGCTATCACCCAACGGGTATCTTGGCGCTGTAGTACATGAATCCTCATCAGGCAGTAGATGCAGAAAACAGGCGTACACTAACAGGGCAACTCCAGAGCTGTCAGGCTCTGGGAAACAGCCATGTTTTGATATTCTTCCTGAACTGCAGAAGATCATGTAACTGTCTACATTCTAAAGGGATGCTGTTCCAGAGCTTGGCAGCAGCCGAGCTAAACGCTCTTCCTCCTGACCTGGCGCTTCGAATTTTCAGGACTTTCACCAAACAGGCGGTGGCAGAGCGGAGACACCTTGTTGACGAATACCATGTAAAGGTCTCTTGAAGAGGTATGGGTCCCAGGCCATGAAGAGCCTTTAAGACCAGACACAGAGACTTAAACTGGACCCTCTGCATTATAGGCAACCAATGAAGCTCTGCAAGGGCCAGTGAACCCGACGAACGTCGTGGTTTCATCAGTCCCAGCTTGGCCGCCACAGTTTGAACTCTTTGGAGGCACTCAATCAAGAATTTGGGGGCCTCTAACAGTAGAGCATTACAGTAGTCTAGTCAACTGAGGATGATACTACCAACAACCAGCGCTCTGACCGTCTTTGGCAGCAGCAGGAAGATCTTTCTTAGGGCTTTAATCAGGGAGAAACAGTTCCACACTAACTTATTTACATGTAACTCCAAGGTTAAGTTCACATCAAGCATCACTCCCAGATTACGTACTGCTTTAGATGGAACCAGAGCAGACGTGGTTGGAGAGGGCCAGAAATTGTCTGGAAAAAGGGAAGGACCTTCCCCACCGCGCAGTATAAGACTTCAGTCTTATCTGAATTAAATTGAAGTGAGTTAGTTCTTAACCAGAGGGCAGTAGCCTGCATGCAATCGTGAAAAGTTGTCAGAGAAATAGACTGATTTCCCTCTAGGGAGAAGAAAAGTTGGGTGTCGTCGGCATAGTTTACCACTTTCACAGCATGTGCCTTCATGATTCCAATCAGGGGTCTCATATAGATATTAAAAAGAATAGGGCTAATGGACGAGCCCTGAGGAATACCATGGTGGATGCTGGAAAACTTAAACTGATACGGCGGAAGGGAGACCGCCTGACATCTGTCAGAAAGATAAGAGCGAAACCACTCTAAAGCCGTCCCTGACACCCCAACTTCTTCGAACCTGGTCAGCAGAATACCGTGGTTGACCGTGACCGTGTGATGCATCACCCTAGATGCGTCCCGTTGTAAATGTGTTGCAATGTGGGGCATTGTTTACGAAGCCGCTGCGTCACAAAAGTGACACAACGAGAACGTAAAAATGTCACAGGGGCTTTTAAATCTGCCCCCAAGAGTTTCTTTGAGATTCAGAAAATAGCTGTCAGCTGGCGCATTTACTGTTTTGGTTACCATGACTGATATGTATGCTCTTGTCGCAGGGGTTCTGGGTGGATCCTGTGCGCACCTCTAAATGTTTACTGGTTAGAAATTTGTCACCTGAGAGGGGCGGAATCCTTATAGACTTAATTGCCTGAAGGGCAATGGGTATTCTGTCTCAGCCTCCTGTAAATATCAATATCCCACCAAGGAGTATTGACCGGGAGCCTTTATTAAGGGAGGCGATGTTTTCCTTACGGCAAGTCATTTTTGTTAAACATAAGTTTGGGTTTCCAACATTGTTTGACTCTTCCCAAAAGACAACATGTCGCGAGATTCAATTTGTCAAAGAGCCGGAATGGCAGAAAATGGAGGTAGGATCATTCTCTGATTTAGTCTACCATGAGGGCTCTCCCTGTTATATAGAGGTCAGAGAAGTTAAGGGAAACTCCCATCAGTTGCTTCTGGTTATTGCATTTATATAAAATATAAAAAGATTGAGACAGTGGGCCGAGTTCTGATTGCTGCAGCTCATCTGAGATTTCAGTGCCGAACCTCTCTGTGGCAAGGTCTGAGTCATAATCTAAATTACTTCCGGTATCCAGCGTGACCCTGTTATTTGGGTCGTCATTAATCATAGCTATCAGGGGCACTGCAGCACCCAACACAGGTGTCAAGGTATTGTGGTAGTTAATACTTTCTCCATGCTATCTAGACTGCTGCCAGATAGCTCTAAGACCTCCCTCTTCACTTGTCCTAGGTCACTTTGTATTTCGGCAGGCATGATCAGCTTATTCACTGCTCGGCGAATGGTTACTGGTCCTACCATCTCTAGAGAGTGGTCACCACAGCCTGAGATTTTAACGCTGATGAGAGAGGTAATGTTGCTATTTAGACTTTCCATTTGTAGGAGTCTTCCACTTTGAGATTTGTTTCTACATTTTCGGCCGCTGGGTAAGGACTCGACCATGGAGTTGCTGGATTAGTGATATAATGTACAGAGTTGGTGGAAACCCCATAGAGGGTAGTATTACACTTGGCTGTGTATTTTTGGGTTTGGCTGGGAATTTGACCTTCTCTTCCAGGTCGCTTACTGTCCTCAGGCAAGATTTCTTCTCTGGGTTGTTTTTGATGGTAAGTTTTGGTTAGAGAAAAAAGGTACTATATTACTGTGAGATTTGATTTTGTATTTTATTTTTTAGTATTTTTATGTTCTAAGCAACTAAAATACATGAAAGGCACATACATATTGGAAATATGTAGAGCCAAAGTAATTCCTGCTCTATTATATGGAGCTCCAATTTGAGCTTCATCATTGCACAAGAACCTTGAGAAGTTTTATTCAGGACTATCTTTCCGCTTTCAAAAAGCAAGCTAAGACTTGAATTTAGTTACTGTTAGAGGCTGAAAATGGCACCCGAGGAGTCCCTAAAAAATTTGATTAGGAACAAACTGGCATTCCTGACTGGACTACAACATGGTTGTAGTCCAGTCAGGACTACAACCATGTCAAGATAATGGCTAAGATGGCTGCCAGGAACTTAAGTTTCAGAACCAATTTGTAGGCCTTCAGAAAAGTACAAAAAGCACACCTCTTATAGCCATTCTTCATTTCTCCCTCTCTGCAACCGTATTTACTGATCAATCCGAAATGCTCAAAACATATCAAATACAACAGATTCCATTTATTACCCTTAAAGACCACTCAACCATGGAAGTTCAAAGATGATTACTGGTGTAGGTGGATTTTTTATTGCTATTTTAGAATTGGCACTTTTAGAAAGTGAGCATTTCTCTGTGCTTATAACACTATGGGCCAGATGTAGGAGCCCAAATACCGGTCGGTAACGGCCGATTTCGGCCGTTACCGATCGGTATTTAAGAATTGGCATGTAGGGGGCCATCGGTAAAATACCGAATCAGTATTTTTACCGATTCGGTAACTTGCAGATGTAGGTGGGACTCTTCAGAGTCCCAAAGGCCTTACAGATTCGGTATTTTACCACCCAATCCAATTGGGTGGTAAAATACCGAATCCAGGTGTGCATGCACATGTGTGCATGCACACCTATGCCATGTGACAGACAGACATGCCCTTAGGGCATGTCTGTGTGCCACATGGCAAACATGCCTGTATTCGGGGTGCTAGAGGGTGTCAAAGTGACACCCCCTGCACCCTTGCTGAAATCGGTATTTACCGAATCGGTAAATACCGATTCGGTATTGCCCATTGATTCCAATGGGCTTCCAGGCCCATAGGAATCAATGGGCAATAATACCGATTTCTACAGATTCGTTAATTCAATTACCGAATCTACCTAAATCTCCCTCCTTCATATTTACCAATTCATAAATACCGAATCGGTAAAATTCGGTATTTATGAATCGGTAAATACGATTTTCCTACATCTGGCCCTATGTGATTTTCAGCCTGAGTCCATTCCAAATTCTAGGGTAGAGGGGCACGTACACTTTGTGCATACTTTTCATGCTGTCATCACACAGGTTGCACTGGGTACATCTGCACCCTGAATAGTCTACCGGGACTGGGACACACAAAGGGCTTGATTATCCCCTACTGATGTCTGGAGTCAGCGCTGGGATTGAATAGTTGTGTTGTGCACTTCTAAGATCTTTTGAACTTACCTCCACATTAAAAAGATTCTGAGTATAAGTAATGGGCTATGATATCACATTTTTAGATCACTTCTGAACCTGACAGAACCTTTGCTGGAGTAAAGGCTGCTGCTCCCAAATAATTGCCCCATTGCTGTGACTGACTGTTCCCAGGAACTGCTGCCCAGCTTTGCTGCGCTGCCCTGATGGCTGCTGAACTTTGCCCCACTGAGAAATGCTACATACTGCACCCAAAGTGACTCCAAGGGCATGCTGGCTTGTCCCCTCTTCTACTTCAATCTCAGGGACATGCTGCCAAGCACCTCCACCGTGGGACTTCATTGCCCTTTAGTCCAGCAGAAGCATGTGCTGCATGGGAACCTATTATCCCACAGCACTTGCGGGGAGTCCCATTTCTGGCACAAGCCTGTAGAGCTCTATCTGCAGCTCCTTAGATTTCCTTCAGCCACAAACCAGTGCATGTGGGGCGCATTATGTTTGGCTGCCTCTTCGCTCTTTAACCTGCACAATAGTGCGTGGCCAACATGCACCTCAGCTCCTGAACAACACTGGTTTCTGCCTCCTTGCTGGGGAAGTGAGAAGATATGGAGTGCCTAACTCCTGGCACTGTGAGCTTGTTTGACAGCAGAAGCTTATGTTTAAACTACAGCCCCCAGCCGAGGGGGCGCGCGATGGGCAGCCTTGTGGGAAGATACTAAGTGGCCCAAACTCTCCCCTGAATGATCCCTGAGCTGTCTGTCTGTAAACCTTCAGTGGGGCCCCCTCCCACAAGGAAGGCACAACATGGGGAGAAGATCTCTTCTGGTGCCCCCCGCCACTGACTCATAGAGTGGGTCCCCAGGGACCACTCTGTGCCTGCATGGAGGACTGCACCTGAATCCCACTCTCTCGTGTGTCCCCAAACACTCGTCAAGACATGGCCATAACCTCCCTAAAGGGAGAACCCACATTCCTAAGCTTGGGGGACGCCAGTCCCATTGGCTTACTTTTTTCAGTGCTGACATGTATTGCCCCATAAAACAGTTTCCCAATCTTCCCGCTTCACTTAACAATCGCACTCTAGCTCTTCTAGTTCTGGGTGCATTTTTGTCTTGTTTATGATGGACTTCCTTCACAAACTCTAACTGAGACATGGCTTACCCAGAACTACCCCTCAATACCTTCTCTGGCCCTTCCCCAAGGCTACTCGATGAAGTACCTAAACAGAGTGGGTGAGAGAGGAGGAGAAATTGCAGTGATTTTTAAAGAGTCTTATACTTGCAGATTTACTCATGAGAATATTTCAGACTGTGATAGCGCTCTCTTTAAAATTGCACTCAATGATAATTTTACGTACTCAGGGCTGCTAATCTATCGCCCTCCGGGCCCGACCAATGCTTTTAAGGAAGCTCTGATTACTTTGGCAGCTAAGCTGGCAATAGAGACAGTCAATTTTAATCATAGGAGATCTGAATCTACACTTGGAAACAGCTCACAACACAGTCAGTATTAATTTTTTGTGAATTTGGGGGCATGTCAATTGAGGCAACGTGTTCCTGGTGCCATGCATTCCGCTGGTCATCTGCTTGACCCTGTTTTCTCTAATATCCCTTCGCTAAAGTTCCCTGTTCTTCTCCCTATGGTTTGGTCCGGCCACTCTCTTATATCTATGTCTATATGTCTTGAAGGCTCTAAAACAGGGCCCCATCATACTCTCACTGTTAAGTGCCCCTGGCATAAGCTTGATCCCAACAAATTCTGAAATCTTCTTTATACACAGAGCCCCAAACTGCCCACCAACATGGAGGCAGCTAACAGTCTCCTCCGTGGTTGGATCAGGCATGACTTAGACAGCTGTATTCCAGCAAAACTAACACACATTAAAATAATTCAGGCCATCCCTTGGTTTAGTGAGTCTTTGACCTTAGCTAAGAAAAACTGCAAGGTCCTAGAACATGCTTGAAGATGCTCCTATGAGCCCGCAGCAACAATATGCTACATAGAGGCTATCAAGGTATATCACAAGCACATTCGGAAGTTGAGAGCCGAATATTTTGTTGACAAAATAAAAAAGTTATAACCCCTCTAAAATTATTTTATCTCTCTTGAAGAGCTTGACTAAAACCTCACTGACAGCTGATCCCAATATTTCCTCTAATATCCAATGCGAAGAATTAGCCAAATATTTTATGAGGAAAGTAGAACAGATCTATGAGAATTCTGGCTCATACATTAAGCACTACCACTCAGAGCTGCTATTAGCCAACCTCCCTCACTCCTACATGCCTTTCCCATTTTGTCCTTTGAAGATCTTTTTATTCTCTCCAATAAAGTAAATTCCGGTTCTCCCGACGACCCGCTTAGGCCCGATCTTTTTCTAAAGTTTTAGGACTGTCTGCTTCTTGCCTGTCTGGTATTGATTAATCTGTCACTATCACCAGCCTCGGTAACAGTTGCGTAGAAGCATGCTAAAGTAATTCCTTTACTAAAAAAGCCCACATTGGGTGCTTCCAAGCCTGAAAATTTCTTCCCCATCTCTCTTCTACCTTTTCTGGCCAAACTCACTGAGCCACATATTAATTTTATTCTAGCTAATTTTCTGGAGGGTAATCAGATCTTGGACTCCTCCCAAAATGGCATCAGACCCCAACACAGCTCTGAATCCTCACTCCTAGCGGTCACAGAGCACCTGTGCGACACCCTGGACAAGTGCAAATCCTCTGCCTTGATTATGCTTGATCTGAGTGCTGCATTAGACACTGTTTCACATGAGATCCAGCTGTGTCGTCTTCAGGAAATTGGGATTGGTGAAGCGGCACTGACTTGGTTCGCCTCTTTTTTAACTGATAGATCTTTCCAAGTTATTTCCTCTCCCTATCAGTCTCATATTCAAAGGCTATGCTATGGGGTCCCCCAGGTCACCACCTTGAGTCTTACCCTTTTCAATAACTATATTCTCCCTTTAGCCCAGATGGCAAAATCATGCAATATCACATTAGTATCCTATGCTGATGATATGCAATTGGTGGTATTCTTCGCTTATAATAATTCTGTGCAAAACTTAGTGAAATTCCAAGAGGACATGACAGCCATTGCTGAGTGGATGACTGCCAATTGACTTCAGCACAACTCCAGCAAATCCGAAATCCTTCTCTTAGGGAGAGATGCCCGTATGTCGAGCAATCACTGGTGGCCTCGCACACTAGGTTTACCTCTGCAGCCCAAAATAGCGGTAAAGAATCTTGGTGTCTAGGTCGACAATGGTCTGTCTTTTGAAGCCCAAGCAAAATAGGTGGTAGGTGTCTGATTTGGACTCCTATGTGGTTTAAAACCCATTCTGGGATTCTTTAACTCTCACATTCGCCAGATCATAGTCCAGTCTACCATACTCTAGGCTAGATTACTGAAATGTGCTGTTTTGGGGTTTCAATAAAACAGTGATCAAAAGGCTTCAGATAGCCCAGAATGCTGTGGCTCCGTTTTTATGCGCCCTTCCTAAATTAGGTTCTACCTCTGGCTATATCCATAGGTTGCACGGGCTCCTGGCGGAACAAAGAATTGTTTTTAAAACCTTACTTTCCCCCCATAAAATTCTAACTCATCAGGGTTCTTCCATTCCTTGAGAAGTTTTACTCAGGACTAATCCGGGCTATCTTTCCACTTTCAAAAAGCAAGCTAAGACTTGAATTTAGTTACTGTTAGAGGCTGAAAATGGCACTTGAGGAGTCCCTAACAAATTTGATCTGGAACAAACTGGCATTCCTGACTGGAGTCCAGTCAGCACTACAACCATGTCAAGATAATGGCTAAAATGGCTGCCAGGAACTTAAGTTTCAGAACCAATTTGTAGGCCTTCAGAAAAGTACAAAAAGCACACCTCTTATAGCCATTCGTCACTTCTCCCTCTCTGCAACCGTATTTACTGATCAATCAGAAATGCTCGAAACATATCAAATACAACAGATTACATTTATTACCCTTAAAGACCACTCAACCATGGAAGTTCAAAGATGATTACTGGTGTAGGTGGATTTTTTATTGCTATTTTAGAATTGGCACTTTTAGAAAGTGAGCATTTCTCTGTGCTTATAACACTATGTGATTAGCAGCCTGAGTCCATTCCAAATTCTAGGGTAGAGGGGCATGTATACTTTGTGCATACTTTTCATGCAGTCATCACACAGGTTGCACTGGGTACATCTGCACCTTGAATAGTCTACCGGGACTGGGACACACAAAGGGCTTGATTATCCCCTACTGATGTCTGGAGTCAGGGCTGGGATTGAATAGTTGTGTTGTGCACTTCTAAGATTCTTTTGAACTTACCTCCACATCGAAGAGATTTTGAGTATAAGTACAAGGCTATGACATCACATTTTTAGATCACTTCTGAACCTGAAAGAACCTCTGCTGGAGTAAAGGCTGCTGCTCCCAAAGAATTGCCTCATTGCTGTGACTGACTATTCCCAGGAACTGCTGTCCAGCTTTGATGCGCTGCCCTGATGGCTGCTGAACTTTGCCCCACTGAGAAGGGCTACATACTGCTCCCAAAGTGACTCCAAGGGCATGCTGGCTTGTCCCCTGTTCTACTACAATCTCAGGGCCATGCTGCCAAGCACCTCCACCGTGGGACTTCATTGCCCTTTGGTCCAGCAAAAGCATGTGCTGCATGGGAAACTATTATCCCACAGCACTTGTGGGGAGTCCCATTTGTGGCACAAGCGTGTAGAGCTCTATCTGCAGCTCCTTAGATTTCCTTCAGCCACAAACCAGTGCATGTGGAGCGCATTATGTTTGGCTGCCTCTTCGCTCTTTAACCTGCACAATAGTGCGTGGCCAACATGCACCTCAGCTCCTGAACAGCACTGGTTTCTGCCTCCTTGCTTGGGAAGTGAGAAGATATGAAGTGCCTAACTCCTGGCACTGTGAGCTTGTTTGACAGCAGAAGCTTTTGTTTAAACTACAGCCCCCAGCCGAGGAGGCGCGCGATGGGCAGCCTTGTGGGAAGATACTAAGTGGCCCTAACTCTCCCCTGAATGATCCCTGAGTTGTCTGTCTGTAACCGCTCAGTGGGGCCCCCTCCCACAAGGAAGGCACAACATGGGGAGAAAATCTCTTCTGGTGCACCCCACCACTGACTCATACAGTGGGTCCCCAGGGACTACTCTGTGCCTGCACGGAGGACTGCACCTGAATCCCACTCTCTAGTGTGCCCCCAAACACTCGTCACAACATGGCCATAACCTCCCTACAGGGAGCACCCACATTCCTACGCTTGAGGGCGCCAGTCCCGTTGGCTTACTTTTTTCAGTGCTGACACGTATTGCCCCATAAAACAGTTTCCCAATCTACCCGCTTCACTTGACAATCGCACTCTAGCTCTTCTAGTTCTGGGTGCATTTTTGTCTTGTTTATGATGGACTTCCTTCACAAACTCTAACTGGGACATGGCTTACCCAGAACTACACCGCAATACCTTCTCTGGCCCTTCCCCAAGGCTACTCTATGAAGTACCTAAACAGAGTGGGTGGGAGAGGAGGAGAAATTGCAGTGATTTTTAAAGAGTCTTATACTTGCAGATTTACTCATGAAAATATTTCCGACTGTGATAGCGCTCTCTTTAAAATTACACTCAATGATAATTTTACGTACTCAGGACTGCTAATCTATCGCCCTCCGGGCCCAGCCAATGCTTTTAAGGAAGCTCTGATTACTTTGGCAGCTAAGCTGGCAATAGAGACAGCCAATTTTAATATCAAAGGAGATCTGAATCTACACTTGGAAACAGCTCACAACACAGTCAGTATTAATTTTTTTGTGAATTTGGGGGCATGTCAATTGAGGCAACGTGTTCCTGGTGCCATGCATTCCGCTGGTCATCTGCTTGACCCTGTTGTAGCATCGCGCTACAAATAATCACAGACACAACTATGTATGGTTACTGGAGCTTTATTCTATACTTCTCTTCACAACCCTGTCCCTACTCTAACTGCCGTGGTTCCTGTCCCCAGCTCTTCCCGTTCCTGCTCCTCCCTTTAACTCCACCCCCCAACCACTAGACCACATCACACAATCCTACATCTCCCCCTTTCTTAACAAAATTAGCTTAATTTCCACAGTGTTCGCAATTCTTCAATCCACCACACGGGTCGGCGGACAGCCTGTTCTTCAAGCCTCAGTAGTGTCGAATCAGTGGTGGGCTTGGCTTTGGTCAATCTTTCCGTTGTCTTAATCAGGGCATCCTTGACTACGTGGCGTGTGAACTGTTTATTCTCACATTCCGCAGTCATCATGTTTCCTTCTTGTGGTGTTACTGCTGTTGGCTCAGATGCTCGATCTCTTTCATGAGTGGATAATGTTCTTGTTCTCTTCCGAGCACCCACATCTACTTTTACTTCCTTTTGTCTTGTCCGGTCGAGGGCAACACTGCCCTCCAGTTCAGGGTCATGTATACCAGACGGTACGGTACTATCTGAAGAGATTGTCTTGGTTTGGTTTGGTAACCCATTCGCGGCCTCGGGTTGTCTGGCGAACTCTTGGGCTATCTGTGCATAGGCATGTCTCTCTCTCATACGATGATGATCTCTCTCTACTGACACGTCCGGCTTTTCTTGCGGAGTGACTGACCGGTCCCTTCCCATCCGGTGACTAAGGTCCACTATCTCTGTCTTCCTTTTGTAGGCCCTTCGAGTCAGCCTCGCGGACCCCTTCAGGGGTGACGGCGTATGATCTATGTCTGGATATACTTGTGACTGCCATGACAGGTTGTCTTGTGGGGTGACTGAGTATTCAGAGACCCTAGTGTAGGACATGTTGCTTTTAACGGGAAGGATGTCCTTTGGCTCCATGGTGCGTTCGGGTGGTTGACGCCATGGCTGTTGTCGGGACCATGACTCAGTCAACTCAAGGGATTGGACAGACATGCTTTCTGAGTCAGAGAAGTCTTTTGTCGACTTCCAGGATCGGACAGACGCGCTCTCTGAATCAGAGGAGTTCCTAGCCCTATTCTTTTTTAAGCGTTCTTTTGAGAGTGTATCGAGTAATGGATTTCTGAAATGAGTAGGCCGTGACACGTTGTTCTTTAACCCAGGGTTGTCTTTAAGGCGCTCCTCCGGGCACCTTTATTGACTTGTCTTTGGTGTTGTTTCATTTGAGAAGTTGTTCAACAACGACGTGCTTGTTCTTTGTGTTTGATCTCGAGGTTTTTCATCTTTGCCCGTCTCATACGATGTCAACGACTTCTTCTCAGTTTCTTCGTTGTCACGGGTGCCATTGATGCGTTGGTCTTTTCCTGTTCGTTGTTGGGGAGGGTCAGTTCGTCTTATGCGACCTGTTTCTTCTTCCCCTTTGTTTTGTGCTCGGACACCTATGATACGGGTGTGGTATGTTCTCCTGCTGGATGTTCCCTCGGACTCATCTTCACAACTTGACGAAGAGTGTTCCTGCGCCGATTTCCAGTGTTGACCATTTTGATCTCTTCTTCTATAGTTTGTCTTCCTTGCCCTCCTGTTGTGCAGGTTGCCATCTTGTCCAGGAGTGCGATCTGTCCCACTTGACGCTCCCTCCTCATCAGACTTTGAATGACACCTTGAGGGTGAAGAACTCCTTGGGGTTGTCTTTTGACTGGTTGACTCGGAGTACTCCTTGTCACTTCCTTTGTCACTTTGTCTCTCCCGTTGTCTTTTTGCTGGTCTGCCTTCCCTCTCTCTCCTTTTTGTTTTGTTTGTCTTCCGAATTTTATCTGTCCAGGCATCTTGACATTTTGCCTTCAGAGCCAGGTCCGTTGAACTGTCTTTTGCCTTGACATGCATTCCAATTTCAGCCTTCCTAATAATTTCTTCTAACGACCAATGCTCTCGCAGGATCTTGCGCTTTGTGTCGGGGTTTGCGCAGCCTTCAATTATCCGGAGTCGAACTGCGTCCTCATTCGTAAAGGTGTTGAAGTGGCAGCCTTGTACCAGATTTTGCAACCGAATGATGAAGGTTGGCAATGGTTCGCCTGGTTCCTGCCGAGCTGTGTTGAAGACGATGCGATCATGATCCACATCTGCTTGTGCGGAGAGATGGGCACATAGCTTCTCTTGGAGTCTTTCATAGATTTCTGTGTCTTCTTTGGAAATTTTTCTGATTGGGCATCGGCCCTCAGGACCCACTAGATGGAGGAGTAGCATCAGACATTTTCTCTCTCTTTGTTCACCATTGGCGTCTAGGAAGTCACCCAATGTTGCCAGCCATTGGTTCCGTTTGAGACACAGACTCCAAGTATCACGCTGCACCCCTGGGGGTGGTACTTTAAGGCAGGGGTTGAATCGATGTGCTACTTCTTCCCCCGCCATGAGAGGAGTATTCTGATCAATTATATTCGCAGGGCACGGGCTGTTCACTCGGCTCCTCGTCTTCTTAGCTGATCTTCTTTAGTCGAGGCCTTCGGTCTGGTCATTTGCTGGGACGTTGATAATCTTTGCAACCATCACACTATGCGCCAGAGAATAAAACTTGGATTTCTTGCGTTCCGAAATGTCCACCATCCAGCCGCACTGTGCTAGACACAGGGCTCCTTCTCCTTCGAGTCGCATGCTAGTGGCAGGTGGTTACTGACTCTTCCGCGGTGAGGCTGGGCGCGTTTGACATCTTTGTTCGTTCGGGCGTTCCCTTTACCCTCGTGCAAGTCCTCCAGTCACTTCAGTGTGTAATGTGCTTGTTTCTGGGACTGTCCTTCGCAGTCTTGCCCTCTTCTAAATCTCATGCGATTCTGTCCAGCAGCACCTCTCCCTTTTACGCTCTTCGGTGTGTGTTCACCACCACCTTTACCGGTTGCTTGCGTTTGCTTATGATTGTTTGCTTCTTCTCTTCCGTTCTTGTTTGTGTTTCCTTATTACGCCTCTTGCGTTTGCTTGGGCTTGTTATCTTATTATACTCGTTGCATCTGCTCGTGATTATTTGGGTCCACTTGTCGCTTCTCCCTAGCTCTTGCATGTGTCTGTGCTCGTTTCTTTTCCTCACTTGCGTTGGCCAATGTTTGTTGCATCGCTTTTGTAGGTGCTCGTGCTTGTTTGCTGTTTCTTCCTTGCACTGACTCGGGCTTGTTTGTTTGTCGGTGTTCGCGCATTTGCTTTTGCCAGTGCTTGGTCCTATACCTTTGCCGCTGATTGTTCCTCTAGACTTGCCAATGCCTGTCCTTGTATTTCACTTACATTTGTCATGCTTGTTGTACTATTTTTCTCCTTGTCTTTGTCAATGCTTGTCTTCTTAGACTGCTTCTTGCATTTGCATGTGCTTGTTTGTCGTTGTCTTTTCAGCGCTTTATTATTCTTCACTTGCATTCGCCAATGCTTGTTTGCATGTGTTAATGTTTGTTTTGTTACAGTCACCAATGCTTGTTTATTTGCTCTCGTCAATGCTTGTTTGTTCCTTCTTGCCAATGCTTGTTTATTTGCTCTCGTCAATGCTTGTTTGTCTCTTCTCGCCAATGCTTGTTTATTTGCTCTCGCCAATGCTTGTTTGTTCCTTCTTGCCAATGCTTGTTTATTTGCTCTCGTCAATGCTTGTTTGTCTCTTCTCGCCAATGCTTATTTATTTGTGCCTGTCAATGCTTGTTTGGTGCTGTATGCCTGACTTCAAAATGGCCGCTCTATGCTGATCAAGAGGTTTGTCTTGAAAAGTGCCTGACTCCAAGATGGCCGCCGTCACTGCAGGCACAGGAGGCTTTCTCTCCTGGATCACTCGATCCTCTTTCACTCTGGACTCACCGGCGGACAGCTCCAGAGGGCAGCACACATCAGGATCTGCTTTTCTCCACTTGCGGCTACCACCAGGTGAGGTTGGGGTGGGCTCCCGCCTTGTCCTGCAGATTCCCGCGTTTCTCCTCGCGACGGCGTGCCAAAGCTCACGCATCAAGCGTGAGATCTTCCGACATCAACGGGCACTCAGGTCCGGGCTTCAAGGCGCTTGACGGCGCTCACCAGCGGTCCTCTAGGGACGGAGTCCTCTGCTCCGGGGCACTACTCTGCCGCTCTTGGGTGTGAGGCAGGGTCAGGGTGGGCTCCTGACTTCTGCATTCATCAGACTCACCCGAGGCACACGCTTCCGGCGTGAGTCGCGCTTCGGCGCGATCGACTCGATTCTTCTCGAGCGAGTCAGCGCTCGTTCTTGCAGCCTCTCTCGGCGCCCTCACAGTCCCTGGGGTCAAGATCCCCTGCTGCTGGCCGCTTCTTCCCAGGTGGCAGCTCGACTTCCTTGGCAGCGTTTTCGTCGACGTTGCCGGGGACAGGGTGTCTTCTTGGCGGTCTGTGAGTGGTGGGCTTGGTCATCCCACCTTCGTCGCCAGTTGTAGCATTGCGCTACAAATAATCACAGACACAACTATGTATGGTTACTGGAGCTTTATTCTATACTTCTCTTCACAACCCTGTCCCTACTCTAACTGCCGTGGTTCCTGTCCCCAGCTCCTCCCGTTCCTGCTCCTCCCTTTAACTCCACCCCCCAACCACTAGACCACATCACACAATCCTACACCTGTTTTCTCTAATATCCCTTCGCTAAAGTTCCCTGTTCTTCTCCCGATGGCTTGGTCCAACCACACTCTTATATCTCTGTCTATATGTCTTGAAGACTTCTAAAACAGGGCCCCATCATACTCTCACTGTTAAGCGCCTCTGGCATAAGCTTGATCCCAACCAATTCTGAAATCTTCTTTATACACAGAGCCCCAAACTGCCCACCAACATGGAGACAGCTAACAGTCTCCTCCATGGTTGGATCAGGCATGACTTAGACAGCTGTATTCCAGCAAACCTAACACACAGTAAAATAATTCAGGCCATCCCCTGGTTTAGTGAGTCTTTGACCTTAGCTAAGAAAAACTGCAAGGTCCTAGAACATGCTTGAAGATGCTCCTATGAGCCCGCAGCAACAATATGCTACATAGAGGCTATCAAGGTATATCACAAGCACATTCGGAAGTTGAGAGCCGAATATTTTGTTGACAAAATAAAAAACAGTTATAACCCCTCTAAAATTATTTTATCTCTCTTGAAGAGCTTGACTAAAACCTCACTGACAACAGATCCCAATATTTACTCTAATATCCAATGCGAGGAATTAGCCAAATATTTTATGAGGAAAGTAGAACAGATCTATGAGAATTCTGGCTCATACATTAAGCACTACTGCTCAGAGCTGCCTATTAGCCAACCTCCCACACCCCTACATGCCTTTCCCATTTTGTCCTTTGAAGATCTTTTTATTCTCTCCAATAAAGTAAATTCCGGTTCTCCCGACGACTCGCTTAGGCCCGATCTTTTTCTAAAGTTTTAGGACTGTCTGCTCCTTGCCTGTCTGGTATTGATTAATCTGTCACTATCACCAGCCTTGGTAGCAGCTGCGTAGAAGCATGCTAAAGTAATTCCTGGAGGCTAATCAGATCTCGGACTCCTCCCAAAATGGTATCAGACCCCAACACAGCTCTGAATCCTCACTCCTAGCGGTCTCAGCGCACCTGTGCGACACCCTGGACAAGTGCAAATCCTCTGCCTTGATTATGCTTGATCTGAGTGCTGCATTAGACACTGTTTCACATGAGATACAGCTGTGTCGTCTTCAGGAAATCAGCATTGGTGAAGCAGCACTGACTTGGTTCACCTCTTTTTTAACTGATAGATCTTTCCAAGATATATCCTCTCCCTATCAGTCTCATATTCAAAAGCTATGCTATGGGTTCCCCAGGTCACCACCTTGAGTCTTACCCTTTTCAATAACTATATTCTCCCTTTAGCCCAGATGGCAAAATCATGCAATATCACATTAGTACCCTATGCTGATGATATGCAATTGGTGATATCCTTCGCTTATAATAATTCTGTGCAAAACTTAGTGATATTCCAAGAGGACATGACAGCCATTGCTGAGTGGATGGCTGCCAATTGACTTCAGCACAACTCCAGCAAATCCGAAATCCTTCTCTTAGGGAGAGATGCCCGTATGTCGAGCAATCACTGGTGGCCTCGCACACTAGGTTTACCTCTGCAGCCCAAAATAGCGGTAAAAAATCTTGGTGTCTAGGTCGACAATGGTCTGTCTTTTGAAGCCCAAGCAAAATAGGTAGTAGGCGTCTGATTTGGACTCCTATGTGATTTAAAACCCATTCTGGGATTCTTTAACTCCCACACTCGCCAGATCATAGTCCAGTCTACCATACTCTAGGCTAGATTACTGAAAAGTGCTGTTTTGGGGTTTCAATAAAACAGTGATCAAAAGGCTTCAGATAGCCCAGAATGCTGTGGCTCCGTTTTTATGCGCCGTTCCTAAATTATGTTCTACCTCTGGCTATATCCATAGGTTGCACGGGCACCTGGTGGAACAAAGAATTGTTTTTAAAACCTTACTTTCCCCCCATAAAATTCTAACTTATCAGGGTTCTTCCATTCTAGCCAATCTGCTCAGTCCTTATGTCTCTCTGAGCCTTAGAGTCTGCTAAGCTACATTTAGCTCATGTCCCTTGGGGGAGAAGAGTGAGGGCAGGAGGCTGCTCTTTCTCTGCGAAATCCCCTGCCCTGTGGAATACACTTCCTCTGTCTATTAGGACTATACATAATCACTGGCTTTCAGAAGAATTGGGAAGATTTGGTTGTTCTCTATGTACTCCTCTGCTCCTTTCGCAGTGTCATCTCCCTAGAATAGCGCTTAGCCATGCGCTTTACAAATATTCTAACATAACACAAGCATAACAAAGAACTGCTAGAAGCCATCTCATTTCCCTAATTTTTAACATGTGCGCGTCCTGATCAAAGAGGATATAGGGCTCTTATATCTGCCAACCTGTTACACATTTGCTTGGAGAACAAACCCTAGCACTGCTAGCATTGGGGGTGAATTGTTTTTATTTTTGACAAGTGGTACACACAGAAGTATATGTCCTGGGGTTTTCGAATACTCCATGTGCTTTTGTTCTGATAAACTGCAATTCATGTATGTGTCCTTGGACGCATTTACATTACTTGTACAATTATCATGCTTTATGTACTTATGTTGATACTATGGGCCTCATCACGGTTTCAAAATTAAAAGCCTCATTACAATCGAGGCTGTCAGTTTGAAACCGGCCTGACATTCTGTCTGGCTTCCAACGGGCTCAAGTGGCCCATCTGCCAGTCGGAACTGGCACGTAATACGTATGGAAGGGGTTTTAAGCCGTCTGGATTATGAGGTTGGTTTCTGACGGCCTTTCCATGCTGAGCTTTCTGATATGGAAAACCTGTGGGAAATGTACTTTAGGGGCCCTTAGCAGGGCCCTCTTCAGGAAACGGCCTCTGGTTGGGGGCCGATGTTCATCCTGCACTGCATGGCAGGCACCTAACTGTCCCGCGGTGCATGGATGAACACAAACTTTCTTTTCTGTATGTGAGCTTGTGCTGTGGCTGGTTTCCATCTGCGTAAAGACAATACAGTATCCCAACAGGTAGAATTCAAAAGACAATTTTTGTTGCATGCACGAAGCATTACACGGACAAGAGAAAAGGAGACGCTCATTCAGATGATTTTCATGTAGAAATTATTTTTGTATTGTAATGTTTAAAGGAGGGTAAGGTCATATTCAAACAATTTGTACAGCACAAAGTTGGACCTATACGCAAGTCGCAGGCAGCCTGACCCCTGGCTGGTGTGCCCGTACCGATCCATTCCGAACCAAGCTCCTAGACTAATCCAGGTCCTTGACCGCCGGATCGACAAGCATTGCTGCAAACTTACTTAGACGCTCGCCCTTTCCTCTCCGGCCCCCCGGATTAATCAGATCCCTTGCGGTCACACGAACCTCGCCGGATCTCCCCGCCCGGATCGAGACTCCACTCCTGCACAGCACTGCAAATGAGATAACCATGTCCTGAAGATGGTCCCACTTGATCAAGGACCGAAACGTCGTCGACTCCACAGCGCAACTATAGGCGCATCCCTCATTGTGACTCCTCTGAAATTGTGAATTGTGATGTAAAGTCACTATAACTTTGTCACACACCGAGCCACTCATTGTATAATTACTTCACCTTGTACACCTTGCGCCGTTCACGCTGTCCACTTTCTCACTTGCGTCGCCACATACCACTTGTACATATTGAGCACCAACTTTTGTCGGTTGTCATATGAATTTTCCACATTTGTGCTGTACAAATTGTTTGAATATAACCTTACCCTCCTTTAAACATTACAATACAAAAATAATTTCTACATGAAAATCATCTGAATGAGTGTCTCCTTTTCTCTTGTCCATGTAATGCTTTGTGCATGCAACAAAAATTGTCTTTTGAATTCTACCTGTTGGGATACTGTATTGTCTTTACACCTTTGAACCCTAATCCCGATTGGTTTATGGGTCACACTCCTGTTCTCTCTTACAAAATGGTTTCCATCTGCAGCATAAGCTCCCATACAGAAAAAGGTGTTTGCGACCTTCAGCATCTGCAACGGAGTCAGACATCAAAATAAGGCCCTATGTCTTAATGTAAACTGTTTTCAGCCTCGCACTGTCAATATAACGAGTATTACTTCAGGGTTGGCATAATATTTACAGTTTTCATGATTATGCCATTTTGGTCTATGTTTATATGCACACTATACTATATACTTTATCTAAGCCTGTGTAGAGTTTTTTTTGCGGTGCATTCACTGTGTTACGGATGTTAGTGTGATACACAAATGCTTTACATATTGCCTGTAGTGATAAGCCTGACTGCTCTGTGCCAAGCTACCAGGGGTGAGCACAGGTTATCTTTGGTGTGTAACGTACTTGCCCTGATTAGAGTAGTGGGTTCGGCCTGGCTCAGGTTCATACTCAAGCCAACCAGAAACCCCATTTCTAACAACACCTATGATATTTTAATATCTTTACTACAAGCAAAGGTAGCAGTGCCTTAGATTAAAGCCAAAACAGAAAGACACCACAATAAATCTATGGGACTGGATTATGTATAAAGGTAGACTTCCCAATGGCACTGAAGTTCATGTCAAGGTCATAGATACGTCAGCTAGCAGCACCCTGCCACTAAAAGTAATTTCCACAAACGAAACGTATTACAATCATTTCAGTTTTCAAACTAAGCACACACATTTTGGACATATTTGTCTTCCCATTATTGTAGTAGACATAAAAGTGCATTATTACACTTGTATATACTTCAAGGAAAAACAAAAGGCAGCACTTGTGCATTTGGTGTATATGTATGAATTTCTATACTTTCAAGACAGATCTATAGGTATGTTAGTGAAGAGTGTGTTTGTGTGGATTGACACTGTAATGTAGAATTTAGAATAGGGGCCTTCCTCAGGAATAGAAAGGACTCAGCAGGAGATCAATGAGCCACTGGCTGCCAGAGGTTAACCAGATGTTGCAGTACTGTCATTTGGCAAATGCATAACAAAAACATGGTAGCAGACAAACTTCTTACACTGAGGGACTAAACTGAGTGATTCTGACACCCATAAAAAATATTTTGTTTTTTGTTTTATTGTGGGTATTTATAACGTGCAAACAGAGCACCAAAATGTTGTGCACACCAAAAAGATACATTGCCAACAATTGAGGATACAGACGTGCAGTGAATTGAGGCTAAGAAATGTGCACAAATACAGAAGTGACCAGATACAGAAGAAGGTTCTGCAAAGAACAGAGGCATAATTCTGTGTATTTTTGGAGTATTATTTGTTCCTCTTCAACAGGCTGTTCTTAAAAGTTGAGGTCATGTTTGTCTTCCAGGAATTGGTCATCCATCGGCTGGCAGCCGCGGTCCCTACAGGTAACAGCGGTGGGGCAATGGGGCCAGATTGAGGGAGGGGGGGGGGGATTTTGAGGGATGATGCATAAGGAAATGGAGTTATTTATTTAATTCGGAATCATCCCTCGAAATGCTCCCCCTCAACCTGTATCCCCCCTCCCCCCCCCCGCCCCCCCACACCCCCCTCCCAGCCCCGCCGCTGTTACCTGCACGGATCGCGGCTGTCGCCTGGGTCGTGAATAGTGAGGCTGTCTCTCTGGTACACTAGTCCTAATAAACTTCCTTCCACTGGCAGGTGGTTGTGTTGACGGGGACACAGAACTTGTTCTTCAGCTGTTTTTTTGCATCACCACCGTTATATTCATCTATTGTGCATGTCTTCTGTGCCGTTGAACAACGCGGAGTAGCGCAGGATTCGATCTGAAAAAGAAAATTAAAACAAAATAAGCTGTTTACCATGAAGGTACGAAAATAAATTCCAGAGCGGTTAATGTTTTCAAATGTACATTTTGGTAAAGTGATGCAGAAACTTTCATGAAATGTAGGTGGAAAATTGATTTATGGAAAATATTACTTTGTTTAGAGTGTTTAACGATTTGTTAAATAAAAGTGATGGGTCATACGATCATTTCATTACTTTTCTATCATTAAAACTATAGACAATAATTGTTTAGTGAGCTCTGGAAAAGTAGAAAAATGGAGCCCAGTTATCCAAAATGAAGCTATTATCTCTTATCTCATGAATCAGTAGACTTCAGAAGGTGTGCTCCGAAAAAATGGCTTTAAAAAAAATTAAATGTTATAACGTTTTACGCTGAAAATACATTCTGCTAATTTCTCTGAAACAACTGTTACAGCTCAAGGAATCACACAGTTAAGCGAGGGTGAAGTCTGCCTCTAAAATCATCTTATTCCATTTTTTAGACCAGTATGCAAGTAGCAAAATAGACAAAAATGCTTTTTACTCGCATTGTAGTGTGTATGTGCATTTGGGACGGAACATATATTAAAAACGTGCGTGTGTGCACATATGCGTTCATGGTTGTTTGTGCATGTAAGTGTGTGTTTGTGTGTGTTTGCGTATGTGTGAACTGCCTCAAAGGTTTCACCTGGTGGCCATTCACAGCTCTGTGCATGGGGCTATTGTTTTGCACCCACAGGGCACCGTTGCATTGCAGAAGGGGCCACAGATGCATGTGGGGCCCCTTCTGTAATACAGATAGCGCCAGCGGACACAGAGCAACAGTGCTAAATTAACCCCTTCCACGAGGGGCAAATTCCCACGGGGTTGCGTGGGGAGAGGGGGCCGCGCGAGGCGCCGCGGTGCTCCTGACGAGCCCAGCTCGTCATGCTGCACAGTGGAGCTGTGCTCATGACGAGCTCGTCACGACTCCGCCCACTCCCGTGGAACGTCTGCACAGGAGGGGAATTAGCCCCTCGTGGGTCTTCCGCGGCAGTTATGACGAGCTGAGCTCATCATGAGCACAGCTCTACTGTGCCTCATGACGAGCTGAGCTCGTCATAAGCGCCAAAGGGGTTAAGAGGGCTTTCCCTCATTTGCATTGTGTTGGTGGCCCCATTCAAATAGGAAAAACACTTTGCTTCTGCGCCCATGTCATATTATGGATGCACAACATAGAGTAAGGGAATACCCAGTTGCTCAAGGGACTGGGGTCAGGTGGATGTGGGGGTGAGGAAAAGGGACTGTCAGGAGGCTCATTGACTGTGCACCACACAGATACCCCACACAGTCAGTATCCCCCTCACGGTACAGCTCTAGAGGGAAGAAGGGAGTCCCATTGACCCTCTCAGACATGCCCACAGTAGACAGGTTCAATCAGTCACAGCACCAACCTGCAGCGGGATCTCTGCCCCCTTCGCAAATGCAGCCCGGATGCCATCTTCATTGTATAAGGCAGACTTTAAACAGCCTCTCCATGTGTTACTAATGTGCGCCCCATCGCAGCACAAGCAGAGACAGCACATCCTAACTTGTTTGTGCACATTAACCCTATCTCTTTGTGCATAGGTTTCAATCAGCTGTTAGAAGACCTGCTCCGCAGGGCAAATGTTATGTGCGCTAGAGTGTTTTTGAGTTTACAATTTGCACCTAGGTGAAAACGATGACTTATCGGGTAACTCTAGAAAGAATCTTGGGATTGTGGAATGACACAACGCATGTGATTAGAACACGGTCATTACAAGGATTGCGTTGTTACAAAGTAAACCATTACATCGCAAGTCATTTCTACGACTTGCTGTAGGGTGGCACGCTGGATTTAGGAATAGTATAATTTACCATTTCTACTCCAGCATGGGCAACAGTGGGAAGGTGTCGGAATAGTAAATTATACTATTCCTTGGTTTAGCATGCCCCCTACAGCAAGTCACAGAAACAACTTGCAATGTAATGGCATGCATTGCAACAACGCAGTCATTGTAATAACCGCATTGTAATCCTATGCTGGCTATCATACTAGACGCATAAAGGGTCCGGTTTATAGCATGACCCCAGACAGTCCAGCTTCTCCGACTACTTCTGTTAAGGTGAGGTCATACATTATTGGGGTTGTATGACGTTACAACGCATACTTTTACAACGCATACCTTTACAACGCATTCCATTACAACGCATTCCATTACAACGCATACTACCTTTACAACGCATACCATTACAACGCATAACATTACATTGCATGTTTGGTAAGTATTGGATAGTTTAGGGGTAAAATTACTATTCTAACTCCAGGGGGTGCAACAGTAGGGTAAGTGTTGGATAGTGTAGGGGTAAAAATTAATATTCTAACACCAGGGGGTGCAACAGTAGGGTAAGTGTTGGATAGTGTAGGGGTAAAAATGACTATTCTAACACCAGGGGGTGCAACAGTAGGGTAAGTGTTGGATGGTAATGTTATGCGTTGTAATGGTATGCGTTGTAATGACTGCGTTGTAATGACATTCGTTGTAGAGGTATGCGTTGTAGTGTCATGCGTTGTAAAGGCTGCGTTGTAAAGACATGCGTTGTAATGGATGTTGCGTTGTAAAAGTTTCGTTGTAATGGTAGTGCGTTGTTGGTTATTTGTTTATTTATAAACTTTTTGTAACCATAGACCAGGGTCTGAAAGAGGTCAGTGCTTTCGAGGGGGGATCCTGTGCCAGATTCAGAAGTCATCTTATGATGAACTGAACCTAAGGTTCACCTTACAGCATATCTCTTTTCAGGAAACATAACTTCTGACACCAATCCAAACTCATGCACAGCTCATAACACAGCACAAAACAGTTATAAGGCCACAGCAAACTGGTACCAGGTTGCACAGACAAAACAAATTTTGTTACGTTCTTTGATTTTGATGTTACTTTGATGACCTCCATAGAGGATATACAGTGGCGTCCATGGGACAGGATCATAACAATTGCCCCCTTCTGAATTTCCCTGCATAACTATCCTTAATCTATGAAAGTGGTTCCCTATAGAATCTGGAGTGGATAAAAGACCTAGAGTAATGAAGATTACTGGTAATTAGTCAGACTGATAGTGGGGCTTGGGATAGGAGGCAAGAGTGCCCCAGGACTGTCACCTTCAGCAGGTCTTGTGATCAGGGACTATAATACAGAAAGTGCCCCAAGGGTGAACCGGGCATTTGTGCCCTCTTTCTGCACCCCCAGGGCACTTTGGTATTACAGAAAGGGCTGAAGTTGCTTGAGCGGGCCCTTCTGTAATAATGAGGGTACTGGCGCACCTGTAGTTCCCTCATTTGATTTGGGCCTGGGCCCATGTAAATGACAGAATAACCTTGCCCCTGCACCCGTGGCATATTACTGACATGAATGCAGAGGCAAACATGCACTCAGGAGGCATACTGACAGTGCACCACAAAAAAGGTGGCACACTGTGAATGCACCCCCTAAGGGCAGCCCTCTTGAAGGGTAAAAGGTGGTCGCATGGACCCCTCCCCAGATATCCTGTTAGATGAGTGATCTCGGACCCCTCTTGAACCTGCACTGTGAGACACTGAGCAGCTTTCAATCAGCTTCTCTGTCCTTTACTTAAATATGCTGCCCCAAGCGGAGTGCATTCTTTCTAATATTGCGCACTTTCCCTGTTCGCACCCGGCACACATGTTTAAAGGTGCGCAGTGGCACAAACAGGGAAAGTGTGCTCTTTTGGCAACACAGGCTCTGGTTTGTTCTCAACTTCCCTGATGGTGGGTTCAGCAGAGGAAGCTGGTGACTCAGTGGGGTAACAATAGCCCCGGGGTCTCCAACCGGTCGATCGCGAGCTACCGGTAGCTCGCGGAGACCCCGGGAGTAGCACGTAAAGCCCTTCATGGGGTATGAGCCTTTCCGGCTCCATTTGGCCGCCCTCACCCAAACCAGCCGCTCGGATTGGAGCAAAGCTGGGGGTGGTGGCGGGCGAAGAGGATGACGGTCCTCTCCTGGAGCTGCAGACTCTTCTCGTGAGTGTCTGACTCCTGTGATGTCATCGTTACCAGCGAGGAGCAGTACGGAGCAGAGATGTGACTTCGACCGCAGGTAAGCTCAATGGACGAGCAGATAGATAGTTTAGTGACGTTGGATTCAGTTTTTTTTTTAATGTGATGTTGAATAATGTTGAATGATTCCCGGTGCTACACTGACACGCCAGGCACAAGCACAAAATACGCATGGAACAGAGGGCAGAAGGGCACAAAAAACGAAGCAAAAACGAGTGAAACAGAGGGCAGAAAGGCACAAAAAATGAGGGAAAAACAAGTGAAACAGAGGGCAGAAATGCACAAAAAACGAGGGGAAAACGAGTGAAACAGGGCAGAAGGGCACAAAAAATCAGGGGAAAACGAGTGAAACAGGGCAGAAGGGCACAAAAAACGAGGGGAAAACGAGTGAAACAGAGGGCAGAAAGGCACAAAAAAACGAGGGGAAAACGAGTCAAACAGAGGGCAGAAGGGCACAAATAACAAGGGGAAAACAAGGGGAAAACGAGTGAAACAGGGCAGAAGGGCGCAAAAAACGAGGGGGAAATGAGTGAAAAATGAGTGAAACAGGGCAGAAAGGCACAAAAAACGAGGGGAAAACGAGTGAAACAGAGGGCAGAAAGGCACAAAAAACGAGGGGAAAATGAGTGAAACAGGGCAGAAAGGCACAAAAAACGAGGGGAAAACGAGTGAAACAGAGGGCAGAAAGGCACAAAAAACAAGTGGAACAGAGCTCAGAAAGGCACAAAAAAGGGGAAAACGAGTGAAACAGAGTGCAGAAGGGCACAAAAAACAAGGGGAAAACGAGTAAAACAGAGGGCAGAAAGGCACAAAAAACGAGTGGCACAGAGGCAAAATACAGAATACAGAAATATAGGGGCAGCTAAGAACAGAAGGCAGAACAGGCAGAGAGGCACGGGGCAGGGAGGGGAACAGAAGGGAAAACGGGGCAGAGATGAAATTAGGCTTAAAGTCAATGAAACTGGGCGTGGGGGGTCTCTCGGAAAAATGTGCGAGTTGCTTCGGGTTCAGTAGCTCATGACGATTTTCACTGGCCAGAAGTAGCTCTGACTACACAAAAGGTTGGAGACCCCTGCAATCGGCCCTCCTGTGCAGGGAGGCCCCTGAGCTCCAGGGGTCCTCTCCGGCACTGTACGCAGCGAAAGGCCCTAGGTCTGAGAGCTCCTTACTGAGTCCAGAGTGCTGGGGGGTCCCCTCCATGTACTTTGCAGCGGGGCCCTGTCAAGTGTTGTAATGCTACTGAGGTGGCTGGTATGACATGATTAGTAGGGATGGGATCACTGAGGGCATGAGAGTGGAGAGGGAATGTAAGGCCATGAGAAAAGGGAGTGACTGGTAGAGCATGAGAGCAGAAAGTAAATATAAAGCCATGAGAGAAGGGAGTGCCTGGTAGAGCATAAGAGCAGAGAGTGACAGGAAGGGCATGAGAGAAGGAAGTGACTGGTAGAGCATGAGAGCAGAGAGTGACAGGAAGGGCATGGGCATGACAGCAGGGAGGGCACAAGAGTGTGGCGTGACTATGAAGCATTAGACCAAGGAGTGAGTATAAGAGCATGAAAACAGGGGGTGACTGTAAGTAAATAGGAACAGGGTTTGACTATAAGGGAATGAGAGCAGTGAGTGACTAATGGAACATGAGAGCAGGGAGGGACAGGAAGGACATTAGAGAAGGGAGTGATTAAAAGGGCATGAGAGCACAGAGTGACTGTAAGGGCATGGGAGCACAGAGTGACTATAAGGGAATGAGACCAGGGAGTGACTACTAGAACATGAGAGCAGGGAGGGACAGGAAGGACATTAGAGAAGGGAGTGATTATAAGGGCATGAGAGCACAGAGTGACTGTAAGGGCATGGGAGCACAGAGTGACTGTAAGAGAATGAGAGCAGGGAGCGACTAAGAACATGAGAGCAGGGAGGGACAGGAAGGGCATTGGAGAAGGGAGTGACTGTGAGGGCATGAGAGCACAGAGTGACTGTAAGGGAATGAGAGCAGGGAGTGACCAGTAGGACATGGAGCAGGGAGTGACAAAAGGGAATGAGAGCAAGGAGTGACTGGCACGGAATGAGATTACTGAATGATTAGTAAGGCTTGAGAGGAGGAGGAGACTGGTAGGGCTTGAAAGGAATAGGTATTAGAACAAATATATGACGTTACAATTCAAACAATTACACCGCATGCCTGCCTCGCAGATGCTCCATTCGGGTCTCTCCGACGGGCTTTAAGTACCTGGGGATCTTTATATCTTTGGACCCTGCGTCTCGCTATGCACATAATCTGCTCCCCCCCCTTCAAAGATTGAGACTTGACGTTGAGCGCTGGCGCGGGTTGCCGCTATCGCCGCTCGGGCGCGCAGGCCTTTTTAAAATGATGGCCCTACTGAGGTTCTTGTACGCGCTTCAGAATACGTTCGATATTATTCCGGCGAGCTACTTTAGGGAGGTTGAGAGCCTGCAGAGGCGGTTCATTTGGCATGGACGTTCGCGTATTTCCCTCGCTAAACTCACTCTTCCCTGGTATGATGGGGGTATAGCGTTGCCGGATATTAGGCGCTACTATTGGGCCTCGCAACTGAGTGTGATCAATCATGCGACATATGTGCCTGCTCCTAACCCGGCGTTCGAGATGGATAAGTATTTGCTACCGGGCGGGGACTACAGGAGGGCGCTTTACTCCAAGGCGGCGGGCAAGGATTTATCTGGACCTACCAAGATTGCTGTACGAGTGTGGCATGCTGCGAATGCGTCTGTGGGTTGGGAAGATCAATTGACTCGTGCGACCCCCTTGTATGCTTCTGAAAGGTTGGGATGTCTCTGTAAAACGAAAGGGTTTGAAAAATGGGATATGATTGGTATTAGCTGCGTGGGTGATCTTTGGGTCAAGGGCAAAATCAAGACCTTTGCGGCACTAAAGACAGAATATGAATTGAGTGACAGGGAATTCTTCCGTTACACACAGATTCACCATGCCTTGAGTTCGGTTCTCCCTGCGGGTACTGTCGTCCCCGAGTCCTCCCCCCTTGAAGATAGGCTCCTTGACGGCCACGTCCCCGACAGTACCATTTCCCTGGTATATAAAAAGTTGATCAACAACCGAGTGGATCTGTTAGTGCGTCTTAGGGAGGTCTGGACCGGCGATGGTTTGGAGCTGGACGACGAGGATTGGCAAGCTGCATTATCCTCGCCTAAGGAATTCGCGATTCCTGCCCGTCTCTGTTTCGTTCAGCTCAAAATCTTACATCGTGTATATATCACTGGTCCGATCTTGATTCGCATGGGTTATTCCTCGGACAGGTTATGTAAGCGTGGTTGTGGGATGCTTGGTACTTTCCTCCATATACTTTGGGAGTGTCCGGAGGTGGTGCGGTTCTGGAATAATGTGCATGCAGTGATGGGTAGAGTCACGGGGGTGATGCTGCAGCCCGAGGCCAGGCGGTGCCTGTTGAATGTGTGGGAGCCGAATGATTATAGTGTGGCCCAGACGCAGTGGGCGACCCTGGGGAATATGATTGCCAAAAGAGATGTAGCGCAGTTGTGGGGTTCCCAGCGCCCGCCCACGTTATCGGTGTGGAAGGAGAATATGGACTGGTGTATGTTCAGAGAGAAGACTGTGTATGTGGCGCGGGGCAAACCTAGAAAATAGAATAGTATCTGGAGCCAATCGAACGCGTACTCCGTTCGTGGACAACCCCGAAGTCCCTCTGTCCCCCTGATCCGGCATTCCATGTCTTGTATGCTTTTTTGTTATCCTTAAATTTGTTTCCCCACATGCCCCCTCCTCACAATATCTACTATTGCTCTGTTGTATAATATTGTGCCTAGGTGTCCTCCTATGTGAACACATGTCCTTGTATACTGTTTCCTTTTTGCCTTGTATTTTGTTTTTTCTTCTTTTAATAAAAAATAAAAAAAATAAAAATAAAAAAAATTACAAAGCATGCCTTTACAACCCGGTTTTAACATTGCAACATCCATTACAAGGCATGTTTCACAACGCATTACAACTGATAATACTTTTGGGGTAAAAGCGGGGTAAGTGTTGGCTAGTGTAGGGGTAAAAATTACTATTCCCACTCCAGTGAGTGCAACAGTAGGGTAAGTGTTGTATAGTGTAGGGGTAAAAATACTATCCCCATGTACCCCAAAACCCATACCCACCCTAAAACTAAAAAATCCACATTACTTATGTTATAATGGGTTCTAATGGCATGTGTTGTGATGGTATGCGTTGTAATGGCATGCGTTGTAGTGATATGCGTTGTAATGGCATGCAATGTAAAGGCAATTGCGTTGTAACAGCTGCATTGTAAAGGTAGTGCTTGTAATGACTGCGTTGTAATGGGTGTTTCCCATTAGGACACAAGAGCGGGGGTTATCTTTAGGGTTTGCAAGCAGGTCTGACTGGTAGGGTGATAGGAGGGCGACGGGTCAGAGGGAGGAGTTACGTACGGTCTGATGATCACAACTGGACAACTGATGCAACCAG
Organism: Lissotriton helveticus; assembly: GCF_964261635.1. Classification (NCBI taxonomy): domain Eukaryota; kingdom Metazoa; phylum Chordata; class Amphibia; order Caudata; family Salamandridae; genus Lissotriton; species Lissotriton helveticus. Next base: position 650,856,240 of record NC_136061.1, read on the forward strand.
GGAAAGGCAGGTCATTTCCCACACAGTGTTTTGAAATGTTATATAAATACCAGGAGTCTTATCCGAGAAGAATGGGAATGTGCAAATGACGTTTACGGATGAATTGCAACACAGTTTGCAGCCGAACTACATGACACAAGTAGTTTTTTGCACTGTACTTTTTCATTTGCACTGCGAATTGCGAAAGGGAATTACAGGGAATGTTGAAAAAAACTATTTGTAGCATTGCAAACATGACACAGAAGTATTTCACAATATTTGTTTCTGTGTTACATTAGTAATGAACAAAGTATTTTGTTCACTTTCCGAATGTGAAAGATAGTAAGTACAGTGTTGTGTTAAAGTCCAGTGGGTTCAATTACAAGATAAGGAACAAAGGAAGGGGTGCAAAACGGACGTGCACTCAATGTCAATCCAGTTTACCGTTCTGTCCGAGTGCAAAAGATGCCCTTTCACATTTGTTGCAAAGTGAAACTTTTCTTTAAAATGAACCCAGGTGAGTTGTGAGCCGCTGTGTAATGAAATGATACTTTCAGGCTCTGCATCTTGGACCATGTCTAGCCTTGCACTGGGAATCGCATCCTTCTTGTTAATACACCGCTGGGCTCCAATGTTGTAGTGGACAACTACATATGGTGACTACAGAAGGGTGTTAGAAGCGCACACCTATGAAGACGCAGCATTTGAGTCTACAAGTTGAATTTACATGAGCCCACGGGGTGGTTTCACAGAGGATATCTTGCACTCGGAAATTGATTTTTACCATATGCAATATTACATCGTGTACACACACTATCACCCTATGAAAATGCAGAATAAAATTCTACTGTAGGGTGGAGGAGTGGGAAATCGTCGGTGGTGATTGCCTGAAGTTTTGAGATTACCCTCAAAATGTAGTTTGTTGGTAGTCACAACTAAGGGCCTCATTTATGAGAAGTGGCGCATCGCTGCGAGAAAGCAGCGATGCGCCACTTCTCAGTGCGCCCTCCTTGCGACACCAGACGCATCATGTCGCAAGGAAGCACAGATACATCAGTATAACTGACGTATCTGTCAGCGCAAAAGGTGGCGCATTGCTGGAGTTGTGTCGGAAGCCTGAAACAACTCCAGCAATGTTCCTTTCACATGGGGTAAGCCCCATGTGAAAGGGCCTGCACCACCCTTACGCCTGCCATGAGGCAGGCATAAGGTTTTGACGCATTGGCGTCCTAGAAGTGGCACCGCGAAATCTCATAGATTTTGCTGCGCCACTACTACTACCCTTTCTTGCGGGGGAACGCCCACCCTGCATACATTATACCTGGCGTAGGTATAATGTGGAGCAGGGGTTTACGAAATGACGCATCTACTTAGATTTGTCACTTCGTAAATATGGCGCAAAATGGCGTATTTTTTACGCCACTGTTGCGTCACAAAAAGTGACACATGGGCTCATAAATATGCCCCTTTATTTCTAATGTACAACTACCCTGAAAATACAGATTTACCTCTGTCAAGGAAGAAGAAAATCCCTTTTAATCCCTTTTCGAGGTGGAAATAGGAAAGAGAGCATCCTCGAAATTGGCAGATCCAAGGGAAAAGGGTTTCTCCGTAGGGAAAGATATATTCCCCTTTGAGAAAAAAAGAGTAACAATGGTGCAGTTACACAAGTTTTTCCTCATGCACAACTGTGCACTATAAATAATGGGGCACATGCAAAGCCCTACACATACTAAAACGTAGGCATTCTCAAAGTTTTCCTGGAGTAAGCCTGGAAACCTGCAACTGTTCTAAGCTTCTAATACTCTAGGAATCTAGGAAACCTTTGTGAATTTCAGAAATGTGTAAATTTGCACTCACAAGAGGGTGTAAATCCATTTTCCAATTCCTCTCCATGTTGTGTCCACTAGTTCGCCCTCTCCCCGGTTCTTTTTTCTTTTCTCACTTATTTAGCAGCACAAATAGGACCCAACTTCTCAGGCATACTTACGGCACAAGAACATCCTTTGTAGTAGGCCCCCTCGACGCCCTTCTTCTGATTATGGGACAGCTCATCCCAGCGGACACTGTAGCTACAACTGCTCACGGAGACTTTACCACTGATGTTGGAAGCTGCTCATGGACAGTGGAGAAAGCAACATACTTCCATTAGCGTTTGTTACCATAACGCCTCGGACTACAGCGCTCCATCACAAGGACCATCAATTTCCACAAAACATATTTGATTAAAGGTGGTATTAGGTAGATTAAGAAACACTCCATTAAGATATCATAATACATAAAATACACTGGTTAGCACTGGGCTCCACCACTATATGGGAAGCAAAGACTCTTCCTATATTATGAGCGGATGGAGAGCTCGAAGCATGGTGAGAACTTCTAAATGTCTTGAATTGCTGGTCAACAATCGTAGACACAATTCATTATACCTGACGCAGGGGTTTACAAAGCGACGCATCTGCCTAGATTCTGCACTTTGTAAATAGGCCGCAACATGGCACATTTTTCACAGTAATCATAATCATGAAATTCAGTAAACAGTTATAGCTATGTCTTCTAAATATAATAGGTCTTTGTTTATGGTTAAGAAATGGAGAGCTGTTGAAAATAAGCACACATTAAAAAAACACTTTCTGAGTCCGAGATGTAGTAATTCTTAGCACTTATGCGGGAGGATTCTGCAAATCAAAACAGCATCACAGTCTATGAGCAATACTATCCTATTGGGCGAAGATCACATGGTCAATCTCAGAAGACTTCTTGTCTCACTTCATAACTCTTTTAACTAGCAACAATGCAGCATATTTACAAGCTCCTATTGCCACAGGAACATAACTTTTCACGATGTTCCTGTGGAGACAGGGGCTCCGCCTCATATACAAGGCATCGTTATACCACATATGGTGGATTAACATCGCCTTGTAAATAAGACACCCTTTCACGCTATACTCAGCATGAAAGGGGTGGACAATGGGTGTTGGGGTGGGCATCCTGCTGCAATAGCCATTAATTTTGACGCTGCCCCCCTATTTACAAGCGGTGCAAAACGGGATGGTGATGGATGGAGCATCTGAATCAATCAAACACTCACACCCAGTCAAAAGATCTGGGTTTAATCCATCACCGTTCTTTAGCCCACTCTGCCACCCCAGTTCAGACATGGCTATATGCAAATCAGTCTGACCCTGTGCCTCATGGGAACAGTCCAGCCCGAACTGCCAAGCCATGTCTTCCCTGGACCGGAAACAAGCTTCCGAGGACCGGTTTCTGGCATTCCAGCCGTCTTCAGCCCGGCTTGCTTGAATCCAGTGGCAAAGTGAGCAAGGGACTCACATCTGAGCATACCCTGCCACACTTATGGCGGCCAAAAGCGGTGCAAAAGGGGGTGGTGATGGATGGAGCATCTGAATCAATCAAACACTCACACTCAGTCAAAAGATCTTGGTTTAATCCATCACCGTTCTTTAGCCCACTCTGCCACCCCAGTTCAGACATGGCTATATGCAAATCAGTCTGACCCTGTGCCTCATGGGAACAGTCCAGCCCGAACTGCCAAGCCATGTCTTCCCTGGACCGGAAACAAGCTTCCGAGGACCGGTTTCTGGCATTCCAGCCGTCTTCAGCCCGGCTTGCTTGAATCCAGTGGCAAAGTGAGCAAGGGACTCACGTCTGAGCATACCCTGCCACACTTATGGCGGCCAAAAGCGGTGCAAAAGGGGGTGGTGATGGACGGAGCATCTGAATCAATCAAACACTCACACCCAGTCAAAAGATCTGGGTTTAATCCATCACCGTTCTTTAGCCCACTCTGCCACCCCAGTTCAGAGATGGCTATATGCAAATCAGTCTGACCCTGTGCCTCATGGGAACAGTCCAGCCCGAACTGCCAAGCCATGTCTTCCCTGGACCGGAAACAAGCTTCCGAGGACTGGTTTCTGGCATTCCAGCCGTCTTCAGCCCGGCTTGCTTGAATCCAGTGGCAAAGTGAGCAAGGGACTCACGTCTGAGCATACCCTGCCACACTTATGGCGGCCAAAAGCGGTGCAAAAGGGGGTGGTGATGGACGGAGCATCTGAATCAATCAAATACTCACACCCAGTCAAAAGATCTAGGATTAATCCATCACCGTTCTTTACCCCACTCTGCCACCCCAGTTCAGAGATGGCTATATGCAAATCAGTCTGACCCTGTGCCTCATGGGAACAGTCCAGCCCGAACTACCAAGCCATGTCTTCCCTGGACCGGAAACACGCTTCCGAGGACCGGTTTCTGGCATTCCAGCCGTCTTCAGCCCGGCTTGCTTGAATGCAGTGGCAAAGTGAGCAAGGGACTCACGTCTGAGCATACCCTGCCACACTTATGGTGGCCAAAAGCGGTGCAAAAGGGGGTGGTGATGGACGGAGCAACTGAATCAATCAAACACTCACACCCAGTCAAAAGATCTAGGTTTAATCCATCACCGTTCTTTAGCCCACTCTGCCACCCCAGTTCAGACATGGCTATATGCAAATCAGTCTGACCCTGTGCCTCATGGGAACAGTCCAGCCCGAACTGCCAAGCCATGTCTTCCCTGGACCGGAAACAAGCTTCCGAGGACCGGTTTCTGGCATTCCAGCCGTCTTCAGCCCGGCTTGCTTGAATCCAGTGGCAAAGTGAGCAAGGGACTCACGTCTGAGCATACCCTGCCACACTTATGGCGGCCAAAAGCGGTGCAAAAGGGGGTGGTGATGGACGGAGCATCTGAATCAATCAAACACTCATACCCAGTCAAAAGATCTGGGTTTAATCCATCACCGTTATTTAGCCCACTCTGCCACCCCAGTTCAGACATGGCTATATGCAAATCAGTCTGACCCTGTGCCTCATGGGAACAGTCCAGCCCGAACTGCCAAGCCATGTCTTCCCTGGACCGGAAACAAGCTTCGGAGGACCGGTTACTGGCATTCCAGCCGTCTTTAGCCCGCTTTGCTTGAATCCAGTGGCAAAATGAGCAAGGGACTCACGTCTGAGCATACCCTGCCACACTTATGGCGGCCAAAAGCGGTGCAAAAGGGGGTGGTGATGGACGGAGCATCTGAATGGTAAACAACCTTTACAATGCAACTTTTACCACGCAGTGCCTTTACAACGCAACTTTTACAACGCAAACCATTACAACGCATTGCGCTGGGGGGCGCTCTAGAATAGGGAATAGGTTTAATGTACTATCCAACACCTTCCCTACTATCCACGGGGACTGGAGTTGGAATAGTAAATTAAACAATTCACTATCCAGCGCCTAAAAGCACTATGCGTTGTAATGGTATGCGTTGTAAAAACCGTGTTGTAAAAGCATGCGATGTAAAAGCATGCGTTGTAATGTGATACATCCCATCTGAATCAATCAAACACTCACACCCAGTCAAAAGATCTGGGTTTAATCCATCACCGTTCTTTAGCCCACTCTGCCACCCCAGTTCAGACATGGCTATATGCAAATCAGTCTGACCCTGTGCCTCATGGGAACAGTCCAGCCCTAACTGCCAAGCCATGTCTTCCCTGGACCGGAAACAAGCTTCCGAGGACCAGTTTCTGGCATTCCAGCCGTCTTCAGCCCGGCTTGCTTGAATCCAGTGGCAAAGTGAGCAAGGGACTCACGTCTGAGCATACCCTGCCACACTTATGGTGGCCAAAAGCGGTGCAAAATGGGGTGGTGATGGACGGAGCATCTGAATCAAATGCCAGAAACCGGTCCTCGGAAGCTTGTTTCCGGTCCAGGGAAGACATGGCTTGGCACTTCGGGCTGGACTGTTCCCATGAGGCACAGGGTCAGGCTGATTTGCATATAGCCATGTCTGAACTGGGGTGGCAGAGTGGGCTAAAGAACGGTGATGGATTAAACCCAGATCTTTTGACTGGGTGTGAGTGTATGATTGATTCAGATGCTCCGTCCATCACCACCCCCTTTTGTACCTCTTTTGGCCGCCATAAGTGTGGCAGGGTATGCTCAGACGTGAGTCCCTTGCTCACTTTGCCACTGGATTCAAGCAAGCCGGGCTGAAGACGGCTGGAATGCCAGAAACCGGTCCTCGGAAGCTTGTTTCCGGTCCAGGGAAGACATGGCTTGGCAGTTCGGGCTGGACTGTTCCCATGAGGCACAGGGTCAGACTGATTTGCATATAGCCATGTCTGAACTGGGGTGGCATAGTGGGCTAAAGAACGGTGATGGATTAAACCCAGATCTTTTGACTGAGTGTGAGTGTTTGATTGATTCAGATGCTCCGTCCATCACCACCCCCTTTTGTACCGCCCCTATTTACAAGGGTGGCGGAAATAGGAGGCAGCGCCAAACTTAAGACCAGGGGAAACCTGGTCTTAACATAGCGAAACGTGGAGAAATGCTTTATTTCTCCTCAATTTTGCTGTTTCTATGTGTGCTGCACAGCAAAAAGCCATGAATGATTGTTTATATGCAGGAAGGGACACTTTCCTGCACATAAACAATCATTAACAAAAATTACTATTTGCAACTGTATTTGTGTGCTGCACAATGCAGCACACATAGAAGTTTCAAATTTGCATTTGTGATTGTTTATGGGCAGAAAGGCAAATCTTCCTGCACATAAACAATCATTCACTCAATGCAAGCACCCTTACACTATGGTGCAAGGGTGCCTGCATTAGCATTAGGCTACTAAATTTAGCACCAGCTCTAGGGAAAGTGCAGGGATGTCCTGTATCTTTGTAAATATGGCTCATTCCTGTATTTTCGGAATGGCAAAGCAGGGCGTCAGCATTTTATGCTTAACGCCAAGCTCTGCCAAACCATTGTAAATATCCCCCAATGTTTCTAAATAGCTCCATGTGCCAAGCGGAAGTGCGCATTATGACAGGTCTGTCCCATGTTCTAAATTGTTCTTGTCGCATCTGAGAACGTGCGAAATTCCAAAGAAAATCTCAAAAAACAATGTACAAACATGAACAGGGATTACCAACCCACAAGATTTAGTGTTTTTCAGGCACACATGTGGTCTTGTTCCTACTGTACTCACTTTAGTGAACTTGCCTCAAGATTAGAGAATGAGAGATCTGTAGATAAGGAGTTTACCTTTCCTGCTCCTTTAATTTGTCCTAACCTTCTCAAATCCTGACTCATTTTTTTATTATGTAAAGGAGCATGGAAGCTTTTCACGATATTAAGAACAATTGTTACTTACCTGTAAACAGGTGGTTCTCCAGTATTGGTGTCTTTCATAGATTCACATGCTTGAATATTCCCCGTCGTCGGAGTGGGAGTCCCACGGTAAACAAAATAGCAATAACATACTAATAATATGTATATGTAAAACATAACACATGAAATACACATTAGAAAAAAGGCAGTAATAGCCTAAACATAATTCCACATAGGAATACATGAAGAGAGAAAAGACACATGTAGTCTATTCCTGTCATTATGTTAGTCCAAACTGTAGCCAATCAGGCGCCAGCAGCCCTCCAGTACCTTCTCCTCAGAGCTCAGTACCTCAGATTTTCGTAACACAAGAGTGACCACAGAGTCTATGAGGAGAAGAGAGCCTCTGAGGGGAGGAGGGTGGGTCGCATGTGAATCTATGAAAGACACCAATACTGGAGAACCACCTGTTTACAGGTAAGTAACAATTGTTCTTCTCCAGTATTAGGGTGTCTTTCCTAGATTCACATGCTTGAATATAGAAAGCAGTAATAATGAACCGACTTATAAGACCAAAGTATATGAATATACATACATATCTAGTCATGCAAGTAAAAAAATACCATGGTAAACCATAATAGAGGAGGGAAGACAGAGGCTCACCTTATTGAAAAAGATTGCGAAGCACAGCCTGTCCCACTGCAGTATCAGCATCATTGATGGCACCCAGGCAGTAGTGTCTTGTAAACGTGTGCCTGCTGGACCACGTGGCTGCTCTGCAGATCTGATGCAGCGGCACACCGGCGAAGAGGGCAGTTGAAGACGACATCGCCCTGGTGGAATGGGCCCTCACTGAAGACTGTAGAGGCTTGCCTGCCATTTGATGGCAGAAAGTGATGGCCGAGGAAACCCAACGAGCAATAGTGGGTTTGGTAACTGGACGCCCTTTGTGGAAGCGCCCATGAGCTATGAGCAGTTGGTCAGCTTTACGAAAAGGAGCTGTTCTGCTGATGTAAAATTTTAAGCACCTTTTAATGTCCAAGGAGTGCAAGCGCTGCTCCGCTGGGGACTGTGGGTTAGGAAAGAAAGTCTTTAGGAAAACAGGTTCGTTGATGTGGAAATCAGAAGGCACCTTGGGCAGGAAGGTGGGATTAGTGCGAAGCACTACACAGTCCGACTGGAATTGAAGAAAAGGATGATTTACCGTGAAGGCATGAATATCACTTACGCGACGAGAAGACGTCAACGCAAGGAGAAGAGCAACCTTCCAAGTAAGGAACTTCAAATCAGCCTTGTGTATAGGTTCAAATGGTGTCTTTATGAGTTGTGCTAAAATGATGTTAAGGCGCCAAGAAGGAGGAGGGCGCCGAACTGGTGGGAACTTGCGGAACAATCCTTTGAAATATTGACGCATTATCCTAGAAGAACACAATGAAGTGGAGCCATCCTGGCGGAAGCATGAGATTGCCGCCAGAAAAACTTTCAAAGTTGAATGAGACAGTCCGGATTGAGCCAGTTGTAGAAAGAATGGGAGGAGCAGCGCAGGCGTGGAATGAATGGGATGGACACCAGTTGCAGCGCACCAATGGCAAAACCTTCTCCATTTCAGCTTGTAGGTTTTAACAGTTGACAGAGCTCTGGCCTGAGCGAGAATGTCTCTACAGTCTGGCGGAATGATTAAATGGGCAAATTCAAAGTGCTCAGGTTCCAGGCTGTCAAACTCAGAGATGCGGGGTCTGGATGGCAAATTTGACCCTTGTCCATCGTGAGGAGGTCCCTTCGAGGATGAAGAAGGATGGGCTCGCACTGGGACAGAAGGAGCAGCTCCGAGAACCACGCCTGTCGAGGCCATCTTGGAGCAATCAGAAGAATGTGGCATGGCTTCCTCCGCATCTTCCACAATACTCGAGGCACCAGAGAGATCGGAGGAAAAGCGTAAGCAAACAGATTGCACCAATTGATCAAAAGGGCATTGCCCTGTGACCCTCGGTGGGGATGCCAGCTTGCGTAAGATGGGCATTTCCAGTTCTCTGGTGTGGCAAAGAGATCCATCGACGGACGACCCCATCGCTGAAAAATCAACTCGAGTGTTGGTTGATGTAATTCCCATTCGTGGGTCGATGACGTTGACCTGCTGAGGTAATCCGCTAGGATGTTGGAGACACCTGGAAGATGAACAGCAGTGAGAGTGATGTGGTGACTCAGAGCCCAGTCCCAGATCGATTGCGCCAGCTGAGACAAGAGTGGAGACTTCGTTCCGCCCAGCTTGTTTATATAATGCATGCTGGTTGTGTTGTCCGTTTGGATAAGGACTGACTCTCCTTGAAGTACTGGATGGAATGACTTGAGCGCTAGAAAAATTGCCATCAACTCCAGCCTGTTGATGTGCCAAGCCCTCTGAGGCAGAGTCCACTTGCCCTTTATGGACAGACCTTGGAGGTGTGCCCCCCAAGCTCCGGAGTGACGGAGAGGAAGGAAGTCCCTGCCAACAGATTGGATGACTGCGTCCACCATTTGAGAGCCGCCCTCATGCGAGCGATGACACAGACTTTGTCGTTAAAGGAACCGGTGATCTGACGCCATTGCCCATCCAGTTCTTCTTGAATGGGGCGCGTCCGTAGTCTGCAATTTGGGATCAGCGCAATGCACAATGATGCCATTCCAAGAAATGATTTTAATAATCGGACTGAAACGGACTGCTTTGTCCGTAGAAGAGACACCAGTTGAAGTATCTTCTGTTGGCGTTCCTGAGACACAAATGCTTTTGCAAGAGTTGTATCTAACATGGCCCCCAGAAAATTCTTGCAGAGAGCTGGTCGTAATTGGGACTTTTCAATGTTGATGGAAAGTCCGAGGGAGCGAAAGACCTCCTGACAAAGGCGTGTGTCCTGAAGCAACTGCGTGAGAGACTGTGATTTTAGTCGTCCAGGTATGGAAATATTTGTAAACCCTGGAGACGCAGGTAGGCGACCACAGGAGCTAGTACCTTTGTAAAGACGCGAGGGGCGGAGCGTAGGCCAAAGGGCAGCACCTTGAACTGGAAATCCTTCCTTCCCACGCGGAACCTCAAGTACGACCGATGTCGCGGTAGAATAGGGACATGGAAGTAGGCGTCTTGGAGATCGATAGTTGCCATGAAATCTCCCATCAAGAGCAAGCGCAAGATCTCTGACAGCGTTAGCATGCGGAAGGACTGGCACTTAAGGTACTTGTTGAGTGCTCGCAAATCCAATATTGGTCGCCAATCTCCGTTTTTCTTGATGATAAGGAAAAAACAGGAATAAAATCCCTTCCCCCTTTGATATTGTGGCACCACCTCGACTGCCCCCTTCTGTATCATAAGGCGAACTTGATGGAGTAGTTCCTGAATTTGGGCTGGAGGTGGGCCGGAAGATCGAGTAGGAGGAAGAAGTTTGATGAACTCTAGAGCATGGCCTTCTTCTACAATGTCCAGAACCCAACGGTCCGAAGTAATGGAAGACCATTGAGAACAAAACAGGGAGATTCGACCTCCAACTCTCTGGGGCAAAGGCAAGTCATTGTCTCTTGGGAGCAGATCCTCTGTAGGAAGATTTCCCCCTATAGGTCTTGGAAGACTGCTGACGAGAAGACTGTTGTTGGTTATTGGAGTAGCGTTGGTTGCCTTGGTTGTAGGAACAATACTGGTTGCTTCCTCCTCGAAAATTTCAAGAGGTGCCGCGTCCTCGTGCACCACGAAAGGGCTGCTTCCGAAATTGTAAATTTCCTAAAGAACGGGCAGTGTCGGTATCTTTTTTGATAGACTGTAATGCCTCATCGACATGTGCTCCAAAAAGTGATTCACCGGCATACGGCATATCCAATATTTTCGCTTGCACCTCCTGCTGAAAAGATGTGGAGCATAACCATCCTTGTCTGCGTAGAACAGCCTCTCCAGCAAGCTGCCGGAAACCTGTACAGGCAATATCGACGGCACAGTCAATGATTTCCTCTGATGTTCTCTCACCTTCTTGGAGAAGTTGCAAAGCTTCCGCTTTTGAAATGTCTGGTATAGCCACGAAAGCCGTCATGTCTGCCCATATCTGGCGATCGTACCGCACCAAAATAGCCAGAGCATAGGCCGCTCTCAATGTGGTGGAGGCCATCGTTGAAAATTTCCGGCCTATTGCATCCAGACGATGACCGTCGCAATCTGGTGGAGCAGTCACAGTAGAAGCAGGATTTGGAGAACGGCGCTGAGCTGCCTGCGTAACCACCAAATCTGGTTTCGGCTGTCCAATAAGGCACGCTGGACTACCAACAGGCGCCTTATATTTCTTCTCCAACCGGGGCATCTGCGCCGGCAGTGAATTTGGGGTTTGCATCAATTTCACCCCTTCAGCCCAGATAAAATCAATAATAGGTACAGTATGGATCTGCTTAAATGGTTGGTTCTTGAAATCATAGAGGAAGCAATCCTCTTCCCTTTGTACTCTTGGCAATTTAAAACGTTGAGCCGCCCTATCCATCAGTTGATGGAAACTTGCAATATCCACAGGCGGAGAATCACCCGGCGTTGCCGGAGAGGGAGATGGAGTTTGAGCCTGATAATGATCCCACTCTGCCATATCTTCGTCATCGTCATCTCGGACCTCACCATCTTCACGATCCGGAGTAGCTTCACCTTCGTCGTCATACACAGTAGCGTGTTTCCGAACTGACGTTTGTATCTGCGGAGCAGATGAAGGTAGAAGCCGCAGAGGAGCCGCAGCAGGCACTGCAACAGGCATTGCAACAGGCGTTAAAACAGAAGGAACTGTAGGAACCTGTGGAGAAGGCGGGAAATGCCTATTATAATCGTCTAACATATGTTGGAGATTAGAAATAAGTGACAAAGGAACTGTCACTGTAGGAGCCTGAACCGTTGTTTCCTCTTGTTGGAAATATTGGTCCTCATCATCATTGCTATAGTCCTGGCACTTGATTACCAAATCAGATGGACTACGTGCCGCCCTAAAAGACTCATGCACATCCTCCTCCGAGTCCTGATCGGAATCCGTGGCAAACAAGGGTGAGGGAGGTTGCTGGTCACTGGAGATTGAAATTTGGTCAATAGGCACCTTACGGCGCTGGTGAAGCGTGTCGACGGTGGCAGAGCCCGTGGACGAGAGTGGCAACAAAGGCAGACAGGCAAATGCGGAAGATGTCGTCGATGGAACTGACGACGACGATGAAGGTGCTGGAACCACACTAGAAGAATCCATTGTCGATGGTTCTGTTGTCAATGGCAATGGAGCCGTCGACGGAGCTCTCATCGACGGAGTCAACGACGAGGATGACTTCTTTTTCGTCGACGGAGCAGTCGTCGACGGAGCAGTCATCGACGGGGCGGTCGTCGACGGGGCGGTCGTCGACGGGGCGGCTGTCAACGGAGCTGGTCTCTTAACACTCTTCGTCGACGAAGATTTGGTCGTCGACGGTGGAGGCTTCTTCGACGATGAAGCAATAGGGATGACCGATGGCACAGTCTTAAAACTGAGAGTTACCTTAGTCGACGACAACGCCGTCGACGAAACAGCCGTCGACGATCCTGATGCAGACGTCGTCGTCGTCACTGTCGTCGTCGACGAGCCGGAAACGGCAGATTTCGTCGTCAGGACGACCGCCGATGCTCCTGTCGACGAAGAAACATGTTTTTTAACAGAAACATGAGTGAAAGATGCAGTAGACGCCTGAGAGCCAGGTCTCGTGGGCGTGGACGTAGCAGGTAGAGGTGAAGACACCGCAGGGGCCAGAGTGAGAGACATCTTCTTCTTAAGGAATGGTGAAGGCAACTCCTGCACACTACCACGTTTTGAAGCTGCTTGGGAACGACCAGAAATGAGACTTTCAGCATCAGAAAGTATATTATCCTTGTCCTTAAGTCTCTGAAGCCATAGTAGAAGACGGCCTTCCCTATCTTTTAGAGTCTTTGTGGAGAAAGTTCTACAGAACTTACATTTACCCACCTCATGGTCAGGGTAAAGACAGTAAATACACTTACTGTGAGGATCTTCTGAATAAAGGCGCAGCTTTCCACAAGAAGAGCAAGGTCTAAAGAGAGACTTCTTACTAGAAGACATGCTGAGAACGCAGGAAAACCTGAAGAGCAGAGAAAACTGAGCAGAGCTCAGGGAGACTCCCTTTCACACGACATACGGTAGAAAATCTGAGGTACTGAGCTCTGAGGAGAAGGTTCTGGAGGGCTGCTGGCGCCTGATTGACTACAGTTTGGACTAACATAATGACAGGAATAGACTACATGTGTCTTTTCTCTCTTCATGTATTCCTATGTGGAATTATGTTTAGGCTATTACTGCCTTTTTTCTAATGTGTATTTCATGTGTTATGTTTTACATATACATATTATTAGTATGTTATTGCTATTTTGTTTACCGTGGGACTCCCACTCCGACGACGGGGAATATTCAAGCATGTGAATCCATGAAAGACACCCTAATACTGGAGAAAACGCAATACTGGGTGTTCAAAGATTGTACATAGCAGCATTAGCAAAATATGCATCTCCCTTTCTTGGTGGTATCCACATTATGTTATAATGAATAAAAGTGAGCCCGCTCCTAGAGTTTACACCTTCTAGTGCAGCCAACTATTTTGCAGCTGGTGTCTCCAGTCCACGCTTTCGGTGTTTTTATCTTTGAGTTTTGTTTTTTTAGATGTTTTGAAACATTCTGGGAAGTGAGCACTGTGTAACATATCCATTATGATAATCAAAAACCAAGTGGTGTTTCACATGAGAGTGTATGCCATGGGGAAATTGGGTCAAGGGGCTCACGTAATCATATACAAGTTTGGAGGAAGTGGGATAGGGGGCTCAAGTGGAGTATGTGAAAAAGTGTAGGAAATAGGGCAGGGAATTAAGCAGTGTATGTGCATATTTGTAGGAAGTGGGGGGCCTCAAGTAGAGTACAAAAGTGACCGTCTGTGGGATACTGCAATACTATATCATGATTTGGGATCCCGGTTTTATGGTATTTATTTTTGGAACATTTCCATCTGCATTTATCCATATTTATTTTTTGGGCCATTGTAGCTGTATTTATCCATATTTATTTTGAGTTTTGCGTATATATGAAGGATTAAAACTGTACATTTCCATATTTATTTAACTGATAGATGCGCACTCATACATTTTTGTCTGTTGTGTTTTAGCTATATAAGCTGCCAAGTATTAGATAACAATACATCCACTGGTAAATACTAGAATTATACCACAAATGTATATTGACACATGCCGGTATTTAAAGAATTTTCCTCCTGTTTTTAATTTTTTCCTGCTGTCCGTCTGCTCAGCTGTTGCATGCATGCATGAAAGATAGCACGGAGAGCCACTAAAAAGCAGCACATATTTCTGTATTTATCCGCTTTTAAAGATAAATACATACAGAAAACACATTGGTTTCTGTCTGTATTTATCTGTAAAAATCCGTGAAAACGGAAAACAGGAAGCCTTAATCATGATGAATACCCAATATCCCCCAACTGAACTGCATAAAGCTGTCTTCTCCACAAGCACCCCCAGAGGAGACTTACCTGTGATCAAGTAATCCTTATGGAAGTCGGTGGAAGGATGAAAGTATTCACAATCAGTCCCATTCATTATGGTGATGAACTTCAATGTCTTCAGTTTCACAATGCCCTTCAGTACCTAGCAGAAGACATGAATAATAATGTGGACCATGAGCAGTCATCAAATTATCACCTCTTGAGCTCTAAGCTGCAGTGTTCTGTGAGCCCCTGAGGCCTTTGTTCACAACAACAGCTGTGAATGACAACATTAGAATGTTGGAGCTGTGAGCCTTTACCTGCCATTAGAAGCCCGGAGCACTCCATTGTTTTTGAGGGAGCTCTAAACATTCCAATGTTCTGATATAGCCTTATAGCCCGCCGTAGAGGGCTATACTGGCTATTAAAGGCCCTCTCCAGCGTTAAAAGCCCGAGCCGAAGGCGAGGGCCTTTAACAAGGGAGAGGGACTTTAATAGCCGGTATAGCCATGCCACGAAGGGCTGTAAGGTTATTAGAACATTCTACCACTAGAGGACAGAATGTTCTAACAAAAAAAAACAAAGCCTTTAGGGAGCGTGAGGGGATTGAAATCCCCTCAGGCTCCCTGAAGCCTTTGTTCACAGCCAGAGCTGTGAACAAAGAAACATTGGAATGTTGGAGCTCCAGGCTTATACCAGCCATTGTAAGCCCGGAGCTCTCCATTGTTTTCAATGGAGCTCCCAACATTCCAATGTTCTGATATTCAGTAGTACCTGATCTCAATACTGTCAAAATCACTACAGTGAACGTTGATTCAGGTTTTCCAGAGATAACTTCTGGTTTGCCTTTTGCCACCTGAAATGAAGTATCTTCCAGAGTCAGGAGGATGTTAATTGATGATTTATTATGGAGATAGATAAAACACATCTATCATATCAACCTGGGTTGTAACTGTCATCTCATGGAATCCGGAGCACAGCAGTGTTCCTGATTCCATGTATGACACACAACACTACACATTCCCCTTCGTAATAAAACATTTATAAAAACACCAAGAATCACTTTATAACAAGAACTAGCAAACTTTACATTTCAAGAAATTATGAAAAGAAAGAAATATATAAATACTATTATCTGATAAGCAACATATAAGTTTCACAAATTGAATTACTTATAAAGGTGATAGTCTTTTGACCATACTGGAACATGACATTTTCTTTGTTCACGATGAACTAGTACATTGTCTTTGGTGGAGCAGGAAGACTTAACTTTAGGAGAACTATGAAGAGTTGTTGAACCTGAGAACTTCCTCCAATTACTTGCACTATTGGAAGACTTCAAACCAGAAAAAACCTTAAACTTTGGAAACACATCCTTGGGCCATAACCATCTGGGAACTTTAACAACCCTAGATAAGTTCCACACATTTCCATCTGAAAGTTCGACAACTTGCCTTCCTACACGCGTGACCATCAAAGGCTTGGAATACCGAGACTCACCAGACTTGACATTCCTGCATTTCTTGACACGAACCCAATCATTGACATTGAACTGAGAAGAACTACCACAAGGATCACAATCAACGTAAACAGATTTCCTAGAGCCAAGCATTTTCATCCATGGTTGTGATAGGTTAGAACAACACCTCCTCCCTCTCATCTTTTCAAAAGGAGAGAAATCTCCCATGCTCCTGGGTGTGTTTCTATAACACCACAGAATTTCGCTAATGGTTTGTTTGTAATCTTTTCCATTTTGTAAGGCAAGTTGAAGACCTTCTTTAAATACTCTAATCCACCTTTCCACGATGCCATTACTTTTTGGATAATACACTGACACGCGTCTATGCCTTATACCATGACGCTCCATAAACTCTTTCATCTCCGAGGATATAAATTGCACCCCATTGTCAGTAGTAATTGATTCTGGAAAACTCTCCCTTTCAAACACTTCGTTTAAGAACTTGATCACAACATTGGATGTTATACTGGTTACCATCTTTACCTCAGGCCACTGAGATAACTGGTCTACCAAAATTATTGCGTACATTACACTTTTGTTAAATGACAAAGGACCAGCAATATCCAATGACACACTTTCCCATACACGTGAAGGTCTAGAAATGGGAAACAATTCACACTTAATATGTTTTTGAGTTTTATCACTTAAACAGCAATCTAGACAGTCTCTAACCTGACGTTCTATGCATTTGTCCATTGCTGGCCACCAGAATTCACTCCTTATCCTTCTCTTCATGGATGTCATCCCAGGATGACCTTCGTGAGCCATGTCTAAAATCTTGGATTGTAAGTCATGAGGAACCACTAATTGTTGACCTCTAACCAAAACATCCCCTACAACGGACAATTCTTGAGCAACATGAAAGAAAGGGAGAAACTCATCAGACAACAACTCTTTGCGAGGCCATTGTGTTTTTACAAATTTGCTCACATCACCAATAATTGAATCATTATCACACGCTGACTTCCATGCTTCCTCATCCATACAACCTTTGGAGACTTCACATATAGACACTACGTTATCTTCATCCTTATCTTCTTCCACAATATTGTCATCGGGCACAGGCAACCTAGATAAACAGTCAGCTAAGATATTTCTAATGCCAGGGATATATTCTACTTTAAAATGAAAGTCTTGAAGCTTGTACTGCCATCTGGCAATTCTTGAAGTTGCTTTACCACATCCCTTGGTAGTGAATAAGTCCACTAACGGACGATGGTCAGACCATAGCTTAAACTCAGTGCCATACACATACTTCCGGAAGTATTCAATCCCCCACCAGCAAGCTAGAGCCTCCTTTTCTAGTGTGGAATACTTGCTTTCAGCATCCCTCAAAGGACGAGATGCGAACCCAATCGCCACTAACTGACCCTTTTGACGTTGCATCAATACTGCACCAACACCTACATTACTTATATCAGTGATAATTAGTGAACTGTTAGCAGTATTAAACGTTGCTAATGCAGGTGCAGATATGATATTCTTTTTTTGCAACAAGAATTCTTTTTTGCAATTGTCATCCCAAATAAATTGAACATTTTTTTTCATCAAGTTTCTCATGTTTACAGTCTTGTCGGAAAACAGGGGAATAAACTTTGAATAATATTCTGCAAGCCCTAAGAATGATCTGAGCTGATCCTTGTCAACAGGGTCTGGAGCTAATTCTATGGCCTTGACTAAATTCATTTTCGGGGAAATGCCCTCTTTACTTATGGTGTGACCCAAATAGTCTACAGAGGATACACCAAATTTACATTTTTCTTTCGTAAGTGTTAGACCACTTTCTTGTAATACACATAAAACTTTATACAGAATTTCGGAATGATCAGATTGATTGGATGCAAAAATTAAAATGTCATCTTGGAAATATAAGACATTGACGAAGTCTTTAAAAAGATTATGCATGATCCTTTGAAAAACGGAAGATGCTGATATTAGGCCAAACGGCATCCTCTTGTATCTAAAGGCACCTTCCGATGTGATGAAGGATGTCAAATGCTTACTATCTTTGTGTAATGCTATCTGATGATAAGCATTTGACAAGTCCAGAGTGGAGAAAATTGATGCCCCTTTCAACTTTGTGAACATTTCATTAATATTAGGGAGAGGATGTCTGTCTACCCAAACATTTCCGTTTAAATCCCTCAAATCCACACAGAGTCTTACTTTGCCGTTGGGCTTGTGAGCGACAATGACTGGGGATAACCAAACAGAGGATTCTATCTCTTCAATGACATCTAGATCACATAACTTTTTAAGTTCAGTTTTTACTGCATCCCTCAGATGTAATGGGACATTCCTTACTTTGTGAACTTTTGGTACAGCATCTTCCCTTAGTATGATTTTGTGTTCAAAGTTTTTCAATAGACCCAATTTGGTGGTCGAAAAAACCAAAGGAAATTTTCTTTCACATTCAGAACCGAGATCAGACTCTACATTCATGACTAAATCAGAATATCCTAGTACCTGTTCAGGATGATTGGGATCTAACTTTATCATTAAGTCCCTCTGTTGAGGCCAACCTAACAAACAAGAGCCATCTTTGGCTACATAAACCTTTGAATTAATTGTTTTACCTTTGAAACTAAGGGATGTTGTAAAGAACCCTAGAATATCAATGGGTTTTTTGCCATATCCAAGTAACTTTACGTCTGGAGGGGATAATTTTAGATCAGGAAATTCTTTCACCCATTCTTCACCTATGAGAGTGCGTTTTGCCCCAGAATCAGCCATGACATTTATATCTTTTCCTCCAACATTTACGGTGCAATAAGGTGAATCTTTTTCACCAGCGTTGACTTCGTACACTGCAAAAAGAAACTCTTCTTCTAAATAATCGTCTTCAATTTCATTTACGTGTTCATCTGAACTTCTTTTTTGGTTAAAACTCCTATTCTTAAACTTATTCTTATTCCTACACATTTTGCTAAAATGACCTTTCATTCTGCAATATCTGCACATTTGACCAATTGCCGGACACTTTCTGTCATTTGCTAAGTGATCTGGATTACCACATTTAAAACATGCAAATTCTCTCCCTTGATGGAATTGTTGGTTTTTGTTTCTGAAAGTTTTTTCTTCAAAATTAGATTTTTTCACAAGGTTGATTTCGGCAATGTTTTTTTCTGCAAGTTCTTTCACTCCTAGTTTCATATTCTCAAAACGATGAGCGATATCCAATGCTTTATCTAAAGTCAAATCTTCCGTATCTAAAAGTTTTCCTTGAAGCTTGGTGTCAGCAATTTTGTGAACCATTTGATCACGCAGCATCTGATCATGAAACGTTGAATACATGCATTTTGATGCTAAAACTCTTAAGTCGTTTATGAATGAGTCAACTGATTCATTTGGTAATTGACCCCTACTCAAAAACTTGTGACGTGCAACTACTATGTTGACTTTTTTTATATATTGTTTATCTAATTGTTTAATTGCCTCATCAAAAACATCAATCGTGTTATCAGAAGTTGATACACCATCCGTGGGCAAAGGTAAATGGCTTAAGACATGCCTTCCTTCCGCACCCAAACTGTGTTTTAAAATGGCTAATTTACGCTTGTCTGTATAGTCTTCTCCTCCAATAGCTTCTATATAGGCATGAAATCCTTCTTTCCATCTCTTCCATTCTAATATAGGTTCGCCTGGATTAGGTAGAAATGGTGGCGGTGCCGAAAAACTTTCCATTATAGTGTTAGTACAGTATTTAAAATGTTATGATGAATAAAAAATTTATATATATTTATTTATTTTTTTTTTTTTTTATATCTAAATTGTAGTTTTAGTATTTTAAATGTTTCATTTATAAATTTTGTTGCATTCCAGTGTATTTAGATGCTGAAATATGGGTTTGTTTGATAAAAACGATCATCTTCGTGAAGGTAGAAGATTTCTTTCCTTAAAATGGCCGCCGTGCGTTAAATTGTGACGTTATGACGTCATACGCATTGGCACTGGGATGGCTCGCGCAGCTCGCGTTGGTGTAGACGTTGGTCACGCTCAGGTTTGGCTCGCGCTGACACTGATCACATTCAGGCACTGGTCTCGCGCGTTGTCTCGTTCAGGGTCTTTTACGCGCATGCGCACAGGCTGAATTAGCGCGACTCACCGGAGAATGCAGATTTCAGTTGAAATTGCTCAGCCTCTTCCCAAAATTACTCACAATAATGGCGTTTTCACCTTTATGAAGCTCAGGTGGATGGGGAAACAGCGCTGACACCGCTGTGAACAGTTCGTGATCCTCCGCATCAGACGAGGTGCAATGATGCAGGTAGGGACTCCAGGTTGAGTTGCGGTTCTTCTCCAATCGTCGCCAGTGAAATGAAGTATCTTCCAGAGTCAGGAGGAAGTTAATTGATGATTTATTATGGAGATAGATAAAACACATCTATCATATCAACCTGGGTTGTAACTGTCATCTCATGGAATCCGGAGCACAGCAGTGTTCCTGATTCCATGTATGACACACAACACTACACCACCCTTGGTCTTGACTTTGGTACTCTTGTTCTTGAGGGCTTATGAGGCAAGAAAGAAAAGTCAAGAAAGCTCCAAGGTCCTGGCGTAGTTGCTCTAGTTTCTGTTCCAACAGTCAGTTAATTACCCAGACAATTGGATGTTATTGCGAGGCGTAAGGTGGGAACAAGAGGCCAACCCTGTGATGTGGCTGGGGGCGAGAGGATCTGTGATGTCGTCTCTGATACACATGGCATTGTGATGAGTCAACATCACTGAGACTTCCTATTGGTAGAACACAGCATCTTTCAGGGAAGGGAGTGGGCAGCAACATGGCCCCTAAATCCCGCGGACTGTTTTAAGAGGTGCATGACCTAAGATGTCAACTCTGCTTTATTTTTGTAAATCTCTTAAGCAAAGCCCTTCTGACAATGCATTTTGATGCCTCCCCTGAAATTACCTGGACAACTTCAACTTTGTAGCCTTTATCCCCGGCCTGCGTGGTGGCTTCGTGGATCTTGAGTTTGAGGACTGTCAGAAAGAAAACAGACAATTAGAACAAAATGACAATACCAAAGAAAATGGTTATTAATTTTACGCACAGAAACACCCAAGAGACCAGTGAACTGAGAGGCATCTAACTTTGTTTCTCTATTTTTGAGTGTTATTGTGTAGCGGTTGCAGATCGTGGCATGGTCAATAAAAGCAGCAGATAAACAATATTGAATATTGTGTTGCAAAAAAGTTTTTTCTGCTTTATTGCGCAGCCGCAAACTTCTTGCCTTTTAATTTTGCAAAAATGTACAACATTCAGCTGCTCAAAAAAGTTCAGGCAGTATAGGGGCGCTCAACGTAGATTCGGGGTGCTCGGCTCCATGCAGGTGAGCAATGTGCTGTGGTGACGGGTTCACAAAGGTGAACTTACATGTGTACGTTTACTCACATATAAATCTACTACTGCATCAAAGTGTAAGTCTACACTCTTTTCCAAGTGATCTTTTCCAAGATCAGATTTACTCCTGAATGCGCATTCCTATGTCTCCACCCCTCAATTCAGGGGTGGCAACATAGAAGACAGAATTTACAAGTAAAAAATGGCTACTAGTAACTTTTCACAAGTGGGATGGGGGTTTTCCCACCAGGCTGCACTATTGATAGCTACACCCCTGCTTCCATAGCGCACAAATTAAGTAAAATCTGTTCCATTCTATGATATTCGTAAAAATAGACAAACTATCTTGAGGTGCAAATATATTTAGTCATTGTCTAATGAGAAGATTTACAACTCAGCTAAAACAATTAAGAATGTTGGACCTTTGAGATTTCTTTTTGCTGGGCTTTTATGTTTTGAAGCACATGGTTGTTTGTAGGCCGAGATTTTGCAGGTGAAGCGAAGGAACGAAAGAAAACAAAATTTAAATGACAGTATATCTATGAATCTTTTTTTGAATGTCTGGAAAATAACCATCCTCCGTGGTCTTGCAATGACTAGATGCACAGACCTCAGCCTCTTGTACCCATATTTAAAGAGGAAAACCTGTCTGACACATGTCTACGTAGCCGCTGTCAGTGGCCAGTCGTCCTGTCATTTGTTAACAAGCATTTGCAATGCAATAGGTCTCGCATTATGAAAGTTTGAGCTATTGGTCTTGTAAATGACAATTTTTTTATTTATGTGTTGATTTTGAAAATAGCTAAATTAATAGCTTTGTCATTTTCAATGCCAATAGTTATAACTTTCGCACATGTGACGACTATAGAATTTGTAATGCAGCATGTTTTGTATTTACGTGACTTAGATGTATTGATATTACAAATAGCAACGGCTTTTAATTTTTTTAAATAATTAATACTTAAATAAAAGTGATTGTAATTTATATTGGCAATAGCTTAAACTTTTGTAAATAACGTTTGTGAAGATTATGTTCAGTGTATTTTATTGTGATGAAAATCTAAGAACAGAAGTGAAATAACATCTTTTTGTGACATTTGTAATAAAGCTTGAAACATTGAGAGAACATAATTGAACCAGTTGTTGTTGAATGGTTGCACAGATTGATGCTGTGATGTCGCGGAGTGATGTTGTGATGGCACGGAGTGATGTTGTGGTGGCGCTGAGTTATGCTGTGGTGGCGCTGAGTGATGCTGTGGTGGTGCTGAGTGATGCTGGGATTGCGCTGAGTGATGTTGTGGTGGCGCTGAGTGATGTTGTGGTGGCGCTGAGTGATTTTGTGGTGGCGCTGAGTGATGTTGTGGTGGCGCTGAGTGATGCTGTGGTGGTGCTGAGTGATGCTGGAATTGCGCTGAGTGATGTTGTGGTGGCGCTGAGTGATGTTGTGGTGGCGCTGAGTGATGTTGTGGTGGCGCTGAGTGATGCTGTGGTGGTGCTGAGTGATGCTGGGATTGCGCTGAGTGGTGCTGTGGTGGTGCTGAGTGATCCTGTGGTGGTGCTGAGTGATGCTGTGGTGGTGCTGAGTGATGCTGTGGTGGTGCTGAGTGATGCTGTGGTGGTGCTGAGTGATGCTGTAGTGGTGCTGAGTGATGCTGTGGTGGTGCTGAGTGATGCTGTGGTGGTGCTGAGTGATGCTGTGGTGGTGCTGCTGAGTTCTCTCTGCAACTGCACTCTGCAACTGCACTCTGAATCTGAAATCTGCACTCTGAATCTGCACTCTGCACTCTGCATCTGCACTCTGCACTCTGAATCTGCACTCTGAATCTGCACTCTGCACTATGAATCTGCACTCTGCACTCTGCATCTGCACTCTGAATCTGCACTATGAATCTGCACTCTGCACTCTGAATCTGCACTCTGAATCTGCACTCTGCACTCTGAATCTGCACTCTGAATCTGCACTCTGCACTCTGAATCTGCACTCTGCACTCTGAATCTGCACTCTGCACTCTGAATCTGCACTCTGAATCTGCATTCTGCACTCTGAATCTGCACTCTGCACTCTGAATCTGCACTCTGAATCTGCCCTCTGCACTCTGAATCTGCACTCTGAATCTGCCCTCTGCACTCTGAATCTGCACTCTGAATCTGCAGTCTGCACTCTGAATCTTGAATCTGCACTCTGAATCTGCACTCTGAATCTGCACTCTGAATCTGCACTCTGAATCTGCACTCTGCACTCTGAATCTGCACTCTGAATCTGCACTCTGAATCTGCACTCTGCACTCTGCACTCTGCACTCTGAATCTGCACTCTGAATCTGCACTCTGCACTCTGAATCTGCACTCTGAATCTGCACTCTGCACTCTGAATCTGCACTCTGAATCTGCACTCTGAATATGCACTCTGCACTCTGAATCTGCACTCTGCACTCTGAATCTGCACTCTGCACTCTGAATCTGCACTCTGAATCTGCACTCTGCACTCTGAATCTGCACTCTGCACTCTGAATCTGCACTCTGCACTCTGAATCTGCACTCTGCACTCTGAATCTGCACTCTGAATCTGCACTCTGCACTCTGAATCTGCACTCTGCACTCTGAATCTGCACTCTGAATCTGCACTCTGCACTCTGAATCTGCACTCTGAATCTGCACTCTGCACTCTGAATCTGCACTCTGAATCTGCACTCTGCACTCTGAATCTGCACTCTGCACTCTGAATCTGCACTCTGAATCTGCACTCTGAATCTGCACTCTGAGTCTGCACTCTGAATCTGCACTCTGAATCTGCACTCTGCCATCTGAATCTGCACTCTGCCCTCTGAATCTGCACTCTGCCCTTTGAATCTGCACTCTGCACTCTGAATCTGCACTCTGCACTCTGAATCTGCACTCTGAATATGCACTCTGCACTCACAATCTGCACTCTGCACTCTGAATCTGCACTTTGAATCTGTACTCTGCACTCTGAATCTGCACTTTGAATCTGCACTCTGCACTCTGAATCTGCACTCTGAATCTGCACTCTGAATCGGCACTCTGAATCTGCACTCTGAATCTGCACTCTGAATCTGCACTCTGCCCTCTGAATCTGCACTCTGCCCTCTGAATCTGCACTCTGCACTCTGAATCTGCACTCTGCACTCTGAATCTGCACTCTGAATATGCACTCTGCACTCACAATCTGCACTCTGCACTCTGAATCTGCACTTTGAATCTGCACTCTGCACTCTGAATCTGCACTTTGAATCTGCACTCTGCACTCTGAATCTGCACTTTGAATCTGCACTCTGCACTCTGAATCTGCACTCTGAATCTGCACTCTGACTCTGCACTCTGAATACGCACTCTGCACTCACAATCTGCACTCTGCACTCTGAATCTGCACTCTGAATCTGCACTTTGAATCTGCACTCTGAATCTGCACTTTGAATCTGCACTCTGCACTCTGAATCTGCACTCTGAATCTGCTCTCTGAATCTGCATTCTGAATCTGCACTCTGCACTCTGAATCTGCACTCTGCACTCTGAATCTGCACTCTGAATATGCACTCTGAATATGCACTCTGCACTCACAATCTGCACTCTGCACTCTTAATCTGCACTCTGCACTCTGAATCTGCACTCTGAATCTGCTCTCTGAATCTGCATTCTGTATCTGCACTCTGCACTCTGAATCTGCACTCTGCACTCTGAATCTGCACTCTGCACTCTGAATCGGCACTCTGCACTCTGAATCTGCACTCTGAATCTGCACTCTGAATCTGCACTCTGAATCTGCACTCTGCACTCTGAATCTGCACTCTGCACTCTGCACTCTGAATCTGCACTCTGCACTCTGAATCTGCACTCTGAATCTGCACTCTGAATCTGCACTCTGTATCTGAATCTGCACTCAAAAATCTGAATCTGCACTCTGAATCTGCACTCTGAATCTGCACTCTGAATCTGCACTCTGAATCTGCACTCTGCACTCTAAATGTGCACTCTGCACTCTGAATCTGCACTCTGAATCTGCACTCTGCACTCACAATCTACACTCTGCACTCACAATCTGCACTCTGAATCTGCACTCTGCACTCACAGTCTGCACTCTGCACTCACAATCTGCACTCTGCACTCTGAATCTGCACTCTGCACTCACAATCTGTACTCTGCACTCACAATCTGCACTCTGCACTCTGCACTAACAATCTGCACTCTAAATCTGCCCTCTGAATTTGCACTCTGAATCTGCACCCTGAATCTGCACTCTGCACTCTGCACTCTGAATCTGCACTCTGAATCTGCACTCTGAATCTGCACTCTGAATCTGCACTCTGAATCTGCACTCACAATCTGCACTCTGCACTCTGAATCTGCACTCTGAATCTGCACTCTGCACTCTAAATGTGCACTCTGCACTCTGAATCTGCACTCTGAATCTGCACTCTGCACTCACAATCTACACTCTGCACTCACAATCTGCACTCTGAATCTGCACTCTGCACTCACAGTCTGCACTCTGCACTCACAATCTGCCCTCTGCACTCACAATCTGCACTCTGCACTCACAATCTGCACTCTGCACTCTGCACTCACAATCTGCACTCTGCACTCACAATCTGCACTCTAAATCTTCCCTCTGAATCTGCACTCTGAATCTGCACCCTGAATCTGCACTCTGCACTCTGAATCTGCACTCTGAATCTGCACTCTGCACTCTGAATCTGCACTCTGCACTCTGAATCTGCACTCACAATCTGCACTCTGCACTCTAAATCTGCCCTCTGAATCTGCACTCTGAATCTGCACCCTGAATCTGCACTCTGCACTCTGCACTCTGAATCTGCACTCTGAATCTGCACTCTGAATCTGCACTCTGAATCTGCACTCTGAATCTGCACTCACAATCTGCACTCTGCACTCTGAATCTGCACTCTGAATCTGCACTCTGAATCTGCACTCTGCACTCTAAATGTGCACTCTGCACTCTGAATCTGCACTCTGAATCTGCACTCTGCACTCACAATCTACACTCTGCACTCACAATCTGCACTCTGAATCTGCACTCTGCACTCACAGTCTGCACTCTGCACTCACAATCTGCCCTCTGCACTCCCAATCTGCACTCTGCACTCTGCACTCACAATCTGCACTCTGCACTCTGCACTCACAATCTGCACTCTGCACTCTGCACTCACAATCTGCACTCTAAATCTTCCCTCTGAATCTGCACTCTGAATCTGCACCCTGAATCTGCACTCTGAACTCTGAATCTGCACTCTGAATCTGCACTCTGCACTCTGAATCTGCACTCTGCACTCTGAATCTGCACTCACAATCTGCACTCTGCACTCACAATCTGCACTCTGCACTCTGAATCTGCACTCTGAATCTGCACTCTGAATCTGCACTCACAATCTGCACTCACAATCTGCATTCTGCATTCACAATCTGCACTCTGAATCTGCACTCTGAATCTGCACTCACAATCTGCACTCTGCACTCACAATCTGCACTCTGCACTCACAATATGCACTCTGCACCCACAATCTGCACTCTGAATCTGCACTCTGAATCTGCACTCTGAATCTGCACTCACAATCTGCACTCTGCACTCTGAATCTGCACTCTGAATCTGCACTCACAATCTGCACTCTGCACTCACAATCTGCACTCTGCACTCACAATCTGCACTCTGCACCCACAATATGCACTCTGCACCCACAATCTGCACCCACAATCTGCACTCTGAATCTGCACCCACAATCTGCACTCTGAATCTGCACTCTGAATCTGCACCCACAATCTGCACTCTGAATCTGCACTCA
Source organism: Lissotriton helveticus (assembly GCF_964261635.1). Classification (NCBI taxonomy): domain Eukaryota; kingdom Metazoa; phylum Chordata; class Amphibia; order Caudata; family Salamandridae; genus Lissotriton; species Lissotriton helveticus. The sequence goes on from NC_136061.1 coordinate 650,883,553, forward strand.
CAATCTTCACTCTGCACTCTGAATCTGCACTCTGCACTCTGAATCTGCACTCTGAATCTGCACTCTGCACTCTGAATCTGCACTCTGCACTCTGAATCTGCACTCTAAATGTGCACTCTGAATCTGCACTCTGCACTCTGAATCTGCACTCTGCAATCTTGAATCTGCCCTCTGCACTCACAATCTGCACTCTGCACTCACAATCTGCACTCTGCACTCACAATCTGCACTGTAAATCTGCACTCTGCACTCTGAATCTGCACTCTGCAGTCTGAATCTGCACTCTGCACTCTGAATCTGCACTCTGAATCTGCACTCTGAATCTGCACTCTGAATCTGCACTCACAATCTGCACTCTGAATCTGCACTCACAATCTGCACTCTGAATCTGCACTCACAATCTGCACTCACAATCTGCGCTCACAATCTGCACTCACAATCTGCACTCTGCACACTGCACTCTGAATCTGCACTCCGCACTCTACATATGGTATGTTATGCTTACATACGTTCCATATATTATCCATGTATATGCCACATTTAGTTAAGAATATATGTTCTGTTTAGTTACATTACTTTGTTTGTATACCCTTTTATGCTGCTGTAAAGTTATTTCAATGGGTGAAATGCGGAGCCTAGGTAGCAGGAAGGAGAAGATAAGAGAGTGCATCGAGTGCGGATTTGTGAGCAAGCGCCTTAAGCCATCAGGATGCTACTTCAAGGCACGTAGACAGGGTCGTAATACCCAATGATACTCGTAAAAGTAGCTACAAAAATTGGCGTTAGGTTGTGCACACACCCTGCAAAGATGCGTGTAGCGCCTGAAGTCACAAGTTGAACCTGGTGTTGTTCGCTACAATAGACGATAGTTATCAGTGAGGTTTGTTCCACCATGAAACGAAAGTTGGCTGCCGAGAGTAACAAGGCAGTGCTGGGAGGGGGGCTGCGCACCAACTGAAGTGCTCTGGTTGCCCGGCCTGCGGCCGTGTGAAGTGTTATCAGTGAGGTTTGTTCCACCATGAAACGAAAGTTGGCTGCCGAGAGTAACAAGGCAGTGCTGGGAGGGGGGCTGCGCACCAACTGAAGTACTCTGGTTGCCCGGCCTGCGGCCGTGTGAAGTGATAAGCCTTTGAAGTATGTCACGGCGCCTGAGGGGAGAGCAGAGAGAAGAGAAGGCTTGTGCGGGCAGAAAGGACGGCCGTGGGAGGTGGGAGGAGAATTCGGCATGGCTGGGGAGGGGGAGGAGAAATGAAAGTAAAGGCTGTGTTTGCTGGGAGAGAGAGGGGAGGTGCTGGAGTGGGAGGAGTGCTGCTACGGCCTGGGGGAAGCTGGCTGGGGAGGGGGAGGAGAAATGAATGTAAGGCTGTGGGGAACAGAGTTTATGGCCCAAAAGCGCGTGCCTGTGGCCACGTGAACTTCAAGAAAACCGCAAGGAACGAAGCCCTTGGTTTGACGAGGATTTCAAGCACTTGAATTCTCGCTCCCTCAATGCGCTTGCGCGCATTGTAGGTCACAAGACCTAAAAATGGCTGCTTCCCCTTGGGTTGTCAAAGCAAAAACCCATATCATGAAAAATGGATCAATATATATACTTACCAATTTCTGAATTGCAATTGGAGCGCTGTAGATGATTGATTATACATTTGCAGGCTTCTGCTGGGGCAAGGGCCCCTACGAAAAGCACACCAGCCAGTAGGGTGACCCACTTCCTGGTGTCCATGGCTTTCTGAATAGCTGCAGATGTGGCTCAGCTGGAGCAGTTGTTCTGTTGGGAAGAAGAATGAGAAACGCACTTCAGGTTTTCCGCAAAAGCTGATGTTGGATATGGCTGCGATGCTTATGCACATTCTGCGCTGTACCATAGAAAGTATTTGTAAAGTCAACAATGGGTCTGGCCTTTTACATAGTGCAATACGTCAAACCAATACCATATGTCCCTCTCGGTGAGAATCAACAACTTGAAGACCTCACTAAGGACTTCAGCCCCTCTAGAGGTTACTAGATGTCTCTCTCAAATGAGAGTACAAATTCGTTCACAAAATCGCAGTACTCAAAATAAAAAAAATGCATTTGCAATGTTGCTACTCTAATGAATTGTGATTGTTTTCTATGGGTTAAATAAATAGGCCCAACTGGTTAAAGATGATGAGTCACTATTGTAACTTGAATAGCTGTCTTAATAGCCCTGGAGCACTGAGAAGAAACCCTTATGTATACATAGGCACCAGCAGTAACTGGTAATTTCAAGTACCTACAAAATGGTTCTTCGCAGACTATTTCTTAAACTGAGATACACCTCTGTGGCATCAAACTCAGAGATGTTTATAGTGAGCACAGTCAAGGGCTGAACTCTACTGATGCATGTGAGAAATCAAGTTTATTTGGGACTTGCAAAACCTGCAGTACTGGCAGCTGTGAATGAATGTTCCTCTTGAGTCATTTACAACAGGCTGATCATTATTTTACAAATCTGTAATACATCAAGTGCTAGACACCCTTTTTGAGTCTGTTCCAATCGCTTTATCTTTAGAAGCCTGCAGTACCTTACTGTGTTACCAGATGTCCCTCTCAAGTCAGATGCAATTTCTTGATTTGTCTCTGCTGCCTTCTCGTTAGGGTTGTGCTATAGAAATACCTTATATATACTTGCATATATGTCCCTCAACGCTGAGGGGGGTGACTTCAACATATTATTTTGCATATACAAAGAAGCTGCATATGCCAAACGAGGTTTATCACGATGAACTTTCCACACATTTCCTGATTGCTTCGAAAGTAGGTAATGCCACCCTACTTGTACATAGGTACTACAAGAAACTGTAAAGTAGAGGTGCCTTCAACTTCTAAAACTTGAGGGACTATACTTTTGGTGTGTGTATACATATTCACAAGCATAATGCAATTGCTCAAAATGAAGGCAGCCAGTGGCTGAAGTGGGAGGGCCCTTTTTTATTTACTGTGTACTGAGGTGAGAGAAAGCATATTTTCAGCAACATTTGAAAAATCAAATGGATAAAGAGGGTTGATGAAAAGTAACTCTATTCGTATTGTTTTAAATATGATGCCAGTAATGCAACTAAAATGTCTCCAGGCCGGACCTAGACATTGCCACCCTGACTTCTATGCAAGTCGATTTTAGATGTGGGCTCTTGCTCGTTTCCTACTTTAATTGACATGGAGAGTTAATTGGAGACTCCAGGTTCACACAAGCCTTTGGAGTCTTAGACACAGGTACTCCTAGTTAACAGTTGTTTACTGACATAGTAAGCAGTCCTGGATGGCATACAACTCCAAGGAGAGCATTTATATCAGAGACGGAAGAGAGGCAGATGCCCTTAGTACTTCCTTGAATGATGAGGCTGTGACTGTATATTTGCAATGGGTAATGTTGTCCCTTTCAAATGCATTGCAGCGTTTCCAACTCAGAAGAGCTCAGTTCATGGGCCATGTGTGCAGTTTGGAGACCAACCAGGATTCCATTTGTGGCCTACATTCATACCAAGAAGCTTGCGTGTCCAATACTCAGTATACACTGCCATGAGCTACCTGGACACAGGGACAGGGGACTGTGGAAATCAGCAAGCCCACCTCTATACATGGGTTTCCAGTGTACCAGTGTAAGCAGGCGCAAATAAACGAAACCTCAAAAAGGACCTATATTTCTTTTTAACATTGAATCAATCTTATCATTTTTTAAGGGATGCCAAGAGATAGTAGAATTTGATACTTACTTAATAAAAAAGAAAATGGACAAATTAAGGAAAGATGTCCGCTGGTTCGCCCAAGAAAAAATTTACCCTTATCTTAAACAAGATTTCTATACGCAACAACAAGAGGATCCAGCTGAAGGAAGCAGATCCTATGATCAGACCTACCATAATTCTAGGTTTGACAAAAGAGTCAGATTTCAAACCTTTTCTAACACCAATTCCTCAGACTCAGAACAGGAAGGAATAACAAATGAGGAGGATTATGACTATGGCTTCTCAAATCACAATCAAAGGGGCCAGTTCTCAGGAAGATCGAATCGAGGCCCAGGACACCCTTTTTTATCGAGGGGCAGGGGACGAGGCAGACCTCGTTACCCAACAATGAATCAAAACCAATATCAACAACCGACTTCATACCAACAACCGAACCCTCCACATCCTCAGCCATATGTCCAGACGAGACGACAACAATATTGGAAACAATAAAAAAACCAGACAGAACATCTATACCAATATTTAATCTTTCCTCGCATAATCTATCATCAGAAGAGGTAAGAGTATTGAGCAAAGGTCTATCATACGTCCCGAGTACTGGAGCGAACAGATTTCAAATACATCAAGATATTTTTTCCTTCTTTAGGAAGATCAGATTAAGAAAATTTTTTGACATCAGGGACACAAGCGAAGAAGAAGAGAACTTATCAGGTTGCCATCCCCCTTCCGTTTTTACTCCCACATTGGATATGCTGGGACCAGAAGTCGCTATCTTTGAGAAAAGCGTTCTGAATGAATTAGAGAGAATTCTGAAATATATTCCCATGCCCAAACCTAATTTAGAGAAAGAGGAAAGATCAGCTTTGAAAACGCTACAAGAAAATCAAGACATCACAATAAAACCCTGCGACAAAGCAGGAGGGATTGTGATCATGAATACCAACCAATATGCCGATAAAATCAACCTAATGTTAGGAGTGGAGGAACACTACAGAAGAACGAATAGACGATCTCTTACTAATCTAACAGAAGAGATAAAAACTATGGTGTCCAAGGCCTTTGTAGATGGACACATCTGCCAGAAAGAAATGGACTACCTTATTAACACCCATCCAGTGATACCTGCTATCTACGGTGTCCCAAAAACACATAAGAACACATTGGACCCCCCCCTGAGACCAATCGTAGCCTCCATAAACTCCAGCACTGAACCCCTGTCTAAATATTTAGACTCCTTCCTGTGCCCCCTTACTACCACATATGCCTCTTATATCAAGGACACTGGGCACATGATTCAAGTCCTTGAGCATTCCCCATTCAATAATGCTACCCAACTGCTTGTCACATGCGACATAGAATCGCTATATACAAATATTCCACAAGACAAAGCACTAGAATCTGTGGCAGCACTCTTAGCAAGAACACCAGGCTCCAGACCCGATACTTTTATTCTAGACTGCTTGAGAATGGTTCTGCAAAACAACTACTTTGAATTCGACAATGAGGTATACCATCAAGTCAAAGGAGTCAGTATGGGGGCTTCCTGTGCCCCCAGCATTGCTAACATATATATGGGAGAATTTGAGCGGAATAATATTTATAATGAAATTGCACCTTTTTTTGAAAACATCTCGAGATGGCACAGATTTATAGACAATGTGTTTTTTATTTGGTCAGGCTCGGAGGAACATCTAAAGGAATTCATAGAATGGCTCAACCTGGCGGACATAAATTTAAAATTTACTCAAAACTTCTCCCCAGACAAAGTTGAATTTTTAGATATATGGATCAGACACGCAAATGGAGAACTGACAGTCGACCTATATCGCAAACCCACAGCCAAAAACACCATCCTGGAACATGGCAGCTACCACCCTAACTGCCAAAAAGACTCTATTCCGTTTGGTGAATTCCTACGTATAAAAAGAAACTGCACGACAATAAAGGACTTCATGATACATGCCAACCAGTTAACGGAACGGCTATTGGCAAGAGGATACCCCAAGCGTCTCATACGCAATTCCATGAAAAGAGCAAAATACTATAACAGAGATGCCCTTTTGAATCCTACTCCGAAATTCAAGGAACAAAAACTGGTGTGTGTTCTCAATCACACCACTATCAATAACAAGATAAGGAAGGTGATCCATAACAACTGGAAGATATTGAACATCAATGACCAGGAAAATAAATTGAGCAAACCTATTTTAGCCTTCAGAAGAAATCAAAATCTCCGAGACAAACTGGTGCACAGCAGGCGGAAAAGCAAAGATACAAACAAACAAAAAACAATCGATGGACAACCACTACCAATTGGCAATCACAGATGTGGTAATTGCCATGCATGTGACCAGGTCATACCCGGTGACAGATGGACTTATGGACAAAAACAAGGAAACCTAAAAGAAATGACCAATTGCAGGACTAAAAATGTAATATACCTTATCATGTGTCCGTGTGACATAGGGTATATAGGCGAAACATCTAGAGAATTCCGTATCAGACTCTCGGAACACAAGTCTGCAATTAGAACGCAAAAGACCAATGCCCCATTGGTACCCCATTTTGTCCAATATGGCCATAAAGAACAAGACCTGCGATGGCAGATTTTGGAACATGTCCGAACACCTCCCGGAAAAGATCCAACAATCTTTCGCAAAAAACGTGAGACTTTTTGGATCCATTTATGCGATACAGTGCGTTTTGGGCACAACGAGGAAATTTCCTGGATAGTCACACTCTATATTACCTTGTCTCTGTAAAGCTTATGTGACTTTGATACCATACACATCATATGAGTATTAGTGGACCAACTGCGCTTTTCAACACTGCAAACTTTCATAAATCTGAGCCTTTCTTTAACCCAGCAAATTAGAACATAATGATATCCCCTTATTTAGTTTAAATCTCATTACACCCGGTCTTATTAAAACCAACTCCAATATGGCCGCCGCAGTATGCACACTCTAACCCTTGTCTGCTAACTATGTTTATGCCTCCTGGAAACCTAAGCAGAGCGAGAACCTTGTCTCTACGCTCATGCACCCACACCTGTTGGTAATTTCCGAGTGGTCTTTTAAAAGGCTCCCCACACGGGTGTAAAGTCTTTCCCTGGGACCAGTCCCCAGAACCCCCGGTTGCCGCAACAGCCGATTATGGAAAAGGTAAGAAATCACCAGCATGCATGCTCCGTTATCGTGGTGTTACACGCTGTAACTATGCAGTCGTATGAAATGTTAGGAACTGTTATGCAGTCCGTGCCCTTTTAAATATCTTTAGCCTTAAATTTAGTTCCTAGCCAACATCTTTTTTCTTCCTCCTGGGAGAAACATTCACACTCGTTATGCAGTCTACGCTATCTAAGCTGCATATACAATTTTCCCCGATATCAACATTCCGCTCTGAAATCTTTACGGTCTCTTCACGTTCTGCGTCTCACGGCACATTACATTATCCCCTCAGGCTCCATGACGAATATCTTCTCGCTTGGGCGATAAATCAAGGAACCCACGTTAGCGGAAAATACAGTTTTAAAAGAAGGTAAGACCTAGAGTGGAGCCCCAATATACACACAGGTTGGGAGATTACGGGGCGTTTTTTAGCCGCCTAGTGTAAAAATTCTAGAATGTTATGTCGGACAGTGACTAACAGACATCAGTATTCTAATTTTAAATAAAGATATAATAACATTCTTTTTTGTCGCTTTAGAACACCACCAGGCAGCAAACTTTAACTTAAAATGCCAGGTTTACACAGTCGTTATATATCCTTTTATAAATGCTGTAGAACACCAAACCTAACTATGGCGGTTTAAGCTCTGTTATAAATGTAATTGTGACCACCCTAATACAATGAGAAACACAATAGGGTCTAAGCCTCTCTGTTTTTGTCTGCTTTAGTATACAATCAAAGGCGCACGGAAAAAGTGTCCAAATATCTACAACAACTTACATACAGGTAATTTGTATAAATCTGGTGACATGACCCCACACAATTGTAATGCAGAAAAATACCGCATATCTAAAAGGCGACTTTATGTCTACACAGAATATATGCGATTTGCACGGAAGCCTCCTGTTCTTTCAATTAACAGACCACATAACCTTCAGACCACGCGCCATCGCTAGAGGTACAACAGCGCTAGCCAATTGGCATTTCTCAAATACTATTCTATGCAAACAGAGAAACATGAAAGTTTCTTATTATATTTCCAGTTCTAAGGTGAAGGAGAAGCCCTAAACCGGAATTTGGCATATTAAGGCTGCATATCTGATCACCACAATACCAGATTTTGTTCTGGGCCTTAAATTAATGAATTGGTGTTCACCGCAATATAAAGCAAATAAAAGTAATACTACTCTGTTCTGTTTGTTTTAGCATACATTCAATGGCGCACCGAAAAACTTTCAATTCATCTCTAAAAATATATATAATCAGTTATGTCACATAGACTGCAAACATGATTCTACATAACTGCTATACAACAAACGGTTAGTGACCTAACAGGCTATCTCTGTTGTTCACACAGAATACTTGCCACTCATACGGAAGTGGTATGCCTTTCGCCAAAACAGCCTCCATAAGTTAAAAACCGCAGATCACCGTTAGAGGTAAAAAAACAGAAGCCTATTGACATTTTTTAACTTCACCTTATGCCTACATATAATCATGAAAGTTCTCTTAATTTTCCAGTTCTAACGGTTTGACTAAAGACTGACCAGGATCCACATTCAGTATCTACAAAGATCACATTATTGGTAAATTAAGTTGCCTTTATGCCATTACTAAATTCTAAAACTTTTTTGTAAATACTAGTAGCACTGCATGCCTTTAAACACACCTCTCTTTTTTGGTGCATAATATATAAAGGGAACACTTAGGATCTGATTTCTATTCTGTCACCGCTAAACACTAATCTCTCTGATCTATCTAATCCAAACTATCCATAAGGAGGAATCACTAGCTATGAGCAAATAGTTGTCATTTTTTCAAAGTAAAAACATGGGTCTATATATGATGCCAAAGATTGAGCATGTCATGTAAAAGAAATAGTAATATTGATACTTACATGTTCTCTGTTGTACCTTTTACTTTTCAGAAATTTGTCTGCTGCCCTCAAACTTTTTAAATATATTGTGTTGATAATTTGTTGCTTATACTGTCCTTGGCCCTGAGGAAGGTGTTTCTCACCGAAACGTACGTCGGCCTAACATCAATTGTCTTGGATACAAACTAGTTTATTCCATCATAACTAGATGACCCATACCATCTTGGATCCCTTGTGTATTCCACTTAGTACACCTTAGAATTGCCAAATGTATTAGTCTCTTTTGTGTTTAGTATAAATTTGTTTTTTGTGTATGTGAGGAATGATATGTCATTTTAGAATAGTTCATAGTATGATTGCCATGTTCGTATGAATGTATGAAAGATTAGATTAGCTGTTACTAGAGGGCACTCTTAATGTTTCCTAAGAAAGTTTATATGTAAATTGAGTAATTCTAATGCTTGTTCCTATAATGTACAATTCAGTTGCAAAAATGTGTCAAAACAATTCTTTTATATAAAAATGTAAAAATACTAATAAACTTGTTTAAATAATCACCCATATGTTCTCTCTCTTGGCATCCCTTAAAAAATGATAAGATTGATTCAATGTTAAAAAGAAATATAGGTCCTTTTTGAGGTTTCGTTTATTTGCGCTTGGTTTATCTCTCCCCCCTCTGGACCTTTAAGTATCTGGGAGAACTCTTTCTCACTATATTTCTCAACAGTTTTCACTGTAGAGCTATACCTTTCTATTTGCTTACTTCATAGCTCATAGCGCTTATCTCCTTGTTGACAACTCAAATCTCCTTTCTTTTCTTCTATATCATACACCTTTACTCTTAGTCACATTCATAAACATCTCCTGCCCATCCATACACAACTATCATGGATAACTTAAAAACATTCGGCTTCTCCGATGAAGATTTCCTCACTATGATGGACCAAATTACAGGTGGAAATAAGACCAATACAATCAGCACACCTACAACCAATACAGATTGGTTAAAACTTGTCAACCTAAAAAAGAAAGCAAAAAGAATGGAATCGCACGCCTTTTTTATGGGAGAATATCTAAAGGCAGGGGCAATCCCTATAGGACTTAGAGTCAGGAACATGCCGGCTCTATTTGTGGAAGTTCGCAGTTTCTTAGAGCGTTGGTCCCTCATAGCGAATCGCTGTTCACGCGATTGGATGCTCCTTATTATAAACACAGTGAAAGATATGTTGGGAGCACTACAGAAGGAAATCCATGAACTAGAGGAGAAACTAAAGGCAAATCCATCCCTGGATGATGCGAAGAAAACTCTTCAGGAAATAAATGAAGAAATAGTAGAATTTGATACTTACTTAATAAAAAAGAAAATGGACAAATTAAGGAAAGATGTCCGCTGGTTCGCCCAAGAAAAAATTTACCCTTATCTTAAACAAGATTTCTATACGCAACAACAAGAGGATCCAGCTGAAGGAAGCAGATCCTATGATCAGACCTACCATAATTCTAGGTTTGACAAAAGAGTCAGATTTCAAACCTTTTCTAACACCAATTCCTCAGACTCAGAACAGGAAGGAATAACAAATGAGGAGGATTATGACTATGGCTTCTCAAATCACAATCAAAGGGGCCAGTTCTCAGGAAGATCGAATCGAGGCCCACGACACCCTTTTTTATCGAGGGGCAGGGGACGAGGCAGACCTCGTTACCCAACAATGAATCAAAACCAATATCAACAACCGACTTCATACCAACAACCGAACCCTCCACATCCTCAGCCATATGTCCAGACGAGACGACAACAATATTGGAAACAATAAAAAAAACAGACAGAACATCTATACCAATATTTAATCTTTCCTCGCATAATCTATCATCAGAAGAGGTAAGAGTATTGAGCAAAGGTCTATCATACGTCCCGAGTACTGGAGCGAACAGATTTCAAATACATCAAGATATTTTTTCCTTCTTTAGGAAGATCAGATTAAGAAATTTTTTTGACATCAGGGACACAAGCGAAGAAGAAGAGAACTTATCAGGTTGCCATCCCCCTTCCGTTTTTACTCCCACATTGGATATGCTGGGACCAGAAGTCGCTATCTTTGAGAAAAGCGTTCTGAATGAATTAGAGAGAATTCTGAAATATATTCCCATGCCCAAACCTAATTTAGAGAAAGAGGAAAGATCAGCTTTGAAAACGCTACAAGAAAATCAAGACATCACAATAAAACCCTGCGACAAAGCAGGAGGGATTGTGATCATGAATACCAACCAATATGCCGATAAAATCAACCTAATGTTAGGAGTGGAGGAACACTACAGAAGAACGAATAGACGATCTCTTACTAATCTAACAGAAGAGATAAAAACTATGGTGTCCAAGGCCTTTGTAGATGGACACATCTGCCAGAAAGAAATGGACTACCTTATTAACACCCATCCAGTGATACCTGCTATCTACGGTGTCCCAAAAACACATAAGAACACATTGGACCCCCCCCCTGAGACCAATCGTAGCCTCCATAAACTCCAGCACTGAACCCCTGTCTAAATATTTAGACTCCTTCCTGTGCCCCCTTACTACCACATATGCCTCTTATATCAAGGACACTGGGCACATGATTCAAGTCCTTGAGCATTCCCCATTCAATAATGCTACCCAACTGCTTGTCACATGCGACATAGAATCGCTATATACAAATATTCCACAAGACAAAGCACTAGAATCTGTGGCAGCACTCTTAGCAAGAACACCAGGCTCCAGACCCGATACTTTTATTCTAGACTGCTTGAGAATGGTTCTGCAAAGCAACTACTTTGAATTCGACAATGAGGTATACCATCAAGTCAAAGGAGTCAGTATGGGGGCTTCCTGTGCCCCCAGCATTGCTAACATATATATGGGAGAATTTGAGCGGAAGAATATTTATAATGAAATTGCACCTTTTTTTGAAAACATCTCGAGATGGCACAGATTTATAGACGATGTGTTTTTTATTTGGTCAGGCTCGGAGGAACATCTAAAGGAATTCATAGAATGGCTCAACCTGGCGGACATAAATTTAAAATTTACTCAAAACTTCTCCCCAGACAAAGTTGAATTTTTAGATATATGGATCAGACACGCAAATGGAGAACTGACAGTCGACCTATATCGCAAACCCACAGCCAAAAACACCATCCTGGAACATGGCAGCTACCACCCTAACTGCCAAAAAGACTCTATTCCGTTTGGTGAATTCCTACGTATAAAAAGAAACTGCACGACAATAAAGGACTTCATGATACATGCCAACCAGTTAACGGAACGGCTATTGGCAAGAGGATACCCCAAGCGTCTCATACGCAATTCCATGAAAAGAGCAAAATACTATAACAGAGATGCCCTTTTGAATCCTACTCCGAAATTCAAGGAACAAAAACTGGTGTGTGTTCTCAATCACACCACTATCAATAACAAGATAAGGAAGGTGATCCATAACAACTGGAAGATATTGAACATCAATGACCAGGAAAATAAATTGAGCAAACCTATTTTAGCCTTCAGAAGAAATCAAAATCTCCGAGACAAACTGGTGCACAGCAGGCGGAAAAGCAAAGATACAAACAAACAAAAAACAATCGATGGACAACCACTACCAATTGGCAATCACAGATGTGGTAATTGCCATGCATGTGACCAGGTCATACCCGGTGACAGATGGACTTATGGACAAAAACAAGGAAACCTAAAAGAAATGACCAATTGCAGGACTAAAAATGTAATATACCTTATCATGTGTCCGTGTGACATAGGGTATATAGGCGAAACATCTAGAGAATTCCGTATCAGACTCTCGGAACACAAGTCTGCAATTAGAACGCAAAAGACCAATGCCCCATTGGTACCCCATTTTGTCCAATATGGCCATAAAGAACAAGACCTGCGATGGCAGATTTTGGAACATGTCCGAACACCTCCCGGAAAAGATCCAACAATCTTTCGCAAAAAACGTGAGACTTTTTGGATCCATTTATGCGATACAGTGCGTTTTGGGCACAACGAGGAAATTTCCTGGATAGTCACACTCTGATATTACCTTGTCTCTGTAAAGCTTATGTGACTTTGATACCATACACATCATATGAGTATTAGTGGACCAACTGCGCTTTTCAACACTGCAAACTTTCATAAATCTGAGCCTTTCTTTAACCCAGCAAATTAGAACATAATGATATCCCCTTATTTAGTTTAAATCTCATTACACCCGGTCTTATTAAAACCAACTCCAATATGGCCGCCGCAGTATGCACACTCTAACCCTTGTCTGCTAACTATGTTTATGCCTCCTGGAAACCTAAGCAGAGCGAGAACCTTGTCTCTACGCTCATGCACCCACACCTGTTGGTAATTTCCGAGTGGTCTTTTAAAAGGCTCCCCACACGGGTGTAAAGTCTTTCCCTGGGACCAGTCCCCAGAACCCCCGGTTGCCGCAACAGCCGATTATGGAAAAGGTAAGAAATCACCAGCATGCATGCTCCGTTATCGTGGTGTTACACGCTGTAACTATGCAGTCGTATGAAATGTTAGGAACTGTTATGCAGTCCGTGCCCTTTTAAATATCTTTAGCCTTAAATTTAGTTCCTAGCCAACATCTTTTTTCTTCCTCCTGGGAGAAACATTCACACTCGTTATGCAGTCTACGCTATCTAAGCTGCATAAACAATTTTCCCCGATATCAACATTCCGCTCTGAAATCTTTACGGTCTCTTCACGTTCTGCGTCTCACGGCACATTACATTATCCCCTCAGGCTCCATGACGAATATCTTCTCGCTTGGGCGATAAATCAAGGAACCCACGTTAGCGGAAAATACAGTTTTAAAAGAAGGTAAGACCTAGAGTGGAGCCCCAATATACACACAGGTTGGGAGATTACGGGGCGTTTTTTAGCCGCCTAGTGTAAAAATTCTAGAATGTTATGTCGGACAGTGACTAACAGACATCAGTATTCTAATTTTAAATAAAGATATAATAACATTCTTTTTTGTCGCTTTAGAACACCACCAGGCAGCAAACTTTAACTTAAAATGCCAGGTTTACACAGTCGTTATATATCCTTTTATAAATGCTGTAGAACACCAAACCTAACTATGGCGGTTTAAGCTCTGTTATAAATGTAATTGTGACCACCCTAATACAATGAGAAACACAATAGGGTCTAAGCCTCTCTGTTTTTGTCTGCTTTAGTATACAATCAAAGGCGCACGGAAAAAGTGTCCAAATATCTACAACAACTTACATACAGGTAATTTGTATAAATCTGGTGACATGACCCCACACAATTGTAATGCAGAAAAATACCGCATATCTAAAAGGCGACTTTATGTCTACACAGAATATATGCGATTTGCACGGAAGCCTCCTGTTCTTTCAATTAACAGACCACATAACCTTCAGACCACGCGCCATCGCTAGAGGTACAACAGCGCTAGCCAATTGGCATTTCTCAAATACTATTCTATGCAAACAGAGAAACATGAAAGTTTCTTATTATATTTCCAGTTCTAAGGTGAAGGAGAAGCCCTAAACCGGAATTTGGCATATTAAGGCTGCATATCTGATCACCACAATACCAGATTTTGTTCTGGGCCTTAAATTAATGAATTGGTGTTCACCGCAATATAAAGCAAATAAAAGTAATACTACTCTGTTCTGTTTGTTTTAGCATACATTCAATGGCGCACCGAAAAACTTTCAATTCATCTCTAAAAATATATATAATCAGTTATGTCACATAGACTGCAAACATGATTCTACATAACTGCTATACAACAAACGGTTAGTGACCTAACAGGCTATCTCTGTTGTTCACACAGAATACTTGCCACTCATACGGAAGTGGTATGCCTTTCGCCAAAACAGCCTCCATAAGTTAAAAACCGCAGATCACCGTTAGAGGTAAAAAAACAGAAGCCTATTGACATTTTTTAACTTCACCTTATGCCTACATATAATCATGAAAGTTCTCTTAATTTTCCAGTTCTAACGGTTTGACTAAAGACTGACCAGGATCCACATTCAGTATCTACAAAGATCACATTATTGGTAAATTAAGTTGCCTTTATGCCATTACTAAATTCTAAAACTTTTTTGTAAATACTAGTAGCACTGCATGCCTTTAAACACACCTCTCTTTTTTGGTGCATAATATATAAAGGGAACACTTAGGATCTGATTTCTATTCTGTCACCGCTAAACACTAATCTCTCTGATCTATCTAATCCAAACTATCCATAAGGAGGAATCACTAGCTATGAGCAAATAGTTGTCATTTTTTCAAAGTAAAAACATGGGTCTATATATGATGCCAAAGATTGAGCATGTCATGTAAAAGAAATAGTAATATTGATACTTACATGTTCTCTGTTGTACCTTTTACTTTTCAGAAATTTGTCTGCTGCCCTCAAACTTTTTAAATATATTGTGTTGATAATTTGTTGCTTATACTGTCCTTGGCCCTGAGGAAGGTGTTTCTCACCGAAACGTACGTCGGCCTAACATCAATTGTCTTGGATACAAACTAGTTTATTCCATCATAACTAGATGACCCATACCATCTTGGATCCCTTGTGTATTCCACTTAGTACACCTTAGAATTGCCAAATGTATTAGTCTCCTTTGTGTTTAGTATAAATTTGTTTTTTGTGTATGTGAGGAATGATATGTCATTTTAGAATAGTTCATAGTATGATTGCCATGTTCGTATGAATGTATGAAAGATTAGATTAGCTGTTACTAGAGGGCACTCTTAATGTTTCCTAAGAAAGTTTATATGTAAATTGAGTAATTCTAATGCTTGTTCCTATAATGTACAATTCAGTTGCAAAAATGTGTCAAAACAATTCTTTTATATAAAAATGTAAAAATACTAATAAACTTGTTTAAATAATCACCCATATGTTCTCTCTCTTGGCATCCCTTAAAAAATGATAAGATTGATTCAATGTTAAAAAGAAATATAGGTCCTTTTTGAGGTTTCGTTTATTTGCGCTTGGTTTATCTCTCCCCCCTCTGGACCTTTAAGTATCTGGGAGAACTCTTTCTCACTATATACCAGTGTAAGCAGCCCTGACACGCATGGCCAAAGGGGCCGGTACATATCCATGATGAGATTAAAGCACTGCCACAGAGATGTGACAGAAGCAGATTCCAAAGCATCCCTTGCACATGCAGAGTTTGGTGGAATCTGCACCTGGCAGACTTCCTATTCCACTACAGCAGCCTTACACCTTGCCAAACTGCTGCAGATGAAGGTGGAATGGAAGCAGGAGCCGGGAATGTCGTATGTCTGCATTATAAACCTAATTTTACACCACTCATGAAACACATGAGATTGTTTTACTGAATATAGACACCGATATTACTATGGCATACTAATATTGAGGACAGAATATCAGAAGGTAAGTGCATATAGGGATGTATAGATTCACTATACCTAATTCCACATCTGTGTACCTTGACACTATATGTAGCCGTAAGTAGATATAGGTTAAGCTAGGTATAGAACATCTAGACTTAATTACCTGTCAATATTTAATTTTCAATATTCTGTCCTCAACATTCTGTCCCATCGATATTGTGGATTCAATAATCATGGAGCACACCAACACATGAGAGGTGGAGCAAAGAGCAACATTCCTACCCTTTTACATCAGCCGGTCCCTTCCCCATGCTCACGTGGCTCAGGTGATGCAATACATAGCAGAGCAGTGAGTGCATGTCCAGTGCACTGCTATGCAAGGAGGGCAAGGTTGAAGATATGAGTGCAGCTTTTGTGCTCACCAGATGTCCTGATTATGAATGGTGACCTAATATGGGAGTGCTGCCCTGCATTTGCAAAGGGTTCTTGCTCCCTTATAAATCTGTGGCAAAGCATGTATTCAGTCGGTACTTTGCATTTACTGAAGTGAAAAGCATTGACTGCACTCAGGTAACCTACAACTCCGAGCTGTACTTGTGTGATGCTGAATGGAAGCAGTGGTGTTGAGATCCTGTATCTCTTTGGTCAAGGTCCTATTGGACAAGACATTTCTTTCTGATTGCACCATGTGACCTAATACTGATGGGGGTATTCCCTGTCATGCACTCGCCATCAGTCCTTGTCTCCAACTGAGTTTTCCCTATCCTTTTCCTGTCTCATGACCACACATACCAGAAGTGGCATCAAACTACAGATCCTTTCACTCATACACATTGATGAACCATTCTCACAATATTCTTATTCATCTGCCTTGAACCCCAAAAATATTTTTGCAGTAAGGAACATTTGCATAATAATATAATAATGGGATGATTATGGGGGAGTGCCTATTTGCTACAAACAGGAATGATTTTAGGTAAACCTGATCATTAATAAGGGTAGTGTACATTAAATGCATACCTTGTTTACATAATTATATGTACACTGGCTCATATACGGAGTTGTCCACATGCAACTAAGAGGATAAAACTTGTCTAAACGTGCATTAATAACTGGCTGGCTCACCAGAGTCTCCTATGTCCACTCTCGATTTTTGCATCGGCGCACGGAAGGATAATTACAAAATGTAAAAATGTTTCCATAGCTGTCATCAGCTGTTCCACTTCCACTCTTCAGCTGTTCATTAAAACTGGCACCTGCCCCATTCTGCCTTTAAACACTGATTGGCTGTGGACTGGGTTCCCCCGTTGCGAGACCCCTATACTAACGACTTGATCTATGTTACCTCACGTCCGGAGGGGTTTCAAGCACAAACTAGCACTATTGCATCTGATGGGGAAATGTGGTCTGTGTGTTTTTCTTGTTTTGGAAAACCAATAAAAGATTTAAACCATAAACACTGATTGGCTTATTTATGAGAGCCCTGTGTCACTTCTGCACCACGTAAAGTAGTACATGCCTGACCAGGGCTCTCATTTCGATTTTTGAAGCTGCCTGAAGACACCCTGCGAGGCTTTAAGTGGCCTCATAAATCATGGGTAAGGTGGCACAGAGCAAATTTCTGCGTCGACTTACTCTGCACCCAGGAGTTGTTCCATGGGCGTTGCAGTGAGGTTTCCCACGCAATACCCATGAAATTTGACGCTTCCCCAGATTTACAAAGTGATGTAATCCTGGGGAAGCACTAAATTCATAGGCTTCCTGAGGTGAGGTATAACAAGGAGAAATATGTTTATTTCTCCTAGTTTTATCCTCTTTCTGTGTGTGCTGCATTCTGCAGCACTCATAGAAAGAATAAAGTGCCTTTCTGCACAAAAACAATCCTGGATGCAACGGAGGCACCCTTGCACCATGGTGAAACTCTGCCTACGTTGTCGATAGGCGGCCAAAACGGCACCAGCGAGGCAGAAACGACAGGTATGCACGGTATTGCTTAAATATGGTGCATTCCTGCCCTTTTCACTCTGGTGTAGGGCAGTGCAGCAAGCTGCCTTGCTCCACTGCCCTATGCCAAAATCCCATGAATGAGGCCTTAAATTCTTTAGATGCACTCACGTGGTTCCGTGCCCAAACACCCTAGTTAACAAGCCCTGAAGAATCTGCATGCTCTTCAGTTTTGACTACTGCGGGACATCATAGCGAAAAATGTGCATCCAGGCTCATAGAGCTTGCTCAGTTGAAAATCCTATGTCCAAGCTGAGCACTCCTCCCTGAAAATGTACCTTAAACCACTAAACATGCTCTGACTTGTAGGGCCAGATTCACAAAGGTAAACATACCTGTTTCTGTACGTTTATATTTGTGGTCACAAACTACGAGTTATTAGTAAGTTTACGAATGCAGAGACTCGGCTGTTAGGTTGGTAAATTTTGCACATAAAAAGATAGGACAGGCCGTCCTTCAGAAGCCAAGAATGAAGCCCAGGTATCCCAGATGTGTATGCTGCTTCAGTACAGTAGACATGCAAAAAGTTGAAAGACTCTCTCAATTAAGTTTGTAGAGAGTCTGCCAATTAAAGAAGGTCAAGACGCAAACGAGGAAATTAGAGAATGGTCTATTTAACAACTGATTTATGATTAATTTAAAGACTCAAAATAAGCTGACAGTCAAAGAACTAAAATGACTAACAGGCTTAGGGGTGGCATGCCAGATCTGTGGGGCCCTGACCCGCTGGCACAGGACTGCCCACCACATTTATAGGTCCTCGTGTCCCCGGCAGTGATCTTTGTGATGAAAGTGACTTTTCTGGTAGGGCATGGGATTTCATCACTCATGGATGTTGAGAAGGCCAGGAAGCCAGCATGAAAGTGCCCTGGATTCTTCCCCATAGCTGGTAGAACAAATATACACATCCTCTGATATCCTGACCAAACTGTAATCCAGGACATCAGTAGGACCTCAGTGAACTCTCCAATCTTTGGAACAACATAACTGTGAGAATAATATTTTTAATAATATGAAGGAAAATAAAATCCTCACACCTATCCAGA
Organism: Lissotriton helveticus; assembly: GCF_964261635.1. Lineage (NCBI taxonomy): Eukaryota > Metazoa > Chordata > Amphibia > Caudata > Salamandridae > Lissotriton > Lissotriton helveticus. Next base: position 650,902,750 of record NC_136061.1, read on the forward strand.
AAGATTGTAGTTCCAATGGAATACTAAGGGAGCAACAACGTATAAGATCCAATCTATTATGTATCTGAAGGTGGGGCTCAACTATGCATTAAACTCAAAATTCATCCTCTCTCAAATTTGCACTTAAGAAGAAAGCTTAGCATTAAACTCTCAGACCTATCTGTGATTGCAGTTCTAAGGATCTTGAAACAAAATATTGCTCAGCCTTAATTTAAGGTTTAAATTCCTTTTCAGGAAAAACCCGGGACATGCCTTAAAAGAAGTGTAAATTCGTGTTAAACAATTGTAGTCCCATTACAACAGTGCTGTACATTGACACAATGCACTCTGCACTGGCCTCTACCCTTGAGAGAGTTACCTTATGTGTATATCTTGCAAGCCATAGATGTGCCTGTTGGCGCTAGTAATTCATATTTAATGGTGCAAAGGTCTTTGTTAGTCAGGACCATGGTGAGACTAGGCAATTATTCCTCTGGAAAGCTCAGAATTACAGATGCCATTCTAAAACATTTATACAGACCTTCCTTACCTGTGGCTTCAAGCTCAGTTCTTGGAGGTGGAACAGTGTTGATGCTCTTCCAATGCTTATTTGGAATTTAAAGGCTACGTATGTCCTTTTATAAGGCAGTCAGTGATGAGCAGATAGGTTAATTGTCTTTCAGTGGGTGAAGCTTCCTAGAAGTACTAGGAAGAGAAGCACATAGCACTCCACCTGAGTGACGCATCACCAAGGTAAAGTATGAGAGGGAGAACAAAAACAACAATGTAGAAAATGGTGAGGCTCATTTGAAGATAAAGAGATACAAATGTCAAAGAATGACAAAGAAAAAACATAATGGCAAGGGAAACTAAATTAGAATAAATGCCACTTGTATGCAATGTTAAGTTTGAAACAGCATGAAAATGAAAAAAGAGAAAATGCACAATAGGAAACTTAGAAGGAAACAAATGCATAAAATCAGATATCTTTTTTTCAACTCAAGTCTGAGTGCATGTTTATTGTGGATGTTGGAAAAAGTCAGTGAAATCCTCTACACAGGACCTTTGTGCCATGTAATGGTGTTAATGTGCCACATGAATTTACATAAAAAGTGCAACTATAAAGAAATATGTACAAAAATGTAAAATTGCTTGCGTTTTTAGGGACGATCTCTTGGGTATAGTCATTTCAACATGTGCCACAGTGGTGCTATAGGACTTCTTAAATGAACTGTACAAATGTGTAGGTTTCTTGTGAACTGTCTGCACGGTACACGTCTATCATATACCTACAGCAAGTACCAAAGGCCCAATTGTAAGAGAGGAAATATAAAACCCGCGCATTCATGAGGAGCCTGCTTAATAAGCTATTGTTTTATATTTCCTGAGTAATTGTAACTGGAACAATTACCACTGTCATGTTAGGTGTGTGGGGGTAAAGCACCTTTACTACGCATCCGTGACCCCGCATGCTGTCACAACGCGGTCTTTATAACGAGCACGTTATGAGAACGCATACCATCACTCCACAAGTCGTTACAACGACTTGCGGAGGGTGGAAAAGGTGTTGGATTTAAAATCCAACACCTTCCCTAAAGTCTGCACAGACTGGAGTTGGAATAGTAAATTTTACTATTCCAACATCCAGCGCCCCCCCTCCGCAAGTCGTTGTAACGACTTGCGGAGTAATGGTATGCGTTGTCACAAAGCGGTCGTTGTTATGACCGCGTTGTGACAGCATGCGGGATAATGGTATGTGGAGTGAAGAGGCATAATCTTGACGGGTGCAATTCTGACTACAGATTGCGTAATCTCCCAAAGTATGCTGAAGATTATGTTTACATTGTGTCATCTGGTAAACTGGCAGACAGGTTACATGTATCACATTCTCTATCTGATCTGAATCACAGTACAGTTTAACCTCGACTAAATGCATGCTCTCTTCTATTTCCCATTCCTATTTACTCTAAAACATGCAAATGTATTAGCATCCTGAAAAGAACATATCTTCCCTTGCTAGAAAGCATTTCAGACAAATATGATTTAAAACATTATTTTTACAAGTGGTATTAAGCAAGACACCTATAGTACAAAGAAGGAGTTAAAAAGAGTACATCTATACATACCATTACAATGTTATGGTACTCGTTATTTTGGTTATAACATTTGTGTACACTATTTTTTTGTAATTGATATTCTTTCATACAAACCTCTGAGCAGAACGGATGAGGCCTCACCCTGAATTATTTGTGGCAGGGTTACCAAATGTCTGTCAAAGATATCTTTGAAACAGTCCACATAACTGTTAAGATGGAAGTTGGCCTAAGGTCCTCTCTCTGTAGAGCCAGCAGAACCGGGACATATCCTTTGCTGCACGGCACAACCCCAAGCAGAAGGGATGCATCGTCGTTTCTGTGCGGATCAGACCCATCATAAAGACATGCATTGCCATCGTAGCCGCAACCTCTTCTGAACCACCACTGTGCATCGCATCCTCGGTGCAGGGCCACGGATCCCTTGTCGACAGCCGACTCCACAACCATTCCGAATTCCACATTTCTGCCATGCAGCTCCTCGGAACCGATGCATCACCCCAACTACACAACGCAACTTCGATGCCGGGATTCGCTTAGCAAGCCCTCGATGTAGATGTGGGTCCTCCAATTGTAGCCTCGCTACATCTCAGAACTGATGCATTGCTTTGGCTGCACAACACATCTTCGAAGCAGACCCTCGCAAAGCTTTGCAACCCAGGATTTAAGGTATCTGTTCAGCTGGCCTATCTCGTTCCCTGTAGCTTACCCGTGCTCCACCGCAGTCCCAATGAACTTGTGACTTTGTCCCGGTCCTGTGTGATCAGATATCCACAGTTGGTGCTTGTGCATGTGGCACTATTTGTACTAAAATCTTTAAAATTGGATAGCTCCAACTACTAATTATTTTGGGTCACTTTGCTCTTGTTATATTTATGTTTAATTTCTCTGTATTTCTAATCTGGTGTGGGATCCCATTTCTGATGGGTTTTCATTGTATCACTGTTTGAAGTGTTTCACAAAGATCTTACAGATTGCCTCTAAGTTAAGCCTAACTGCTCTGTGCCAAGCTACCCGAGGTTTGAGCATGGGTTAACTTAGGGTTTGCTTGTGACTTCACCTTGACAAGGATTGTGGTTGATGTTTGGCCAGGGCTCACACCTGTGTCAACCAATGTTAGAGCTGATAATCTTCAGGTCGTGTTTCCCTAAACAGTTGGCTTTTTCTTCTAGGTTTTGCTAATTCTCTGTCTGCGGCCTTAGGGTTCTGGGCACCTTCCCACTGTAAATGAAGTGTGGAAGTGCGTGCACCTTTCTTACACAAATTAGGAAGTGGTGCTTACCTGATGTCTTAAACATATGTCTCAAGCCTGCCATTGCAGGCATGAGTGTGCGCAATTGCACCTATGGTGTTTTAAACATGTGTTCAGCCTGCCATTGCAGGCCTGTGTGTGCAGAATTGCACTCACACACAGGTTGGTATTTCTAAATGCCAATCCAGAGGGTACCTTTCACTATCACTAGAGCACCCCTAGGGTAAATATTAAGGTGTGAAGCAGGTGGTAGGTAAAATGAAGGGCAGGTACACCTGTGTTCCATGCCCAGGTAGTCAAGAATACCCATGTGTGTTTTCACTACGTATGAGGTCTGCTCTTCCTAGAGGTTAACATGGGGGAATGGTACGAAATTACTTCACGCTGAAATAGTACAGCAGCCTCATAATCTTTCCTGTCGTTGAATTCACAATTGCAAACCCTCTCCTGTGGTAAAGAAGAATTTGCCATCACTAACATAGAAATGCCACTTCTAGAAAGGGGGTATTTCTATGGTTTAAAACTATTTGTGTGCCTTTTAGTTTGACGTGCTTGGATTGGGGATTAGTGCACAGCTACTATTAATGTGGGCTTTTTTCAGTAGAGGGTGCTCCGTAGGTGGCCGCCGTCGTCCCTGGGCGCCTACAAACAATTGCTAACAGTGTCTTTAGTGAACCACTGAAGACATCCCTATGGGCACTCCTTGTTCTCTTCTTTGGTCAAAAGAAGATTCCAAACAATAGTTCCTTACTTAGTTTCACGTTTTTATTTTCAGTGTTTTTTCATTTCAACTGTTTGTAAAATATTTCATCATATTTCCATCAGCGACACAATTTCTATTCAAATCCAATGCATTTCGGTCGTGTCAATCCCGCCCTTCATCAGGGAATCATATCTACAATCAAAATGTAACATTCATGAGTATGTGTACGTATATTTCAAAACAATCAAAATGTGTGTCTTAGATCAAAATCACCCTATCAAACCTTAACAGCCTGTGTGTTTAATGACATCTATCCTCATTATTATCTCACACTTACGTGTCGCGTGTAAGATGTTCAAGAACTCTGTGGAAAAATAAAATGAAAACGTGGCTATAGTCAAGTGTGCTGGGTCGACGTTATGTTCTTTTCTTATCGTTATCGTAATAACCCTTGCTGGCTTTACCTAACACAAACTAACCTGAAAAAACGCTGTGGATGGCGTCTCTCCGGTATCTGGTCGCCTATCTTCCCGACATATTCCTGTCAGTCAACAACCTCCTCTCGGATTGCTCACCCCTAGTATCAGCTACACGAGCCGCTATAGGCCCATGGTCCGATCACGTGACTCCTAATCCTTCGTGCAGACGTGTGTGCATCTGTATTCTAATGTATCGTTATCCACTGGGAAAATGTCAAATCTTTACTGTTGGTGATACTATGTGATATTGGTAATGCCAAATACTAAATTAAAAATAAAAGTGATAAAACGTGACGACCATTCCCCACCCGGGGATTGAACCCCTCCGTTGCTGTCAACCAAAAACTCAAGCTCCTAACAAGTGAGCTATCTTTAGATCCACTGGGTGTGTATGTAGAATAGTGATCTAAAAATGAAGTGTATACATGTAAATACTCATATCATAACATTTCTACTGTGCAGTAGTCCTTTTATCAGAGCAAGGTGGAACATATTAAAGTCTATTACAGATAACATGATAGTTCCATGCGTTCATTTAGCCCAGCCGGGCTCTGGGTGCCTAATTTATGAATCCAAAAATGTTCTCGTTGCAGCATGGCTTTGGTGTTATCCCTTCCTTCAGTCTTTTCTACAATCTCCAATATCAAATACTTCAATTGTGAAATATTGTGTTGTGCCTCCATAAAGTGTGAGGTCACTGATGATTTGATATTTTTCGTCCGGATGTTTGATTTGTGTTCTGTTAATCTCGTCTTGATGCTCCTTTCGGTTTTGCCGATGTATAGTTTCCCACAGGGACATTTCAGTGCATAGATTACGTTTTTTGTTTCACATGTTGCATTCACCCTCAGTTTAATCTCATGTCCTTTCATGGGATGATTTATTTTATTTCCTTTTATAATGCTGTTGCAGTTCCCACAGTTTAGACATGGTTTCGTACCTTTGAATTCTTTGATTTTTTGTGGACAGCTTTTTAAGATTTCGCCCAGATTTTGGGCTTTGGTATATGCAAATATTGGGGTTTGTTCGAATGATTTCTGAAAATCTGGTTCTAGTTTGAGCATCCTCCAATGTTTGGTGATAATTTTTTTTAAGTTGTGACTTTGTGTGGAATACTTGGATACTGCTACTATGCGAGCTTCTGGTTGCTTGGATCTGGGTTTTAAAAGTTCTCTTCTTTCCATTGAGTTCACCCGTTTTCTTGCATTTTTTAGAACTTCATTAGGGTAACCCCTGCTCAAAAATCTTGTGGCCATTTCTTCCAAAGTTGTGTCTATTTTGGTACTGTCCGATATAATTCTTTTCGCTCTTGTCATCTGTGAAAAGGGTAAATGTTTTTTCAGACTCGGTTGGTGGAAACTTGTGAAATGTAGCATGTTATTTCTATCTGTTTCTTTTCGATACAAGCTGGTTTCTAGTCCCTTCTCCGTTATGGTAATCCTAACATTCAAAAATGTCCCACGTAAGTTGTATCCGGTTATCTACTCCATTGAATTCCAATAATGCGGACTGTAGTGATTCTTTTGTTGATTTCCACAAGATGAATATGTCATCAATGTAACGTACCATAAACTTGATGTTGTCTTGCCAGATTTTTTTGGAGAAAATGTTTGTTTCTTCATAGTCTCTCATAAAGATGTTGGCGTATACAGGCGCCGCCGAATTTCCCATGGCTGTTCCTGTGAGCTGTTGATACCATGAGTCTTTATACTTAAAATAGCTTTGGTATAGTGTAAATGTCATAAGTTCCATTAGATATGTTTGTAATTCATGGCTCAAATCGCTGTTTAATAAAGCCTTTTCTATTGCTTCCATTCCCAGTAGATGAGGTATCGAGGTGTATAAGGATCGTACATCAGCTGTACACATGATCAGGGGTTCTCCGCTTCTATTGTGATGCTCTCCAGTTTTACCAGAAAATCCGTTGTATCTTTGACATACGTTCTCATCTTTCTTACTGTGGGTTGTAGATGTCTGTCTAGTAGTTGACCTATGGGTTCGTGAATGCTGCCGCGTGTCGACACAATTGGACGTAGAGGAGGATCCAGTGGGTCCTTATGTATTTTCGGTATCATGTAGAATACCGGGCTTTTAGGGTTGGGTTTATTAAGAAAGTTTTTTGTCCTCATGTTTATGACGCCCATTTCATACGCTCTTTCTATGATAACGCCTAAGTTCTTAGAATATTCCATTGTGGGGTTTCCACTCAATTGCATGTAGGTGTTACCATCTGAAATGTGCTCAATAACTTTCCTCTCGTACATGTCTTCATTCATAATTATTAGGGCCCCACCTTTGTCCGCTTTGGTGAACCTTAGGTTAGACATTGCGGCTAATTTTTTTAGACTATCCATGTCCTTTTGCGTGATGTTTTTCTTGATTTTTCTATCACACTTCAATTGTGCTAAGTCTTGTTTGACCATTTGTTCAAAAATATCCAGAGTCTTATGGCTCACTGGAGCCTGAAAAGTACTTGTAGGTCGTAGGCCACATAATTGGTCTTCCTGGGTTTTATCTTGTTGGGGTAGAATGTTGTCAAAGTAGTGGCGTAATCTTAATTTTCTCATGAGTTTAAAAAAACTCACTTGGAGTTCTAGTGCATCTGTGTTGGTCGTGGGTACAAACGATGTACCTCTTTGTAACAAGTTGAGTTCGTATTCACTGGGTTGGTAGTCACTAATGTTTATGACCAGTCGATCTAGGTTTGTGTCTTTTTCTTGTCCTTCTCCTTCCTTGGTACCGTGGTGCTCCTTGTATTTGGGTGTTCCTTCTCTTTGTTTTTGTCTCTTTCCTCTCCGGGGTCTCCTTTTTGAGACTGACCTTGTTCTAAAAAAGGATTCACAGTTACGGGAATGCTGGTGGTGGGTAGTTCACTTGACGTGCTATCTTTTGTCCTTCCTTCCGATTGGGGCCTTTGTTCTATCCGGGTCTGTTCCTGTTGTTGCGAACTTCTCGGTTGTCTTTGAAATCTTTGTGTACTATCACTTCCTGAAGATGAGGTGTCTGTATTCGGAGAGTAAGGGCGATTCCTTCTTTTTTGGGCGTAGATGTCTGCCCATGTGTAGACCTCCCCTAGCTTATAGTCCAGGGTGTCCCTTTTAAATTTTCTGATTTTTCTTTCGTTTATTTCCCTTGTGTGTTTTTCTATTTGATCCTTTATGTCTCTCAATGTTTCTGATAATTCCTCTTCCGTCATCATGTTGGATAGTTCTTTTGACACTTCTGTGATTTCCTTTGTTAGCTCTTCTAATATCCCTGATAATTCCTCTATTATTAGAAGGATGAGGTCCAGGGAACACTTGTTAAGAATAGCGAACCACTTGTCTTGAAATGATTTTGAGTTTTTACAAAGCGAAGGTTTTAAGGAAATTCTTAGGCCTCTCGGTATGCGCTGGGATCGATGATACTTTATGAGTGTACTCGCATGTAGTTTTTGGTTTATCTGTCTCTTGGATAGGTAGATCAATTGTTTAATACTTTGTTCCTTGCTCCGGTTTGAGGATTCCTGCGTGAGTTCATCCCTAATTAAAGCGTAGATGCGATCCGCTTCTGTGTCTTTAAAAGCAAAAGTCTCTGCTCTAGCTTCTGTACTCTTTGTTATTTCTTCGTAGTTGCTCATGATGCGTGCCACTATTTCCCGGGGACTATAAGAACTTGAAGTGCTTGGATTGGGGATCCAAAATCTGGGCGAAATCTTAAAAAGCTGTCCACAAAAAATCAAAGAATTCAAAGGTACGAAACCATGTCTAAACTGTGGGAACTGCAACAGCATTATAAAAGGAAATAAAATAAATCATCCCATGAAAGGACATGAGATTAAACTGAGGGTGAATGCAACATGTGAAACAAAAAACGTAATCTATGCACTGAAATGTCCCTGTGGGAAACTATACATCGGCAAAACCGAAAGGAGCATCAAGACGAGATTAACAGAACACAATTCAAACATCCGGATGAAAAATATCAAATCATCAGTGGCCTCACACTTTATGGAGGCACAACACAATATTTCACAATTGAAGTATTTGATATTGGAGATTGTAGAAAAGACTGAAGGAAGGGATAACACCAAAGCCATACTGCAACGAGAAAATTTTTGGATTCATAAATTAGGCACCCAGAGCCCGGCTGGGCTAAATGAACGCATGGAACTATCATGTTATCTGTAATAGACTTTAATATGTTCCACCTTGCTCTGATAAAAGGACTACTGCACAGTAGAAATGTTATGATATGAGTATTTACATGTATACACTTCATTTTTAGATCACTATTCTACATACACACCCAGTGGATCTAACGATAGCTCACTTGTTAGGAGCTTGAGTTTTTGGTTGACAGCAACGGAGGGGTTCAATCCCCGGGTGGGGAATGGTCGTCACGTTTTATCACTTTTATTTTTAATTTAGTATTTGGCATTACCAACATCACATAGTATCACCAACAGTAAAGATTTGACATTTTCCCAGTGGATAACAATACATTAGAATACAGATGCACACACGTCTGCACGAAGGATTAGGAGTCACGTGATCGGACCATGGGCCTATAGCGGCTCGTGTAGCTGATACTAGGGGTGAGCAATCCGAGAGGAGGTTGTTGACTGACAGGAATATGTCGGGAAGATAGGCGACCAGATACCGGAGAGACGCCATCCACAGCCTTTTAGTTTGACTCCAGACAACACTGGAGGCTGAGGGAGCATATCCGTGCGTTCCCCAGCAACAGCTATAAAACATTGGGCATGCAACTGGAACAACAGACCTTTGCCATTTGAGGACGTGGCTGGACATACTGTAGGAAGAGGTTTTGACACTTGGCCTCTAGGAGCTATATCGTGGCCCCTTTAAAAGATTAAGATCTGCATTCCATGTCCTTTGCTATATAATTGGATACACATTTGTTTTTTGCAGATATCTCATGTACTATATATGGGATAAAGTACCCCCCCGGCCGTACAGTATAAGGTTATTGCAAGTCACCGACGAGCACCATGACAATGTGGAGAAAAGAAGACAAAGGCTGAGTTTCTTTACAAGGCTATGGAAAGAGGCGGTGACTTACGATATCCTTATAATTTACAGCAAGGGGTACTTTATTCCATATAACACCATTGCGTTTCCCACAAACCACTTAACTTCTTGATGTGTAGCACGTTCATATAAAAGAGAATGAATGTTTGCAAAGATGAAGATTAAAAATAGAATCTCTAGTGCAAAATTAAGCACACCAAAAAGCTGGTATATATTTGTTCCCCAAAAATATTAGAATCAGTTAATTGTGAGTCAGTTGTTTTTTAAAGGCACAATAGCTTGGAATGTGTAGAAACATGCAGAAAGATTCAACTTTTTCTGTAATTACCTACGGAATGGAAAAAATAAACATGTTGCTATAAATATCTCCTTTCTGCATGTGACTATGCAGCTAGAAAAAAGAGAAGAAGACAAAAAAGCAATGTTTGATTTTGTTCATTAAACAGATCCTTTAATTATGCTCTGCAACCAGACCTGCCTTAGGCATGGCTGCTGGTTCTGGCAGCAGGCATTGTGAGATCAGGACTCAAATGGAATGAATACAGGCATTAATACAGGCATTGCAGAATAGCATGTATACTAAACGCCTTAATGCCTGCAGTGAATTCAAGGCTTTAATTAGTGTAATGACTAATGAGTTGGTGGTCATTCTTATCCTAATAATTCTACCATTTAAGCCAATACACAAACTGTTCACTTTCGAAAACATAGACTGTATTTAATTGGATGAGCACGTGACCTTAAGCCACCACCTAATTTAATTACTAACTGAGTCAGAGCATTTCCTGAAAAGTACAGCCAACGCCTTCCTTCTCGAATTCAACCACAGAAACCGGTACCAGCCTGAGCCCAATTTAATGCCTCTGATTTGACTAATATTAGCGCAGTCTTTTACTCACTGATTTACTTCTCCACCCTTAACCTATTCTGCAACAACTTTAAGCTGAAACATGTTTGCAGCGTGATCAGCCCAAACACACCACATTCAGCACACAGATGGCTAAGTAAGATGACTGTCGCCAACCTGTGGCTGGGCAAAACCCTAGCAAAAAGCAATCATAAGCTGTGAGACCTTATCAGCTATAATTGAGTGGTACACGGATCAAGCATAAACAGGACTATATAGTGCCCTCACCAGTAAAAAAAAAATCGATAAATACGTGTGTAATTAGCTATTGATTATTCAGAGATGTGGTACACAAGGAGCACTTTTATCCTCGATGGATAGTAAACGTCTACGCCTACGGATATCCTCCTAAACAGTTTAAAATTCTTTCAAACAGGAACATTTGGAACAATAATACCTTTGCCTCCTCATTCCAGTCTACAATATTTATTTAGTCAGTATTCACTCTAGAAATCCATACTTTTAATTGCCCATAGGTGTAGAAATGACGGGGGTTGTCTATTTGTGGTTCAGTGGTGAAAACATAGGTTGAAACATGATAGGGGTCTCTCTACTGGTGTGGGGGGTCTGTCTAGTGGTGTGGGGTCTGTCTTGTGTTGTGGGGGGCAGTCTAGTGGTGGTTCACAGCTGTAGAAGTAATGGGGGGTTTCTAGTGGTGGTTCATAGGTAGAGAAATGATGGGGATCTGTGCAGTTGTGGTTTATAGGTGCAGAAATCATGGGGCCAGTCAGGTGGTGGTGCATAGGTGCAGAAATAATGGGGGGCTGTCTAGTAGTGGATCTTTAGCAGAGAAATGATGAGTGTCTGTCTTTTGGTGGTTCATACGTGCAAACATCATGGGATCAGACTAGCTGTAGTTCATTGGTGCAGAAATCATGTAGAGCGTCCTAGTGGTGGTTAACAACAAACGTGGTAACAGTCCTTGTTTTGTTTATGGAAAATCTTTGTGTATGATGATAGATGTTCAAATGAACAGGCTGTACAAAACAACCGTTGAGACTTGGTTAATCTGTCATTGACATAGGTGTACAGTGTGATCTACATGCAATGAATATACCTGTGCACGCTTGAAGATGTTGTCAGTCCACAAATATGATACTCACAGTTCGACAATCAGTACAATGGCCCATAGCAGTGAAATCGGAAGCAACAGTGGGTGGCTGCACCTTGGGATCATCTGGGATTGTGGTGCATCACTCATGTAGGAGGACCATGAAATCCATCCTCACAGGGGCCCCATCAGACCTCTGCCTCCGCCATGCCTACTTCAAAAAATTGCAACCCATCAGCACCATGATAACACCCATTTTGAATGTCTCCAACACTTCTGAGACATACACAGACACCTGGACACTTCCCAGCCCTTGCTAAATTGCCAAAGAAATTCCTCCATTAGACCCCCATCACTTACCAACCATAGACCGTTCTCCCGGCTACCAAGGTCTCAGCAAAAATCAACAGACGTCTTAACAAATACCTCAACATCCACAAACCTCTCGATACCATTCAGTCTGGTTTCAGCATAACATAGCATGGAAACTGTTCTCACCCCACCACAGATGACTTCAGTATGACTCTTGACGGAGGAGACACAGTGAATCTCATCCTCCTGCAGCATTTGGCATTTTCTCCCACCCTATCCTCATTCAGCATCTCCTGGACATCACAATCCTAGGACATGCAGTCAGATGTATCTGCTCCTTCCTGACTAGAAGGACCCAGACTGGCTCTGTACACCTTGGATTGCGGCAATCTCATCTGCGGAGTTCTGAATGGAAGCTGCATGAACCTGAACCTCTTCAACTTATCCTCCCCTCCGACGAGATCAACGCTCTGTCCTACACAATTTATGTTCTCCCTCACAGATAAGATGCCCAGTACCAGATCAAGTTCAATGCCTGCATGACTGAAATTGCCCACTGAATGAAGATTAACTTTCTAAGCCAAACACCAACAAGACCGAAATCATGATGTTCTGGATGATAACTTCACCGTGAACTCCACCTGGAGATGAACAGAGCTAGGTCTGACACTCACCATCACCACCCACACCGAGAACCTTGGGATCGTCATCAATACAAAAGTTGACATTGTGAACGCTGTCACCTCCTCATGCTTCCATATCCTGAAGATACTGAGGAAGATTTCCAAATGACTCGTAATCAGCACAGGGAATACCGCCATGCATGCCCTAGTCTGAAGCAAGTGGAACTACAAGAACATCATCTATGCTGGGATCAACAAAAAACTCACCACACCTGAAGGAGCTCCACTGGCCCCCTATACACAAATGATCACAAGTCAAATTTCTCCCCCACACTTATAAGGCACTACATAACACTGGCACAGCATACCTCAGCAAACACATCAGCTTTCAAAAGCCTTCCAGAAAACGTGGCTCCTCCAGACTACTACTTGCACACATCCCACGCATACAGAAAACCAGATTCAGATGTTGATCCTTCTCCTACATTGCTTCTAAAGCCTGGAACGACCTGCCACTATACATAACAGCCTCCTCCTCACTTCTTGAATTCTGCATAAAGCTGAAGACCTGGGGCCTCATTTATGAGGCCGTGCGTGTGTTTTGCGCTTCCGATGCATCACTTTTTGTGACGCATCGGCGGCGTAAAACATGCGTCGTGTTGCGCACTATTTACAAAGTGACGCATCTAAGCAGATGCGTCACTTTGTAAACCCCTGCGCTACATTTTACCTGCGTCAGGTATACTGTATGCAAAGGGGGCGTTCACACGCAAAAAGCCTCGTAATAGTGACGCAGTGAAATCTATCAGATTTCACTGAGTCACTTTTAGGACGCTGGTGCGTCAAAATCTTACGCCTGCCACACAGCAGGCGTAAGACTGACGCAAGCCCTTTCACATGGGGCTTTCCCCATGTGAAAGGACGCATTGCTGGAGTTGCGTCACTTTTGTGACACACCCCAGCAATGCGTGACTTTTGCTCTTACAGATACGTCAGAAATACTGACGTATCTGTAACTCCTTGAGACATGGTGCGTCATATTATAAATATGACGCATCAATCATGTCGCAGGGAGAGCGCAGTGAAAAGTGACGCATCGCTGTTTTCACGCAGCGATGCGCCACGTTTCATAAATAAGGACGCTGGCTTTTTGAGTAGTACCACCAGTCCCTAGGTTTGGCTCGGCTCACACCTGCTCAGTGCCAGGATACCCTCCCGGATGATAGTGCACTCTACAAATCTGCATAACACAGGAGGAGCAGATTGACCAACACGCAGCTTCCCCAAGCCTGGGGAGCAGGTTAATCTTGCATGCCGAGAGAGGACGGGAGAGAGTGTGTGTAATAGCTATTGTGAAATCTTGATTACCCTGGGGTTGGTGAAAGACAGAAGGCATATTTATCAAGTTTAGTTGCCACCCATGGTACCTCATAGGAGACAATGCATTTACACAATGCACAAAAGCAAAACCACTGAATCCCCATTCTAAGAAGCCAGAGAGTGTAATCAGAAGCATGAGAAGTTAGGGGGTCTCTAGAAATCACCCTTTGAGCTGGACAATTTGTAATGTGCATCTTGAGGTATTGCTCTTGAACATCTTTACTATTGGCTGCATAATACTCTGTTATAGAGGAGGGGGTTTATTAGAGAAACTAATGACATGTAACTCAATTAAAGAAGAATCCTGGTCATTTTACACAAATTGGTTTTCACCTCTCAGCTCTTTGCTTTTCTGGTTTATCCAAAAGTAAACAAATGGCCAATACTGGTGACTTTTTTCTAAGAAATGTGGCAAACGTAGTTAGCTGTGTGATTTTGGCGAACCAAGGAACATTAGGTTGTGTTGTAAAATTCACCATTTGTACATTTTTTTAAATTTCATTGGGGTAGAACCCCTTCAAACCCTGCCAATTGTTACTGATTGCTTTCGGATCTTGCTGCCATGTGTGGCTATGGGTCCTCAGGGCTCCGGCTACAGACTGCTATGAATGTAATTGTGAGCCTTGAAGTGTCCGAGCACCTACATGGAGCAGACCAGTGCTCAGGGAGGAGAGGTCGGAGTTTGACCAGAGTGTGCTCAAAGTACACACATGCACGATTGGAGATATTTGGAGGAAAAAGATAGAGGTGAGAGGAGTGGACACAAACAAAAAACGATGACTACTGCAACTCAGTGTCCCTAGCAGCACCTTCCTCTCAAAGGCCAGACAATGAAAGAAAAATGAAGGGTCTTAAAGGCTGGGCTCAGCTGCTGCCTCCGGTCCTTGAAACTTTGCACTTTTATGTTTTATAGAAAGCTTTATTTGTATTTTCAGCAGGTTTGCCATACAAGCAACAGCCTGAGTGAAGACATAAGGATGTCTATCTTAACCCCTTCGCCGCGGGGAGGAGGGGAGGGTCGCGCGCAGCACCGCGGCGCTCATGTCGAGCCCAGCTCATTATGAGGCACAGTGGAGCTGTGCTCATGAGGAGCTGGGCTCGTCATGACTCCGCCCACTTCTGTAGAACATCCGCACAGGCCTGGAATTCGCAGCGCGGGGGAGTGGTGCGCCCGTTATGACAAGCCCAGCTAGTCATGAGCACAGCTCCAATGTGCCTCATGACGAGCTGGGCTCGACATTAGCAGGCAAGGGGTTAACCGTAATTTTCAAAGAAATTACTGAACAGATTGACACAGATATGCGAAAGGCACAAGTCGGAACTGAGGACTAACTCTCTGCCAAATTTGGTGTAATTCCGTTCAGCCTTTAGAGCTGTAGCCGTGGCTAAAGGTCCTTTGGGAAATTGCATGGGGAAAACACGATTTGGGACCCCCCTTTTTTACCGCCCCCCCCTTCACCAATCACCCCCAAGCTTTCAGGGAAGAAGTGGAACTGAGCTGGCCAAAAGTTTGGAAAATTCCAAGAATATTCATCAATCGACAAAGTTATTGCCAATAGAATGTTGCGGATTTCCTATGGATAATAGGTCCTAACTATAACTACCTAGGTAGGTATATATATATATATATATATATATATATATATATATATATATATATTACTGCTACACAAGTGACCTGGATGTTAACTGGCACACCTGCGCTGTTTACAGCGTCGTTTTGGCTCGGGGTACCGAGAAATCCAGGGTCCGCCTTCTAGTTCGGGAAAGCACGGGCGGAGTGAGGTATTTTACCTCCATTGGACGCTGTAGCCTACGGCTGTCCCTGCCTACATCGCCGACTTGGACTCGAGGGCAGTAGCGGTACGAGGGACCCAGGGAGGGGCTTGTGGACTTTGGTGAACCTCGATGTACAGCCCCACCACCTACCTGCATCGCCTGGACAAGTCTCCTGCCACACAATCGGTTCCCCACACCACCGACCCAGAAGGACTGACATTTGGCATTCTGGGAGTTGAAGTCCGTCCTTTCAAGCGGCAATTAACAGGTGAGCTCACCAAGCTTGGGGGAGGAGCATCCAGACCAGTATTCAAATGCAGGCAGTATCAGGACATTCTGCTGAGGCTGAACACGCAATGACAGGGCGCTGAAGAAGGCCTATGCCGAAATGCATTCGCCAAACATTGCTGGAAGTCGCTGAATAAAACTGGTCTTTTCCCTGGAAATCCCTCTGGTCTCTGTCCTTTCTTTTGTGGAGGGGAGTTTTTCATATGTGTGTATATATATATATATATATAGAGTAGTGAGCAAGGTGGTGAACACGGAATAAAAGAAATCTTACTTTGGCATTTATTCACGAAGTCAGCGACTTCTTTGAATTGAAACTTTGGACTGGTTTTGGATATATATATATATATATATATATATATACATATATATATATATATATATATATATATATATATATATATATATATATATATATATATATATATATATATATATTTTCTTGTGTTGATATATATATAATATATATATGAAAAACAAATCCAGGAAAGAAAGCAAGATTCCCTTTCGGCGAACTGCTAATCAGGAACGGACCACCACAAGGTTTTGAAGTTTCTTAGTGCATTTTATTCCAGCCTTCACACAACATGACGCGTTTCAACCGAGTTTCCCCGGCCTTGATCACATGACGTGATTAGGAAAAATTTCACCCATAAATACCATGAAAACAACTTAGACCCTCCCATCTTTCACATAGAGAGGGAAAACAGACTAAGTCAATTATAAAGTGCATAATGAAAAATGTGCAAATCAGAACATCCAATAAATTTCCTTTTAAACAGTCAATGTTACAATAACACATATATAACACTGTTGAATGCATAAAAAGTTAAAATCTTATTGAAATTAATTGGACCACAAGATTACTATACATGGTAATCTTAATCAAAAAGAAAATCCAGGGCAAGTGCCCAAATTCTGATCCACATTTACGATTACTTAAATGACAAAAAATTGTTAATCATGGTATATAAGTACCCAAAGTGCAAATAGTGAAATGTGGCTACTTATAGCCATACATTGTTATTAAAAATCAGATGATATTGGGGATGCCAATATTAAGCAAGTCTTATAAGCGCCAAGCAAAAAGATACAAAAGTTCATCTCCTGGATCAAGTATAGCAGTAATGATATTAATAAAGGATCAGCTAATACATGAACATATATATACACACACATATGAATTATAAATACGGCTTTCCTAGTGGGATCATTATTGATTATCTGAAAATAACTAGTATTTACAGGAAATAATAAATAGAAACTAGAAGTCCTCTGCCAGATCGTCATTAGGTCAAATTACAAATCAATTTTTTGCAATTCATTTTTTGCAATAAACTTAAATTCAGGTTAAAATTCATTAATATCAATAAATATGTTACCCATAATATAAAACCTAAATTCATATATATACACACACACACATTCGATTTGCACTAGAAGACCATTATTATATCAAGGATAGACAACCCAAATGTGGATTGGAGAAAGGATACAGGCCTAACGTTGAGCCCAACATCAGATATATGGACAAATCAAAGTCACATATAGCAGGTATATTTATAGAAAATGGACCAAATCTTCACCCGTATTAAGACCATTGGGTATCTTTGTATTAAGTCTAACTATGTAGTGACTCTCTAACTGGCGGAGTTTCTTCTCTCTGTCACCACCTCTTATTGATTTCGGTACGGAGTCAATTACATAGTACTTAAGGTCCTCCAATTTGTTTTGGTGCACAAGTTTAAAATGTCGGGCAACCGGATAAGATGGATCAGAATTCACGATTGCCCGCAAGTGCTGGAGGATCCTGTTAAAAACAGGGAGTTTGGTACTGCCAATGTATAAAAGATGACAAGTACACTCTAAAACATATACCGCACAATCCGTTTTGCAGGTGAAATGTCCATTAATCTTATTTAAAGAACCCGAAAAGGGATCCAAAAAAGACTGTTTATTTAAACCAAACTTACATGCGCGACAAGGGTAGCATTTTACAAAACCCCTCTTGTCAGTCAACCAGTTTCTTTTCTCAATCACTTCAGGATTAGTTTTCACTAGTGCATCACGCATAGATGGTGCTCGTCTGAAAGTGATAGTGGGTTGGTCCAAAAGTTCCGGTGATAAGGTAATGTCAGTATGTAAGATAGGCCAATGTCTACTGACAATTTTCCTGATGGCCTGCTCCTGACTACAAAACGTAGTAATAAGCCTTACCGGAGGTTGGACAGTTGGTTCAACAGAATCTTATTAATTTCTGCCAATGGACCATCTAAATTTAGTTTATCTAGTGCCCATTGCAAATCTTTAGTCTTGTATCCTCGATTTAAAAATCTATTCCATGATTCATTCAAACAGGTGTCTAGATCCTCTTTTCTATTGCAAATCCTTTGAATACGTAAAAACTCACCATAAGGAATACTTTTTATGAGGTGCCTAGGGTGAGCACTACTGGCATGAAGAATGGAATTTCCAGCAGTTACTTTGCGATGTAATTTAGTGCAAATGTTTTTTTGATCAACAAAAACCTCCACATCTAAAAATTCTACCTTTGAATCACTGACTTGTGCTGTAAATTCCAAATGTAAGGAGTTACTGTTAATCCTTTTGACAAAATCTAAGGCTGATTCATTAGAGCCATTCCATATGACAAACACGTCATCAATAAATCGCCACCATTTGATGACGTGCTTAGAGAAGCCATTCTTGTAGGAGTGTTTGAGGACGTGCTCCTCCCACCAGTCCACGTGCAAGCACGCGTAGCTGGGAGAGAAGCACGCCCCCATGGCCACCCCTCTTAGTTGTTGAAACAATTCTTTATTAAAAATAAAGAAGTTGTTGGTCAAACATAATTCCGTCATCTGGAGTAGCATTTTGTTATGTTCATTATAACAAATATTCCTTTTAGACAGAAAGAATTTAACAGCATTTAGACCGTCCAGATGATCAATACTTGTATAGAGGGAGCAGATATCCATCACCAAAAAATGATAACCATCCTCCCAAACCACATCTTTGAGTTTGTTAAAAAAATCACCCGTATCACGAATGAAGGAAGGTAAATCAGCAACATAGTCATGGAGAAAAAAATCCACATATTTAGACATGGATTCTAACAGGCTACCTTATGCCGAGATAATGGGACGACCTGGCACTGGAGTAATCAACTTATGAACTTTGGGGAGTAAATATAAAGTAGGAGTAATAGGATGTTCTGTTTTTAGAAAATTGTACACATCCTTATCAATTAAACTCTCCCTCTTCCACTTAGACAACTCTTTAAAAATCTGATCCTTCACTTTTAACAAAATTGGAAAAGCTACTTTTTTGTAACAATTAACATCACCTAATTGTTTATTTGCTTCTTCCAAATATGCATCTCGAGGCCACAAAACAATATTCCCGCCTTTATCTGCTTTATTGATTATGATGTTTTTTTCTTTACTCAATTTATCAATCAGGCAGGAATATTGTTGCTCTCTAAAATAGTTTTTTTAGTTACAGAAATGCATTTCTTATGTAAAGCCTTGAGGTCATTGATCACACAGTCACCAAAAATGTCTATAGCATCCCTCGCCATGACTGGCATGAATGTAGAAGATGGACGAAACGGAGTGAGAGCAGCAGAAGAGGTGGAAATACCCATAGCCAAAAGGTCATCTTGTGTATTAAGCACATTATCATTAATTGTGTCATCTGCCAAACCACTAATTGTACGCAATGCCACTACATCAGCTACTTGAAAACGAGCACTGGGCTGATTGCTAGCAATAATAGATGTTGCTTTTACATTTGCCTTCTTAAGTTTATGAAACTTGATAAGTTTCAACTTTCTAATAAACTTAAAAATGTCTATACGTGATTGTACATATTTGAAATTACTTTTAGGACAAAAAGAAATTCCCAACGACAAGAGCTGCAATTCAGCAGTGTTTAATTCGAGCTCGGTCATATTAATCACAGTATTGACAGATGTTTGAGGCAAGTCATTAGGTTGGCTCTTCTGAATGTTCAATTTCTCTTTTTGAAGCCTCCGCGCTTTCCTCCTCTCTTTGCGTTTCCTATTACGCTCGCTGCATTTTGAGGCTGGTTCTGGGGCGCCCATGATCTGAGCGTTTGACGACGATCCTCGATCATGAACCCCAACTCTTCCGAGGGAGTGAAGCTTTGGGGTTCCGGCATGTTTAAATGTAACTCATTTTCACTAGGAATTGACTCGTCATTACTGCTGGAAGGTATACTTGTTCCCGAACTTGATGCAACGTCAGAAATGGTGCCTTGATTTATGGATATCAATGGGGGTTGGACTTTATTCATTGCAAGTTTTTTCACATTATCAAAACGTTTAGCAAATGTGAAAATACGTCCAGTCTCGTAATCACGTTTATCTCTCGCAAATTTAGTGATTTTTCGATTCATGATCACATTTTCATGTTTATCAAGGCGTTTTTGTATTTCCTCCCTTCTTTTTTTAACAGCCTCTTTCTGATCAAGAGCATCAAGTTCACCAATTAAAGTTTCAATTTCCGCCGCTATTTCCAACCTGTCAATCTCGGCGTACTTTACCAGCATTATGACCATGTTCATTGAGCATTCCAGATTATTAGTAGCCCACTCCTTTAGCATTAATGGATTAGGTTTATCAAACGAGGGGGCAATCAACACACGCAGTCCTCTAGGCACCCTGCCAGCTTCCTTGTATTTTTCTAATGATTTTCGCTCCCACCACTTAGTTATCTCATTTTTTTGGAGTTTTTCTAATTTTTTCAACAAACTTTTAATATCCTTTGCTTCCGTTGCTTGCATATTACTTTGCTGCTTAGCCCCGGTAGTTACCAGCATGCCGGCAAACATTGCATCCACACGTTCATCTCGGGTCCTAAGCACGTCAGTTGTGGACGCCATAGCGTTTTCTTTGGCAATGAAAATATATGTGCACAATTCAATGATGAATGCGACTCGTGTTCTGATCCTGAATCCCAAAACGAACAGCACCTTATGTCCAAAGATGGTCGTTGAATATTGCTGGGAGACAAACGAGTCACACTTTTTCTGATAATCTCCACACCCACTTTATTTCGGCATACGGGCTCCTTTAGCGCGTAAGAGCAAGCGTCTCACCTGTTTGGCAAACAACCGGACCGGGAGCCCTCCGACGCCGTAATCCAACCGCTCACTCGCAAACAGGCTTCCGCTTCACCCTCGATGCGCTTGGAACTTCCTCGTTTCCGCCTGGTGGGGGGCTTGTTGCTATACCACTTCCGGGTCAAATGTAGATATCGGAAAACCGATAGTAGCTGCCATAAACAAGCCAACAACGTGAAGAGGGTCCGTTAAACACGCCGACAGCCACCGTGTGTTAGAATTAATGAAAAACAAATCCAGGAAAGAAAGCAAGATTCCCTTTCGGCGAACTGCTAACCAGGAACGGACCACCACAAGGTTTTGAAGTTTCTTAGTGCATTTTATTCCAGCCTTCACACAACATGACGCGTTTCAACCGAGTTTCCCCGGCCTTATATATATATATATAAATTTCATTTTTCTTTACTTCATTTTCCGTCCTTAGAATTTAACAGTACTTAGAAGGGACAGGATACAAAAATTACATTATACAAATCTATCAATCATGTCCCATAGGCTGATATAGCAATGCTACTACTTAGCTATAGAGCTTATAGAATCAGACAGCAGACATAATGCACCAATCCTACAAGCATACACGTAATGTATCAGTGGTGATATCATCTAAGGTATTTACAGTATAGATGGTGAACGAACTTTGTACAAGCCTTAAGATAATAGTCAGAGCTGTTATTGCCTTTTTCTAGGGCCCCTTATCAAGAAGTGAAAATCATCAATGAACCTTCCAAAATTCTTAAATTAATTAGCACACAAATATTAACTATAAATATAATTCTGAAATACAATATTTTGTCTGAAACTTGCTATTTTCTGAAAATACCAGCATTTCATTGAGTATTAGAAAAAGTGTATTTTGAAAACATAAGCTCAATTCCTCCCAAAAACTGTTTTGTTATCATTAAATGCCAGATTTTAATTTCAATGTATTTATTTAAAGATTTTTGATATTGCAATTCTTTACCCCTTGGGTGTAAGAGTGATTTTCAAGTAAAATATTTATCGTGAGGCAGGATCTTGAGCAGAGCAGAACTGTTAGAAAGGTAAAGAGTAAAACAGTTTAACAATTTGGGGTTGGGAGTTTATGAACGGAGGGGAAGCAGTAGGAGCCAACAAAACATGTTCATTTTTGGTGAGTGGTAGAAACAAGTGTTTAGATGTCAGGGAATGGGGTTTTAAATACCTCAATCTTTGGGTGTAATCACTAAACAGCCTCACCACTTGCCATATGGGTCTTTGTTTATCAACAAGGATAAATTAAAAGGAGTAAACATCTACATTAATCCAATTGAAATTTTATATCATTAGGGACTTTTAGAATGGTCAATAAAGAGATTTTTGAATGAGTTAAAGAGTTTTACTTTCAGTGTCTCGGGTTTTTCTGTTTTGTTCAATAAGAATTAGGGTACCACTAGGATGTCGGGCGGATTGCCTCCGCCATGCGGGCGGTGGCGATCCGCCCGACATCCTTGCCCGCCCGCCACCCATTTCCCCCCGCCATATGACTATGGCCGACGGACCGCGGCGGATGGAAACACCTTCCGCCGCTTTTCCGCCACAGTCGCAATGGCGTCACGGAAATGCAGGCGGTCTTTACTTTGGGGGCCCCCTGCGGGCCCCCATGGTGAAGGCGAGGTGGGGGGTGCACATGGGGGGTACCTATGGTCCCCCCTGCATTTCAATGTACAACATGACAGGCACCGCGCGGTGCCTGTCATGTTGTGCATTGAAAAGCACAACGTGCATTTTTAACATTGTGGCGGGCGGTGCTGAGAGCTCCGCCCGCCACAATGTTAAAAATGCAGGATGCGTCCGCCACTGTGGCGGGCGCATCCTAATTCCCCCCATCAATCAATCACTCAATCAAAGCATTTATATAGCGCACTACTCACCCGGAGGGTCTCAAGGCGCTAGGGGAGGGGGGGTCCGCTACTGCTCGAACAGCCAGGTCTTGAGCTGCTTCCTGAAGGCAAGGTGGTCCTGGGTCAGTCGGAGGTGGGTCGGGAGGGAGTTCCAAGTCTTGGCGGCCAGGTAGGAGAAGGACCTTCCTCCTGTGGTGGCTCTTCGGGTGCGGGGGACGGAGGCGAGGGCGTGGCCGGTCGATCGAAGCTGGCGTGTGGGGGCGTAGAAGTTGAGGCGGCTGTTGAGGTATCCTGGGCCTTGGTTGTGTAGGGCTTTGTGTGCGTGGGTGAGGAGACGGAAGGTGATTCTCTTGTTGACCGGGAGCCAGTGCAGATCTCTCAGGTGTCCGGAAATGTGGCTGCGTCGGGGGATGTCCAGGATGAGTCGTGCAGAGGCGTTCTGAATCCGCTGGAGTCTCTTCTGGAGTTTGGCAGTGGTTCCGGCGTAGAGGGAGTTGCCGTAGTCCAGACGGCTGGTGACGAGGGCCTGGGTGACCGTCTTCCTGGTCTCGGTGGGGATCCACCGGAAGATCTTACGTAGCATGCGCAGGATGTTGAAGCACGACGAGGAGACGGCGTTGACTTGTCTGGTCATGGAGAGGGAGGAGTCCAGGATGAAGCCCAGGTTGCGTGCGTGGTCTGTTGGTTTGGGTGCGCTGCCCAGGGCGGGGGGCCACCAGGAGTCGTCCCAGGCGGAGGGTGAAGATCCCAGGATGAGGACTTCCGTCTTGTCCGAATTCAGTTTCAGGCGGCTGTTCATCATCCATTTGGCTACGTCTGTCATCCCTTCGTGTAGGTTGGCTCTGGCGGTGGCGGGGTCGTTGGTGAGGGAGAGGATCAGCTGGGTGTTGTCGGCGTAGGAGATGATGTTGAGGTTGTGTTGGCGTGCGATGGCTGCGAGGGGGCTCATGTAGACGTTGAAGAGGGTTGGGCTGAGCGAGGAACCTTGGGGAACGCCGCAGATGACTTCGGTGGCTTCTGATCTGAACGGGGGGAGGCGGACTCTCTGTGTCCTTCCGGCGAGGAACTAGATGATCCATTCCAGTGCTTTCTCCTGGATTCCGTCGTTGCTGAGGCGCCGCACTAGGGTACGGTGGCAGACAGTGTCGAAGGCCGCGGAGAGGTCTAGGAGGATGAGGGCCGCTGTATCTCCGTTGTCGAGCAGGGCTCGGATGTCATCGGTGGCTGCGATCAGGGCGGTCTCGGTGCTGTGGTTGGCCCGGAAGCCAGACTGCGAGAGGTCGAGGGATCCGTTCGTCTCGAGGAAGGCGGCCAGCTGCTTGTTGACGGTCTTCTCGATGACTTTAGCAGGAAACGGGAGCAGCGAGATGGGGCGGTAGTTCTTGAGGTCGGTGGGGTCGGCTGATGGCTTCTTTAGTAGAGCGCTGAGTTCGGCGTGCTTCCAGCTCTCCGGGAAGGTAGCGGTGTTGAAGGAGGTGTTGATGATGTCCCGCAGGTGGGGTGCGATGACAGCGTCGGCCTTGTTGAAGACGTGGTGAGGGCAGGGGTCGGTCGGAGATCCGGAGTGGATGGAGTTCATCGTGCGGATGGTGACTTCGGTGCTGATCGGGGTCCAGGCGCGGAGGGTGTTGGTGGGGGGCGGTGGTTCAGTCGTGGCATGCGTCGGTTGAGTGCTGAAGCTGTTGTGTATGTCCGCGATCTTGTTGTGGAAGTAGGAGGCGAGGGAGTTGCAGAGGTCTTGCGAAGGGGTGATGTCGTTGTTTCCGGCGTTGGGGTTGGAGAGCTCTTTAACGATGTTGAAGAGTTCCTTGCTGTTGTGTGCGTTGTTGTCCAGTCGTTCCTTGAAAGCAGTTTTCTTGGTGGCGTGGATCAGTTGGTGGTGTTTTCGGGTGGCGAGCTTGAGGGCAGTCATGTTGTTCGGTGTTGGGTCTCTGCGCCAGGCTTTCCCGAGTGCTCGGCAGCTCTTCTTGGAGCTCTTGAGTTCGTCGGTGAACCATGGTGCTTTCTTGCTGCCGGGTCTGCTAGGCGGGGTCTTCAGAGGGGCGAGGTCTTCTGCGCAGTTGCTGATCCACTTTGTGAGGTTGGTGGCCGCCTGGCTTGGGTTAGTTGCGCTGGTGGGAGGGTTCATACTCAGGGAGGTCGCGAGCTGGTCGGCTGTGATCTTGTTCCAGCTTCTGCGTGCAACCTGTTGTTGGTGGTGGTGGATCGTGGTCCTTCTGAAGCTGAAGTGGATGCAGCTGTGGTCCGTCCAGTGGAGTCCGGTGGCGTGGCTGAAGGTGATGTCCTTGCTGGATGAGAACACGGGGTCGAGTGTGTGTCCGGCGTAGTGGGTGGGGGTGGTCACCAGCTGCTTGAGACCCATGGGACCCCCACCCTTATGGCAGGCGGTCCCGATGTCCGACAGGATGTCGGGCGGAAAAAGTCCGCCTGTCATCCTAATGTCCCCCAATGCCTTTCAATCATCAGCATCAGAAATGAACATAATTTAATAATTGACATTTCAATAAAAGATCAAAAGGTGATCAGTCAAAAGAACAGTGATTATTGTTATAATGCAACAAGTGTACTCCTTAAAGGAAATTCCCGAACCTAGAAATATATATTAATGCAAGGTGAAAATAAGGTGTTTGTTCAGATACCCAATAAAGAGTTCTGATAAGCAGCCACGGCTCGTGCAGGGCGTTACACGGGGCGGTGACGTCAGGCAGAGGAGGGGCAGGGTGGGGGGTTGTAAGGATATATGGACGATGTCAGGTAAGTACCGAAAAAAAAACTAATTTCGTTACCCGCGCTGCATCACATTTGGCGATGCAGCGCGGGTAACGAAATTCGCTTTTATTCATTTTTTTCGGTACTTACCTGACATCGTCCAAATCCCGCATTTTACAACCCCCCACCCTGCCCCTCCTCTGCCTGACGCCACCGCCCGGTGTAACGCCCTGCACGAGCCGTGGCTGCTGTTAAGAGAATTAATGCTTTAGCATAAAGCCCTTGTATATCAGGCTGGAAAGTTTTCACATTCATATATTAGCTGACATCAAGGAAATGGGTTAATCAATCTCTTATGTAGAGAAGTATAAGAAACTCAGAGATGAGTCCACAGCCAGAGAATCAAAAAAGGAATCCTACTCTATTTTTGGAACACAACCCCAATTTTCTTCTGTCTTCTACGTCATCCAATAGAATTACAGTGAATTCCTGGGACTAGCAAAACTCACCATGTGAACAGTAGTTTTTAGACATTAGACCTTGAAAAATTACAGCGTTCGCATCCTATGATGAAGACAGTCTTTCTCATGACTCATCCTTCCTGTTGCCTCCTCTCCTCTCTGTGTGAATTTCACTTCCAGTTGTCTAATGCAAACAAGTGTCTGTCTATTCACTAGCTAATAGAAAGCTTCTGGGAAATAGCACCATCTGCAACAAAGGAAAAACATTGTGCACAAATAACTATTTACTTGCACGCTGGTAACATTTAAGTAGGATTAGCTACTGCCTTTCGTGTATATTATATGTGCTATGTAAAGGTCTATTTTTGCAAATTTTTAATAAAAGCGTTTTTGTCACCAAATGAAAATTTGCGTCTGCAAATGTTTTTATGTAGGTTAAAGAGTGCCATTTTCAGTTCTTTCAGATAGTACCGAAGGGCCATATTATCAAGAAAGGGCGATACATTATCGCCGCTTTTATCTGCAGAAAACTGCTGCTAAAGCGGCAATAATGGGCTTGATAATATGCCCTTGTGAATTCCCATAGAAGCCCAGGTTAACACCAGAACCTGGGCTTCTATGAGAATTCACAAGGGCATATTATCAAGCCCATTATCGCCGTTTTAGCGTCAGTTTCCTGCCGATAAAAGTGGCGATAATGAATTGCCTTTGCTTGATAATATGGCCAGATGTTCTCTATATATCAGATATCCCCGAGGAAGAGAGTATCTTAAAGTATGAGAAGCAGGAGAAAATGGTTCAGATGGAGCTTTTTTTTTTAAATGTATTTATTTTTATTTGGCGGTGGAAAGTTGCATTACTCAAAAATCAGAGTGAATGGGTCGTTGGGTTCGCAGTGCTTTAAATGCCGCACAGGCATATTTGATTTGGCCTTTAATGGGAACCACTGGAGATCTCTTAGCCCTGTGTAATGTGATCGAACCTGTTAGTACTTGTTGACAAAAGAGCAGCAGAATGACAAAGTGTTCTCAGAGACACCACAGATCTTTTTGTGGCTCTAGTCTGTACTGAATATCCACATGCACTTTTAGAAGTGACTGGTCCTCGAATTATGGATAAGAAGTGAGATTGCCCTAGGAGTAGTTTGAGGATATTCAAGGAGAGCACAACTGCTTGAGCTGTTATGTTGGTGTATTTGTGATTACTACATGCAATGTATGTGGTAACATCAGTGAATTTCACAGTAACCATCATACCAGACCCTAAAAGAAGCCCACAAACAGACTCGAAATTTCCCATAAACTGGCCTACCAGACCAGGCCTTCTAGCACTGCCACATTGCCCCATAGGTAAGTCTCATGATGGTGAAGACCCAGAGCATTAATTGGAAAAGAAGTCAGTACAAGCAAAGACTTAGCTAGAAAAGAGTGCTTGACAATGAAATCCACTAGGTGGCGCTAGATGAAAAGACATTCATATAATTCATTTTTAGGTCTCCGCTAGAGATAACTTTAATTAATGCACCAGTTTTGTTAATGAAAAATTCATACATATAATGTAGACTTGCAGGGGCTTTCAGGCAGCACTCTTCCACCATAGGTCTGATCAAGTATAATTTTGCGTCCACCACCAGAGCATACATAATGGGGTAATTGGTCAACCCATGTGATCCACTAGCTGCCTTCAGGATCAGTGCTGGCATTTTACCCGATCGTATAAGCGTAGCCACCTGAAAAGTAGGGCATTTCACATCTAGGGCTGGCACCCCAATGCCTGCTCTTATTTGCATTTTAATTTCGCTTGGCAATGTTTTCTTGTTTTTTGAGGCCAAGACAGAAGTAGTAATCTTCAGCAAGACACCTCATCATGGGACTTCTGCTGATGCTGGCTGAAATCAGGGACACACACCTAGCAATCACACCTGGAACCTCAGAACCAATCTCATAGCAAACTAGACATGACCGAACAAGTCAAGGATGCCACTGTATCCTGCTTTCACACCCTGAAGATGGGGAGGAAGATCTTCAAATGACTCCCAACCAACACTAATAAAAAGTCACTCATGTCATAGTCACCAGCAAGTTGAAATATGGGAATGCCCTGTAGGCCGGGATCACCAGACTATTCACCAGAAGACTACAAACCTCCAGAACTTAGCACACAGACTCATCCCTAACCTAACACCCACCTCAGTTAGCTCCATTGGCTTCCAATACACAAGTACATTCAATACGAACTCTTCAAATGCACTTTCATGGCACTACACAACTAAGGCCCCACTTACCTGTACAGTCGCATTTCCTTCCAACTACCACCCAGATAAATCCACGACTCCTAGTTGCACACATCCCACATGTACACAAATCAATGCAGGAGGGCGGGGGCTCTCTAACTTCATTCGTAAGCATGAAATGACCTCCAACTCCACGTTAGAGCCCCCTCCTCTCTTCTTGAATTTCACAAAAAGCAGACCTAGCTTTTCAATGAAGCAACCTACCATAGGCAGAGCTATGCACACACACCTGCTCCGAGTCCTTAGTGATTGACAGAGCGCTAACAAATACACATAGCATAACATCTGAATTTGCAGGTCCACTTATGTAGGGGCATATTATCAAGATACTGCGATAATTATCGCAAACCGAGGCTAGCGAATTTTTTTTTATTGCCGCATAGCGCTGGATTTTCGTGCCCTGTTAGCGCCATATTAACAACGCGCTGCTCACAGGCGAAGGATAATCCAGCGATAGCAGGAAAAACCAGTAATAGCAGGCTGATTCCTGGATAGAAAACCTGCGATATGTGTAATGCTTAGTGATACTCAAGTGTGGACTTAACATAACAATCCATCTTCCATTGAAGAGATAGATAAGTCACATTTTTGGCAGGTGTTAAGTTCCAGCGATAACTGCGGTTACCGTGGATTTTATATCGTTTCGCGGGTCCGGCCCTGCATTGATAATAGTAGGGCAATGTTGTGTTTGCGAGGGATTCAATGAGGATTAGGAGAGGAACGCCTACTTTGCATGTCATTAGTGACATTGATCGCTGACATGCAAAGTAGTAAGGAAACGCGCTAGCGCTTGTTAGCGTGTCCTTGTTAATTAAGCGATAAAGAAATTGCCGCTTTTTCGGTGCTATGTGCCAAAAAAGTGGCGATATATGTTGAAAGCTGCACTGAGACCGTCAACATTATCGGCGCCCTCTTGCTCTCCTTAACCTTTTTGTGCGCGTAAAACAGCCGCCATTTTGAACACCATGGCTTCCCTGCTCCCGCCGAGAGCCAGCGCGCCTCTCTCCCCCTCCTAGCTTCGCCTGCATCCCCCGCATACTGACAACCCCCCTGCCTGCACCTGCCGCGAATCATAAAACCCCTCTTCAGCGCTGCTCTGCCCCAGGCCCTCGTCCTGTTCCCAGCGCGACACCTCCCTTCTTCCCATTTATGATCCCCGGCCCTTTGATGCAAAACCCCTTTTCCCCGTGTGCCCGTTCGTCTTCCTCGTTCCCAGGCCGACACCCAGCTCTGCCGATACTGTTCCTTGCCCCTCCCCGTACAATAGAAAGTTTCCCCCCAGCAAGGGATCCCCGGGTTGATCAAAGCCCCCGCCCTACGAGATCCGATCGAACCCCACACACTCCGTGAGTCGGCGGAATATCCAGCTGCGCGATGATCATCACCTGTTGTGAACGGGGCGGGGACTTCCACTGTAACCTTGCGTGGGAACGGGCTGGGAAGGGGGGATTCTGAGGATGTCTTTCCGTACATCAAAGTATCGACGAGAATGTGTTACATGTAATAAAGAGATAAACTTGTGTATAAGAGGCCAGGCCTCAGGGATGCAGTTAGAGCACCTCAGAACGATACCCTCTGCCCGTTTTGTTGTGTTCTCCTCCGGAGAGAATAAAAACCTTGTTTCCTGCCTTCCAGTCTCCAGCGCCTGCCTCTTCAATACTTTAATTTCTTTGTGGGTTCAAGAGGCGACACCGCCGGGCAACACTTAAGGATCTTATATTCTGGTTGGTAGTGCCACCCTTATTCCACAATTGGCGTCCCAAGCGTGGGGCCCATCAGCGACCCATGGATCCAGTGGGAGAGGTCCTGACGACAATGTGAACGACTGCAACGATCGGGAACGCGTCTGTCCGATAGACCCTCGTCTGACAGCCGATCATCCGAACTTCACTGGTTCCGAACAGACCTCTCTCGAGTGATCTACGGTCCTGACTGGGAACCATAAGGAGTGCCGCGAGGATAACGGAGAAGAGAGGACGATCGGGCGCTGGATTCGGAAGACAAGAAACTGTCCATGCGGTCCGGGTAAGGTCGTGTAATCACGACAAGTTGCGAAATGATTGCTTGATTGCTTGATTGTTTAAAAAAATACTAGTATTGCTCTTTTTATTTATTTGGAGATTCACTGTCTGCAAACGGAGAAACAACGGGCTCTCTCTCTTTGCAAGCAGTGGAGGATAGGTAGGGCAGCAGCCGTGCTCATTTTTTCTCCCCCACTCAATAATCACTTGAAACTGAACTGTTGTTCGCAAAACTATTGTTTCCTGGAGATTCCCTGTCTGCAAACAGGGAAGAGACCACCCTTTTTGCAGACAGTGAAAAGGGTAGGTAACGCAGATCTTTGCGGACCTACTCATTCTCCCCATTGTTATTTATTGGTCTTTTGTTATTTTGATCCATGAGGTATTCACTGCCTGCAAACAACGTAGAATAGAAATATTCTGTCCAGTCTTTGCACCTAGTGATAAGATAGGCAGTGCTGACTTTTTAGTCCCTCGTTACGAGCCGTCATGTCTGTCTTCTCCCCACTGATTAGTAGCCTGTTTAGCCCGGACCGCTTATTAGAGATGGACCATCCAGCCCCACTGGAAGGCACCCCTAATAAGGACATGTTCATGAAGCATGGATTGACCGCTATAGCCTATAGTAAACTATGGCATAAATATACGAAAAAGGGTCAAGAAAGTCAGTGGCCCCTGATAGGATCCTTCGATGATGATAAAATAAAAACGCTAGAAACTGCCCTGGGTAAAAACAAGACAACGCCCACTATGCTTGACAGCTTCGGCATGTGGCGAAAAGAAACTGAACAACGTAAAAAGAAAACTGAGAGTAGGTTGGAAAAAGAGCTGCGAAAAGCAGCCCACCTAGCTGCCCAGAAACTAGAAAAAGAGATAAAGGAAAGAGAGAAAGCTAAGCAGAAACTAGAAATGGAAACGCCAAGCCAGTGTCCGGTTAGAACCCCCTCCATGCTCTACCCTGATTTACCCTCGAAACAACGAGCCAATGAGGACCTGCTGTTAGGTCCTCCTATCATCTACATGCCCCCTCCATATGCCCCTTCTCAACCCTTGGCGCAGCACGCGCCACCCCCAGGTACAAACGAAGGTACCGCCACAGCGTCGGCCCCAATGGCCTCTGTGCCAGCCGAACCCCTTGTATTAAAACCCGCATCCACAACAACGTTAGACGAGCATGAGACTCGAGGGGCTGGCCCTGCAAGAACAAACAGACTAGACAAAGATGAGCGAGCGGGGATCGACAAAATAGCAAGGACACTGGTAGAAAGGAAGGAGGATGAAGAGTACATCACGGATGTGTTCAGCTCGTATACAGGGAGTCACAGACGACATTTTACCGTACGACTGTGTTATCATGTCTTGAATGCATACGAGGACCGATATCGAGACAAAGGTCCCGAGAGCCTAAGGACTCTGTACCGGAAGGTCGATATCGGGGATGAGGGCGAGTGTGATGTGTCGGACCTCCTTACGCGTACGCTTGAGGTTTTCCGCCACCTCACTGAACGAAAGCCGGGAACTAAATCCGCAGCCTCTGTAGTGACCGAACCACCAACCGAGCAATCTAACACCATGATGCCGATACGAGAGGCTGCCCCTTACTGGGTTCCTCCTCGGGGTACAGGGACTCACGATGATGCAGACAACCAAGATGCGAAGGGAAGGGTAGTGTACAACTGGGTCTACCAGCCATGGGACCGGCAAGAGATACTGACATTCCGGAAATCTCTACCCGACCTACGTAAAAACCCCACTGCCTTCTATACTGAATTGGGTACAGCCCTGGGCTCAACGATTATGACCCTGGCTGACATCGACTTGTTCTTCGGGTTATGTCTACCAGCTGATGTGTGGAAGCAAATCCGGAAAGTCGACCACCTTGAGCTGTTTGGACATACCTGGTCACAACTCGATGACCTGGATAAACAACGGGGACCAGGACAAAAACCTTTGAAATCCATTCTAGACCTCCCAGATAAAATCGTAGAGAAATTAAAAACCCTAATCCCAGAAAAGAAAGTGGACTGGTCGATAGTAACAGCCTGTCGCCAAAAACCCCAGGAGGATGTATCGGAATACTTCTCCCGGTTTGAAACGGTGTTCTCCGATTACAGCGGCCAGGACATGACCACTGCAACCGGACACCATCTGTTTGTCCAGAATTATGTTAGGGCCTATCATCGGAAATCTCCCAGAAACTACAGGCCAGCGAGAGTAGTTGGGCAGCCTCCAAACCTACCGCGATTCTCCAAATGGCCCAATATTATGAGCATCAGAAAAATGAAAACGATAGGGCGACAGAGAAAAAGAAGAAGGACTTAAAAGAGAGGGTGATGATTGCCAAACTGCAAGGGGTGACTATAGGACGAGACCAATACCGGGGAAACTACCAGACAAACGTCCCTAAGACTACATTTCCCCAGGACCGCACTCTGACTTCCTACAGTGGACGCACAGACCTTAGAGAAAACCAGTGCGCTTTCTGCAAAGGGACTGGCCATTGGAAATCCCAGTGCCCAGTTCTTCTGGAAATGATCAGAAACAAAGACCCCAGGGATGTAGCAAACGGACCGAGACCTAAGGGACAACAACGAGGGCCCCCAAATGACGCGACTAACGACAGATCAAGCAGACCAAATACGTTCGATCGACCCAGGCAGAACCAATATCAACAATCTGACTATGACGACACTCACACCTTCGCATAGGACAGCCAAGGGCGAGGGAGGGATCCAGTCGAGCTCTATGTTGACCAGCAGGGCCCTTATGTCACTGCTAAGGTCCTGGGTACCAAGTCTCCATTTCTGGTAGACACTGGCGCAACACGTAGTGCGTTATCTAAACGACTGATTCCAAGGGCACCCTTGTCTGGCTCACTCATAACATCGACCGGTTTCGATGGAACGCCCTCCACCAACCCTTTGTCTGCCCCGATTCTCTTTGACGTAGAAAACAACACCACCGACACCACGTTCTTGCTTTCCTCCAATAGCCCTGACGCCATTATGGGACTTGACTTACTGAAACACTTCCGAGCGACGATCAGGTGTTCCCAAGATGGAGTTCGAGTGTTTCTTTACGACAACCCCGTTCTGCTTAGACATTGCTCTCCCCGACACATGTTTTCCATCACCGACGTTGACGCGTCCCTGCTTGACACTCTACCTCCGTATCTGTGGGCCAAAGCGGATTCGGACGTAGGGCGTATGTTAATTGACCCAGTGCACATTACTGTCCGACCAGACGCAACACTCCCAAAACTCCCACAATATCGGATATCGCCAGAGGGCGAGAAGGCATTGGTAATGATTATCCAGTCACTGATAGACGCAGGAGTGGTAGAGGAAGTGGTTAGCAACGTTTGCAACAGCCCTATCTTGCCCATTATCAAGAAGCAGGGAGAGGGAGATGAGAAAGCATACCGTTTTATCATCGACCTCCGAGAGATCAACAAAGTGGTGGTACCCCAGTACCCTGTGGTCTCAGACATCACCACCATCCTGACTTTGATTCCATCCACTGCCACCACCTTCTCCGTCATCGACCTCAAGAACGCATTCTTCTCCATCCCCATCCACCCAGACAGCCGATATCTCTTCGGCTTTACCCTAAAAGCCCGCTCATATAGGTTTTGCCGAGCGCCTCAAGGCTACATGGAAAGCCCTAGCATTTACAGCCAGGCCCTCAAAAGACAACTAGACCAAGTCCAGTTACCCGACGGAGTGGTGTTGGTACAATATGTCGATGACATCCTTTTGGCAGCCGACACCACCCCTCTAGCGGTTACCGCCACCATTCAACTCTTGCACTTCCTCGCGGAAAATGGCCACAAGGTCTCCAAGAAGAAGTTGCAATTCTGCCTACCCCAGGTCACTTACCTAGGCCACCTTTTGTCCAAAGATGAAAGAAAACTCACCCCTGATCGAATCCAAACCATTCTAGATACCCCTGTCCCTAAGACCCAGAAGCAGGTTCGCTCCCTATTAGGCCTCACCTCCTTCTGCCGACAATGGTTACCAAACTTTAGCCTCGTTGTAAAACCACTGCTTTCTCTGCTAAACAAAGACGTCCCTTTCCCACTCCCTTGGACCCCTGAGTGTCAAACTTCCTTCACAGAACTGCGAGATGCCCTTTGCTCAGCCCCTGTCCTAGGTACCCCTGATTACAAAAAGCCCTTCTCCCTTTACACTCACGAAAGGGAGGGGTGCGCTTTATCTGTCCTGACCCAGGCCATCGGCCCTAGGCAACGACCGTGCGCTTACTTCTCTGCCACTCTTGACCCTGTCGCCAGAGCCTTGCCTGCCTGCCTTCGAGCTGTAGCTGCTGCTGCAATCTCTATCCGACAAAGTGAGGGGATTGTACTCTCGAATTCCCTCACGGTACTGGTACCCCATGCAGTCGACACCCTCCTGAACCAAACCAAGACGCAACATCTGACGAGTGCACGACTGACTGGATACGAACTGACCTTGCTTGCCCCCCATATCACCCTGAAAAGATGCACCACACTGAACCCAGCAACTCTGTTACCCTTGCCAGAGAACGATCCCAATGTGCACCCCGTACATGACTGCGTGACTCTTACGGACGAACAGACCAGGAGTAGGGTCGATCTCAGAGACACGTCTTTCCCTGACCCCGACGGGGAGCTGTGGGTGGACGGTTCTTGCATCAAACTCTCCGATGGTACCACTTCCGCTGCCTATGCAGTCACCACGGCTCGAACTGTAGTAGAAACAGCCCGCATCACCCAGCGATCTGCCCAGGCAGCGGAACTGATTGCCTTAACGCGAGCCTGCATCCTGGCAACAGGAACCACAGCGAACATTTACACCGACAGCCAGTATGCCTTCGGGGTGGTTCACCATTTCGGGCTCCTCTGGAGGGAGAGAGGATTCTTGACCTCACACGGCACACCCATTTTGCACGGGGATTTAGTCTCCGCCTTAATCGAAGCTGTCCTCCTCCCCAACAAGCTTGCCGTTATCAAATGCCAGGCACACAAGAAGGTGACAGACATTATTGGACAGGGAAATGCACTAGCCGACATCACCGCCCGAACGACAGCTGAAAATAGAACGACAACACGTATGTACGTGACCAGGTCACAAGCAGAAAACTGGACTGACGCCAAGGACACAATTAGAGACATACAAACGGCTAGCACACAACACGAATTGACTGAATGGACACGGGTGGGATTGAAAGACGATGAAGGCTGCTGGCGGACAAAAGACACGAACAGATGGTTGTTACCTGATTCATACTTGATTCCCATATTAACCATGGCACACTCCCCTGCCCACATAGGATCAGCCCCCATGATCGAACTTGTCTCCAGGGTTTGGCACAATGACAAGATCCCAGATTCCGCCAAACGCCTGGTCCAACAATGCTTAATATGCCTGCAACACAACCCCGGGAAAGGAACTGTAGTACCCCGGGGGGGATTTGGGGTCCCAAACCACCCATTTGAAGTCCTGCAGATGGACTACATCCAGCTAGACAGATGCCAAGGCCTAAAATATGTACTTGTTGTGGTGTGCGCATTTAGCAAGTGGGTGGAAGCATATCCAACCCGTGACAACACCGCTATGGCCACTGCAAAGGTTCTGTTAAAGGAGTTTTTCCCCCGTTATGGCCTCTGTCGTGTTTTATGGAGTGATAATGGCCCCCACTTCGTAGCCAAAGTTATCCAGCTCATCCTAAATGGGCTGGGTATTAAACAGAAATTCCACGCAGTCTTCCACCCTCAATCTGCTGGGCTTGTCGAACGACACAATGCCACACTAAAACTTAAACTAGCCAAAATAGTGGCTACCACGGGCCTGAAATGGCCAGACGCCCTCCCACTGGCATTACTATCGATGCGCTCTACCCCCACCCGACATCACTTAACTCCTTATGAAGTCGTCTTCGGTCGACCCATGAGCGTCTGGTCTGCCCCGAAACCAACTTCCATTCATGACGTTCCGGACGTCCTAATGTCTGATTATCTGTACAAATTGACTGAAACTTTGTCTGTCCTTCATCAGCAGGTGCAGCAGGCCATCCCCGATGCTTCCAGGGGTCCGGGTCACGCCATCCAGCCGGGGGACTTCGTGCTGATCCGAAATTTCCAGCGATCAAAGAGTTTGGAACCCCGGTGGACGGGCCCCTGGCAAGTGCTGATCACCACTCGGACCGCACTTCGAGTGGAGGGGAAGAAACACTGGCTGCACGCTCATCACTGCACAAAGGTCTCTCCAGCCCTGGCCACGACAGACACAGTCAACACCCAAGAAGAGCTCCTGAACCAGGACCGACCATCGTTGAACTGCTATCCTGATACTGAGACACTTGAACTTTCAAAACATCCTGACCCCACTGTGCCATCTCGAGAAGGGTATTTCCTGCGTCGAAAGGAGGGAGCTTCGGCTAAGTAGGCCACGGACTAGGTTAAAGGATCTCAGAACGGTGACCCAAACTACCAAGGGTTACCTGGAGAGAAGCTAAAACTAAGTCTGTGGTCCTGCCCACTACCGAGCACCTTGAAGACGAAGATGATGGAAGCGCCAGATAAGAAGATGATGGAAGCGCCAAATAAGAAGCCGACGGAGACAGCAGGAAATACCCACTACAGAAATCCGAGAACAGACAGACTCCATAGCTCAAAGACAATTGCGCTCTTCATCGTAATCCTCCTCTGCTTTCTCCTCATGACCACGCTCTGGATTTTGGAAGAACATGCACCTGCTCACGAAACATTCCTAACCACTGCTCAGCCTACCACCATGAAGGACCATTATCTAATTTCGCTCTCTCCTCAACTAAGAGAGAGGCGAAAGGAGTTTTGGAACAACTCTTTCGTGCAGCTACTTCACCAGCACAATCTTGCCACCAATACCACCAACTGCTGGATCTGTGGGTTGCTACCCCATGCCACTGGACACTCAATACCATTCATCCCTTCACCCTTCTCTGTCCACGGCTCCTGCCTTGCTTGGCTGATCCTCCTGCAAGAAAGCTATACGGGCAATGCCACCTCCAGCAGAACTGCAGCGCATTCTTCTCACGGGGCCGGGCGAAACAAGACAAAGACACACTTCTGCCCGCTGACCCCCAGCGAC
Organism: Lissotriton helveticus; assembly: GCF_964261635.1. Taxonomy (NCBI): domain Eukaryota; kingdom Metazoa; phylum Chordata; class Amphibia; order Caudata; family Salamandridae; genus Lissotriton; species Lissotriton helveticus. The sequence goes on from NC_136061.1 coordinate 650,940,226, forward strand.
TCGATCCAAATGGACATCCCGGCTAAAGAACGAATCGAAATGCAGGTGTTCAACAATCCAACCAGACCCACCTTCTCCTACCTGCGGAAACGAACGGCTGCCACCCTGACTGTGGCCCTGTCGGTCATCAACGTCACAGGCCACATGTGTGTAGAAGGACTTGGGACACAGCTGGTGGGTCGCAGCGCTTGCCGCTTTACCAGAACTTTGGATTCCGCGGATCCACCTTCCTTTGTGTCATCCCCAAACATGTATTTCATCTGCGGCACGAAGGCCTACACCTGGCTCCCCAAAGGCTGGGGGGGCACTTGCTACATCTCCTTCGTCCTTCCTCCGACTTATGTAGCCCCAGCGAACCACCACAGGCAAAAACGAGCCAAAGACCTTGAACAAGCCGACTCGACAGGGGCGCAGTTCCTCGATGCTATGAAAGGACTCGTCCCCCTCTGGGGCCCGATGGCAAACAGCCGTGCCATCCGACATTTGACTCAGGCAGTCGAGACGACCATGAACATCACAGCGGGCATCTTTGCCAACAACACTGCCGAGCTCCAAGCGGTCCGTTTGGTGGCTCTTCAGAACCGCCTCGTTCTAGATGTGGTTCTGGCGGACCGTGGAGGAGCATGCCGCATAATTGGGTCCAGCTGTTGCACATACATACCGGACAACTCACCCTCAGTGTACAAAGCCATCGAACATCTTCACAGACTCTCTTCGTTAGTTCACCAAGAGCAAGAAGAATGGTCGCTTGGTGGTTGGTTCTGGGACACCATCAAAAGCTGGGGCTGGAGACTGCTCACCATTATCATGATTCCCGTAGTTGTAATATGTGGCCTATGCTTAGGAATTCAATGTCTGCCACCTATGTGTTCTTTATGTGCGAGTTGCATTTTTCCCAAAACTGTGGACATTGGAAGCGAACATATGAGAGCATTGTATGATACCGAAGTTAGAAATTTGATGAAAATTGACATTGAGTAAAGCAAGGTGGCTAGATATGTTGAAAAGGGGGGACTGTTGAAAGCTGGACTGAGACCGTCAACATTATCGGCGCCCTCTTGCTCTCCTTAACCTTTTTGTGCGCGTAAAACAGCCGCCATTTTGAACACCATGGCTTCCCTGCTCCCGCCGAGAGCCAGCGCGCCTCTCTCCCCCTCCTAGCTTCGCCGGCATCCCCCGCATACTGACAACCCCCCTGCCTGCACCTGCCGCGAATCATAAAACCCCTCTTCAGCGCTGCTCTGCCCCAGGCCCTCGTCCTGTTCCCAGCGCGACACCTCCCTTCTTCCCATTTATGATCCCCGGCCCTTTGATGCAAAACCCCTTTTCCCCGTGTGCCCGTTCGTCTTCCTCGTTCCCAGGCCGACACCCAGCTCTGCCGATACTGTTCCTTGCCCCTCCCCGTACAATAGAAAGTTTCCCCCCAGCAAGGGATCCCCGGGTTGATCAAAGCCCCCGCCCTACGAGATCCGATCGAACCCCACACACTCCGTGAGTCGGCGGAATATCCAGCTGCGCGATGATCATCACCTGTTGTGAACGGGGCGGGGACTTCCACTGTAACCTTGCGTGGGAACGGGCTGGGAAGGGGGGATTCTGAGGATGTCTTTCCGTACATCAAAGTATCGACGAGAATGTGTTACATGTAATAAAGAGATAAACTTGTGTATAAGAGGCCAGGCCTCAGGGACGCAGTTAGAGCACCTCAGAACGATACCCTCTGCCCGTTTTGTTGTGTTCTCCTCCGGAGAGAATAAAAACCTTGTTTCCTGCCTTCCAGTCTCCAGCGCCTGCCTCTTCAATACTTTAATTTCTTTGTGGGTTCAAGAGGCGACACCGCCGGGCAACACTTAAGGATCTTATATTCTGGTTGGTAGTGCCACCCTTATTCCACATATAAGCCTTGATAATATGACCCTTAGTATGCGAGAGCATCCAACAATCATTGGAGTCCATTTTCACTGTTCATTGCCACACAAGGAAAATCAGTAGTTTGACACAGCCTTCCTAAGTGGATTTAACATCCACCAATTCCAGCAAGGAATAGCTTATGTAGTATTGCTGTTACAGATCAGAGCTCCAGCGGCAATCTAGGCTCGTCAATGAGTGCGCTGTCATCAATCCTTCAACCAACAGAACTCCTGAGGCCATGTTGGTGCCACATGCTTTCTTTAAAGTGTGCAGTTCGGCGCCATGATGCCCTCATGGGTGAGAAGTTGTGCCATACAAATCTACATAACATAGCAGGCCCCACACCATCAGTTCTGGTAGCCCCATGTAGTAGGACTCTTCCTATCAACAATCCCTTCTTCTCTAAATATTCTTCGCCATTCTAATATGGGTGCTTCATTCGGACCAGGGCTTTAAGTGGGCCAGGTCCTCAGCATCTGCAGTTCTAAAAAAATCAAGTTGTGAGACCGGTCCCTATCGAGCTCCTCCTTTTCGCCCTCACACTGGGCATAAAAAAAATCTTCACTCAGGTGCACTACCAGCCGTAACCCTATAGAGATGCCTTTGTTAAGCAGCTTCTTCAACAAAGTGGCATTGGTTCCTAAGAAAGAGGAGAACAAGGACTCTTCAACCAATTATGGTTCTGAGTGATTTGTAATTGTCTCCAAATAACGGTTGAGTGTGCTCGAAGTGGGAGTGAACATCTTGTTGATTCTTGTGCCCTCACACATCCTTGCGAGTGTAAAGCATCATGATTGGGCAATGCTCTTCGTGGGGTTGGCCCTGCAGTCCCTCACAGGCCCTCAGGAGGGCTCTTTGATGGAGATATTTTTAGGAGGTGCCGCACTTGTGCATGTGGGTGTGTGGGCCAAGTGAATCAGTGCAAGTGAAGTTAAAATTACCTATCGGTACCCACATAAGTTTACAAATCACTCAGAACCATAATTGGTTGAAGAGTCCTTGTTCTCCTCCTTCTTAGGAACTGATACCACTTTGTTAAAGAATATTGTTTTAGGAGCTTAGGTACAGGACCTTCCCCTTTTTCATAACTTGCTCCTAATCCCCACCCTCTCTGGATAGTGTTTATATTTGTTAGGCAGCTGCCACGAAGGATCTAATCAGAAGATAAGATCAGCTGCTAGTGATCTGAAAGTGCACGCCGTGGGGATCTGCAGCGTGGTAGGAGGGGTGAAGGGCAGAACACAGGCTCAGACTCTAAATTTTACAGGTCTGCAGTGATACATCTGCTGCATGGGCAGCCGCTGCCAACTATTACCAGCTTCTAGACATTTTTTCCAAGCCTACAATAAATAAAATGAAGTATTTCGCAAAAAGATTTATTTAACGTTTCTAATGGAGTGGTATAATTATTTCACATGATAGTTATTACAGAATTCAAGCATTTTCACTATCATTTCCCATAAAGTCCTTGTTACTCATTCATCCGCAGGAGTGCCCTTCATTATGCATGTAACCACTCTGCTAGTATGCAAAATCACGCTTTTCTCTCATAAATAAGCCCCCTGTTGATAAAGCAAAGCTTGGCTATAGGGCTTGTGAAGTATTTGGAGAATACTGGCATTTTGGATTGGATTTGGACCCAGACAGGGTTCTAAGTTGGCCAAGGTACAGAAAAACAGCTGGTGACATCACAGGAAGACCCTCATTCTGAGAAATGATTCCAACAGGGTTAGAATTTCCAAATAAATTAAGAATACTGGCAAGAATCTGGGACATAATGAACTTCTATTGTTGTACCTATTAGCTTAAAATAGCTACATACAAATTTGCACACAAAAACCGACTGGAAAATTACCAACAATAAAAGGAAGTGATTGCTTCCTTCTGTGTGTTGCCAAGAGGAAGAACCACACACCTAAAGCTTCCATTGCATATTGTTTTTCTGGCTCTCTGCATATGGTGCCTGCACAAGGAAGTGGTAATGTGTGGTTTTAACCACATGCGCGCTAGCGGTTTACCCGCTGCGCGCTGAAAATTTGAAAAACCCATGTTACGTGACAAAGCCAGCTTGTCATGCGCGTAGCGCAGGTAACGCCCATGACGAGCTGGCTTTGTCATGAGCGCTGAAGGGGTTAAAGTTTCCTTTTCGAGCTAACAGCAGTAGGCCACAGATTTACAATGATGGGCCAACAGCAATAGCGGGTCTGCCATGAACCGCTCAGGGTACCCTTCTTATAGCACTATTTGATGTAGGAGCTTCAAATGCACCCGATGCCTTGAAGAAGAGGTTGAGACAATGTAACCTTATCTGCTTTGTTTTTGTGACCTAGCCTGGGTCAAGATAGTTACTGCAATCGGTAACGAGGAGCATGCAGTTGGAGATCTTTCATAATTTAGTGTGACATGAGGGTGTAAATATTTGTCCAGGGACATCTTAAGAATTTTGGGGGCCCTGGGCCAAACATATTTTAAGGTGCCCTGCTTGGATCAGCTTTAAATGTATGATCCAGGGGGGCGTGGCCAAGATGGCGGGGTAGGAAGACGTGTTTGCCGGAGCTCCCGACCCCATCCTAGGCCCTAAGCCCTGATTGCTGCTAAGAACTCCCCCCCGGAGCCATACGGAGCGGCTGTGTTGTCCAGGGGCTGGTCACCGCCTGGTCTCCGCCGCCGGAGCCCAGCAAAGCAAAAACTCACCGAGTTCGCGGTGACGAGCTGCAGACCTGTGACGGCGCTGCGCCTGGGTCCCGCCGGATCAGTGGCATCGGGAAGGCGGAGGGGCGCTGATCCCCCCAGCGGAAGAGTACGGAGCACCTGGAGGGCAACGGACTTCGGAGCCCCTATTGCGGTGTGGTGCGGCGAGGTGTCCGGGGCATCCCTGCTGTCCCCTCTATGCTCCAAGATGGCGGCGCGCCGGGACCGGTGATCCCCGCCCGGACTGGCGGATAGCCCTGGGACTGCCAAGTGAGTGCACTAGCAGGAGCGGTTGCTCCCCGCTGCTAGGCGGGGCTTCCCTGGCGACGAGGCGGACGAGGCGCCGGACACGGCGGTCCCTCCGGCCGGTGCTGGGCGATCTCCCCACTCCAGGGACAGACGTGGCCGGGGACGGACCTACGCGAGCGCCCGGCTTGGAGGCCTCCCCGATCTCTGCGAGGAGCCGGGCGCTGCTTCCGGCAGGACCAGCCATTTCGGCCCTGACTGAGACTGCATGGGCACAAGCGCCTCGCCTACTTGTGGCGCCCCCACGCCCCTGGTGCTGATTCATTTGTGCATGAGGCCGCCAGCGAGGCCTGCAGTGGTTTGAGGCAAGTGGGGGTACTGCGGTCACGCCTTGGACGGAGCTCACGTCCCCCAGACACAGGGGGGTGCCGTGGGGGTTCTGGCCTTCCCTCTCGACGTTTGCCGCGTCTACAGACATCCACGGGGTGACGCAGGAGCACAACCGGGCTGACGTGGTGAGCCCTTTGGCCACGAATACCGGCTGGACGTCGGTGAGGACACCGGAGCCCCTGAGCCGCTGTTCGCCCCGGTACCGCAGCGCCTGAGACCCCGGTGAATAGTGAGCGCGAATCTCCCCGTGGTTTCTGGAGCTGCAGTGGACCGCCGCCCGCCCTGGCCTGGAGGTGGCCCCTAGGGGCTCGGGAGTGGACGTGCTGAAGAACCGTGACGGGCGATAGGCCGGGTGAAGGAGCTTACATCATGGCTGGTCAGCGAGGGGGTAAGCGCAATGATCGCATGCTTCCGGAGATGCTCAACAGACAGCCGGCTAGGGGTGACAGGAACTCCTCTTCGCCTGGAGCAGCTGGGAGCTCGCACTCGGGTGCGGCGATGGAACCCCCGGTCACCAGATCTTTTTTGGAGTCTCTGTTCAGCACATTGAGGGACGACTTCCAAACCTTGAAGCAGGAAGTGGCGGGTGAGGTGAGAGAAGTCCGCAGGGAAGTGGAAGGTTTGGGCGAGAGAGTGGACACTGTAGAGAACTCCACGCACAGACAGGATGAGGAGATCGCTTTTTTGCAGCAGGAAGTACTGACTCTCAGGGAACAGCACTTGGATCTCCAATCGCACAATGAAGATTTGGAGAATAGGTCACGAAGGAACAACATTAGGGTCCGGGGTGTGCCGTCTTCGGAAGAGAACCCTGATATAGTTAAGTACCTGCAGGAACTCTTTCGCATGGTCTTGGGCGAAGGGGACGATTTCCTCATTAAAATTGACAGAGCACACAGAGTAGGGCCCCGCAGAAGGGCTAATGGGCCCGCCCCGGACATCCTGGCGTTCCTCCCGGACTACCCGCTGAAGGAAAGGATCATGTCGGAGGCACGAAAAGCGCACTCGCTCACCTTCCGAGACCACCCTGTGGCGCTATATCAGGACTTGTCCACCCTCACGCTTCAGAAGCGTAAGTCATTTAAGATTGTGACGGACTTTCTCAGGCAACACGACACGCCTTACTCCTGGGGGCACCCCTTCCGTATCATCTTTCAGTGGCAGGGACAGTCTCACCAATTGCGGAACCTCCAGGACACCTGCGAGATCCTGGGCATCACCACGGAAGGGGAAGAGACCGGCACACCGAGAAGACGACGCTCAGCGGAGGGAGATTGGCAACAGGTTGCACGCAGGAGAAGGACGGCGGAGAGGACCCGGAGGCCAGGGTCTCCGACTATTAGAGCGGAACGTGAGGCTGCTGTTCGGACAGCGTCCGAGGAGCTTGGAGATCCGGAGGTTGTTGCATTGACCGCTTAATCGTGCTCCGGGGGGAGTTCGCTACAGCACTGTTCCAACAGCTGGCTGAAGGGGAGCGGGGGGGGGGGGGGGGCGACGGTTGGACACGTGTGGCTGGACGTCCACTAAGGTAACATTCCACGGACTGGTCCGTTAGGGCCGGTCTGGGACTATTTCAGGAAGTTTTGGGTAGTTTGGGGCGGGGGGTTGGGGTTCTGATGCTGGGGGTTGTGCGGGGAAGGGGGGGGGGGAGTTGGGGGGTGGCTTGAGAGGGAAGGAGGGGAATGGGGGTTGGGGGTTGGGCAGTTCGGGGGTTGTTCTGGGGGTAGGGGGGGGGATCCGGGAGTTGGGATGGGGAAGGGGGTTGTCCAGTGCACAGTGCGACTGTTGGGAGTTTTGAAGGTGGCCCTACACTTTGGTTTGCCTGCGTCGCAGGGCTGCTTATGCATTTGTGATTTTCTTTCTGCTTTGTTGCTTGTGTTCATATTGTGGGCTCCTGCGCTCCATCCCCGCGGGTGGGGTCCCTATTGCTTGCTGCCTCTCCTTTTCTATGCCTTCTTCTTCTTTTAAAGTGGTTACCCTGAACGTTAGGGGGCTGAACAACCCTGTCAAACGGCGGGCGGTGCTCTCCCTCTTGGAGAATACGCACGCTGACATTTGCCTCCTACAGGAGACACACCTGCTGCAGCAAGATACACATAGACTACGCTCCCGTAAGTTCCCGTCACAGTTCTTCTCATCCAGCTCCTCTAAGTCTGCGGGGGTGGCTATTTTGGTGTCCAGTCATTTTAAGGGGGAGGTCCTCCACAAGCTTACAGAACTAAAGGGTAGACTGTTAGCCTATAGATTCAGAATAGGGGGTCTTACGTTTACGATTGGATCCCTGTATAGCCCCAATGAACGACAGGAACGTTTCCTGCGAACAGCGGTCGAGGATATCACGGCCTCACAGGATAGACATGTTATTATAGGAGGGGACCTTAATTTGGTCTTTGATTCGGCTATGGACAGGTCGGCACAGCGCTACCCGCAGGTCGGGGAGCTCTCGGCCGACGGCAAGGAGTGGTTGGCGGAGGTGGGGCTTTTGGACATCTGGCGCTACATGCACCCAGCGGATCGGGACTACTCATATTACTCCCATGCGCATAAGACGTATGCACGGCTGGACCACTTGCTGGTCACTGCCCCGGTTCAGGCACTGGTCTCAGGCTCGGACATAGGAGTGCTGTCCCTTTCGGATCACGCTCCGGTCGATGCCACGATGCGTTTGCCGCCCGTGGCCCTCCCCCCTCGCACGTGGCGCCTGCGAGATACTTTACTGCACAGGAAGGTGGTAGTGGAACGCATAGAGGGAGCTCTCCGGGAATTCCTGGTGCACAATGACAATCAGGACACCGCCCGGGCTACGCAGTGGGCAGCCTTGAAAGCGGTCCTCCGGGGAGAATTCTTAGCGATCTCCTCCGCCGATAACAAGGAGAGACAGGCTAAGAGGGAGGAACTCACTGTTAAGGCTCGCGAGCTTGAACAGATCCATCGCAGGACTGGGGCCCCTAGAATATGGCGACAGCTTAAGGGGGTTAGGAAGGCCCTGGCAGCTCTGGATTTGGACCGAGCGGAATACGCCGCACTCCGGCTGCGCCATACCTTTTATACGGGAGGTGACCGCTGTGGTAAGCTCCTGGCCAACAGACTCCGCGCGGCACGTCAGAGTCAGCTGGTAAAGGAGATCACTAGCAATACGGGGACCGTGGAGACGGAGGACGCCCACATCGCGGCCGTTTTCCGTGGGTTCTACGAGGACCTCTACACTGGAGACCCTCCGGATGAACCGGCTGTGGCCGCTTACTTAGATACGGTTGCATTGCCCTCCCTGGATCCCCTGCAGGCTGAACACCTGGACAGGGACATTAGAATTGAGGAAGTGATCTCTGCCATCGCTCGGCTTAAGCATGGCAAGGCGCCGGGCCCGGACGGGTATACCGCGCTTTTCTACAAGACGTTTTGCTCGTCACTGGCCCCTATCCTGACCCGCCTTTTCAACTCATTTGCCGAGGAGGGAGCTATTCCTCCTGATCTTCTGCGAGCATCCATCTCGGTGATCCCCAAACCCGGGAAGGATCCGGTGCACTGTGGCTCATATAGGCCGATATCCCTTCTCAACGTCGACTTGAAATTGTATACTGGGATACTGGCGGCTCGTTTGGCCCCGCACTTGTCAGGTCTTATTGACCCTGACCAAGCAGGCTTCGTTCCGGGGAGGCAGACGGTTGACAACACAAAGCGGATTGTTCATCTGCTCGAAAAGGCCTCCCGGATCCCGGGGGAACGGATGATGTTAACGGTGGACGCTGAGAAAGCGTTCGACCGAGTGCACTGGCCCTACCTGGAACAGGTGTTGGTGAAGGCGGGCATAGGGGTCAGGTTCCGCACCATGGTCTTCAACTGCTACAGGCACCCGACTGCTGTGGTTCGGGTGAATGGGTTCGCCTCCCGGGCCTTTAACATCGAGAGGGGCACCAGGCAGGGGTGTCCACTCTCGCCCCTGCTCTTTGCTCTTTATATGGAGCCGTTCGCCCAGCGTATACGTGATAACCAGGCCGTGACCGGTATACGGATGGGTGGCTTTACACACGCCATTAGCCTCTACGCTGATGATGTCATCCTATCGCTTGATGAGCCGCGGACTGCCCTCCCGGCCTGCGTCGAGGAGCTGGCCTCCTTTGGCGCGGTTGCGGGGTTCCAGCTGAATATGGGGAAATCGGTGGCCCTGGATGTTTCTTTAGAGCCGTCCACCAGGGCGGATTTGCAGAGCCGATTCCCAATGATCTGGTCATCGGCGGCGGTACCCTATCTAGGGATCCAGATAGCGCCCACCCTACCGGCCATGGTTACGGCCAATTATTCGGCCCTGGGTGTTAAAATTAAGGAGGAGCTGCACCGCTGGAGCCGTGGTATCCTTTCCTGGTTGGGCAGGATTGCTGCGGTTAAAATGACTATTCTCCCGCAGGTGCTGTATTTGTTTCGGGCTCTGCCACTCCAGCCTCCGGTTGGGTGGATTCAGCAGTTGCAAGCGGACGTTTCACGTTTTGTTTGGCAGGGGAAAAAGCCCAGAATGCGTAGACCCCTCTCCTTCTTGGCCCCTGAGATGGGAGGGTTGGGGATCCCGGACTTTCGTAGATATTTCCGAGCGGTGCAGTTACGTTGTCTTGTGGAATGGAGTAGGTGGGAGTCCGACAAGAACTGGCTCTTTCAGGACCAGGCGGTGGCGGGGCGACCCTTGCAGGAGGTCCCGTTCTTGCGCCGGATTCATCGTCCTAAGAATCTGTACGCCTCCTTTGTTACACGAGTACCTTTACGGGTCTGGGATGCTACCGCCACTACGTGCGGTCTCACCTCCTTCCCGTCGCCGCTTACGCCGTTGGTGGATAACCCTGACTTTACCCCGGGCATGGAACAGGGCGCGTTTGCGCACTGGCGAGGGGCAGGATGTAGGGCCCTGTGCCATATGTATGAACAGGGCGGGGTGATCCCCTTCACAGAGTTCCGGCAGGAGTTTTCCCTCCCTGAGACTGAGAGACACCGCTATATGCAGGCACGCCACTGGGCCCTCCAGCCTCAGGTGAGGGAGACTGCTGACAGGCGCTTTCTACCTTATGAACAATGGCTGCTTACACGCACTTCAGACTCTAAACTGATTTCAGACCTGTATAAATTATTGCAACCTCCGCCCACACACTTCTATAACCCGGGAAGGGAGAGGTGGGAAAGGGAATTGGGGAGGACACTGAGCCCTAAGGATTGGGAGAACATCTCTTACAGAGCAAGGCATTCAGCGTACCATATGGGCCTTACTGACACTCTAACTAAAGTCTCCACCTACTGGTACTACACACCGGAGCGGGTACACGAATTCGACCACAGCAAGGAGGCAGTGTGTTGGAGAGGGTGTGGACACCGAGGTACACTTACACACATTCTATGGGACTGCCCTCTCCTGGCTGCATATTGGAAGGAGGTACTGGACAACATCGATACGCATTTTGGCATTGAACTGCCGCGCTTCCCTGCCTACACACTACTGGGGCTCCCTAACAGCCTAATGTACCCGCTTAGATCCCGCAGGGGTAGGCAGATTGCCATTGCACTGGGCTCAGCGGTGCAAAATATCTTGATCCATTGGCGCACGGCCACGGTACCTTCGGTTACGGGCTGGTTCTATAGGTTGTGGCACGTGTTAGGCATGGAGAAACTGTCGCTGATGGTGGCAGGGGATATATCACAGTTCTCAGAGCTTTGGCAGCCATTTCACTCCCTGTTGTTGATGGAATTCACGGAAATTACCTGCCCCAAATACCTCCGCCTCCTGCGGCTCACGAGTCCTGAGGCGCAGGCTCTGTAACTTAGTGGGAGGAGTACTTCCCCGGCGAGTGGGGGTCGTGTGATTGGACTGAATTGAGGTTGGTGCACTGGACGGGGCGGGTGGGGGGGGGGGGAGGGGGGGAGGTTGGGATCCGGGAGTTGGGTTGTTGGGGTCTGGGGGGGGAGTTTGAAATGGAACGTTATCTCATACTGTGGACTGGCACTTCAGATGTAGCTGCAAGGGGCTGATAAAATTCACTGCATGTAACCGGTCCGGCCGGGATTGGGGTTCTCCCCACCCTAACAGAACGCCCAGTGTTGATGTTTGTTGGTCTTTGTGTGAGATGCTGAATAAAAAACTTTAAACCTAAATGTATGATCCAGTTTTAGGTCGTGCATGCCCTCTTTCGCCAGGTTACCGACTGTGCACAGGGTCACTGGTCCAAATTCTGAATGTTTTCACATAATCAGGGATAGTAAGGTGTGTTTTTTAATATTGTAGCAGAGCAGCAGCTGAATAATATGACAGCAAATAATCTCTGTGACACCCTCACATTTCTCATACGTGAGGTCCTGGTTGGATCTTAAAGAAACATTTTATGGATGTTGCATGAAACATAAACACATTTGTCAGCAACATTTTGGATCAGGGTCTCACGTATTACCCACATTAAAAATAAAGTAAAGGAAAATGCTATTTGCAACAACTTGTCTAAGAATTATTCACGGTCATCAAGGCAAGACTATGCAGAACAGAGCTGGCTCTATCAGGGGGGGGGGGCTGAAAGGCTGGGGCCCTGGGCCCAAGCCCACTTTGCCCATGTCCTAAAACGTCTCTGTATCTGTCTTCATCAAACAGTGTTGTAATACCTCTTAAACCTTCGAATAGCTCTTATAGACTAAGTATACCTGCTTATGGTGGCTCTATCTATCCTTCAGTGGGTCTTTCTTTTGCTAAAGGGTCACAGTAGATTGAACACCCTACGTGAATCAGAGACCGAAATCCTGCGCCAATATTAATTAAAGATCTCAGCAATGACTAGGACTTGCTGTTCCAGGTGTAGTTTATTACATGAAGTTCAGACAGTTCTAATCGGATCAGTTACAACTGACTTCAAGAATGCATTATCGATTTGACCTTTATTTTCAGTTCACTTATAAAGGGTGGTAAATGTGTAGATGGTCTCAGGACACTATCGGCTCCCATGACTTGATTATAGGTCAACATGTTTCGACCATTCACTATTGCACCACTAAGGGTTGACAAGCCCTCTGTCTCTAGCTCCTCTACTGAGTCTGTTGCAGGACCGTCTGAAAAAAGATTCTGTCATACATTAAAAAAAACACTTTACTTTTGATGTATTGAGTCGATGATGGAGCTTTTTACAGTCATCAGAGGAGCATTTCCTAACCCAGGGAGCGAGGAGGAGCATGGCCCTGTACTCACACATTCATCACCTGTCCAATGCCACTTACTGTAATAAAAATGCAACACCAAACAGAAATGGAGAACAGAAAAAATTGATTTTTATTGTTTATGTGTGATTAAAAATAGAGGTTCCAAGAAGTGCAATCAACAACAATGAGATGATGGAAAATGATGGAGATCAGAAAGATCAATTTTCATTTCCTTTTTAGTTCTTGCATCTTCATCATAATCAAAATGAGGACGAAAAATAGCTAATCCACAATTCCTATACGCATTTTTCACAACAACAAAACATACCACTCATTAAACATGGAACGGAATATTTTAGGCAAAGCGCTTACGAATTAGGAATCTAAAGTACATTGATATCAACTGCCAAATTCCTTACCTTACCAATTGATTTGATGACAACACATTATTATTAACACGGCCATGTGAATAAGCATATTATCCAAAGACTGCGAGAAAGTCATCAGCAAGTGAAAGAAAATCAAGTTATTTCAGTTCATTATTTTATGATCTAACAATCCAGTGTTTTTCAGTCGGAAACTTTTAGCAAGGACAGGATCCAAAGCACATTTAATTTGTGAAAGGACACCATATCCACAGTGAGTTGCATGAACTATAAGGAGCGTGAGCTCCACACCACTGGTAGAGTTGGCAAACGCCTTTTTGGAAGTACTTACTAGGGATTCACAACAATGCTGCAGACTTGGTTTCCAGAGATGCTTTAGGTGCTTTACAAACTTTGGGGACTTTTGTCTCTAGATCTTGCATCTATGATTAGCATCTCATCTAAATACCCAATTAACAAATGCAACCAGGTATTCACCTTCTGCTCGGCTGTCATTGAATTTCCAGTGTAAGCGGATTCTCCGCATATTCAGTTTTATCTTTGGTGTGGCATGGGCTGAGTCTCTTGAGTAAAATTAAACATTTCCTCCTTTCCTTTGGCGGTAGTAATGCCTGACTTACCAGCATTCCAAAACAGAAATTGACACCACTTAAGGCTCCACTTAAGGGGGCTGCTCAATTAATTATCAATCAAGGAATCTCTGCGCATATCTCACCCTTCAAAATCAACAGATAGCTAAAATAATTTGCACTGGTTTCGTGTTGCTGATATAAGCTTCTTGTGTGACCTACAGAGCTTCACACTGGCAAAATCAGGCCTTCGTTGGAACTCCCAGAAGTTTTTCGTGTTTGGTAAACTGAGTTGAGCAAATGTGAGAAATGCTTGTGTAAATCACAAGCAAGCCACGTCAAAAGCCAAAAATGACTGCTAGCTCCAGATTAGCTGGGTTACCTAACATTATAATAGAATCAAAACTGTAAATCACTGCATTAATCGAATATATACTTCCACATCGATACGTTGTATACGCATGCGATTACAACATTGTTGTTACAACAACTGTGTTGTTACATCGCAGTACCATTACTACACAGGTTGTTACAACAACTTGCTGTAGAGGTGGTGGATGTTGGAATAGTATAATTTACTATTCCAACTCCAGTGTGTGCAACAGTAGGGAAGGTGTTGGAATAGTAAATTATACTATTCCTTATCTTAGAGCGCCCCCTACAACAAGTCGTTGTAACGACTTGCGTAGTAATGGTACTGCAATGTAACAACGCACTCGTTGTAACAACTGCATTGTAATCGTATGTGTTTTACGCATTCAATGTAATGGCTGTTTCCCGCATGAATTCCACCGGGCTCCTCCATTCCCCACTGAATCCAGAAACCCATTAGTATCCTGCTACATGGGGATCCAGATACCACGCTTGACCCTTCAAAATCCAATTTCCATGAAATTAATTGCCTGATCAATGTTCACAGAAAGTGTAACTGCATTACACCCCTCCTGAAGGATCTGCACTGCTTCCTGCTACCGGTACAATATAATGCATAATCTCAAAAGCCTTTCTTGATATACAATTTAGACTACCTTTCTTGCAAAGTCACTATCTCCAACACATAGCCCTGACTCTGCCTTACAAAAATACAGCAAAGCCTGCAAGAAAAGGGGGTTTCACTGCTAGACGCACAAACTGCCAAATGACATTCCTCATGCTGTTCTTGAAGTACATAAAGCTTGTTGCTCCAGGAAGGCTAGATACATGCCATATTTTCAGGATAAATACATACATATTTTATGAAGGAGTTCATTGAGATTAGTTCAATACACATTTATTTTACAAGGTCATCCTGAAAATCTGGTGTATGCCTCTCCCCTGTAGATTTGCATTGGCCATCAGTGACCTAATTACTTTTTTTTAGCCTCAACAATAAATCTGTAGTCTCCATCTAAGTTTCCCTGGTGTATCATCTCTCCCTGTACAGCTTTCTAAATTATGTTCCTTGTCATCTGTTTATTTCATATTTGAATGCTAAACTTTCATCTACAGTACAAAGTGCTGTGTTTCCTCTTTCTAGCCCAAGTCTCTATTGCTCTCATAGTAAGGATTTAACAAATCCTCTTACAAAAGCAAATGTTGACTTAACTTGATGTTAAACCACTAATTTCAAATCATGACATGCTTAAATCTTGGCAGCCCTTCAGCAACTCACCTTACTTCAATGGACATCAAACTCAAGGAAAACGAAGATATTGACCAACTCAGCTCTTTCCAGAGATTTTCCTTTTATTTTAACTTCCCTCCAAACCATTGCACTGTCAGGTCATCCTATTTTCACAGTTTATTGTTTACCACCCTGACATATCCTCATCTCAATTCAAGTTGCTATTGGCTCTACAGTTTCCCTAAAATAGTCAACTTAACTTTCTCCGAAGTAATCATATTTGTTTTTATTCTATTGCATTTTCTGTCCCGGCTTTACTAACTATACATCTCAAAATAATATGCAATGAATCCTGGTTCTTCATAGATCAAGCTCTGGTTTAGCCTTTGCCTGCAAATTAGCACTATTTCCTTGCAGGTTTCTCCAAGTTAATTTAAAATATATATGCTTCACAAATGTAACAGTGGTTTGAAACTGTCAATCTTTTCTTTCTTGCAATCAAATTAAAGTCCAGATCTTAACATGAAAACTCAAATGTCGAAATGTTTTTTCGAGAGGGGTACCTATTGATGAACATGGATTTCCCGACTTTACGACTCATTTTCCAGATCCTGGATTCATACTCCTGTACGACCAGTGTTGCACCCTAGGAGCATAAACAACTAACTTGTGGTACTGGCCTTAAGGACCTCATGTAAGATCTGAGGTGGCTATATACAGAGTTCTAGTTCGCTGTACCTCACTGACCTCAAGACATTGATGTAATCATGGACTGTCCCTGTAAAGTTCAAGAAGAGGAAACTTCAACCCTTTTGAGGGAGGGAACCCAGGTGTGATAATCCTATATTCAACAAGAAATAAATGTGCCCCTGGGGATTGACAGGACTGGCCTTAGCCACCACTGGAACCCTAAGAAGAGGTTGTGCTCTTACTTTGCCTGCTGTCTGGCCAGAGGAGAAGCTAAGCTACTGCTGCAGAAACATCAATATCTGGAGATGACAGTATAAGCACCATACACATCATCCATTTTATCCCACAAGAGGACTAAGTGAATTGGCCACAAGTGTGACATTCTCTTTGGCCTCTTACCACATTTGCTGTCTGAAGCCTATCAGACTCCCCATCTGCTGGTGTGCCACTCTACATACAGCCAGCAAATCTACTTGCTGTCCACAAGCTTTTTCATTTCTGTACGGGCTGAATTACTATTTCTGCCAATTAACAAATGCAAAACAGCCTTTCAATGTGTACAAAGGCCGAAATCTGGTTGCAATTTGCGATTTCTACTGGTGAGAAATCATACATTTCAACAGAAATGTAGGGATTATCTATTTGCGATTCCTTAAGCACATGCACAAAGCATTTCCCAAATGTGAATTTGGCAACAATGAAATGCTATTACCATCGACTCAAAGTAGCTGGTAACCTTGTGTAAATTTTTTTAAACATTTTTTTAATGTGACAGGAACACTTGGGTTTGGATTTCCTATTAGGAAATCACAATTTAGGAAATGCAAACCATTTCCTATTTGGCCCATAGGTGGGAATGCAATAGCACTTCCTATTTACGATTTCCTAAGAATCGCTGTAAGGAATTCACAAATTTTTGATGTACTGTTTTGCATATCCTATATAGCGATTCCTACAGAGTAGGATGAGCTAGTTGTTTTTACTTAAGCTACTTTTTAGGTTTCGCCTGGCGTTTACTGCGCAAGCAGTATCGCGCAGGCGAAAACTTTTGTAAACAAGTATGGAGCTTTCTCCCGCCTCTGTCTTCCATTGGCTAGCTCCATAAATGGAGGCTAGCCATTGGAAGACAGATCTGCCCGTCATTGCCGGAGCAGATTCGTGGGCGTTCCCGCGATTTTTACTCATCCCACCCCTTTCCCTACGTCATGCGGCGGTGGGCGGTGTTTTCAAGCCATGTTTTTGTCATTTGGTTGCCTGTGGTCTCCGTGTTATGTCGTGCTTGGCTCGTGGCTGTCGTCTCCGTCTTCCGTCAAGGCCCGAGATTTAGCTTGTTGCCTCCTCTTACATTAATCACACTCAGACCTTTAGAACCTCTAAGGATATGAACTAGAAACAAAATCTGAAGAATTGAATTGCTACATTAGCTTGCTTAGGAGGAAAAACTGAGGCATTGAAAATGTTTTGCTTACGAAATCGTGACGTCGTGGCTTTAATGCGGCATGTAAGCAAAACGCTCCTCCCGGCTCCGCTGTCAGCTTTGGGAGACCGCACCTTCGTCGTCGGCCGGCCCGCCGATCTGCCTGCAATAGATGCGCCTCGGCCGCCATTTTGAAAGATGGCAGCTCGGCGGTCGCTTCTCCACCGCCAGCGGCACGTCACAGCAGCCTCCGAGCCCCGCGCCTCCCTCTCATTGTGTCCCAGATGCCGCCCCGCTCCGCTTGCCGACACTCCAGCCCAGCCTGCCTTTTCCATGCCGCAGAGGACCCTGCAGGATCTCCGCACCCACAAGAGGCAGGTGAGGGAGGGGCCGCGAGGGAAGGGGGGAATTATATGGGGGGTGGGGGCTGTTTCGTGCTGTTCTCCGTTACTGCCAAAATACGGGATAAACAACCGTACAGGACGGTGGCTCTTTCGTTCGGGGGCCTACAACTCATTTCTGCGAGTGTAAGTGCGCCTAGGTTCATGCGCAAGTCCGGTTTACTCGACTCTGCTGGAAATATGTAGATTACTGTGGCTCACACATCATCCCCTGTTCTTTTGTTACAGTGTGGGAATGGATGCAAGTACGGGACACGGGGCGGGGCTAACTCTCAATGGTTATAGGTAACTTTCTAGGTTTCATGTGCTCGAGGCATCATCCTTCGTGACCACACAATGTTCAGTGCAGGCACTTGTCGACTGGATTTCTATTGAGGTGACCGGCTGCCATGCTCGTACCAGAGAGTTATCGCATTTGCTTGTGGGATTTAGTGACTAGAAATTGACAGTGGTAGAATTTCTCGATTGGTATTTCTTGTGGACCACACTTATGTTTCTTATCAGACCTGATGTACTATGGTTGACAGCGCAGCATTTTTAAGCAGGTATACGCATGGACAGTGCCTGCGTTTCTTAACTGGGGTGCTATACTTCTCAGAATGAGTGGTATTAATTACAAGAGATGGTACATCAAGTGGCTAGATGCTAGGCGTACTAACAAACACAGTGTAAGCACAGCTCACTAGACTCTGTACAAGTAATGGGCAAACAATGTGGTAACGAGGGGCGGTCAGCGTCACTCCACTGACCTTCATTAGCTCGGTGGGTTACTGGAGGGGCGCGCTGTGCGGGGTAGGGGGGTGCATGACAAGCTGCCGCCTGCTGTCTGACATATGGTTAAGAGCCGCGCATGTGCGCACTGCTCCAGAGGGGGAACATCCTTTACAACGCAACTTTTACCACGCAGTGCCTTTACGACGCAACTTTTACAACGCAAACCATTACAACGCATTACGCTGGGGGGGCGCTCTAGGATAGGGAATAGGTTTAATTTACTATCCAACACCTTCCCTACTATCCTCGGGGACTGGAGTTGGAATAGTAAATTAAACTATTCACTATCCAGCGCCCAAAAGCACTATGCGCTGTAAAGGCATGCGTTGTACAAACAGCGTTGTAAAGGCATGCGATGTAAAAGCATGTGTTGTAATGTCATACATCCCTCCAGAGTATGTGCGTGTGTGACTGCTCCAGTGTGTGCGTGCATGTGACTGCTCCAGAGTGTGTGTGTGTGACTGCTCCTGGGTGTGTGTGTGTGACTGTTCCAGGGTGTGTGTGTATGTGACTGCCCCAGAGTGTGTGTGTGTGTATGTGACTGCTCCAGAGTGTGTGTGTGTGTATGTGACTGCTCCAGAGTGTGTGTGTGTGTATGTGACTGCTCCAGTGTGTGTGTGTATGTGACTGCTCCAGTGTGTGTGTCATGCCTGTCATGTGCACGGAGGACCATGATGGGCTATAAAGCCTTTTTACTCGTAGCGGTATAACAGCCGGCTGCTAGAGAAACGTGGTTGGCAATGATTGGCAATTGCGTATACAGAATCTGTGGCGCATGCGCAGTGTTCGCGCGTGCACAGAAATGTAGCGACACAAGATTTAAACCTCCCCGATGAACCAGGAAGTGCTTCACGTTAGCCAGCTGTGTCCAGCTATCTGTCCGGGTCACGGTGAAGGCGTCCGAGGAGCTAGAGGGCCGTTGGGGTAGGCGTTCGTCTCTTCCTGTGTCCGTCATTCCTGTTCCTATTATCGTAGGTCCGGAGAGGCGGCTTGCTTCTGGGCTACTCTAATTTCCGTTTCTTATGCTATTCAGTTTGCTCCGCTTTGAAAATATATCGCAGTTTTGCAAACTCGCATGTACATTGTTTGTCTGATTGATAGACCTTGTTTCTTACCTCGTATTTCGGAGAGGTGTTTATTCGATTATAGCTTTACCAGCCTTGGTGAAAGTGGAATGTTTTGGTACTGCGTTCTAGTACAGAACTAGTGGTGAGTTACAGGGACAAGAGATATCCTTTGTTACAGTGGTGCTTGGATATTACTCATATCACTCTCTTGTATTTAGATCTATGTTGTGTTGGATAACACATAGACAGACTACTATTGCAGTTCCAAAGTTATCGACCTTCCTTCTTTTTTATCTCCCTCCACTATCTAAAAGGTATCATTACTTTGCATCACATTACATACATTTGGAACTACACAAAAGGGGGAGGTTAGTTTTCACTTTTCTTGTTGTTATATTTTTATACAGATCCAGTCTCAGAAGATATACTCTCCTCTGAAACAAAGAAGATTGTGGAGTGTTATTTCTTTCCCTTCCTACCCTTGTTTTGTTCCCCTGTTTTCCCCCTTGTTACTTTCTGGGGTTTCAGTGTTTATTTGTGGCTCCCGGAGGGTGACGGGGGGAAGCTGGGTGTCAAGCATCGTGACTCCAGGACACTTCCGAGACAAAAAAGGTGCGTGCATGACAGTGTGTGTGTGTGACTGCTCCAGTGTGTGTGTGTGTGTGTGAGACTGCTCCAGTGGGTGTGTGTATGTGACTGCTCTGGTTGTGTGTGTGTGTGGAGCTCTGGGTGTGTGTGTGTGGCTCTGGGTGTGGCTGGCACTGGGTGTGTGTGGCTGGCTCTGGGTGTGTGGGGCTGGCTCTGGGTGTGTGTGTGTGGCTCTGGGTGTGTGTGTGTGTGTGGTAGTAATTGCTGTTTGCTGAGCTCGTCCGTAGGGTACAATAGTTCTCACATTTGCGAGAGATTAAGCAATTGGCAATGTAAATGACAATGCCATTTATTTATCTGTTTTCAAAACCGACACATAAATACAAATTTTGTCATTTACAATGCCAATAGCTCTAACTTCTCCAAAGGCGAACGCGTTGCATTGTAAATGCTTGTTCTTATCTGTTTTTGCCTGTGTGAGTCTGGTGAGTCTGGTGCTCCTTGTATTTCGTCTACTATACACAGTGTCAGTTATTATTTTAATTGGCACGTTTTTATTTGAGAAAGTTCTTATTTGTATTTAATGTGTGTGCTTTTATGGTTTTTGTGCAAGAAACCGAATAAAGATAAAGATTCATTCCTACAGAATTGCTATTTAGGAACTGCAAATTAATAATTTCGAACATCTTGCCCATAGTTATTACTACTGTTTTGCTCTAAAGAGGGACTGAGAGGTTTGCTCCCTGGAAACCCAAGCTATTCATCGATTTGCTTGGTTGGAGATGTGGAGCTCATAGCAAGATATTTCCACACAAATTACTTTGCTACTATTCCCCCAATTTCCTTTCACTTTGGGCCTACATTTATTGCCACATTTGCTACTTTTCATCTGCAATGAACTCCAGAGTTCTTTCTTGTGTGACACAAATGCGCCCACTGTTTGGGAAAGGGAGTGCACTCTTGTAGAGGGGAAAATGCATGCATAATTGATCTGTGCATTTGCTTACTTGCTATACTTGTTAGTCTTCTCTTTTAGTAGGATAAACGGTTTATCTGTTTCTATAGTTGCCTTCCTGTTCTATACACAGGAAGGGAGATATTGTGCCTGATGATCTCCTCACTCCCTAATATCAACCAGACCTCTTGCCTATTCACAGCCCTTTCTCTTTATGCTAGTGAAGTGGACTTTAAACCTCATAGACCCCACTCAAACTAGTTAGCATTGAGCTAAAGCTCATTGGTTCGTTACATTTTCTCTTATTCCTTTCCACATGCGCCCAAATATTAGGCCAACTTCTGAGTAACGCTAATTGCGTAATCTAGCGTCATTTTGATGTACTTTTACATAATGATGGCACAGCAAATTATGAGGGTTACACTCACCTCTACAATTTATCCAGGAGAAAAGTGGCTGCCTACCTAGCCTACACTAAAGACACCACTTCCTGCAGAGAGTAACATGGTACAGGCTTCGTCTGCTTCTGTTGTAACCCCCAATCTGCAATACGACAATACAGATAATCAAAATAGCTGGAATGCGGAACCATGGAGAGTTGTTTCCACTACCGGCCAGCAAACCACCTGGTTCTTGTATCTTCCAACAGCTCCATCATCAGACACATACACCAAACAACATCCTTTTTTGTTCATGCCTGGCTATACCTCAGTATAGAGATTTCTTGGCAAAGACTTTCTGCAAGTCGTTTCAGAATTTCCTTTGTCGCAAGGGCTTGCTACAAACCAGAGCCATGACCCTGGATGCAATATATGACATTTCCTTTGTTCCTGGAGCTGGAAAGTGGTACCACTGTCTACCGTTACATGAATCTGGGAGAACATTGCAAGAAAATTGATTACCTATCACCACGAAGATAAAGGATTCTACAAATTATTGAGATTAAACCTATGTGGCTCCTTAATCTTTCTGATAGGGTCATCTAAAGCAATTGGAGCATTCATCTGATAAAAGCACACATATACTTCTTCACAAAAGCAAGAACCAGGTAAAGGAATCAGTTTTTAGGTCAACACAAACACAAAACATACTTTTGATATATTTCCAATCTCTTTATTCAAAGCAGAATTAGGTGGAGATGCAGAAGCAGAAGGAATCATACATAGGGCAGAGCAGGGTCATTATGGGAGGCCTTCATATTATTTATGCAGTGGCCGCCACTAGACGTACTGCCACCCTGGGCAGCCCCTAAGAGGATGGGTGGGCAACGGACGACTTGTTACGGGGTGGGGGGGTGGTTGACTTGTTATTGGGGGGCGGAGGAATGGTGGTAGTCGACAGACAGGACACCCGCCGCCCACAAAAAACAGTGCTGGCAGGGGCCGACCATCCCCCCCAACCTCCCCTAGCTAAGCCATCCCCTAGCTAAGCCATTCCTAACCCTCCAAGCCAGCTGTCATTATAGGGTTAGGAACATAGACTTTCCATTGCTTGTGAAGGTTGTGGTCTTTCAAGAACTGGGCATGTAAAGTAGTCAATCATGTTACTGTCACATGGAAGGATATTGGACTGACATTGTATCATAAGCTGGTTGAGTGAAGGTTGTAAGGACTTTTATTAAAATCTCATGAGCTTTGTAAAGTTGTACAAATATGCAAATTGCATACACACTTTTACCCATAAAATGTTCTCCCCACAAATGTTAATACAGGAAAATCCTTCTGAAATAAATCCCTGTATGGATTTTGATGACGACGTAAAGTTTACCCAAGTACACAATTCAAAACCTCAAACAGTTGTGAAGAGGTTCATCTACGCTAATATTTCATGGCAAATTATATTTATGTGCATGCTATTTCACATGCATCAACAAAGACCTGGTTGGGGGCCCATGACCAGATCTAGCTAGAGTTCAGACTTAGTGTGAATTGCATGTTACATTCCATTGCCTTAACATTTTGCAAGCAAAGGGTAAATGGCAGGGTATACTCTCTTAGAGTAATGAACAGTGAAATGCTCCCCAGCAGACACTACACAACATTGTGGTACTCAATATTCTTCCAAGTGCACGTGCCAGGCCCATCTGGGACACACATCTGTTTCTGGTCCTGCTCACTGTCTTCTGGCTGAAGTTTATTCCACAAATCAAGAACACAATAGTTGTCCTCGTAATCTTTGTTGTTTCTGGCAATCTAGGACACAAATGCAAAAATGTATCACACTCATGCTTGATAAAAGTACATTAGCAGAAGTTGTGATGCTGTTCGGGCATTCACTCTCAATAATTGTTGCAGATTAACCTTAGAACATATTTATTATCCAACTAAATAATTTGCCCATTAGTGTCCATTTTACCGGAAACACTTAGCAGTTGGTATACCCAGGTTCTTTGCCAAAATACTATGCAGCCTATCAACATTGTGCCCACTTTAAAGATATTTACTAAATAAGTAAAACTTCTAATAATCTTCATATCAGTGGCATTCAACACCAACTTCCCGGTGAGTATGGTTCATCGTTTGCAGTAAGTGGGAATCGCTGAAAATACCTTGCAGTTTTTCCATTCATTTATGTCAAATAGGGCCCATATTGTCAGCCGTGGAGGCTTTAGAGCCAAGGCCTTTAGTCTTCCTTGTGGGGTGCCCCAGTACTCATCTTTGAGCCCCACCCTTTTCAATCTTTATGTGACTCCCATGGCCGACCTGGTACACTCTTTTGGATTTCAGGTGCTATCTTATGCGGAAGACACGCACATTATTGTCTCCATCTTGAATGACCTGTAACTGGTATCTGAGATGTTCAATCAGTGCATGTCCAGCATTATTTGCTGGTTGAAGTACAATTCACTGAAGATCAATGCAGACAAGATTGAAGTGAGTGTGTTTGGCTTGCAGAACTCCTTCTGGTCAAACTCCTGGTGGCCGGCAGTCTATGGTCACCTCCCTGTCTCTGTTAGGACAGCAAAAAATCTGGGGGTCATCTTTGACGTTGGTTTGAGCTTTGACGCACTGGTCAGCCACACGGTTAGTACTTCTTTTATTCTGAGGATTTTGAGAAAGGTTTTGCCTTTTATTCCGTCCAAACTGCTCCAGTCAATCATCATCGCTCTGGTCACCTCTCGGCTGTACTATTTCAATGCTCTGTACCTGAACATCAATGCAGCCTCCCTGAATAAGCTCCAGGTGGTACTGAACGCAGTGGCACGTCTGATTCTTAAAATTCTCAAGCATTTTGTGAATCCCAAATTTCGCAGGACCCGATCGGGTGGCCGCTAATTTTTGGTGGCGGCCATCAAGCTATCTAATACCCTACCCACTTTTAAATCCAATGCGGAATCATCCGGTTTTAAAAAAACATCTGAAAACCTGGCTTTTCTCATTTTACGTTGTAGCAGCTGCGCTTCTTTCCTGACTCCTCTTTGTTTACTTTAGTGCTTTGACACCCTCGCGTATAAGTGCACTTTATAAATAATATCCTATCCTATCCTATGCTCAACCTACTCTTTAGCTCCGTCCATGGCCTCTCACTCCTGTCCTGTCACCCCCTCCTGCCCACTTCCTTGCTCAACTCCTCTTCCTCTCTTTACCCCCTTAACCTGATCTTTACACGCCTCCGTCTTCCTTCCCTGCTCTCCCTCCCATAACCTCCTCTCTCCCTGACCTGTCATCCCTCTCTCTATTCCCCCTCATTCCATCTCCTCATACACTCTCTCATACAATCACTCCAGGGGATTGTAAGCGCACTACTCACCCATAAGGGTCTCTAGGCACTGAGGGGGGGTCCACAGATCTGTTAGCCAAAAAGCCAGGTCTTGAGGGTCTTCCTGAAGGTGTTCAGGGAGGGGGTGTGTCTGATGTCCGGCAGTAGCTCATTCCAGGTCTTGGCTGCAATGTGAGAGAAGGATCTTCCGCCTGCTCTGGCTCTGTAGATGCATGGGGTTTCGGCCAGTGTGAGGTTGGAAGATCGGAAGTTTCTTTTAGGTACTTGGTAGTTGATTCTGTCGTTGAGGTATTTGGGTCCATTGTTGTGGAGGTATTTGTATGCGTGGGTGAGGATTTTGAAGGTGGCTCTTTTCTCCATGGGGATCCAGTGGAGTCTTCATAGGTGTCGGCTAATGTGTTTGTGCCGGGAATGCCAAGGACGAGTCTAGCAGGGGTGGTCTGTATTGTCTGGAGTTTGCAGAGTAGGGACTTATGATTGCCGGCGTAGAGTGCATTTCCGTAGTCCAGTCTGCTGGAAATGGGTGCGTGGGTGACTGTCTTCCTTGACTCAGGGGGGATCCATTTGAAGGTCTTGCGAAGGATGCGGACGGTGTTGAAGCAGCTGGATTTGACGGCAATGACATGTCGGTTCATGGTGAGGGTACGGTTCCAAGGTTTTTGGCGTGGTCCACAGGGGTAGGTCGGCTACCGAGGGCGGTCCGCCACCAGGTGTCCCATGCTGTAGGGGTGGTTCCAAGGATGAGGACTTCTGTCTTCTCTGCGTTGAGCTTCAAGCAGCTGTTGGTCATCCAGATTGTGACATCTTGCATTCCTTTCTGGAAGTTGAGTCTGACGTTGGCGGGGTCTTTGGTGAGGGAGAGGATGAGCTGGGAGTCGTCAGCGTAGGATATGATGCTGAGGCTGTGTGGTCGGACGATGGCAGAGAGGGGTGCCATGTAGATTTTGAAGAGGGTCCCCTGTGATACTCCGCAGGTGATTTTCATGGATCGGAGAGGAAGGGTGGCAGTCGGATCCTTTGGCTTCGCCCGTTAAGGAATGGTCGAATCCAGTATAGGGCTATTCCTTGTATGCCAGCGTCGTGTAGTTCGCTGACTAGTGTGTGGTGGGAGACGGTGTCCAAGGCTGCTGATAGGTGGAGTAGGATAAGGGTTGTGGGGTGGCCTTGATCCAGGCGGGTGTGGATGTCATCTGTGGTGGAGAGTAAGGGGGTCTCAGTGCTGTGGTTGCATCAGAAACGATGAATCTTGTCAGTTCCCTGTTGACGTTTTCTCTGCTACTTTGGTCGTGAAGGGGAGTAGCGAGATTGGCCGGTAGTTCTTGAGGCTGGTGGGGGCAGCTGTGGGCTTTTTGAGCAGGGGCCTGACTTCTGCATGCTTCCGGTCGTCTGGGAAGGTGCCTGTTTTGAACATGGTCTTGATGGTGCATTGTAGTTCCGGCGCGACTGTGGCTGCAGCTCTGTGGTAGATGTGAGGAGGACTGGGGTCGGCGGGGGCCCCTAAGAGGATGCCTATCATGGTCAAGGCGGTGTCTTCGTCCATGGCCGCCATCCAGGTGGAGATGGTGGGCTGGCTAGTATGTTGTGTGGGTGGGGGGCCGACTGCGGCGTCTGGTGGATGGTCTACAAAGTTGTTGTAGAGGATTTTGATCTTGAGGTGGAAGTAGGTTCCAAGTTTATCGCAGAGGTCTTGGGACAGGGTGATGTCTGTGGCTTTACTGCGTGGGTTAGTGAATTCCTGAATGACACTGAAGAGTTCCTTGGAGTTGGCAGGGATTTTGTTGTGGATAAAGTTCCTCTTGGTGGTTCTGATTCGGGAGTGGTAGTCGGTCATGGCATCCTTGTAGGTGGTGTGTGTAGGAAGGTGGATACCTGACTATGGTTACCCCAGATTTTTTTGCCTTGGGTTTAGCTGGTTTTCGACTTAGTTGGCCTGGGATCCTGCTAATCAGGGCCCCAGGATATCTGCTCTCTCTGTAAAATGGACTCCATGTACCCTAGGTACATAACTAATTGGATATTGAGTCACCTTATCAGCTCCTGTATAGTGTACTATAGGTACCCAGGGCATAGGTGCACTCAAGGCCTACCAGGGGCTGCAGCATATCTTTTGCCACCCCTGGCTGGCCATCCAAACTGACACAACTGGCTGATCACTCAGCTGGGGCAAGGTCGTGTAATATTTATACCTTTAAGGTGCCGAGATTGACGTAAGGATGGACAGAGATACGTCAATAAGGATGTCATACGACCTGGTCGTTAGCACATTCTTTTGCTGAAGTTCTCGGTGAAATCAAAACAATGGCCGCAGGGTTTTTCCCAGGTTGTCATAGGTTTGATTTGTTTTGAGAACTCCGTATGCCTTATCAGGGGCTGGAGGAATATCGCTTGTCTAATTAGATGGCAAGCGTTATGACCTAATCAGATAACACGTTCCTGTGCCGTAGTGTGGCTTAATCAGATAACGGTTTCTGCATCATGGGGGTTTTCTGCATCATCGGATGGCTGCTAGTTAATTAGTTAACCAGAATAGGGTCAGGAATAGGGGGATCGATACAGAACCTATAGGAATACATCACAACCCCTTGCTTAGATATAGTATACCTATGTCTAACCTTATATCCGGACACATATACACCTATAAGTCACTCCTATGGCAGGCCTTAACAATCCTGAAGGCAGAGTGCTTGGTTTTATGTGTAATGGTACTCTAGCATGAGCTGAGCCTTTCTGCAGCTTTCGGAACCATGTCCTTATAGCAGTTCCAGGATATTGCCATACCATATACTCTTAAGTGCATTATGAACCTCGCGGTTAAATGCTATCTTTGGTTTGGCTTTATCAAAACATGTCGCGTAAGGTGTCATACGCTTTGGAATACTACCCCCTCGCCAGTTCTGGCGACGGGGGTAGCATTCCACCCTTCTAGAGGGAGAAGACATGTTACTTTCCTTAAACCCGGTTAAAGTTAACCAGAGCCTCAGCATCACAAAATGGATGCTACTACCACAGACACAAGTATGACCTCCTGCTGCTGGGATCCCTTCCAGCGAGGGAGGCTTGGACAATAGGTTTCCTGTCACAGGGAGGTGCTAGCACCACCCCAGACAGGAGATAGTGGATTGGGGCAGGGAGGGCTGAATGAAAGGAAACACTGCCTGGGGCACACAAGGTGTCCCATGCATAGGCCAGTTCAAACCGGTGCTGTGGCACTCCAGCCCCAGCTCTGGCGCGAAACTGGACAAAGGGAAAGGGGTGTAGCCACCCCCTTCCTGGGTCCTACCCATAGGAGGGGCCTAGCAGGTAATCCAGCCCCTTGATTTGGAATAAAGGTAGGAGCTGTGTCCCAAGACTTTAGATAATCCTGACTGAAACTCTGATACAAAGCTCTGGACCCTTCGACATCCTACTCGACGTAGAAGACTGAAGAATCTCCCTTGTGGTCAAGGAGTGACCACCCTGTGCAAGCAGGCACCATCAAGCGCTCAACAGTTTGCTTTGTTGTTGCTCCCGCCGGAGCTCAAACGACAGAGACCGACAAGAACCGGAATTCCAGACATCCAACGGCCTGATCCACAGCCACAGCAAAGCTGAGACCCGTGGAGGCGACGAGAGACGTGGGACCGGCCATCTTGGAAAGCCAGTGAAGTGCTTTCTGTGCAGCTCCTGAGGCACCCTCGTAGCTGTGCATTGGGGATTGAGAAGCCCCAGCCCCGAGCATCCTTTGCACTGAAGATCACCTCTCCACACTCACAGAGTGCTGAGTGGGGCCCTTTTGCATTTTCCTGCTCGACACGTCTGTCCGGTCACTTGCCCGTTGGCTAGTGGCCTCTGTGACGACGAACCTTCGAATTTTCAATGCTGGTCTGGTTGCTCCAGACTGGCCCTTGCTCCCCTGATAAGGAGCAGCCCATCAGACCTTCCTGGTCTGATCCAGAAGCCATCTTCGATTCCTGCGTGGGTTGCATTTGCCAAGGCCGGTTGACTCCGAATCGAGATCCGACACTACCGACAGCGAGAGCCCTTGTGGGACAGCCCGTGCCCAGAGCCTGGTCGTCGTCAACACCTCCTGGTCCACGTGGCAGTGGAGACAAGCTTCACAACATCACCTGATCGCAACCCAACATCGCCTGGTTCCTTCCTGGTCACTGGCTAGTGACCCAGACTCTGTCCCCTCTGCCTTCAGGTACTCTACATCTTAGATCCACCCTTGGATCCAACCGGACTCTTCACTCCTGGTCGCCTGCAGCATCTTTTCTCCAAGGCTCTATAGAACTCCATGACGAAACCCGACACACTTTGTCACCTCTGCACACGCTTCCTGTGGGTGAGGTAACGCGAGTACTGCGGTGCTCCTGTAGAGATTTACATCCCTAGTGTCCTAGTTTTAAGTGGTTAAGTTCTAGTCCAGTCGGAAGACTTCCAAATCTGCAACTGTCTAACTTTACGCACCCATTGACTTCTATAGGTGCACGCTTGTGCATTTAGACACTGCACCCACATCCTGTGGGCCTCCCACGTCCTAACTGCTGTTAGTCCAGTGTAGCCCCAGCGATTCCCAAGGCCCTAGGCCTTACCATTGTTCGTGACGTGGTTCTTATACCACTATTTTAGTACATGGTTTTACGGGCCACCAGAGCCTATCTATATTTGTGCAACTTTTGTATGTTATATTAAGTTACTTGTTATACGCTTGTGCTCCTGTGCTCATAAAGAGTTAAGGGGATCTATTTAGAAATAAATACATATATATTTTAAATATATAACCTGTGTGCTGTCCTTTCATTTGGTATTAAAAGGTTTGCATATGGTAAAACAGCTGGCTTCACATGCCCTCTTGAATTTAGCCTAAGAATGCTTTTGACCATGCTTCCACTAGGATAGCTGGTCTATAAGGTTGACTTTACAACAATCACCATAAGAGGGTTGTTTGGACTGGTGCAAGGTGCTCACTAGAATAGTGAACATCATATACCAGGCCAACTTCTCACATTGGTGTGCAGCGGTTTTGATTTGAGCTTGCTGTTGTTTTACCATTGCAATCTTTGATATCATTTGAAAGATCACATTAGGTACCATAGGTACATATAACAAAGCTTAAAATACTTAAGTTCTACTGAACTTAGTTGTTGTAGAGGAAAGGGCCTAGCACACCCTGACTACAACTCCTAGAGAGGTTCTAGTAGGTAAAACCTCAGTGTAGGTAGGTGCACACACCACACCTCACTAGTCATGTGTCACGCCTGCCAGCTCGCCAGCCAAATTGCGCTGTCCGACGAAGATGGTCGCCCCATACTGCGCATGTGCACGGGAGTCAGGCAGGATCTTAAGCCTGACTTCCCCTCTGTTTGATGCTTTGCGCTCTAGTGTTTCGGGAACCTGGCGTCGCGTCACTTCCGCAGAGCCGCCCGTCACTGTACCTCATTGAATCCTGCCGTTCAGACCCGCGAGTCCGTGTTGCCTGATCCTGGAATTATCTTGTGTCTTATCTTCAGTTGGGAGCCGTTACGGTACTTCCCTTCAGCGATATCCCCCCTTTCCGCCTCCGTTTGCTCCTTTAAGACGGACCCGGAATTCCCTGTTCCCTCGCCTTCCTCTTGCCGGCTTACCTCTCCCCGTTCCTCTGGAGCCTCAGCCTGCGTCTCGTGGTTCCGCCCCCCGGCTGGACTTGTGTTCAGTCGGTTGGCCGGACTAGGTGGGAGCAGGCAGGGGTCATTCGGAGTGTAATGGTGTTTAGGGGGAGTTCGCATGGGGATTTCGCATGAGGATTTCCCTTATCATTTTACCCCTGTTACGATTAATTTCAACTCCTGGGCATTTCAAAAGAGTGGCAGTCATCACAGTATACCGAAGACAACGACCGGGTAAAGCGCTTTAGCGCTGCTATATCCAATTATTACTTTTGATTGTTTCAACTATCTATTTACGTTGGTGATACTGTCTTTGTAGTTGTCTTAATCCTGAGATTCGAGAACTAGACACGATCCTCTACACAGCTGTACCCTGACATGACAAAGTAAGAGACAAGTAGTATCTAGAAACCTTCTTCACCTATTGCATTGAAGAGAGGTAACAGTCTTTCTTCCACCCAGGCAATGAGCACTTCTTTCAAAATCATTGAAGAGAGAAATATCACACTAAAGTTCGAGTAGGATATTGCATATCATATAAGTATTGAGGTGAATATACAGACATCACAACATTTATTGTGCATCATTGTTTATTCTTCTTTATTAACCTCCACCCATTCTTTCTAGCTGCTGCTTCCAATTGGAGAGTACCAGTCCGTGGAGTCTTGTTTTTCCCCCTGCCTTCCATTGTTTTGTTCCCTCCTTTCCCTTCATATCACTGTTGTGTTCTAGAGCTTGATAGACACAGCTGGTGTAGAAGGGAGGGGCTGGGTTTGTCTTCCGTTCGTGGCACTCCTGCGGAAACGGCTCGTGGATCCTTACATCATGTCTGGCACAGGTGAACCCCCCCTGGTTCTCTACCTGTGGTAAGTCACCTGCCCAAGGCACAATCCAGTTATGAGATGCGCAACTTCCAAGAGATGAGGTCATTGTGTACCTCCAGGAAGTTGAAACAGGGTTCCAACCCTACCATTCAACACCTGATAGAAGTCCAAGAGGCAGGTGATCTTGGGAAGGCCTCTTAACCCGGTCCCTTAGATAACACAGGTGAAGGTGTCCCCACCACAGAAGGTGACTCCATAACCGCAGAAGATGGTGAGGAAGTGGAGGAAGATTCAGATGGAGATGATAGCCAGGTCCAAGTCAGGAGGCTTAGCCAGGCTAACCTAAGTTTACATGGGAATGGAGAAGAATTTCGCCTCTTCAGACCTAATAGTAGACTTCTCCCAGGCAATAGAAGGGACATATCTCCTTCCAGGGAGTCTCTCCTCTCTAATGCCTCAAGGGGTTCTCAAAGGGGAATGACTTCCCCACGGAGAAGAGAAGGAGTAGTTTCTGTCCTGTAACTCCAGTTCTGTAGTAGGGGTATCTCTGTTATAGTCATAATCTAGTGAATAGTCCCGCCCATGTGCGTGGACCCCGGAGCAATCAAAAATAATCTCTTAAGTTGTCAAAAAATGCAGACCTGCACAGACACTGAAGAGAGAATTTAAAGACAGATAATGCAGCCTATATCCACAGGCTACACTGTCCAGTACTTCAAATAGAAATTCCACCAAAAACCCACAAACAGCACAGCCTGTCCAGATTTCTCCACACAGAAAAACTTTCCTTTACCAGCAAAACCCTCTGGAATGATAGAGAGGAAGGAGTGGACAGACAAGCCCCATAGGCTGCCATTATGTGGCTCAGAACAGGATCCTGTGCCTTTAAGAGAACTTTCCAGAACTCTATCAGTGTCCCAGAATGCACAGCAGGTCCCTTTTACTTTCAGTTCTTTTTGAAGGCGTAACACGCCAGACCTGTAGTATTCCTTACATAATATCTTTCTCCATGGGGGAGGAGGGCGGGCGCTTATGACTATAACAGAGATACCCCTACTACAGAACTGGAGTTACAGGACAGAAACTACTCCTTCTGTAGTAGGGGACCTCTGTGTATAGTCATAATCTAGTGAATAGAATGGCAAGCCCATCCCCACACCAAAGCGGCGGTGGAGAGAAGAGATATAACACCACTATTGTGCGAACAGATTTCGCAGCGAAGCCTGCTCAACCTGAGCGTCTGTCCTGGCATCAGTGTCCAGACAGTAATGCTTAGCAAAGGTATGGACCGACTTCCAAGTGGCCGCCTTGCAGATTTCTGCAATTGGAACATTACGTAGCAAAGCTGTCGTGGCAGCTTTGCCCCTGGTGGAATGAGCCTTAGGTTTACCCCCTAAGGTCTTATTAGCCTTCTGGTAACACAATTGTATACAGGACACAATCCACCTCGAGATGGACTGTTTTGAGGTAGCAAGACCTGTCCTGACTGATCCATAATTGATAAACAATTGGTCTGACCTACGAATATCCTTGGTTTTATCCAGATAAAATTTCAACACCCTCCTAACATCCAGGGAATGCAGAGACCTTTCCGCTGGAGATGAAGGATTCTGAAAAACCGTAGGCAAAGTTATGGTCTGGTTAACGTGGAAATCAGAGATAACTTTAGGAAGAAATTTAGGGTGAGTACGCATAACAACCTTAGCAGCATGAAATACAGTATAAGGTTCTTGGCAACAGAACGCCTGAATTTCACTCACCCTGCGGGCCGATGTGATGGCCACGAGGAACGCCGCCTTCCAGGACAGGTGATGCAACAAATCCTTATGAATAGGTTCAAAAGGCTCCTTCATCAATCTGGACAGCACCACATTCAATTCCCATGAAGGCGAAGGAAGCCGGACAGGAGGGAACACTTTCTTCAAGCCTTCCAAAAAATCCATGATCACAGGGATCTGGAAGAAGGAAGTCTGTGAAGGGCATTTCCTGTAGGCAGTCAGCGCAGCGAGATGAACCTTAATGAAATGGAAATTAAGGCCAGACTGCGCCAAATGTAGAAGATACGGAAGGATGACATCTTCCTTACACGTCGTTGGATCATAGTTCTTGGACTTGCACCAGATGCAGAATGTCTTCCACTTGTAATCATAGGAAGTCCTAGTGGAAGGTCTCTTAGCCTCCTTCAGTATGTCCATACAATCTTCTGGTAGATTCAAATAGCCATATTGCACTATCTCAGGAGCCATGCCGCCAAACTCAAAGATGAGAGGTTGGGGTGCACCATCTGCCCCCCGAACTTCGTGAGAAGGTCCGGCCGGCACGACAGCCGTATGTGAGGAAGGAGAGACCGGTGAAGCAGGTCCGTGAACCACCACTGCCTGGGCCATTCCGGGGCAATCAGGATCATCCGCGCCCTGGACTGGGACAGCTTGATGAGCACCGCCGGAATCAGGGGAATGGGTGAAAGAGCGTACAGAAAGCTGTTCGACCAGTTGATCCATAGCGCATTCCCCAGCGTCCCCTGCTGGTAGTACCTGGAGGCGAAGTCTCGGCATTTGCTGTTTTCGGCGGTGGCTAACAGATCTACGTCTGGAGTCCCCCACCTTGCGAAGACGTCTCCTAGTACTTCGTCGTGCACGACCCATTTGTGGTTTTCCTGAATCAGTCTGCTCAGTGCGTCCGCCTGAACATTCTGCACACCTGGTAGATGGGTAGCCGTTATCGTCAGTCCTCTGGCTAGAAGCCAGTGCCAGATCGCCTGCGCCTCCTGCGACAGAGTGCGCGATCTCGAGCCCCCCTGCTTGTTGAGGTAATACATCGTGGTCCTCTTGTCCGTCTGTGCAAGCAGAGAGCTGGTCTGGAAGGACGGATGAAAGGCCTTCAGTGCCAAGTGAACAGCTCTGAGTTCCAGGAAATTGATGTGATACGTGGACTCCGTCGGGGACCACGTTCCTTGTATCTGTAAGTCTCCGGAGTGAGCCCCCCAGCCGTGGAGAGATGCATCCATCACGATAGTCTGTGTGGGAATATCCTTGTGGAAGGGAACCCCTTTGAGGGATTCTCCGCTAAACACCACCACTTCAGGGACTGAAGAGCATGCAGAGACAGTCGTATCTTGTCGTCCCACGACCCTTTCCTCTGATCCCACTGATCCTCCAAGAACTCCTGCAATGGTCTCATGTGCAGCCGTGCGTGTGGCGTGAGGAAGATACTAGAGGCCATCGACCCCAGTAGAGAAGACACCGTCCTCACTGTTGTATATGGAGCGGTCATAAGAGCCTGAGCCTTCGGAAGGAGTGATAATCGTCTCTCCTCCGAAGGAGACACGCTTGCTGACAGCGTATTGATGGAGGCTCCCAAGTACTGTATGCACTGGACCGGAGTTGGGACAGACTTGGACATGTTGATGTGCAACCCCAGCTTGTTCAAGAGAACGCACGCCTTCTGGAAGTGCGCTTGAGCTTCCGAGAAGGAGGAGGCCTTGATCAACCAATCGTCCAGGTACGGGTAGACAAACACCTTGTTCTTCCTCAGGTGCGCAGCTACCACTGCCATGCACTTCGAGAATGTTCTTGGCGCAGACTTCAGCACGAATGGCAGTACTGTGTACTGATAATGATTGGCGCCGACTTGGAATCGCAGGAACTTCCTGTGTTTGTGTACAATGGGCACATGGAAATACGCATCCTGTAGGTCTATAGCACATAGCCAGTCTCCCTGTTGCAGCTGAGGATAAATCTGATGCAACGACAGCATGCGAAATTTCTCTCTGCGAATCCACTTGTTTGCTTGTCGCAAATCCAGAATGGGCCTGAACTCGTTCTTGTCCTTGCGAACCAGAAAGAACCGGGAGTACAGACCTCTTCCCCTTTGAGACAGAGGTACGTCTTCTATCGCCCTTTTCCTTAACAGGGTATCGTCTCCGCCTGGAGCTCGCGCAGTTGAAACTGCGAGCTGACCGGTGGAATTGCTGGAGGCGGGCTGGTGAACCGAAGAATGTATCCATTGCAAACAATATTCGGCACCCACTTGTCCTGAGTAATTTTTCTCCACTCTGCCAGAAAAAATTTAACGCTTCCCCCCACCGGAGTGGGTAACGGATGCAGGGGAAGTAACCGCTCAGGGCCTAGACCCAGCCGGGCCCTTGTTCGCCGCTGCGGACTGTTTGCCGCCTCTGCGCTTCTGGTGCTTCTGGAAGGGCCTCTGGAATGGCTGCTGCTGTTGTTGCTGCTGTCCCAAAGCCTGCCCTCACCCTCTGCCTTGCGCACCGAACCGTCTCTGGAACGGGCGGTAGGTCTTCTTCTTCTTGGGCTTCTCCAACCCGACAGCAGTCAGGGTCTCGGCCTCCGCTTTCATGCGGGCCATCTCGTCGTCCGCATGCTTGCCATACAGGGTTTCCCCCGAGAAAGGCAGGTTGGCCACCCGTTGTTGAGCCTCTGGCTTGAGGGATGTAAGGCGAAGCCAAGCGTGGCGCCGTTGGTTGACACCATGGCAGTACCCATGCTCCGCCAGAAGAGACACAACAGCAGCCGCGCTGATGACTTGGTTCGGCCACAACAGCCCCTCATTTAGAATCTCCTGAAAGTCCTCTTTCTTCTCTCGAGGAAGGAGCTCAGCGAATTGCTGGAGGGACTCCCATAGGGCTCGATCGTATCGCCCTAGCAAAGCCGCGGCACTTGCTGCCTTCATTGCAGTAGACGCCGTCCCACAGACCTTCCTGCCTGCCGAGTCTAACCAGCGGCTCTCCTTATCAGGAGGTACAGTAGACGACGGGGTGGTGGCATGCTGCTTCCTAGCAGCCGTCACTATGACCGAGTCCGGTGTCGGATCCATCCTGAGAAAAGCCGGGTCAGAATCCGGAGCCCGGTACTTCTTGAGGAGCCTGGAGGGAGTCGCCTTCGTCACCGCCGGAGTGAGGAACAACTCCTTGGCGGGCTCTACCAATCCTGGTACTAGCGGCAGCAACGGCCGAGAAAGGTGCTTTTTATGAAGCGTCTCGAAAACCACGGACGTAGTGGGCGTGGGCACCGTCACCGTGATGCCCAACTTAGCAGCACCCATCAGCAGAACATCTTGGAATGAGACGATGTCGTCTACTGGCGACACCCTCGTCCCAGGGTATTCCGACAAAGTCGGCGAGTAGTCCTTGGCCCCAGAAGAATCAGTGTGGGATCTTGATCTGCGCCTCCTGTGGCGTCGCCTTGATCTTGTCGACGACCGGTGATGACTCCGCGACCTCTCCCTCCGGCCGGAGAGAGAGCGCGATCTCCTCGGCTTCGGACGCTCCGCAGGTCTCAAAGGAGCAGGAGACTGCGGCCTGGCCGGGAGCCTCGGCTGAGGAGTCCCCTTAGGCAGCGTCGGGTACCGTAGTAGCGAAGCCGTCCTCGGCGGAGCCGTAGGCAGTCCATGATGAGGTAGCAGAGGATGAGCATGAGGAGGAATCGGTGGTGGAAGCGGAGGCGGAGTGGGATTCCGCGGCGGAGGTTCCTTGGGCAAGGGAGGCGGAGGGGAAGGCGACCTTGCCTTACAAGGTGTATATACCTAGGAGTACACCGAGCCCGGTGACTCCTTCTTCTTCTTAGGCGGATGCGATGGAGAGGCAGTGTCTCCTATTGGCGAACGTCGCCGGCGCGCCCCAGCGGACCCAGAGGGACTCCTGGCGCCAGAACTCCTCCTGCGCTTCTTTGGCGTCGAAGAACGTCGTCTCGACGTCGAAGAACGCCGTCTCGACGTCGACCGGCGCCATCGTCTCGACTTTGAATCACACCTGGATGGCGAACGTCTCCTCCTCGACGGCGACCGTCGTCCTCACGACGTCGAACGTCTCCTCCTTGACATCGAACGCCATCTGGACGCCGAGAGTCTCCTCGACGTCGAACGCCTGCGAGCCTTCGACGTCTTCCTCGACGTCGAGGATCCCCTCGACGCCGACCTCCTCCTCTTCGCCGACTGCGTTGTCGCCTCGACGGCGAGCGCCGACGCCGGGCCGAACTACCTCGACGTCGATGACTCGACGACGACGCCGATGACTCCGTCAACGGCGATCTCGACGGTGGCCTAGTCAGTCCCCTCGACGCCGAACCTCGACGCCGCTTCAACCCAGAGCCCTAGGGAGACGGGGAACAGACTGCTGTCATCCCTCTCGACGCCGTCGTCGATGCTATCGACGTCGGCGGAGAACTAGGACGTTTGCTGGTCTTCCTGCCTCTGGGGAGCCCCCCAGAGACCTCAGCATGGGCAGATGAAGTATGCCCAGACCCACCTTGTGCTTTCAGTCTTCTATCTTCCAGGCCTTGGAGCCTAATCTTCATCCTCTCTCTCAGGGTCCTGGTGGATAAGGTCTGGCAAATGCCACACTCCTCTGGGACATGAGATGAGGAAAGGCAGACGATGCACACCTCATGTGGGTCCGACTTGGCCTTCTTCCTCGGACACTCTGGGCATTTGTCAAACAAAGCAGGCATTTTGACAAATAAAAGAGTGCACAAAGACACACACAAGGAAGAAAACACCAAAGTACTTCAAATTAAAGCACTCAAACACTTGAAAAAGTGAAAAATCTCTAAATAAACCCTTGAAAGGGAGAGCTCAATGCTCCAGGGTCCTGCTTGCAGGAGCCGGAAAAAAGAACTGAAAGTAAAAGGGACCTGCTGTGCATTCTGGGATACTGAGAGAGTTCTGGAAAGTTCTCTTAAAGGCACAGTATCCTGTTCTGAGCCACATAATGACAGCCTATGGTGCTTGTCTGTCCACTCCTTCCTCTCTATCATCCCAGAGGGTTTTGCTGGTAAAGGAAAGTTTTTCTCTGTGGAGAAATCTGGACAGGCTGTGCTGTTTGTGGGTTTTTGGTGGAATTTCTAGTTGAAGTACTGGACAGTGTAGCCTGTGGATATAGGCTGCATTATCTGTCTTTAAATTCTCTCTTAAGTGTCTGTTCAGGTCTGCATTTTTTGACAATTTAAGAGATTATTTTTGATTGCTCCGGGGTCCACGCACATGGGCGGGACTATTCACTAGATTATGACTATACACAGAGATCCCCTACTACAGAACATGAGGCTAGGATGAGAGCTGTCCAACTTCAGATAGAAAAGGAGGAAACAGCCCTGGCCCAAGCTAAACTTGCTTTAGCAAGGGAGCAAAAGTTAAATGGATTAGATTTCACTGGTGGCAGCAATATCCTTAAGGATAAAGACAGGTCCTATGATCATAGAAACCTGAGTAAGATTGTGCCCCCCTACAAAGATGGGGATGACATCCACAAGTGGATAACTGCTTTGGAGAGGGCCTGCATGGTACAGCAGGTTCCCCATAGTCAGTGGGCAGCAATCCTATGCCTTTCCTTTTCAGAAAAAGGAAGAGACAAGCTCCTCGCAGTTAGACATGAGGATGCTAAAAACTACACTGTCCTGAAGAGTGCTCTGATTGATGGGTTTGGCTTAACCACTGAACAGTACAGGTAGATGTTCAGGGATACCCAGAAGACACAGACTCAGGACTGGACTGATTTTGTAGATTGTGCTACTAAGGCTCTGGAAGGTTGGTTACTGGGCAGCAAAGTACATGACTATACAGGATTGTATAATTTGATTATGAGGGAGCAGATCCTTAGTAATTGCCAAAACGAGCTTTTACACCAGCACCTGGTGGACTCTGACCTCTCCACAAGAATTGGGTAAGAGGGCAGACAAATGGGTCAGAACCAGGATTAGGCCTAAGAATCAGGGTGGTGACCAAAAGCAAGATAATTCCAAGACTCAAGTGAAGGGTGGGGATAAATCAAAAGACAAGTCCTCCACAGGGCCCCAAAACTCCAATGGTGGGGGTGGGTCCCAAAACACCTCCTCTGTCAAGAAACCTTATTGCCATGTCTGTAAACAGCCTGGCCACTGGAAGACTGATAGCAATTGCCCTAGGAATAACAATAAGGAATATATTCCTCTAAGTAAGACTCCAACACCTCCTGTTACTATTAGTAGTAATCCCCCAGGTGGTGGGAGTGCCCCCAAGAATTTGGCTGGGTTTACTTTTGGAACTCAGGTGGACTCTGGCCTAACCAGGTCCCCTACAGCAGCTACTCTTGTCTGTGAGGATGGCATGGGGTTTGCCAACTTCACTGCTTGTCCCAACACTTTGAGCAAGTACAGACAGGAGCCCCTCATCAATGGTCAGAAAGTTGAGGCCGATAGAGACACAGGGGCTAGCATCACTATGGTGACTGAAAGTCTATTCCCCTCAAGGCAACTTTTACCTGGAGCCACATACCAGGTGACCAACATTAATGGAGTACAGAAAGATCATCCCATGGCAGTAGTTAATCTCAGCTGGGGAGGTGTCACTGGCCCCAAGAGAGTGGCGGTGTCTACAACCTTGCCTGTAGATTGTCTACTGGGGAATGATATGGAAATCTCAGCCTGGGCTGAGGTAGAACAAGAAACCCATTCTAAAATGGTAAATCTCCATGGAAAGGTTAGTGGGGCTGTGATGGCCACAGCCCCAGCTCAGGATATCCTCCCTGAAAAGGTTGGTAGGGCTGTGCTAGTCTCAGCCCCTTCTCAAGCAGACTCCTTCCCTAGACAGACTGACAGGGCTGTGATGGTAACAGCCCAAACCCAAACTGAGTCCCTTCCTGAAAAGATTGGTGGGGCTGTGATGGCCACAGCCCAAACTAAGACAGATTTTAGTGTTGTGAAGCCTAAAACTATGGATCACTCCACTCAGACAGAGAGTATTGGGGAGGAAGTAAAGGCTCCCTCCCACCAGACATTAGGTGAGAGTCAGCCTCCTCAGGGAACTGACCCTACCCCTTGTGAAGAAACTGCCCCAGAGGTAGCCAGGCATGGCCTGGCAGAGCCTCTGATGTCAGAGGACCCTTCCAAGGTGGGGACCCAGTCTGGAGCGGGTAACCTGCCCCTCTCTACCCTGCCTCAGTCAGCCCAGGGCTGCAGAGGTCAAGGAGGCCAGTGGACCCCAAAGGGTCCTCTGTCCAATAGAACCCCATCAGCAGATTAGGGGCACCAAAGCTAGCAGCCCTAGCAGGGTGAAAACTTCAGAAACTCCTGAGGGATCTCCCTTACACTTAGTTAGGGACCTCCCCCAGATGCACACTGTTGGGCACAGCCAAACATGGGACACAAAGGCCCCAAACCTGACCTGTTCCTCCAGTAAGCCAACAAAAGGGACCCAGCTTCCAGCTGTAGGCAGCCAGAGGTTGACCCTGAGAGCACAGTGCAATTCAGTCATGGAAAGAAAGGCACACATGGTGGATAGTGATTGGAGGAAGTTGAGCCCTACATTAGTGGAGCCTCACTTCAGTACTCCACCTCAACACCAGCCTTTTACTTGGCCAAAACACACCACAGGTACAGATTCCCGATGGTGGAGACCCTCTGATACCCCTAGGGTGAGGGATTGCTTAGTGGACCATGAGACAGGGGGTAACCATGCTAGTGCAGGTACTTCCTTATATGGCCACTTAGGCAATATAGGCTTACCTGGTCAAGGATAGCCTTATCTCCTTTCGTTTGGGGTGGGGTTGTGTAGGAAGGTGGAGAAGCGTGGCACAGTGGTTAGAGGCGGCAGACCCGGAAGCTGAGATCGGCCGTGGACCAGGGTTTGATTCCCCGCCTCGGCGGGTCTCGGGCTCAAAAATTCCACGGACTCGACAATTCTCGTTTCGGTGCCTACTCGACTCACGGGGTCACACTCTGCGACTCTGGGCAATAGCTTGCTTAATCTCCACTATGGCCCCTCGCGGCGGGATGCCTGGCTTTCACCTTGTGGATACCCTGCCGGGGTATCTCACAGGGGAATACCAGGACGGGTTCCCTAAGCAAGCGCTTAGATACTGTGTGAAATCAGTGATTTGCGCTATATAAATACATGTACAAAATACATGTACAAATACATGTACATACCTGACTATAGTTACCCCAGATTTTTTTGCCTTGTGTTTAGCTGGTTTTCGACTTAGTTGGCCTGGGATCCTGCTAATCAGGGCCCCAGGCTATCTGCTCTCTCTGTAAAATGAACTCCATGTACCCTAGGTACATAACTAATTGGATATTGAGTCACCTTATAAGCCCCTGTATAGTGTACTATAGGTACCCAGGGCATAGGTGCACCCAAGGTCTACCAGGGGCTGCAGCATATCTTTTGCCACTCCTGCTGGCAATCCAAACTGACACAACTGTCTGATCACTCAGCTGGGGCAAGGTCGTGTAATCACCCCTTGCTTAGATATAGTATACCTATGTCTAACCTTATATCTGGACACATATACACCTATAAGTCACTCCTATGGCAGGCCTTAACAATCCTGAAGGCAGAGTGCTTGGTTTTATGTGAGATGGTGCTCTAGCATGAGCTGAGCCTGTCTGCAGCTTTCGGAACCATGTCCTTATATCTATTCCAGGATATTGCAATACCATATACTATTAAGTGCATTATGAACCTCGTGGTTAAATGCTATCTTTGGTTTGGCCTTATCAAAACATGTCGTGTAAGGTGTCATACGCTTTGGAATACTACCCCCTCGCCAGTTTTGGCGACGGGGGTAGCATTCCACCCTTCTAGAGGGAGAAGACATGTTACTTTCCTTAAACCCGGTTAAAGTTAACCAGAGCCTCAGCATCACAAATGGATGCTGCTGCCACAGACACAAGTCTGCCCTCCTGCTGCGGGGAGCCCTTCCAGCAAGGGAGGCTTGGACAATAGGTTTCCTGTCACAGGGAGGTGCTAGCACCACCCCAGACAGGAGATAGTGGATTGGGGCAGGGAGGGCTCAATAAAAGGAGACACTGCCTGGGGCACACAAGGTGTTCCATGATTAGGCCAGTTCAAACCGGTGCTGGGGCACTCCAGCCCCAGCTCTGGCGCGAAACTGGACAAAGGGAAAGGGGTGTAACCACCCCCTTCCTGGGTCCCACCCATAGGAGGGACCTAGCAGGTAGTCCAGCCCCTTGATTTGGAATAAAGGTAGGAGCTGTGTCCCAAGACTTTAGATAATCCTGACTGAAACTCTGATACGAAACTCTGGACCCTTCGACATCCTACTCGACGTAGAAGACTGAAGAATCTCCCTTGTGGTCAAGGAGTGACCACCCTGTGCAAAGTGCAAGCAGGCACCATCAAGCGCTCAACAGTTTGCTTTGTTGTTGCTCCCGCCGGAGCTCGAACGACAGAGACCGACAAGAACCGGACTTCCAGACATCCGACAGCTTGATCCACAGTCACAGCAAAGCTGAGACCCGTGGAGGCGACGAGAGACGTGGGGCCGGCCATCTTGGAAAGCCAGTGAAGTGCTTTCTGTACAGCTCCTGAGGCACCCTCAAAGATGTGCATTGGGGATTGAGAAGCCCCAGCCCGAGCATCCTTTGCACCGAAGATCACCTCTCCACATTCACCGAGTGCTGCGTGGGGCTCTTTTGCATTTTCCTGCTCGACGCGTCTGTCCGGTCACTTGCCCGTTGGCTAGTGGCCTCTGTGACGACGAACCTTCGAATTTTCAACGCTGGTCTGGTTGCTCCAGACTGGCCCTTGCTCCCCTGAAAAGGAGCAGCCCATCAGACCTTGCTGGTCTGATCCAGAAGTCATCTTCGATTCCTGCGTGG
Source organism: Lissotriton helveticus (assembly GCF_964261635.1). Taxonomy (NCBI): domain Eukaryota; kingdom Metazoa; phylum Chordata; class Amphibia; order Caudata; family Salamandridae; genus Lissotriton; species Lissotriton helveticus. Next base: position 650,982,852 of record NC_136061.1, read on the forward strand.
GCTGCATTTGCCAAGGCCTGTTGACTCTGAATCGAGATCCGACATCGCCGACAGCGAGAGCCTTCATGGGACAGTCCGTGCCCAGCGCCTGGTTGTCGTCGACACCTCCTGGTCTACGTGGCAGCGGAGACAAGCTTCACGATATCACCTGATCGCAACCCAACATCGCCTGGTTCCTTCCTGGTTCCTTCCTGGTCACTGGCTAGTGACCCAGACTCTGTCCCCTCTGCTTTCAGGTACTCTACATCTTCGATCCACCCTTGGATCCAACCGGACTCTTCTCTCCTGGTCGCCTGCAGCATCTTTTCTCCAAGGCTCCATAGAACTCCACGACGAAACCCGACACCCTTTGACACCTATGCACCCGCATCCTGTGGGCCTCCCACGTCCTAACTGCTGTTATTCCAGTCTAGCCCCAGCGATTCCCAAGGCCCTAGGCCTTACCATTGTTCGTGACGTGGTTCTTATACCACTATTTTAGTACATGGTTTTACGGGCCACCAGGGCCTATCCATATTTGTGAAACTTTTGTATGTTATATTAAGTTACTTGTTATACGCTTGTGCTCCTGTGCTCATAAAGAGTTAAGGGGATCTATTTAGAAATAAATACATATATATTTTGAATATATAACCTGTGTGCTGTCCTTTCATTTGGTATTAAATGGTTTGCATATGGTAAAACAGCTGGCTTCACATGCCCTCTTGAGTTAAGCCTAAGACTGCTTTTGTCCATGCTACCACTAGGATAGCTGGTCTATAAGGTTGACTTTACAACCATCACCAGAAGGGTTTTTTGGACTGGTGCAAGGTGCTCACTAGAATAGTGAACATCATATACCAGGCCAACTTCTCACAGTGTGGTTTTCGGGTGTCTTGGTGTTTCTCCATTTCTTCTCCAGGCATCTGCATGTGCATCTGGCTTCTTGGAGATCAGTGGTGAACCAAGCGGCTTTCTTGGGACTCTGTTTTTTAGGATTGTGTAGTGGGGTGAGCTCATCTGCACAGGTGGAGATCCAAGTGTGGAGTTCTCTGGCTGCGAGGTTGGCATCAGATTCCCAGGTGTGGTTGTCTCGGGTGAGGGTGGATTTGAGATGCTCATCCGTGACATTGCTCCAGTTCCTTCTCCCTCCATTCCCTCCACCTTCACCTCCTCCTTGACCTAATACCATTACCTGGCCTCTAATACCACTTCCCACCCATTCCCCAATGTTCTTCCCCTTTCACGTGCTCCCTTCCCGCACTCTCTCTATGCACGCGTCCTCTCTTACTTGACCCATCATCTGGCCTCCCACCCTCTGCCCCTTCCAATACAAACCCCACTTTGCACTGCCCTCCACTCCCTCATCTCTGTCTCACTCTCTATTTCCACTGCACTGGAACTCTAAGTCTACTGGACATAGTTTCCAATTTGTATAGATCTTAGTGTTATTTTCCTCCAGTCCCTTCTCCCTGTTTCCACTCCTAGTCCCCTCCTACCTTCCTCTCCCACTACCTCCTCCCCTTCTCAGCCTTTCTCTCTCTCTCGCTCCCTCTCTCTCTCTCTATCAGTCTTCACTTCCTCCCTCTAGTCCCCCATCCCTGGTCTCCCATCGCCCTATTCCTTGATCCTTCCTTCTTGCCACAACTTTGTCTCTGCTCCTCCACAATTCCGCCTCTTTACCCCAACCTCCTCCTTCTTTGTATAACTTCAGCTCTTTCCATTACTATCTTGCTTCAGCTCCACCATGTTTACTTCCACCTCTCTTTAACTCCCTGCCTGCCATCTTTCACACACAAGTTGGACTCCCCCCTGCTTTCCTGCCTTTCCTCAACCTTGCTCCTTCCCTCCCCTCCGCTTGCTGATGCTACTCCCTGTTGGTTTCCCACCTCTTCTTCATCTTCTCCTTCCTACTCATCTCAGCATTACTCTCTTTCAGTCCTTCTCTTTATTTTCCTTTTCCTCCTCTTCATTCCATTTCTTTTTTGAAGTATCACTGTTGTTACTATGTAAAGCGTGCCTATAGTTCACAGTGCTCGTAGGCTCTATACAACAGTGGAATAAATACTAAGAAAGATTAGATGATGCTTAGCATGGAGAGCAGGATCAAGCATCTGTGGTTTAAAAATTGGAATAATTATAGCACGGGTAAATGATTGAGGAAATAGGCTGGATGATGAAGGATAGCAGAAAACAGGAATAGGGCAACCACAGGAAGTAGATTTGGGGAGTATATTAGGGAGGGCAGGAGAGAGTGAGAGGGCTCTGCAGTAGCATGTACACACTTTGGTGAGCAAAACAGATTAGATTCAGTGAAAGTTGTGAGGATAGAGTTTTAACATTGAAGAAAGAGGCCAGGGAAAACTAAGAAAAGCTGAACTTGTGAATGGGGGGATTGAGCACAAAGTACAATAGGAGACTAGAGACTAGAGAAAGCAACGCGTGACAGAGGAGGTAGAATCTAGATGATTAAAAGGATAAAAGGTTTTTTATAGGACAGCATGTTTGTGGTGGGAGACGTTACTATGCAATCTGAAGCTGCCTTTATGGACTCAATAAAAATTGTTTTTTTCCTAGGAAATTTGTAATTGTCTTCTTAAGTTGGGAGGATGTACTTTTGATCTGGCTAGATATCAAAACTGTTTGCTATATATTTTTTCACAGTATTTTGAAAAAATATACATAACGTTGGCTTTATCTGAATAAATGTTTCTCACTTCATGCTAATAGGTATTTGGTGTACATATTAGGGGTGGTTGATAAATTCTGCTCTGCAGTCAGAGTTGGTGGAGTGTGGCGCCCTCTGTGGTATGCTTGTAACATAGAGTTCAGGTAAAACTCCACAATCCGCCTTGTGGAATAATTTTGTCTTGTGAGCAGATCCCCAACGTTAAGTTGGCAAGCAAGAATTTGCTTGCTTGCAAGAATTTGCTTGCTAGCTTCTAGTGCAATTTGTATGCCCTAGAACCGCACTCAGTGAGATTTTTGGTAATGAGGTGGTGGCAGGTGTTTGCACTGAGAAAGGTGCCACTCGAATAGAAAATCTACTCGAGCAGCAGCAAGGAAGCTGCGCCCTCTGGCGTGTCGTTTGATGCAGCTCGTACTAATTTTGCAGCATGGAACAAGCCTCACTTGCTGGCGAAACTCCGCACCTGAGAGGTCGGTCTTTTTCCATCATTGCTGCTAAATTGTGGGACTCATTTCTAGCCACATTGCATGAATCGCATGATCACCTATGCTTTTGCAAGGAGTTAAAAACTTGGCTCTACTCAAAACAGATACTTATCACTGATTCCTTTGAAGGTCCTTTGTCTAGTGCTAGGACACCTATATGGTATTTAGATTGCTCTAAGAATCTGGTAACATAACATAACCACGTCTCTTTTAAACAACACTCTGAGAAATTGGGTTGTTGATTGCGAGGGGTGTTAACCCTGCTCTAGCAATAGCCACAACCTCTGTCAATGTGAACCACAAAAGTGACTATATGAATCTATGCATAACTCTCCGTTTGCTTGGAACAAAATCAGTTAGACTTAATCTTCTTGCTGCATCGCTAGTCTGCACCACAGCAGCACGCATCCGGCGCTATGCCCTAACTGAAGTGTAACTATCGTGGACTACCCTTCCTTTACGCTTCAAGCTGGACCCTCATTCGGGGACCTCAGCCTTCATCTATGATTCTCTGCCAACTTCCCTGTCCATGGGTCGTTCTTAGACGGCAATTGAGGCTTTTACTTGTTAGACATACATTATAAGTCCTGATGATGATCCGCACAATGTCTTAAACGGATCGAAATGCCGTCAACGAAACTGCGCACCTTGTACAGTTATTAAGTCAAATGTCACTTGGAATGTAAAGGTGCTATTGTTGTTCTGTTTTGACAAATTGAACTGTATATATAACAGAACCGCTAGCTTTTGCCTAAAAAGCCCTTTTGTGTTTCTACGTTTTCTATTTTGTACGTTGAATGTTTGTCGAGTAGGGCACAGGCTTGTGCTCCACTTTGTAAATTTGTGATGTATTTTGTTCTTATATTTTAGAAAGACTAAATACTAGACCACTGTCCGGCTGGACATGTCAAACCAATATAGTTACGACTGTGTCTATATTTATTGAACTGTATCTCCTTGCTTGCAAGGGACCACTGTTGTTCTCAGAGGCTTAACTTGGAGGCAATATGTAAATTATTAATGCGGCACACCAAGAGCAATAAAGCGAAAACACCACCACCACCACAAGAAAAATCCCACACCAATTTAGACAATTTAGACAAATAGAGTATATTTTAATAATTTATTTTGGACAAAATGCCAAAAACCCATTCAGCAGAACTGTAGTGATGAATTTTTAAAGTTCAAGGGAAAGAATAGCACCTACAAGATAAAGAGCCAACATTGACATCTGGTCACAGGAGACCAGAGCAAAATAAAAAGAATACGTCCAACTGAGATGGAGTGCTGATCAGATACAGGAAGCAGATTGGGCACTTACCTTCGAACTTAGAAGACATTTTTTTTTAAATTGTCTGAGAAGGTAAAGATACATGAGATAAGGCTGCAGGCAGTGCCTGAGAAGGAGGAGGAGGCATCATTGGGGAGGTACTGGACAAAGTCGCCATGTAGATATGTACTGATATGACTTAGTCCTTTTTTCGGAATTTGAAAATCTCGAGCAGGACGAAGTGGCAAGCTGCAGCTGTGGCTGTTCCACTAGGCCAAGTACCTCTTCTGCGTGGGACAGATGAACTGGATTTGTTGCCGTGGAGAAGAACATAGTGGGAGCTGCGCAAAGAAAGGCAGACAAACCATGCACATTGAGGAGCAGGCAGCTATCGGTTCACAGAACACCTTTTCGGCTAATATAAGTCCCCAATTTTGGATTCTGGGTATCTGGGCACGTTTAGCAACCCCCCCCTTGGGGTTAGGGCTGGAGAGAAACCACTTGGAAGGTCAGGACTCAGTCCGGCTGGGTTCAGGTGCAAGTCCAGGATGCTTGGAACCTTCTGTCCCTGAGGGTCTAATCAGGAGGCCAGATAACTAGCTCTTTTAGTCACTCTAATTGTTGTGGCCTCAAGCAGTGGAAGAGGTCTCAAGCATCAGGTCAGGCCTCTGAGGGTTCGAGGCTGGCTTTTGGCAGCTAAGCAGTCCTTCCAGGTGCAGCAAAGCAGTCTTCTGAAGTGCACAGCAGGCCACAACAGAAGGAAGAACTCTGCGAGTCCTTCTGCTGGTCCAGAAAGTTAACTAAACAGTGGGTCAGAGGGTCCTATTTTCATACCTGGTGCCTTTGTTGAAGTAGGAGAAGTTATTTCCTTTGAAGCGCTGGAAGTTTCCTACCTCTCCTGCCCTGGGTGCAGCCTGATTACAGGAACAAGTAGCTAGTGTGAAGTCCTTTGTGTGAAGGCAGGGTGCATCCTATTGAACTGCCAGTAGGGCTATTTCCAGCTCCACCCCACAACAATCCTGGCAGAGATGGTCCATTAAGGCACACGTAATCCCTCTATTGTGTGTCGGTCTGGGACCAATTTACGAAGTCAAAATGCCGACTACACCCAGCCATGTGACCCAGGATTAAGCTGCAGCCGACTCTCAAAAAGTGGCATTTTCAAAATTGGGGCTTAAATTCTGACTTTACTGTGGTAGTAAAGCACACAATGCTAGGTCCGACAAATGTCCAGCCAAGTCAGCAAAATGCTTGGAATGTGGTGTAATAGGTCACTTTGCGAAAGTTTGCAGAAAGAAGGAAAAGAAAAACACAAGGGTTTCTTGTGAGGAAAATTGAATTTTGCCTTGTTATATGTGCCTACGTGTCCCCCATCCTATGTTATATGTGCATGATCGATATGCATATATCCCCCTATGATCGATTAAAGACGCAATTATAGTTGTGTCCAACGTTAATATGCTAGTTTCCAGTTCCTGTGAAAGCAACGAGTATTAGGCCTATGTTGCCCACGTTTTACATTGTGCACGTTAATTTATCGAATTGTCCCCGTTACTAGGCCTCAAAGGGCCCGGACACCAGATTCAAGCTCCAGTCTCCTGAATCCACTCCAAGGAGCGATGCAGCCCCCACCTGCATCCCTGACCCTTCACTTACTTCCTGCCGCGCAGCGCGGTGCCCGGCCTGGCTCTGCCTGCCTGTCTGCCAAGAATATGTTATGCCTCTAGTTATCAGTTCAGCTCTCCGTCTTCACATTCCTAAGCTAACGAACCGCATAAACATCTCCAGTTATAGTCTAGTCTTTATGTCTCCATGCAAGAGAATTACTGTATTAATATTCATAGAAGATTCATAGCACACGCAATACATGAAGAATATATGCATGCACCAGCCTTAGTGTCAAGTAGACTTTGCTCTGATAACTTTTAGATTCTATCAACATGTACTCCAAACACCAGATACCAGATATTCTATAGGTACATGTCGTCCTGACACCGCAGACTTTCGTCTCCTCTTCTAGTGCAGAAGTCAGAGCCCCAGTTCCCCCGGTAACACGTCATTGTCCGTTTGCGCGCACCACTAGGTTAAAGGTTCCAGCTGCTCAGGTAGCCCCCTCCATGTATCCACCCACTTCATGACACTTCTGTGACGTTCCCATGACATGTCTTCGTGCACGCCCTGTGCACGCCTTCTTTTCACGCCCATGTGTTCTTATCTTACGCCTGTCCCTAGTTACGCCTACTGTATGTAATGTAATTGTGATGTTTTACTATATATACCATGTACTGTTGATGAAACGTTGCAGCTGCCATCCCATTTCATGCCAGGCTGTTCCGATCCTGTCCCTTCCCTTATGCCTGATTAAAGCCTGTTAGACTCAGATACCCCGGATCCTACCTCTTATTTATTGAGCTATCTGTTATTATTAATGTATTCAAAAATAGTACCGGTAATTAATTATTTATTTACCACAGAAATGGCGCCCGAATAGGGACGAGCCCCTTCCCCACGCGCCGGCGATGTAACGCAGGCCCCCTGACCCTTCTACAGCCGTGACGGAACTCTACCGTGCACGTGCAGATATTTCTGCTTCATCAAGTCTCCCTCAGGCCCACGGAGGAGACGGAGACTGCGGTCCGGCATCCAGACGAGGCGGTGAGGAATGCGGTTCGTCCCGACCAGAGCCCAAGCCGAGAGAGCAAGGTCCGAGGTATCCGGAGGCCCACCTGTAACCGAAGCACCGAAGTTCGAAGCGCATGCGTAGTAACCAGACGTCGTAGCAGTACAGTCCAGTCCGAGGCCTTCAATTTCTGCTTCCCGGTGAGTACCGTTGCGGGGGAAGTATCTAGACAGGTTCATTAGTTTGTTCCTGGTCCGATGGGTTTGGGTACACAGATCCAGTCCGACGTGTCCACCTAGGTGGATACGGTATGACGTGTCTCTTTACGAGACCGGTATGTTCTGTACTGTTTTAGCAGTGCATCCAGTAATTCTAGTAAGTTCGTTCTCGAGAAATTCAAGTGTTATGTTTCAGTGTATCAGGTAGTATTCTGTTCGAACTGTTATTTAATGTATTTCTATGTCGTGGTATGAGTGATTTGTTTGCCATTTCATTACTGTGATTATTGTGTATTGTGTTTAGTTTAAGTACGACCCGATCATGCCTCTATTTTCGAAATTACGTCAGATCAAAACCAGAAAAGGGTTACTCGAAGAATCAGTTCCTGTCCCTCCTAGGGACAGTCCTGGACATTTTATGTATCACAAGCATGGCTTAGATGCCATATTATATCTAGACTTATGGGTGGATTACACCAAACATCTTGAAGAGAAATATAGATGGCCTGTATCAGGTACATGGGATGCCGAGTGCATCATGCGAGTAGAAGAAGCATTATGGAAAAAGAAAGCCAGACAATCCCAGAAAGATGCCATCGAGTTATGGCGCAAAGAATCTCATAGAAGAACCGAAAAAGAATTCAGAAAAACAGAATTAAGTAGGGAATCCTCAGAAAAAGCCCAAGAAAGGGAATTAATCGAAGAAGGTGAACGAGTTAGAGCAGAACAGTCAGATAGACAGAGAAATGCCCTTATTAAAGGTATGTATCCTCTTCTTGCCGAGGGCTTGCCGAAGGCAACCCCGGAAGCACCCTGTAATTTACCGCCACCATTGGTCCCGATTAAGCTACGTCATAAACCGACCGCAGCTGAAATTTTTCTTTCGTCCTACTTGGACGACGCAGTCCCAGAATATGCAAATCGTATTCCGCCTGCTCACCCTCAGCATCCTGTAAATAATGTAATTCCTGTTCCTCCAGCCACTGGTCCTGGGGACCAAGTTAATGTGCCAGTACCCCCGGACCAGCCCACATTAGGTGTGCCCGTTTTGCCAGTCACTTTACCAGCACGTACAGTATTAACTGACGATTCCAGTTCAGGAGCAGCGGGGGGAAGTGCTCCTATCACCCCGCCTCAAGTAAGACGACTGACGCCGCGAGAAGCAGCGTTACAGCGTACGCCAAAAGTGGCTACATACACAGATCTCAAGCGACTTCTTACTGACTGTATATATGATCCAGTCCCAGGCGAAGATCACATGGTATTATATTCAGTACGTTTGAGACGGGTTGCCAACTTTTTGGTCACCCTGCCCGACATGAAGGAACATCTAGACAGAATATATCGTTTTGTCCGTACAGGAGAGAATCCAGGAAGTATTCACGAAGCTATGGCACACAGAAAAGCCGAGATTCGACATATGATTTTACAGTTCTTGATTAACTGTTTAATAAGAGAGCAAGATTATCCTGATAAAGACAAAGACGAGATGAAAGGCCTGACCAGGTGGAGTGACAATATAGCCGAGGGAAAACACAAGACACAAGGTAGTGTAGAAAGTATGTACAAGAAAATTCGTAAGGAAATTATAAGTATACACCAGAAGGAGGAAGCAAAAAGAGGAACCGAGAAAGAGAATGACTCTTCTAGTGAAGAGGTAGACAGCGAGAATCCCTCCAGAATAGCGTATGTAGGTAGAACTAGATTTTCCGACAGACATTCACGTCTAGATTACAAGAAAGTTTTTCCTCCTCCAGTACCAGAACAGTGTTCTCTTGAACAAGTATTCCAGGCCACCGATCAAATTCTGAAATCACGAATAGGTTATAGCGAGCTTAGTACAATGCATGAACAAGAACTAGCCCGATCAGCAGTCCGATGGACTAGTGATTCTACCACGTTTCCAGACGAAATAGTGGCCCAAACGTTTCTGAAACTGCCCCCAGCCGAGCAGCGTCTGGTGGGTACATATATGATCCAGCACCTCATTACACTGTATGAGGATCAGCATTCTGATCCAGGTCCTTTACATGATGTACTGAACGAGTTACTCCTAAACAGATGGAAAGGTCTAGGTACCGATTTAATTAGTGTCATATTAGAACAGCGCCACAAATACAGAACGTTCCTGAATCCACATTTTGTTTCCGTTCCACCCCCAGAAAGAAAACCTTTCTATATAGACAGACAGAATCCGTTACGAGAAGTACATCCAGTTAAGGGAGAGGGGGGTGATCTAGAACGAGTAATTGTTTATACCCCTATCACGAAAATAGAACTTCTGGAAATGAAAAAGTTAATACCCTGTCACGATAAAGATCCCGCAGGGTTCCACCGTGAATTAAAGGACATGCTCCGTATGGGAGAATACACGTATCCCGATATCATTAAAATGTTAAAGGTCCTGTTGCCTGCGGGCATATATGAAAAACTCAAAGAAAAAGAATGGGAGGTGGGAGATAGAAAGATAGATTGGACCGCATTAGCTAGTTGAGAATTCTTTACCACAAGTTAAAAATCGAGTACTGAAAGTCGAAAGTACCTGGCAAGCTAATACTCCGTCACAAATGCTCCAGATGCTCCAGTACCACCAGAACAGAATTAGGGAGGAGCAGGAACATGAAAGGAGACGTATGAAAGACACGAAAATGAAAGTACTAGTTGCACAATCTGTTCCGCAAGACAGTCAGAAGAGGGGTCCGAATCAAACTAGTCATCCTGCAGCTCCCGTTAAGGGGACATGCAATTACTGTAAACAGCAAGGTCATTATATAAATGAATGTGCAGTTCTGAAACACAACATAGCTACTGGTAAAACGAAAGAGAGACCACGTCCGCCTAGACAAGAACCAGTTTCGCAGAATTCTCAGCCACCGCAGAATGCACCACAGACAGTTACAGTACCGCAGCCTATAGCTGCAACACAACACGTTACACAGCAGATGTACCAGTATGCACAGTCAGAATATCCAGATTATCAGCAGTATTCATGAAACAGCCTAGAGAGGGAGGTTGGCTTGCCTCTCATCGAGATTCCTGTAGATCAAGAGGGTCCCTATGTACACAGTCAAGTATTAGGGAAAGACAGAAAGTTTCTGATTGATACAGGGGCAAGTAGGACTACCATCAGTCATGACGAGGTTCCAGGGGCTCCACTCTCAGGCTCTCGAAATGTTTCCCTTGGATTTTCAGGAAAGCCTATTGTTAATGAAATATCGAAACCAGTTTCCCTAGAAGTTGGTCCATTGTCCCGAACTACAGACTTGTTACTTACGAAATCATGTCCAGAAAACTTACTAGGCATTAAGACCCTGAAAGAATTAGGAGCAGTTATATGCTGTTCCCCAGAAGGAGTACGATTGTTTTTGCGCGATTTTAAAGGTCATTATGTATTACGTGATTTTGATCCAAGATTATTGAATGTACCACAGCATTTATGGGCGCAAGGTCCAACTGATGTAGGTTGTATGCACATTACACCCCATCGTGTTACTCTGAAGAAAGGTGTTGTATTACCACGAATCCGACAGTACAAATTGCCACCTGAGGCTGTAGCAGCCTTATCGAAAATTATTGACGAGCTCATTGCTCAAGGAGTAGTTGTACAAACTGACTCCAATGTATGTAATTCTCCTATCATTCCGATTCTGAAACTTACTGATCCCAATGCACCTCCAGTTTATCGATTAGTGATTGACCTTTGAGAACTTAATAAATGTATCATACCCCAGTACCCAGTGGTCCCAGATATTTCTTCCCTATTGACAGCTATTGATTCCGAAGCTACGTTCTTTACTGTTATTGATCTCAAAAACGCATTCTTTAGTGTCCCCATTCATCCAGACAGCCAGTTCCTTTTCGGATTCTGTTTAAATGGAAGAAGCTATAAATTCACACGAGCACCTCAAGGCTTCACAGAAAGTCCTAGTATTTACAGTCAAGCACTTAAAAGACAACTAGACAATATTCACATGCCAACTGACACTGCCCTGCTCCAGTATGTCGATGATCTATTGATCACAGCCCGTTCTGAACGTGACTGCGAACGTGCGTCACTTACAGTTTTGTATTTCCTGGCCGAGATGGGGCACAAGGTGTCCCCTTCTAAATTACAATTCTGTGTCCAGCAAGTGGTCTACCTTGGACACTTACTGTCCAAGAGGGGTAGGCAGTTGACACCAGACCGTATCCAGTTAATAGCACATCTTCCACAGCCCAAGACTCAGAAGGAGGTGCGAGCTTTTATCGGCCTCACTTCTTATTGCAGACAATGGATTCCTCAGTACGCATTTCTAGCCAAGCCACTGATACAGTTAACGACACAGGAGGCAGCCGCATCGACTGTCCTCCCTTGGACCCAAGAACATACACTTGTTTTCAATGAGTTAAAGAAAGCTTTATGCCAAGCACCTGTTCTAGCAACACCGAACTACAGTAAGCCTTTTACACTTTTTGTCACTGAACGTGATGGTACTGCATTATCTGTTCTCACACAAGATCAAGCAGGACAATACAAGCCCTGTGCTTATTTCTCTAGCACATTAGATCCGGTGGCCCAGGCTCTGCCTGCGTGCCTCAAGTCTGTTGCAGCCACAGCTCTAGCTATCAGACAGAGTGATTCCATAGTGTTAGGACACTCCCTGACAGTACAAGTTCCACACTCCGTGGAAGTTCTTTTAAACCGAACACAGACTCAGCACTTGACAATTGCACGTTTAACAGGTTATGAACTGACACTGTTTCAGCCACACATAGAAATCAGACGCTGCAGCATTTTAAATCCAGCTACACTGTTACCCTCAGTTACTTCAAATCCTGCCACACATGACTGTGTGGAAGTTGTTAACACCATGACAAAGCCAAGACAAGACTTGACAGACATTGCATTATCCGATCCCTACCTGACACTTTATGTGGATGGTTCATGTATGAGAACAAGTACAGGAGAACTAGTAGCCGCGTATGCAGTGACTACTGACACTGAAGTTATAGAAACCCATCGTATTGACACCCTGTCTGCTCAAGCAGCAGAGCTCATCGCTCTGACCCAAGCCTGCATACGAGCCAAGAACCTGAAAGTAAACATATACACAGATTCACGTTATGCATTCGGAGTCGTACACGACTTTGGAGTACTCTGGCAAGAGAGAGGTTTCATGACTTCTCATGGAACCAAGATTCAGCATGGCCCCCTCATTCAAGCTCTGTTAGATGCAATACATTTACCGACAGCTATCGCTATCATGAAGTGCAAGGCACATACGAAAGTCACTGACATCATTTCCCAGGGTAACGACCTAGCAGATCGAACAGCCAAGCTCACAGCTCAGACTCCAGACATTCCAGTTAACACGACACAGACAGACATTCCAGTTCAGACGACTTGTATGACAGTTAAGGACCCTACACAAGACGTACTAGATATACAGTCACATGCTACCCCAGACGAAATCAAGAAATGGTCTGAACAAGGAGGGGTCCAGACAGATCAAGGATGGTTGACGAAGGGAAAAGCCACATGGTTTCTCCCCGACTCTATGGTTCAAGTCATTATTAACACTGCACATAGTCCAGCACACTTAGGAGAAAAAGCCATGATAGACAGTATTCAGAATCTTTGGTTTAATAAGCATTTACGAGCAGCAGCCAAGCAGAAAGTGCGTACCTGTATGATATGTTGTCAGTTCAATCCAGGTAAAGGTGTCCCGGTGGAACGAGGTGGATTCCATCCTCCTGACCACCCTTTTGAAGTCCTCCAGATGGATTATATTCAGATGGATCGATGTCGAGGTTTCAAGTATGTCCTCGTAGTTGTATGCGCTTTGTCCAGATGGACAGAAGCATATCCAGTTCCAGATTACACTGCCGCGACCACTGCCAGGCAGTTGGTTCGTGAGTTTTTCCCCCGCTATGGTTTACCTAGGGTCGTGTATTCAGATAACGGCCAGCCATTCTCCTCTGAACTTATGAAACAAGTATCCCTTCTGTTAGGGTACCAGTGGAAGTTCCACTGTGTACGACATCCCGAAGCAGCCGGTCTCGTAGAGAGACATAATCAGACTCTGAAAATCCGCATTGCCAAAGTATGCGCAGAGAAAGGCGTAGATTGGATAGTAGCACTGCCAGTCGCCCTTTTTTATATGAGAATGGTCGCCCACTCCCGTTCAGGTCTGTCCCCTTATGAGGTAGTGTTCGGTCATCCCCCAAACATGTGGGGTACACCTAGACCACGTACAATTACAGATGTTGACAGTAATATGCTGACAGATTACCTGGCTTCCTTGATGTCTGCACTACTCTCTTGTCGTTCACAGGTTGCCGCTGCTTTTCCCGACAACACTCAAGTGAAACCGCACGAGGTCATACCAGGCGACCTCGTTTTGATTCGTAATTTTGATCGTTCAAGTCCGCTGGAGCCCCGCTGGAAGGAGCCAAGACTTGTATTGCTAACAACAAGGACCGCCGTCAAGATCGAAGGCCGGAAGGGGTGGTTGCACTCCAGTCATGTAAAGCGATTCCATGGACTTCGGCCAAAGACTGTTTTCAAGGACTGCCCCGTTCTCAAGGACTGCCCAGACACTGAATCTAAACTTCCCCTGTTAGAGAAAACTCCGCAGCAGGAGTATAAAGAAAAATTAAGGTCTAGTAAGTCAGCCAGTTTAATTGTCTAAGTCCCTCTCGGGTGAAACGGTTAGACAGGTTCCTGACATGTATGAGATAGACCCACACAGTGAGAGAGTTAGTCAAACCTCTAAGAGAATACGATACTGTAAGAATCTTCGAAGTCGATGTATTATTACTTTATTACTTTTGTTATTTCGGAGTCTTATGGTTACCTGCATAAGTTATGCTTTACATTTATGTTTTCCTATTAATTCACATGTACATTTTTCCTCTAATGTTACAGCAGAGCACACTTTTAGTGACCTGCCTCCTCACGAGTTATCCTATCGTCTTGCCATGCGCAATAATACGTTTATCCGTATGTTACACTATTCACACCAGACTAGCAATGCCACAAATTGTTGGGTGTGTGGTCGACTCCCCCCTTTCCAGACACCGAAGGGAGTTCTGCCACTCTTTCCCTATCCGTTTTCACACAATGGTTCGTGTGGAGCATGGTCCACGTTAACGTCATCCTCAAATGATATGTCCCTTCTGAATAGAACATGTTTCCCAGACAAGGAAGGACTTTCCCATAGAACAGGGTTAGATCTAGAAAATGAAGTATATGATCTAGGTAATTATTCCTCGAATTTCATGGTCTTGAATGTTCAGTCCGAGACTACTCCAGATTTGCCTGCTATTTCAGTTCTACCACTGAAAGGTGAATTATGTGTCAGAAAGAATGGTTCCGCACATGTAGGTCATAGTGATTGTACTACTGTGGTCAAGTATAGTGACAGTGGGAAATCTATTTTCAAAGCTTCACGTCATTCATATTTTGTATGTGGTCAGACCGCATATGTTCGTCTGCCCCTAGATTGGGATGGAACATGTTACATTGCCTTCCTACTGCCACTAGTTTTCCTAGCCCCATCCGATTATCACAGAAATACACATCTAGTACACGTCAGACATAGAAGGGAGACCGAGTCCCCAATTGTCGATCAAACTGAAACTGCTCTAGAACAGTATCAAGATTTCAATAAAGGTTTCTTTTTCTTTATAGGTCCTGTCCAGAATAGTAAGCTAATACGTAGGTTAACCAGAACTCTTGAAGCAGTAGTGAATGAGACTACTTCCGCTCTAGGTAACTTAACTGAAGAGCAATCTGCTATGAGATTTGTCGTGCTCCAAAATCGTCTCGTCCTTGACGTCATACTGGCCGATAGGGGAGGAGCTTGTAGAGTCATCGGATCTAGTTGCTGCATTTTCATTCCTAATAACGCACCGTCTGTTTATTCAGCTATAACCAGACTTCACAAAATTGCCCATCAGTTACACCAGAATCCAGGCACTTGGACATGGTCCGGTTGGCTCTGGAGTATAATATCTGCCTGGGGATGGAAAGTATTGTCATTCCTAGGTATAGCAGTAATGATCATATTCAGTTGCTGTCTCTGTTTACAATGTGGCCCTGCGATTTGCGGCTTATGTGCTACCTCTTGTATTCCTAGTCCTAAGTCCAGTTCCAAGACAATTCGAGACGAGCAAATGATGCTCTATGAACAGATAGATGGTATCATGAATATTGATGTTTCCTGATGGAAACGTAGGGCACAAGGAGGGAATGAGGAAAATTGAATTTTGCCTTGTTATATGTGCCTACGTGTTCCCCATCCTATGTTATATGTGCATGATCGATATGCATATATCCCCCTATGATCGATTAAAGACGCAATTATAGTTGTGTCCAACGTTAATATGCTAGTTTCCAGTTCCTGTGAAAGCAACGAGTATTAGGCCTATGTTGCCCACGTTTTACATTGTGCACGTTAATTTATCGAATTGTCCCCGTTACTAGGCCTCAAAGGGCCCGGACACCAGATTCAAGCTCCAGTCTCCTGAATCCACTCCGAGGAGCGATGCAGCCCCCACCTGCATCCCTGACCCTTCACTTACTTCCTGCCGCGCAGCGCGGTGCCCGGCCTGGCTCTGCCTGCCTGTCTGCCAAGAATATGTTATGCCTCTAGTTATCAGTTCAGCTCTCCGTCTTCACATTCCTAAGCTAACGAACCGCATAAACATCTCCAGTTATAGTCTAGTCTTTATGTCTCCATGCAAGAGAATTACTGTATTAATATTCATAGAAGATTCATAGCACACGCAATACATGAAGAATATATGCATGCACCAGCCTTAGTGTCAAGTAGCCTTTGCTCTGATAACTTTTAGATTCTATCAACATGTACTCCAAACACCAGATACCAGATATTCTATAGGTACATGTCGTCCTGACACCGCAGACTTTCGTCTCCTCTTCTAGTGCAGAAGTCAGAGCCCCAGTTCCCCCGGTAACACGTCATTGTCCGTTTGCGCGCACCACTAGGTTAAAGGTTCCAGCTGCTCAGGTAGCCCCCTTAATGTATCCACCCACTTCATGACACTTCTGTGACGTTCCCATCACATGTCTTCGTGCACGCCCTGTGCACGCCTTCTTTTCACGCCCATGTGTCCTTATCTTACGCCTGTCCCTAGTTACGCCTACTGTATGTAATGTAATTGTGATGTTTTACTATATATACCATGTACTGTTGATGAAACGTTGCAGCTGCCATCCCATTTCATGCCAGGCTGTTCCGATCCTGTCCCTTCCCTTATGCCTGATTAAAGCCTGTTAGACTCAGATACCCCGGATCCTGCCTCTTATTTATTGAGCTATCTGTTATTATTAATGTATTCAAAAATAGTACCGGTAATTAATTATTTATTTACCACACTTGTCTCACTGAAACTGACTCTAATTCTTCTGATGACCATTCAAATGATTTTGCTCAGGGTCATCCTTATAAAGACAATAAACAAGAAGAGTATTGTTCTGAACATCAAAGATTCTAACAGTAACAAAACAATGTGTACAATTATTGCGAGTAATGTTTGGTAAAGTAAATTTGTGGGCATTATTGGCTCATATCTTGAACCAACCAATGTTCTTCCAGAAAGGTTTATTGGTGATAAAATAGACATGTTAGATAACTTGTTTTTGAGTCCAAGAATCGCAGAGCCACATGCAAATTGTATGTAGCTGCTTATGTTCCATCTGTTTATGGTGGAAAGATCAAAGGGCATCACATATCATTCTTGACCCTAAAAGTGCAGAACAGGGTCTTGTTGCGTGTGAAGGGGAGAACACTAAGAGTTGGGTCCTTGATGAATTTCCAATGCATTCAGTGGTAAGCTAAGCAAACTAATGGATTTTACTCATTGTGTCCAAGTTAAAAGCAAGGCAGTACCAATAATACACAAAGTTCGTGATATTCCCTAATTATAAAAGATGAGATAAAGGAACTCAGAAAATTACAAGAGTTTGGCATTATCGAACCCATTGAGGCATCCAAGTGGATTTCTCCCTAAGTGATTGCAAGATGTGCTAATGGAAAAATGTGCCTATTTGTAGACCTCAGAAGTCTCAATGACAGCAAAGTGGTAGATCAATTCCTGTTGCCAAAAATTGATGAAATATTGTCATTGACCTGTGGAGCCAAATGGCTTTCCACCATCGACCTTTCTTTGGCATATCACCAAATTTCTTTGCATAGATCTAGTAGAAGTATGACAGCCTTCTGCACCCCATTTGGTTGCTTTACATTCCACTGCATGCTTTTCGGGTGACTTCCATGGCTGCTGTCTTTCAGAGACTCATGTTGCAGGTTTATTGGGATATGCCAGGGATTGTGTTTTTCTAGAATGATATCCTAGTCCTGGGACACAATTTTCAGGAGCATACAAAATATTAAGGAAAGTATTGTACATTCTTAATCAAAAAGGTCTCACTGCAGAAATTTCAAAGTGCAAATTTGCTGAAAGAAATGTAACTCATTTAGGTCACGATGTTAGTGGCTCAGGAATCAAACCAAAGGAGAAACTTGCTAAGGCAATAGTTGATGCCCCAGCTCCCAAATATAAGGATGATTTAAAGTAATTCTTGGTTTTAGCAGAATTTTATTAAAAATGTATGAATAAATTTTCAGAAATCAGTACCATTAGAAATTTGCTGAAGAACAAGTTCAGCTTTGAGTGGTCAGATGAGTAGCAAGCCTTTAGTAATATTAAAGATGCTATCAGCAAGGCACCTAATTTGCAGGGTTTTTATCCTAATGGATAAACCATGTTTACCACTGAAGCTAGTTACAAGGGTTTAGATGCTGTACTTAGTCAGTTAAATGACGAAAAACGTGAGGTAATAATTGCTTTTGCTTCCATATCACTTACACTTACGGAGGAGAAATACTCGGTTATTGAAAAAGAAGCATTAGCAGTGGTGTGGTCATTAGAACATTTTGGGAAAGATTTGTGGAGTAAGAAATTTGTTGTAAGAACTGACCATAAACCTCTTATCAATCTATTAACCCATGATGGTTCACCCAGAGCAACAGCTAGAATTGCCAGGTTCTCAATGAGGTTACAGGATTGCCTATTTGACATTCAGTATGTTTCCGGAGCAAAGAATATCACTGTGGATTTTCTTAGCGGACCGGCTTTGCCTTTAACAGAAATAGATATTAGTTTGTGGAATGATTTTTCTGTTGCCAATGTTTTCCAAGTGAATAAATTATGATAGCATAATGTTATGTTATGTTAATAACTTTTATTCGGCGCACAGCTGCCCCAGCGAAGGGGCGTCCTGGCGCCTGATCAGATACCACAACACAACAGGTCAAAGCTGAAAAGAAGAAAAATCAATAAACAGAAGCGAAAAGGTGAGTCTTAATGGCGCGTCTGAAAAGAGTTAGGCTATCCAAGGCACGGATGTGCACAGGGAGGGAGTTCCATAGATCAGCCGCCAAGATGCGAAAAGAGCGTCCACCCATCCTACTCAGTCTGAACCTAGGCTTAATCGCCAGATGGTGAGATTCAGACCTGAGAGACCGCGTGGGAACATACGGAGAGATAAGGCCAGCGAGGGCAGGGGGAGAGGAAAGCTTCAGAATCTTAAATGTCAGACAGAGGGCCTTAAATTTAATTCTCTGTCTGACCGGAAGCCAATGAAGGGAGGTCAGGACAGGGGAGACAGAACATCGTCTCGGAAGGCCTACAATGGCCCGTGCAGCAGCATTCTGCACCATCTGAAGCCTAGTGGCCTCAGCCTGATTCACTCCAAGCAGCAGAGCACTCCCGTAGTCCAGCCGAGAAAGGATAGAGGCCTGAACCACCAGTTGCCGCGTGGGGGGGTCGAAGAATTTAAGGACAGGTCTCAGTCCTCGCAGAATACCAAAACAGGTAGCTGCTGTCTTCTTCGTATGACTGGTAAAAGAGAGATGGGAATCCAGCCAAACCCCCAGATTTTTTACTTCGGCCGCTGGAATAGGGGAGACCCCCAATTCGGGAGGCCACCACTGATCTCCCCACAGTTCCGCCTGCTTCCCTAATATCAGGACCTCGGTTTTTTTAGCATTAAGCTGTAGGCAATTGCTACGCATCCAATTAGCCACAGCTATAAGTCCTGCCCGGAATCTGGGCGCATTCACCTCAGGGTCCCCGCTGAGTGTCACCGCCAGCTGCGTGTCGTCGGCGTACGATGTCATGGTAAGGCCACATTGCCTGACGACAGCGGCCAGCGGCTTCACATACAGGTTGAACAGCGTAGGGCTTAAGGCAGAGCCCTGAGGAACACCCAGACCCAGAGAATGGAACGATGACTGGCCAGGTGGAATGGCTACTTTAAAAAACCGGTCCGAGAGGAAAGAGCGGAACCACTGAAGAGCCTTCCCACCAATACCCACTTCCTCCAAGCGCCGCATCAAAATGTCATGAGACACCGTGTCGAATGCGGCGCTCAGATCTAACAGTAGGAGCGCCGCAGTCTGCCCCGCATCCAGCACTGACCGCAGATGCTCGGTCATAAAGAGCAAGGCAGTTTCAGTGCTGTGTTGAGAACGAAACCCATTTTGACTCTCGTCAAGAATGTTGTTACGAGAGAGATGGGCAGACAAGATGGAATTCACGTGTGCCTCAGTGACCTTAGCGGTCCAAGGCAGGAGGGAGATGGGCCGGTAATTTTCCGGGAGCAAGGGGTCTAGATTGGGTTTCTTCAAAATAGGGCTGACCACTGCTTGCTTCCAGGAGGGAGGAACCACGCCCTCAGTGAGGGAGAGATTGATCAACTCCAGGATGGGCTCACGACACAGGGGCGGGAGAAGAATGACAAACTCCGGCTTCAGCGGGTCTAAGGGAGAGCCAGATTTAATTTTGAGGCTCAGAGTGTCAAATACCTCATTGGACATAGCCGGCAAGGAGGACAGAGTTTCAGAGACCGAGACCTTCACAGCACAAGGAGCATCCCCGGGGACGGATAGTGAAAATCCTCGGTAGATTGCCTGCACCTTCTCCACGAAAAAAGATGCCAAGCTCTCGCAGTGTGAGTCCGTGCAGATCTCTAGCGAGGTGGCCCGTTTCCCCATCAGGTCCTTAAGTACCTTAAAGATTAGTTTTGAAGGGTTGGGACTGTTGGAAAACTCTGTAGCATAATAAGCAGCCCGGGTTTGACAGATGGCTCTGTGGTAGCTCTTGAGCTGGGCAAAATACAGCGATTTTAACGTGGGGTCAAAGGATTTCCTCCAGGCTCTCTCAGCTTGCCGGCAAGTTCTCTTAAGCTCGGCGAGAGTCTCGTCATACCAAGGGCTGCGGGTTTTGGCGTGACATTTAGACCAGCGCAGGGGTATAAGAGAGTCGAGGGCAGTAAGAATCCAGTTGCAAAACTGTTCATATCCCTGTTCCACATTCTGCAGTTTGCCTAGGGGCTGTGTCTCCAATATCCTGACAAACTCCTCCAACTTGAGCTTACGCCAATTGCGCTTAAGGATCTGTTTATCCACAGGTTTGAGTTGTGGGTTATCTAAGGGACATGACACTTTAACCAACATATGGTCCGTCCAACCCACCACCATCGGGTCAGATGTTCTAGCCCGGACTAGAGTGGTGAAAAAGGGGTCAAGTATATGTCCTCCTGTATGGGTGGGGGAGGTGACTAGTTGGTTAAATTGCATCGCTTTGAGGTCCGCTAGCAGGGAACTGATAGGTAGAGATGACGTCAGGTCAAGATGAATGTTTAAGTCTCCGACTATGTTAAAGTTAGCACAACTAGAGACCAGCGAGCTAACCACATCTACAAGGGCGGCCTTAAAGGCAGTGTCGTTCCCAGGCGGACGATAGATAAGCATGCCGCTAAAGGTAAATTGATGGCTTACCTTTACCTTAAAAGAGGCGCTTTCACACATAGGGAGATTCTGAGCCTTCCACTCAGCCGAAAAGCAGGATTTAATCGCCATGGCTATACCACCTCCCCTAGTTGTACGGTTCAATGTAAACACCGTATAGGTAGAAGGGAAGGCCAGGTTTATAATGGCAGTGTCAGCGTCCTGTAACCAGGTTTCGGTCAAAAAGATGATATCAGGGGAGTCCGTATCAATCATGTCCCGAAAAGATTGATAATGCTTGACCAGAGATCTTACATTCAAGCTCCATATATTAAGTATTCGCTCAGTACAATCTATATGAGTGCCGCGGGCAGTCCCTACAACTGGGCGTACCCCACTGGGTGAGGCCAGAGAGAAACAGCCACAAGCACAATCATAAGGTCCCGAAAGAGGAGGTAAAGGGACAAGATTACACACTGGAAGATTATCTCTTATAGAGAGGATATCAGCACGATCGTACCTGAGCGTAGCGATGTGACACATGATGGTACAGTGTCAGGAGGCCAGAGTCCCTAGCCCGCACCCGCTACCTCAACGCGGACGAGCGCAGACGGGCAGGACTCTGGCACGACTCCGGCTAAGCGACGGCGCCCCTCTGCGCGGTCCCGCTGCGCGGGAAAGGACGACTTTAAATAGGCGTCTCAAAGGGCTGCTCGAGCGTCAGGACGCTCCAACATGGCGCCCGCGAAAAGCACCACTCACCCAATCAAAGATGGCGCCCACCGAAATCCACCCACAGGACCCGGACCCGCCAAATGGCGGTGCGTGTTCCAGTAATTATATGCAGTAAGGGGACAGGAGCCCACACAGGACGGTGAGTTAAAATCAGGGGAGAATCCAAATAAAGCAACCAAAATACAATAAAGGTCCGTTTAAAAAATGCAGCGCACTGGCAGCACGACCTGCGCAATGCAGCAGATGATCAATAAGTGAGGCACACAAGTCCGCCTTAAATAGGCGTCTCAAAGGGCTGCTCGAGCGTCAGGACGCTCCAAAATGGCGCCCGCGAAAAGCACCACTCACCCAATCAAAGATGGCGCCCACCGAAATCCACCCACAGGACCCGGACCCGCCAAATGGCGGTGCGTGTTCCAGTAATTATATGCAGTAAGGGGACAGGAGCCCACACAGGACGGTGAGTTAAAATCAAGGGGAGAATCCAAATAAAGCAACCAAAATACAATAAAGGTCCGTTTAAAAAATGCAGCGCACTGGCAGCACGACCTGCGCAATGCAGCAGATGATCAATAAGTGAGGCACACAAGTCCGCCTTAAATAGGCGGTAACCCATGATGAATAGTTAAATGCTGATGAAGAAGACACTACTTTGACAGAAGTCAAATCCAAAGTAATTAAAGGGTGGAGTAAGTCAGACATGAAATGCTTTTGAGATGAACTAAGAGGATTTTGGAAGGTAAGGGATGAATTAACCATTTCAGATGATTTACTATTAAGGGCAGAAAGCATCATTTCTAAGTATGGGCGAATTTTGCGGATCAGTGATCCGCAAATTCGCCCGAAATCGGCCCAAAAAAACCGCGAATTCGCGGAATCCGCAAATTCGCTGATTTTTAAAGGTATAGTGCTTTTCCTAAACTAAAGCTGCGAAGGGCGCAGGGTTCCCTTGAGTGAGCTGTCCATTCATAGTGGGTAAATGGCGTGAAGACGGTGCACACTGCTAGTGTGCGGGCGGGGCAAACGGGCGGGCTTCTATGCGAGTTCACATGCCTCTTGTGTGTAATAAAGGTTAGAGACCGATCAGAGCAGCAGATGAGGAAAAAGAAGCTCCTGGACACAGGAACTGCACGACGATTGCACTCGTGAAAGTCAAGGATGCACAGGCCTCTATCCAGCATCACAGCTAATTTTCGTTTGTAGATATGGGGAGAAAGCACACCTGCCCAGCCTCGACAAAGCTCACGATTATTTTTGGGCTGATGAATGTGTTACTGAATTTGAGCTTCAACTCGGGCACCTGCTTACTTGTAACTATTCTCTGACCCTGCCTGACCTGTTTAGGGTCAGGACAGGGTCGAAGAATAGTTGCAACTAGCAACTCTGGCACCTGCTTTATTTATATCTGTAAGCGCTTCCTGTTGGTTTAATTTTTACAGGAGCATCGTGCCACAATGAACCCTGCCCTTCATATTTATCCAAGAAGACGCCATCGTTTTGTGCGATACCTCAACTCACCTGGAGTACTTTCTACTGGCTAATCAGTAAGTGCTACCTTGTTGGGTAAATGTATAGTGCTTTTCCTACACTACCACTGCGTAAAGTGCCAGACGAGTTGTCTCCAGTGACCATGTGTGTGTTACTGCCATCGCGCCGAAGGGCGCACGGGTCCCTTGAGTGAGCTGGTCACCCCCCCCCCCCCAACAAAATACACCACTCGCGAATTTGCGACTTTTCAGCAATTTCGCGAGATTCATGGATTGCGAAATTGCCAAAAATCCTCACATTTCATGAGGGTAGCAGGTTTTTGGCCCATACTAACAAACCTGGAGTAGTCAAAGTACTCTGAAAATAATTTTTGACCCTGTGAATATTTCAAAGCTTTACTAGGTAGAATACTCTCCCTTATTATGATTCTTGAGTGCAGAGGGTAGTTTTGCAGGGCTTTGGGGCTTACAGGCGGCTAGTTCACCAATAAACAGAGCAATACCCCCCTCCACTCAAAAGTGAAAAATTTCGGGACAGAAAGCAACAGTGCTGAGCCCATTTAACAAATAGGACACACTGTCCCACTCTGCACTGAGGCACACCTTCAACTTGATGCACCAGGTGCAGAGCAGGACAGTGCGCTCTATTACATTTAATGTGTTGTTATCTGTATGGGCAAATACTGAAGTTTGCACCAGTATGAGCACAGTATTTAAAGGTGGACCGGCTGTTAGAAGGAATGCTGATATCCCTCAGCAGGCGGATGCACTGGATGACTGCACTTGTCTGCAGGGGCATGCATGGGTAGGGTACCTGGGACCTCCATGTCTCCCTTACAAGGGATGTCAAAAGGGGGCACATGGACTGTATGCCACATCGGATAGCCTCCTGATAGCCCTTTTGTCTTTGCTCCCACATCTTGAATAAGATGTGGGCACAAATGCAAAAGATTATTTCAACTACATGTGGCCCTTATAAATTAGGGCACCTTTCCTTAGGATCGTGCCTGGGCTTAATGTTGGCCGGTATACCCCATATTTTAGAAGAGGCTACAGAAGGGTCTCTGATCCTATCAATAATACAATCCTTTTTACATCTTTTGGAACAGTAACATTATGCTGACCACAGAAAACTGAGGCAGCTGACTGCTGGTCCAAATTCCCAGCACGCGGGTGAAAATGAACAATTTCCTCCATTTTTGGGCAAGATAAGGCCAGTGAAATAAATAAAAATGAACTCCTTGCCTTGCCGCCAGTGAGGGAAGATCATAAAGGAAACATTGCCAGCAAGGCAAGACATGAAGGTTTTTTTAGGCCTGGGCGGGGAAATCCTATCCGTTCATGGAGTTTTCGTCACTTTGCGTTCTGCGGAGCTCGCGGAGTGCAGAAAATTCTGCTTTGCATAGTGCAGTGGAGTTTTTTCCCTTTTTGTGAACTGAAAGTTCATGAGCGCAAGCTGCTGCTCGGGTAGAATTTCTAACTGAGCGGCAGGAAAACCATCACAAACAGCATTTCGCACTACACTCTGCCACTTGCGGAACTTCGCAGAGTTTTTCTGTAACTTCACGGAGTTCCGCGTAGCAAAACTCCGCTAACTACGCCCAGGCTTAGTTTTTTTCACATTAGCCCGGTGGCAATTCTGACGGTTTACTTGTGATCTTCCTGGGTCTTGACAGGCCCAGTGCTGTGGGGGCGATGGCCCTTTTAGAATCTGAATAAAAGGGAAGCTTGCCCGCCGTGCTTCTTTTTAGGTCTGGCTTGACAGCAAAGCTGTCACCGGATGTAATGGGATCAACTTAAAAAGGAGCTTACAGGAGCACCATAGAGAAGGTCTTTCGTTCCGCCCACATGTTGGTAGCCAGGAGTACATGTTTTAATTGGGAAGAAGTTGTGGGCTTCCATATAAAAACGTGCTTCCCCTCCACACAACTGATTATTTTATTTATTTACCCAGCTGCCTGAACCAGCAGCAGTATGGCTGCTGGAGCTTTCAAGAGCATGCACCACATGGTAATGCTGTGAAAGTTTATTAGAGAACAAAATGATTTATGGTGTTTCTTTTTCTCTGGCAGCAGCATACATGGAAGGTGTGCAGTCATGCGAAAGGTATTGTAGTTTCAGGACACTCCCATCATTAACTTTAGACTTCAGGCTGCAGTTTTGTGTTTGAGAACATCATGTGATGCCCAATGCTACACTAATATACATGACGTGTGGGTCTGGCATGATAGTGAAATTGACGCATGACCATATGTGAGCAAGATAAAAGAGCTTTCAGAGTACTATTGAAAGAGTGTCCTAGGCTCCACCCAAATGTTGGTTCCCGGGAAAAAGATTTGATCAGGTGCAATTTGTGTGCTTCCAATAAAAAGACTGCTTGTATTGTATTTTTAGGGTTGTGGCAAAGCCTCTACTTGATACAGAAGGATTGAGTTGGCTATGGTAGCAAGTCAAAGGTCATGGGTATAGTCTGGATTTATATATTATGAATTGTTATAATAATGGCAGAACACCTGACATATTTATTGTGCATATGTTAAAGTCAATAAGTATTCAAGTGTGGATTGTTCTTACTCTATATTAAATCCTACAGATAGGTATTATGTTACATGGATTCTGACAGATTACCATAGTAGGCAACAGGGTTGGTGTTTGTTACCTCTTTGTGTAAAACAGTGGCTATCAAAGGTGTTCTCAGTGAGTATCCTTGTTAGTCCCTCTTAGAAGAGATAGTCATTTGTTTAGCCAACTGTTAATATCACATCCCTTTCTAATTTTATTACTGTGTCTAATGAATGCCCTGTGAAAAGGATTACACTCAAAACTTTAGGCCTGATTTGGTTATGGTGATAAGCTATAGGACTGACTGCAGCACTGGCAAAGGCTGTGTCCCATGCCATAGGTCAGGCCTGCATATCATGAAGTAGGCAGTTGGTCTAGCTTATTTACCGTGAAAAGCACTTGATAAAGCCAGTAAGCCTTTAACAGCCAGTTATCACATGCTTTACAGACTATAGGCAGGCATTTTCTTACCGGTAGTCTCACAGATTACCGAAGTTGGCAAGGGTTTTGACGTTGACCACCCACTCCGACAAAACCAGGGGGATTGTAAGGCACCATTGAGAGGGGTTGTAAATTTAATTTTCCAACATATTTGTCATTTTATAAATGTATGCATTATGGCTGTCAGTGTCAGTGAATTTGATTAGGCTGGTGTCAGGTTAGATGTAAAGCCAATAGTATAAGGGTAAAGGCTTCATCGGTCCACTGGGAAAAGTTATGCCATAGTTCATAGTTTTTAAATGTATATTATGAAACGTTATCACAACACCAATAAGCCTGACCTAGTGACTGTGAAAAGCATGTGTTAAAGATAATCACCTTTTAAAGACTGACTATTACATGGTGCTAAAACCTGTAGGCAGATATTTTTGTTACATGGAATTTCAAAGATTACCGTAGAAAGCAAGGTTTCTTTTGTTGGTGATCCATTCTAACAAACCGTGGCAATAGAAACAATGCACTACACTAATCATTTTAGGCTCTCTTAGGACAGAGAGTATTTTGCTTTGATAACTGTCATTTTGATTACATTTGTACGTTTATGACTGTATGCCAGATGGTTACTTTGTGAACAGTTAAGACGTTCAGCACAGTAAGCCGGAGTTAGTTATGGTGACAAGCCAATGATATAGGCTAATAGGTCTGTTCGTATATTATGAAAAGTTACAATAAAGTTGCATTATGTTACAATCAATAGGTCTTTAAGGGTGGATTGTTATAACTCTGAATTAAAGCCTATGGATATGTTTGTTTGTTATACTGACTCTCACAGGTTGCATTAGGTGGCAAGGGTTTTTGGTATTGGTTGTTTCCTCTGATACACCATGGCTATAGAAGATTTGCACTCTGAAAATCCTTGTTAAACCCTGTTAGGAGAGATTGTATTTTGCTTCACAACTATAATTTTGTATACATTTACAATTTTATGACGGTATGCTAAATGGTTGCCTTGTGGGAAATCTTGGATTTAATATAGTATACCTAAATTAGTTATGGTGATAAGGCTACTATAGGAGGCTTGAATGGTGTGCAGGGGAATGTTATGCCAGATGTCATAGGTCTGGCCTGTTTATTATGAAAAGCTATCATAAAGATAGTAGACCTGACTTATTTACTATGAAAGTCAATAGGCCTCTAACAAAGGACTGATATCACAGTATGTTACATGCCATTGAAACATATTAGATTACCTGTTATCCCACAGATTATCATAGTAGGCAAGGATCTTGGTGTAGCTCACCCACTAAAACAAATCCTGGGAGCAGAATTTCACTGTGACAATTCTTGTTAGGGCTACTGAGAGGGGATGTATATTGTTTTACAAACTGAAATTCTTTATAAATTTTTAATTTTATAAATGTATGCGTGATGGCTGCCAGCTTATGCTCACTTTAGGAGACCTGTGCTTTGTACAGAGTCAAGCCACTCGTAAAGGCAAGAGGACCTATTGGTTCAATGGGAAAAGTTGTGTTAGATTCCTTGGGTGTTAATAATGAAAAAGCAAATAGACCTCACTTACTTATTGTGAAACGCATATGGTAAAGGCAATAGGCTTTTAAGTGTGGATTGTTATACACTGGCTAATGCCTGTAGGCAGGTAGTTTGTGACAGGACTTCTTGAACATTACCATGGTATACAAGGGGTTTTCTGGCCTACCCAAATAAACCATTAGAATAGTACATTTGCACTACAGTGATCCTTATTAGGCTCTATTAGTAGGGATTTTATATTGTTTTAACAATTGTATTTTTAACTTATTTACAATTTTAATATGGTATACCTGATGGTTGCCTTGTGGGAAGGCTTATGATCAACAAAGTAAGTGGATTGGTTATGGTGACAAATCAATGATACAGGTTATAGACCTGATTGTTTATAAGGAATAGTTACGATAAAAGCATTAGACCTGCAATACTGATTGTGAAAAGCCTATGTTAAAGTCAATAGGCATTTCATGGTAAATTGTTATTACTCTGTATTAAAGCCTATAGATTGGTATGTATTTAACAATGAATTTCAGAGATTACTGTAGGGGGGGCTTGTCCATAGAGATGATATGAAACCCTACTCCCTCCCGAAACAGTACCAAACCCGAAGATGGTAACTTTGAGTAAGGCGCTGTCCCAGGAGGAAGAGGGTAATTACTCATTAAAAAAGAGACAGAGAAGTGGGCCTCTTGAGTGGTGTCAGGTCGGCTGACTGTCCAGCAACGCCCAAATTGACTCCAGTCCTTTTGATTGCCGAAGAGCGGGCAACTAGGGTAGGAAGTAACACACACACTATATTAGCACAAGCATACACGTTTATACAGTCTGTGCAGATATTATTGGAGCAATGATAGTATTTACAATCAGGTCTGTTTACAATCATAGAGATAGATATGCTTAACCCCTTGGAAAAACAATGAATTCACCAACCTATTGTAATAAAGGATGGTTGTGTTTGGTCAGACTTGAGGCTGAAGTAAACCTGTTGTTTAGCTAGCAGAAGGCATCATTTGCTTCTTTTGACCAGAGGAAAGGTATTATTTTCTGAGCAGTTTAGCGATAAGGCTAACTATATCTGAGAAATGTGTGATAAATCTCCTGTAAAAGTTAGCAAACTCCTAAAAACATTGTGTTTCTCTTATGGAAGTGGGCACTGGCAAATCTCGAATTGCCTGGACCTTTCTTTTATCCATAGTGATTACTCCAGGGATAATATATATCCCAGGAACTCCACGGACAGTGATTCAAAGGTGCTTTTTTCTAGCTCTGTAAATAAATTAGGATCTCTTAAACGCTATAATACTGAACGCACATGGTTAACATGCTGTCATGTTTTTTGTATTAAATCAAGACATCATCGATATATATGATGACAAAAACATCAAAGTCGTGTTATAATCCATTTATAAAAAACTGTAACACTGCTGAGGCATTAGTTACAAAGGCTGAAGAGCATTTTTTTATTTTTTCCCCGTGTCCCCCTCCCCTCCCCCCGCCTTCCCAACCTCCCTTCCCTTCTCCACCCCTCACCCCTCCCTGGAAAACCCAACCAGCTTCCTTAGGCCCTACCAAGGCCCTTCGAGTGCCCGTTATGCGTGATGATGGCGTATTTTCTCAACACTTGACCTTATTAGCAAAAATAAACCTCTACATGACTAGTGCTGTAGATCGACTCTCCTTGAGCCTTTTTCTATTTACACACTTCCAGCCTGACATTGTTCCAAAAAACACATCCACATCCTCAACAAAAACTGAAAGTGTGCATTTTTTTCTTCCACATGACTTTTAAAAAAGCCGGAAATTTCAGTTGCACAGTAGCTCCCAGACTTCTTAACGGCTCGATCCTTTTGCCTAATTCCCACTGCCTGTTTGCCGTTACCACCGAAAGATCTGACCTGACCTCCACTCTAGCATTATCCACCATCAAAGCTCCCTTCTTCAGAGCAGCAGCCAGAAGCTTTTCCCTAAGGCTGTAGGTTAAAAAATTAATCAAAATCCTTCTAGGTTTTGAGCGATTTGGATTCAGTCTGAAGGGATCACGGTGTATCCTCCGAATGTCCAGAGAGATCTCCTCCTCAGTTTCCTCTAACTGTAATTCTGTTCTTAATAAGTGAACAATATAACCTTTTATGTTATCTCCTTCTTTCCCCTCTGGTAGTTTCAAAATTTTTAAATTATTTCTCCTTTGCATGTTTTCTAATCTTTCCAGCCGGTCCTCATGTGCCCTCTCCCTAAATCTAACCTTTTCCAGTTCTTTGCTGTTTTCCTCTACCTTGCCTCTGATCTCCTTAATCTCTAGTTCCAGTGCCCCCGTGCGCATGCTCAGTTCATCAAACTTAGCTTCCAACAATCCACATGCCTCTCTGATCCCCTCCTGATTTCCCTTTGACTCCTCAAAACCTTTATGTACATCCAAATCAAGCTTTCTTAAAAGGGCAACAACCGTGCTATCCAAATTCTCAGCCCCGATAAGCTCTCACAACCTCCTCCATCGCCCCCTAATTCCTCTCCGCCACATGATAGTTCTGCCGAAGGGGAATCACCTTCTCCTAAACTTGTAGATCCATCATTAACTCCCTGTCCTTCCTCCTGCTCCACGTCCGCCACATCTACTATATCTTGATTGTCTTGCTTCTCTTCCTCCATATCTAACACCTGGTATCTATTCGGACTTAGATGATCTACCCACTCTATCAAGCTATTTTCTACCCAGGCGCCTAAAAACCACTTCCAGCCTCTAGTATTCCCCCACTTGTCTGTTCTTCCTTCGAATTCTCACAATTATTTAATCTAGCGCTATCTGGGATAGGACCCTTCGAAAGTATTAGAGTCTTGGGCAGTGGTTTAAAATACGCGTTCAAGGAGGGGTTTATCGCAAATTATTTACCTAATATTCCTGCCTTATTGTTTTGTCTAGTATGCTTTTTGATAGTGTTCCTTAAATTTGAGCCTAAATCCCCTCTGCAGGTTTTTTGTAAATTAACCTGTTTTTCCTCCCCTGCAGCTCTTCCTGTACTTCTCAAAGCATACCCTGTAGCCTCCTTATTTTCCTCCCTCTTAGTTTGAACTGAGCCTTTTTTTTTTCTTCTCACTTGTAATGTTTTGGCAGGCTTTTGGTCGTGCGCCCCCCTCCTTACCCCCACCGCCTTTGTTCTCTAAGCCCACCCCTGAAGCACTCACTTTAGGGATTGATTGTGTTTGCAGCGTTTGGACTTCTCCTACCTCTGTCTTCCTTTCTTCCTTCGTGCTCCCGGCTCCTCTTCCAATTGCCCCTCCCGCACTGTACTGCAGCCTGGCTGCTGCTCGCCTGCCTCTCCCTAGCTCGGCAGCCGCTCTGCTCCAACGTTCTCCTCCCGCCGAATACTCCTATGGCGGCTCCGTAGGAGGCTCCTCCTCCACCCCCCTCTGCCCGAGTTTTCGACCTGCGTCTCGCGCCGCCATACACTGCCAGCGGCTGCCGCCTCCAATTACTGAAAGAGTTGCTTTGCAGAGACGCCAGTAGAGAGTTTAAGCCACAAAAATCCTTCGAGGTCAGGTATGAATCTTTTCGTCAACTAAGCGTCACCGTATTAGCCATGTAGCAGGCTAATCCACATCAATAACGCCACACCTCCCTCACCGGCACTCGCGACCGACTACCTAGCTGGCCGCCATGTTTTCCCCGCCCCTAGTTCTCACCAGGGTGTTATTGAGGTTTGAGGGGACTTGGGATGATGGGGGGTAGTGCAGCAGAGTTGACTTTGATCTCATGGAATGTGAACAGTTTAAGAGTGAAGTCTAGGAGGGATATGATTATGAAATACCTGAGAGATCTCCCAGTAAATATTATGATTTTACAGGAGACCCATTTAACAGGGAAAGAGAGTAAGAAATGTATTGGATCACAGCGTTGGCTGAAGCATGCTTTTTACACTCCACAAGTGGCGGTAACGAAGGGTATTGCACTGTTGGTCAGGCAAGGGGTAGATTGTACCATTGAGGGCGAGGTGGCAGACACTAAGGGAAGATGGTTGATTGTAAACATTAAAATTAGTGGTCTCACTTACAATATCATAGGTTATTATGGCCCAAACCAGGATGATGTGGGGCCTCTTGATGAACTAGCTAAGGAGATGCTCGGCCTGTCAGGCAATATTATCCTTGCTGGTGATTTTAACACCGTATTGGACAATAAGCTAGATAGATCTTCCAATAACAGGGCGCAGGTAAATAGCAAAATGTCAAACAGGGTAAAGGGATTGATAGACCAGTTTGGATTATGTGACGTTTGGAGACAGAGGTCGGGTCAAGTATTAGGTTACACTTATTATAATAAAAAATATCGTCATAGATCACGGATTGATTACATCTTAATAGATTTGAGACTGATGGAGAGAGCGAAACAGATTTTACATGTTGGAGTGCATTAATCAGACCACTCAGCAGTTACCTTGGTGGTGAAGACAGGGGCCTGCGATTTGTGTTCAGTCTGGAGGTTGGACCGTACAGTGTTGTATGACTGCGAGGTGATAGAGAATCTAAGGCAGGAAGTGGATGGATTTGTAGAACAGAATGTGGGGTCAGCAAAAATTGATATTGTCTGGGAGGCCTGCAAAGCTTTTCTTCGGGGGAGGTTGGGAGCTCCGGGTGCAAGCAAAAGAAGAGCATATTATAACAGGGTAGAGCTCTTGGAAAAGTAAGTCCGTCGAAAGGAGGTAGAAGCAGGCAACAGCGAGGTTAAGGAAAGATCGTCCAAGATCTGGACGAATTGAAAGGAGAAATGGTTACGGTGGTTACCAATAGGGTTAAGGAAAAATAAGAGGCCAGCCAGTTGGCGCATTTTGAATATGGTGATGGCACAAGTAAATTATTAGCATGGAAAGCAAGGAGAGACCGGGTACGAAGCATGATCAAAGAAGTGAAGGATGGTGAGCCAGGGCGATTTGTTACGGATACAAAAGATATTGCTGATGCCTTTCACAGGTATTTTGAAGAGGTATATAGGGAAGATCTTGTTCCAGCTAAACAGGAAATAGAAAAGTGGGTGAAGGTTTTGAATCCATTGACAGAAGAGCTTCAGGAAATATTAAACCAAGAGATAGCGCAGGGAGAAGTTGAGGAGGTTATTAAAAAGGTGAAGAAAGGGAAGGCACCTGGCCCGGACGGGCTTCCTGTTGAGGTATATAAGGTTTTGGCTGGGAGTGTGGCACCCTTATTAACGAAAGTCTTTAATGACATCTTTTTGGGAAATGCGGCCCTCCCTGCATCATGGAATGAGGCAAATATTATAGTTATTCCTAAACCTGGGAAATCACCGAAATACATGGATTCGTATAGGCCGATTTCGCTTTTAAATAGCGATTATAAGCTTTTAGCTAAGATCCTGGCAGATAGGCTGGCCAGAGTCATCCCACATCTTATACACGAAGATCAGAAGGGGTTTATCAAAGCAGGTATTTAAAGGAGCTAACTGTTTCCTTTATATGCAGTATAGATGTGGCTGTCACACACAATCTCCCCTTGGCGGTAGTTGCTTTGGACGCCGCCAAGGCGTTTGATCGTGTCAATTGGGTGTATTTGAAAGCCCTAATAACACATCTACAGATGGGGGTTAATTTTGGCAAGGTCTTGGCGCGGCTATATCAGTCACCTACGTCGAGGGTATTAGTAAACGGGACATTAACCCCGCCAATAAAAGTAATGAGGGGCACAAGGCAGTGATGCCCCTTATCTCCTCTCTTGTTCGATCTCTACATAGAACCATTAGCTTGTAGAATTAGAGAGGCAGATTTGATTCCACCTTTCGAGTTTCAGGGATGGGCCAGGAAGATCGGGCTATATGCAGATGATATAGTTATTTTAACCCTTAAACTACATCAATCGCTGGGATGCATAGACACCATAACAAAGAAATTTGGTGAGGTCTCTGGATATCGATTAAATATTGAAAAAACCGAGATCATGTCCTGGAATTTAAAAACAGATGATATAGCTTGCAAAACAGAGATAAGATACTTAGGGGTGCGAATAACACAAGATATAAAGGAACTTACTAAAGTTAATTTTGCTAAAGTCAGGAAGGAAATCTCTCTGGCTATGAGAGGCTGGACGCACCTGCCGCTTACATTATATGGCCGAGTTAACTTGGTGAAAATGATGGTTTTACCCAAGATAACTTTTCTTTTTGACTCCCTACCACTTATGTTCGAGAAGGAGGGGCTCACAAAGCTGCAAAGCGAGATTGGGTCATTTATCTGGGCATCCAAGGGATCGCGCCTATCTTGGAAAAAGATCAGGAGAAACCTTTTGAAAGGAGGCCTGGCAGCTCCAAACCTCCAGATTTATTCTTGGGCTTTTTTGTTGAAGAACTGCAGAATGCTTCTGGGCACTCCAGGGAGTTCAGTCATTGGTAAATTATTGTCAGCACTGCTTAGAACGGAGACGACCAAGCAGAATGGATTTATGTACAAATTTGCCGACCCGAAGTACTTTAAAAAAATAAGATTAAAAGTTCTGAAAGACCTAGCAATGCTATGGTACAGAGTTAGGAGGGCAACAAAGACACCATATTTTAGTGCAATGGCACCGATTTGGAATACCAGGAGCTCCGAGCTGGTCTGAGGAAGCGTTGGCAAGGTCATTAAAACTAGTGGGTCCTCAGAGATAGGGGGATTTGTTTATAGAAGGTAGCTTAGCACCGTGGAGATATTGTGAACATAAGTGGGGACACAAGTTTTCTAAGTTTAAATATCTCCAGATACAAAGCTGGGCCGCCGGGAAAGAACATTTATTTGGGCATTATAATGTTTTTGAAGAAAAGCTGGCTATGGAGACCCCGATTAAAAAAGAAGTGGCGATGTGGTATTGGTCAATAGTGGAAATTGAGGATGGACCTTTTACATTGCCGGAGACCCTATGGGGAGTGTGCTTGCCGAGGATCGCGCCAATGGCAAGTAACTATGTTAATTCTTTACAAGGTGGTAAAACCGGCGAATTTAAGAAGAAACCACTTGTTCACTCTCCACAGGGCGTATTGGTCACCAAAAAAATTGCCGAAATTCAAAGCTGGCAGAACAGTGAGGTGTTCCAAATGTAGCAGCCCGAACAAAGACAACTTGCATATGTTTGTCACATGCCCGGCGATAGAGCACTTCTGGAAAGCAGTGAGTAAATGCTTGTCACCCGTACTGGGCCAACATCTTGAGGTAAGCCCCGAACTTGTTATGACGGGAAGAACTGATTTACAAGGTAAGGGCTTCAACGACAAAGCAAAACTGGTGTTTTATGGTATATTGGTGGCACGGAGGGAAATTTGCAGGATGTGGGTATCTGCAGACCCTCCGTCAGACTTGAAATGGTTAAGAGCTATGAGAGCTATAGCAAAGCTAGACATGGCTGGTCAGAATAAGAAGAGATACAGATTTTGGACTCCGTTCCTACAATATTATGGGTGATGGTGAGAGGGGTTAAGATAAAGGTGCAAATAAGTCCTATGATTAAGCCTCTCCAAAATCTCGGCAGAAACTTGCTTCAAGGAGGAAGGGTGAGTGGGACACACCTACTTCCAATAGCACTATTTCTACCATATGAGATGAAATTGCCCTAGGGTGGAACAGCGACAGTAAGGGGTGAGGAGAGGCGAATGAGGAAATAAAAAAAAAAAAGGCTGAAGAGCATGACGGTATATTCAAAGAGTATGAACTTAGTTTGGAAGGCCGTCTTCCACTCATCAACTTCTTTGACTCTCTTAAGGTGATAGGCCCCACCGAGGTCTAACTTTGTGTATACTGTGGACTTTCGCACCTGATCTAAGATAACAAGGACTGGGGTAAGGGGTACCTGTTCTTCACTGTCACTTTATTGAGGCCCCTATGGTTTATGCATGTGCTTAAATCGCCATTCTTTTTTGGGACAAACAAGAAGAGGGATGAAACAGGAGAGGTTGATTGATTAATGAAAAATAAGGGTAACAATTCGTCCAAATATTGTTTTAGATGCTTGGTTTCAGTTTTAGATAGGGCGTAAATGCTACTACATTGTAGGTTGGCTCCTGGGATTAAGTCAAGGTGGCAGTCAAACTCCCTATGAACGGGGCAGTTGAGTGGCTTTCTTTTTATCAAACACATCCTGAAAGTCTAAATATTCCTTTGAAAGAGAACTTGGTGGTTCTGATGTAACAGCAGCATGTTTGAAATGGGGTCAGGTCTTGCGCTATGGTGTAACAATTGGAGCAATAGTATGGTGACCCCAGAGTAACCCTGCATGATGATTAATCAATAAGGGGATTATGGAGTTGTAGCCATGGTATCCCAAAGATAGCGCTGAATGTGGACATGTTTATTAGATCGAAAGATAAAGTTTCAGTATGTCCATTATCACAAACGAGGACTATGGGAACCGTTTGATAGGTAATAAGTCCTAACGATAATTCAGAGCCATTAGTACTACCCTGACTACCTCTGGTTCTGTTTTTTCTTGACTCTAGGGAAATTCAAAGAACTGGCCAAGGTTAAATGCAAGAAGTTCCCTGTAGCTCCTGAATCTAGGAGTATAGGCAATTCTTTGTTGTTGTGGGGGAAATATTATGTTGACTGAAATAGTAAGGTGCTTCACTGTTTTACCTATGGTATGAATCAAATATTGTGAGGTCAGAATATCTGACCTGCTCGACCTGTAGACCTCAGTACTGATCGAGCCTGCTTGTTTTCCTGATTTTTTTCTGTGGTAAGCGCTATCTTCTTTTTGAGATTCTTTTGGTTTGGCAGCACAATTGCGGGCAAAGTGCCCTGCCTTGCCAAAATACAAACATAGAGTTTGTTTTCTATATCACTCCTTTTCAATACTAGATAATGCCCCCCTTGTTCCCCCAATTTTCATGGGTTCTACCTGTTCATGAATCTTAGCATAAGTCTCCTTTCGCTCAGGCCAAACCATTAAAGCCTCTGCTTGTTTCTGGTTCAATCACCCTAACGCCCTGTGAGTCGATGGTTGAGTCTGACTAATAGATCAATAAACTCTGTCCAATCGGAAGGAGGGTCAACTAAGTGAGCCAAGGAGTCTTTCAATTAATCTTTTAGACCTTATAGAAAAATTATGTACGTTTTTCGTCAGGCGATTGGGTTTCTGTAACTAAGTTACGAAAGGTTGTGATAAAAGTAAGCAAATCTTTTCCTTGCCTTAGGTTTAAAAGTTCATTGTTATTTGCCTGTATAAAAGTATGTTTAGCAAATAATCGTCACATGGTTTCTCGGAACCTATAATAGTGATGTAATAATAGATCATTATTTTCGATAAGAGATATTGCCCAGTTTGCAGCGTTACCCCTTAAATAATAGATGATAAATGCAATTCGGGCCATATCAGAGGGGAATGCATGGGGGGCGTGGCTTGGATCGAGATGGGGAAAGACGTGTCCGGGTAGAGCTCCCAACTGAGCTCCCCTCTCCCGGGCAATTTATCCGACACATCTCTCCTGCATTGGCCGGAAACTGCAGGCAAGTCCTCGCCTACCCCCGCCCAACAACTGACCGGCTGGGGGATAATTTGGACGAGCGGGTCCGCACCGGCACCTGTGGCGAGGCGATAGCCGGCGCGATCGCGACCTTCCCCTGGGAGCTTGATCTCGCGAGGCCGGGGCTTCAAGGTCGCCACCAGGCCGTATCCCGCGGCCTGGACGCCATTTCCCAGAGACCCTGAGGCGCCCGGCGGCGGACCTCCCACGACCGCCGAGGCTGCCGACTGGCATCGAGGGGGCCGCTAGCCCCCTGGACCCGCTGCCTGCCGTGGACGGGCTTCACGAGTGAGGGCGAGGGGACGAACCACGAGACGGCGCCATCACTGGGGGGTCCAGACGGACTGCCGTCTCGAACAGCGCAAGGCACCGGCAACACACAGGAGACACCGGAAGAGTGCAGCCTACTGCCCTGGCGCGCTGCGGTCAAGTACCCGGTGAGTGACCACGAGGACTGGGGGCCGAGGGCCTGGGGCCGGATCTCTCCTCCCCCTCCCCCCTGAACGCACTGGCACCCCCAGCCTGCAACCAGACAAGCGCAGCCGAGCCTCGTGGCCCATCGGCACCCACAGCATACCCCACACAGCCAGGGGTGGGGACGGGACGGCGCCCCCCCCCACTCCTTTCTACTTTACATAGCTCCCTTGGTGGCCCCCAACGACAGCGACACGCGCCTTCCAGAGCGCGTTACGACACCCCCAGCGCAGCTAAACGTCGCCCGCTGCCGGAGCTACTGAGAGGGTGGGCACGCAGGAGTGTACCTAGGCAAATGCCAAGTGAACCGGTGGCCTGAGGCACGAGCAGCATAGCCCCCTGCTTGCAGTTTGCCGTCATTGGAGGCGGCTGGGATGGATCACTGCCGTCCCGACTTGGGAGAGCCTGAGGACACGCGCCCACGAGCTACCTGGACAGGTGGGGCCCCCTGCTTCCTCAGCGAAGACCCATCAGTGTGGACTGGGGCCGCTGCCACATAATAGACACCCCGTGGAGACCTCCCAACTGCGACACTGGGAACGGCGGAAACGGAGCGTTTCCCCCGCGAGGACGTCTACACCTTGGGCCACTGAGGCGATCGCGGGAGCGCAGCTGGGAGTCGAGTTACTCAGTCGCTTGCGGACGCGCCCGCCTGGCAGCGACTAACCTTGCACAGCTTGACACCTGCAAGGAGGTGCCCTTTACCACGCTGCGCCCACGACGCAACAGGCGAAACTACTAACCTTATCTGCAGCCTGCGCAGTTCCTACATCTACTGCACTCCGGTGACACAGCTCACGGGTTGCCTGCTTCTGTGACTTGCGCAGGCACACCGATACGCTGACCTGACACGACTGCTGTGCCTAGCTCATGTCTGGAGGAGTGAGGGCGAGAACCGGCACCGGAGGCGCGTCAAACAAGGGGAAACTTCCCAAGGCGATGTCTAAAATGGACGCGGACCAAGTGGGGTCCAAGCTGGACCATGTCCTGGCTGTTATGGAGCGGCTGGAGGAATCACTCCAACAAACTCGCACCTCCATGGAATCTAAGATAGACAGTGTGGCGATAGATCTAACCCACCTCAGGGCTGATCATAAGAAATTACAAGACCGCACTTCAACTCTGGAGGCGGCAGTGTCGACGCTGGAACCCACTGTAAGCCAGACGGATAAGCATGTTCGGGACCTGCTTAATCGGGTGGAATTCCTGGAGGAGCGGGACGAAGACGCGGAAGGACGAGCGCGGAGGAATAACATCCGCCTGGTGGGAGTTCCGGAGAGATGGGAGGGGATGGACCCGGTGGGGCGAGTCGTAGCTTGGATACAAGAACTGCTACCGGAGGGAGCTCTGTCGGCCCACTTTGTGGTGGAACGGGCGCACCGGGTGCCCGCACGGCCCCTGCCCACTGGCTCCAATCCCAGGCCCCTGATCTTCCGAGTCCTCAATTATAGGGACCGGGACGCGATCCTGCGAGAAACACGAAAACTTAGAGATGTCAGGATAGATAACACCGTAGTGATGTTCTTTCCGGATTACACGGTACAAGTTCAGAGACAACGACACTCTTTGCTTGCAGTGAAGAGACGGCTACGCCAGGAACACCTCAAATACTCATTACTCTTCCCCGCTAAGCTGCGAGTGGTGGCACAGGACAAAACGCACTTCTTCACCAACCCGGATGAAGTTGAGGCCTGGCTGGACGGGGGCGTCCCCGAGATGCCTCGGAGAATGCGGGGGACCACCACGACTCCGCGAGTGAGGGGGTCCAGACGGCGCCGCAGACGCAAGACACCTACACCCCCTCGCACTCAGGAAACACCCACACGCTCCCCGCCAGCGGACCTAGTGTTGCAGGAACAGCAAGATGCCCTACGCAGAGTCACGGAGATCAGCAGCTCACCGACCCCGTCCAACGCCCCGAATGCTAGCCCATCCACGTTTCCAAGTGACGACGAGGCAATATATGGTCTACCGGACTCCCAACATTCCACGGACCGTCCAGACGTCACGCCACAAACTGTAGATCTCCTTGGCTGAAGAGCTTGCTTCCTTACGGCAGGGACATGGAGCGCAGAGCCCAGTGTTGACTTGTTTGAACTTGGAGACAATGAACACTGACCCCGTCTGCTGAGAGTGTCCTCCCGACTACAGCCACCGCATGACGCCGAGACACAGTGAGTAATGCCCTGCTATGTACCCGCTACCCTATCCTTCACCCTCCACAATAATGACTCACAATGCCTGGGTCGGGAGTGGGCTGGGGAAACTCGCCTGGCATGGCCCTGTTACTCACGCCCGGGAGAGGCGATTTTACCTTTTGAGAACTCTGGACATTGCCTGAAGACTTTGATCACCACCCCTTAGAACTGTATAGTTTACTATAGCTCAATTGAGAGTTTGGACGGCGACATGTTGTCTAGCTGCCCTTTTGGTATTACCTACAATGTTGCCTGTTCTTGGCCTTATGTACCCTCTCCTTCCCCCCCCCCCAATTTTCATATGAGTACCTGAGTAACTGTTGTGGAATTGTGATGATGTCTGGTGGTGGGCCGGTGGCGGGAGAGGCGATGGGAAACCTACGGAGTGCGCCTCCCGCGGGACTGGGTCGGGCGGGCGAGAAGGGAATCGACACGACTAGTGAATATGGCTAAGATTAACCTCTGTACCTGGAATGTCAGGGGCATACACACACCGGCACGACGATACCAGATATATTCCTACCTTAAACGTCACAAAATTGACATAGCGTTCCTTCAAGAAACACACTTAAATGCGGTGGAGGTGAGTGCATTACACGGCAGGTGGCGTGGGCAGCTCTATGCCACGACCTACTCTTCATACGCACGAGGCGCCCTGCTGTGGGTTCGGCCTGGGACCCCCTGGGTGGTCACGGACACGCACATTGACCCTGAGGGTAGATTTGTAGCAGCCCGGGGCAGGCTAGACGGGCAACAGGTGGCATTGGTCTCCCTATACTCCCCAAACACAGACCAAAACGGCTTTTTCACGCCCCTCTCTACGACGCTGGCGACCTGGCACACAGACCCATGGCTGCTGGGAGGTGACTACAATTGTGTACTAGACACGACCCTCGACCGCTCCCACCCACCCACAGCCGCTGCACCAGCGCACAACACCACGAAGACGCTGCGGAGCTGGGCTTCACAGTGGGACCTACATGATGCCTGGCGAGTTCACAACCCAGCTACGCGGGCGTATTCTTATTACTCTGGCGCGCACAACCTCCACGTACGCTTAGATAGATTCATGGTGTCCACTGACCTTCTCCCCCTTGTCACTGACATATACTACATGGGGCGCACACACTCGGACCACAACCCACACTTTCTGTCTATCGCCTGGGAACGCCCACGCCCACCCATCCCCACCTGGCGACTCCAACCGGCGCTCTTACTAGACGCAGCCTTCCGTGACTCTCTGCTCACGCAGACGGCTCAATACTTTGAGGAAAACACCAACAAGGCGTCCTCTCCCCAGATTGAATGGGATGCCTTTAAAACAGTGATTCAAGGCCATTGCCTAGGTACACAGGGGCATATGCAGCGCAGATTGGAAAACGACCTCACAAGACTTGAGACTACCCTACTAGATAGAGAGCGAGATGCTATGGGGGGTGCGCCTGACCATCTGACGGAAGCGCGAGCAGAACATACGCGCCTTCTAGAGAGACTGCGCGATCTTAACTACGCAGCTCACTCGGCGCGCACACACCATTTAAGTGACAGGCCTGGCAAATTACTGGCATGGTTGATATCGCGGGAAGACCGGGCGACCCCAGTGGCGGCGATACACGTGGAGGGGAAAGGCCTGCAGTACACGCAACGCGGCATCCACAAGGCGTTTACGGCACACTATGGCGCTCTGTACCGCTCCGAGCTCCGCGACCCCCACCCAGATATAGTGGCCTACTTGTCCCCCCTCCAGATGCCGCAGTTAACTATTGCACAGCAAGATGAACTTGGAGCCTCACTCACGTCTGAGGAACTCCGTGACGCCATCTTCAGTATACCTAATGGTAAAACCCCGGGCCCGGATGGGTTACCGGCAGAGTTCTACAAGGCCGGCTCGGATATTCTGGTGCCGAAACTCCTAGCAATGTATACTGCAGCCATGGAGGACTCCGCTCTACCCCCCACTCTGAGCGAGGCCACCCTGATATCCATACCCAAACCAGATAGAGATGCCACGCGACTAGGCTCTTATCGCCCCCTGGCCCTCCTGAACACAGACTATAAAATATTGGCGTCCACACTGACTCGAAGGCTGGCGCCTCTGGTCCCTCTCCTGGTGCACCAAGATCAGAATGGCTTTGTACCCACGCGCCACACCTCCCATAACATACGCCGTCTGTTCCGTGTTCAGAAATACGCGACTCGGACTTGGCCTCGAGCGGGGTGTTTGGTGTTGGATCTGGAGAAGGCGTTCGACTTTGTCGAGTGGCCATACCTGGGGGCGGTGCTGCAGAAGTACGTCCTAGGAGGCGGCTGTGAGACCATGGTGGACTTGCTCTACCACGGACCGACGGTCCGAGTCCGCACTGGCAAACTAATTTCTGATGCCATCCGTGTGTGCAGAGGCACCAGACAGGGCTGCCCTCTGTCGCCCCTGCTATTCTCTCTAGCTATGGAGCCGCTAGCCACGACTCTCCGGTCGCGGGGGGACGAGTGGGGAATCCCACTGGCAGACGGTCTACATGTAGTTTCGCTATATGCGGATGACCTGCTCTTATACGTCCGGGATCTGACAGCCATTCCAGATTTCCTCACTGACACTTTCCAAACCTTTGAGGAAATGTCGGGCCTGCGGGTCAATTGGTCTAAATCGGGGGCTTTCTCCTTCAACCCGGACACACCTGAAGCCGACATACACCTCGGCGGGGCGAGGCTGCAGTGGTACCCCACCACATTCCGCTATTTAGGCATACGTGTATATCGGAATCCAGCAGACATATTAGACGGAAACCTGATGAGAGCGATTTCCTCTATCCGTGCTCAGATTGGCTTTTGGAACACCCTGCCCCTAAACATGCCTAGCCGGGTAGCACTAGCCAAGATGATAGTCCTGCCGCGACTATTGTACTACTTCTCCAATGTTCCGACCTACATCCCCGCCAGAGTATTTCGGGACCTCGAGATACTGCTTCGTGGCCTCATCCGGAACACGAGCCGACCCCGCGTAGCCCTGACCAAACTATATATGCCTACAGGCTCAGGAGGTCTGGCGATTCCCAACATGGAATCGTATTACCTGGCGGGGCAGATGCAGTGGGTGTCGGGATGGCTCAGTGGCAAGAATCTGGAAGACACAGCCTCGGACATTGATGCCTGGACCCAGGCACAGATTTGCGCATTATTCCACCCCCTGGCACGACCCCCTTGTCCCTCCCAGTTACACCTGGCGGTGGCACGCAAGTGCTACCTCCGCTGCTTGCGCCTCACCCGGACCACGACGCCGTATGCTCCGGCGATCCCTCTACAGGGCACCCCAGGGGCGATGGGAGCACTGACGGACACTCGGCTGGCAAGCTGGACACGGAAGGGCGTGGAGACAAATGGGTGACCTCTACGCTGAAGGCGAACTACTCTCTTTTGAGACTCTAGCCGCCACCACGGACCTCCCAGCCGGGCAATTCCTTCTACACGCAGCCATAATGCGCAAGCTGACAGCCCCCTGGGCGACATCACGGAGGAACCGCTGATGCACCAATTCATGCAATATCTGCATGTTATGGGCAACGGCTCCCATGTTATACATTGGCTGGCGCAAGCCCTATTGGCACACACACAACCTTCACTCGCGCAATTGAGGACGAGATGGACGGCTGACAGAGGAAGAGAGTGGACAGACAAGGAGTGGGAGAGGATATTGCAGGGACCGACCAATGTTCCACGCAATCCCCGTTTTAAACTTATACAGCTGTACATTCTGCACCGGGCTTATCTCACACCTGACAAAATCAATAGATACTTCTCCCTCACGGACGCAGCCTGCCAGCGCTGCTCCCTGGTGGGAGCGGATCTTTTACACATGCTCTGGCATTGCCCCAATATCTAATCATATTGGGAAGACGTTACAACTGCACTTGCACACTGCACTGGCGAACGTGTGCCACACACGTGGGAAGCCTGTATACTAGGGCTATACAAACACACGAAGTTGAACAAAGTGCCGGCACGGTTCTGGGACATGGGACTTATAACAGCCAAACGCCTACTCACCAAACACTGGAAGGCTACCACCCCCCCACACATCCGACACTGGCACACATCCTTCATTAATTGGGCACGGGCAGAGAGTGCGGTGCTCTGCCGGGAGGAAACGGCAGGCCTCTGGAAATTCCCTATAGCACAAGCTTGGGACACTTTCCTTACTT
This sequence comes from Lissotriton helveticus, assembly GCF_964261635.1. Lineage (NCBI taxonomy): Eukaryota > Metazoa > Chordata > Amphibia > Caudata > Salamandridae > Lissotriton > Lissotriton helveticus. The sequence goes on from NC_136061.1 coordinate 651,027,043, forward strand.
CCTTTCAGCGCGCTTGCCAGGAAAGAGAGGAGCACTGAATCAACGTGACTAGCCGCCGCAGTATGGGAATGAGACGAGCCGGAACCCTATGACCCTCGCCACCCCACTCCTCTCTCCTCCCCTCCGACCCCCCCCTCTTTTTGACCCCCCCCCTTTTTTTCTTTCCTGTCTGGCTGACCAACACTTTAACCTCACGCTCGCCCACTATGACCGCGGACGCACCGCGCTGTGCCCATACCCGTGCGCTCGCTCTCCCCCCTTGAACACTCTTGCTGTCCGCCCCGCAGCTATTGACAACTCGCTGCCCTCCCCCCCCCCCCGGGTTCGCTAACAACGGACCTCTCATCGCACACCACACTGATAACATGACAGGTTTCTCACCCCCGCCCCACTATTACTCCACAGTTATACATATGCCTATTGTTTATTCATCGATCATGTTCCCCGACCGGACCTTATATTGCCATAGACAGAGACATCCCACATACGGTGACACTGCTACGGAACAACGAGAGCGTTCAGGCGAGATGCTCTCCTGTCAAGACATCTACAGATCCTCCCCTGCACACGCACATTGCACACCATGGTGAACGACGCCCCCCCACCCCCACCCCTTCCCTGACGCTGGAGGATTAACCGTCGGAACAAGCTAGCGCCACTGCTGCAAGCACACTCATGGCCGCTGCTGAGAGATGCCACGGATGTTCAACTGACGAGCATCCCAGCCTTGGCTGTGCTGGCCAGGCACTGCCGTCACCAGCGCTGCGAGTTCATTCCCTTGCGTTAGTGAGCTATACTACTATTCACCGCTCACCCCATAGCGACCCTACATGCATGATGCCCCCAAACCCTCGGCAAGGTATCCACAACATGCCCAGCACTTACCTCTGTCGCTACACACACGCTGTGGACATAGATTGCTGTCTGACTGTTACAAGCGTCATGGGCGCACTGTCGAACCAACAGAATTACTGCAGAAAATGGGAAAATGTATGGACCTAATAGTTTGTTGTACCCAATGCTATACTGTGTCCACACGTTCTCACAATACGCCGCCGGACCCCCGGGTTGTCGGCTGAATGGCTGTGTCATACTGCTCAATACTCCCTGTCTAACAACCATTACGGCCGGCCCTATGGGTTGTAGGCTAAAAGCTGTGTGCATACGTGAAGGACTGTCTAGAACAATAAAGGTTTTATAAAAAATAAAAAAATATGAGGGGAATGCATGAGGTTTACAAAGAAATTGTAATTGACATTGGCTCCAAAACACATCAAAATTGGATCAATCTCCAAACGCTCAGGAGGGGCAAGCGGACCATGAGTAGGTGTGTGCACAGCGACATTGACTGGGGGTGTTCCTTTATGCCCTGATGTGTGTATTTTTCCCAAGTCCATATTACCAAAATGGGAGGGTTGAACAACGGGTTGTTTACCCTTAGCAGTGGCCCGACATCTAAACAAGGCAAATGGCGTGGGCAATATCACACCAGTTAATTCCTGAGAGTTTGGTTTTTCTCACACAAGGAGTAAACCATGCTCTGCATTTCTCCAAGTGCCCTAGTTAATTCTGACACACTGGGGATTTCTTCAGCTGAAATTTCCGGTAAAGCCTGGGCTAGATCTTAGGCACTTATCTCACCTCGTGGATCCATATCGTCTGGGTGGAAAGAATTGAAGTGGCTTGGCTTTGTTTCAAGTCACTCACCTGGGGGGCTTGTCCGCATAGATGATATGGAATCCTGCTTCCTCCCAACACAGTACAAAACCAGGAGATAGTAACCTTGAGTTAGGTACTGTCCCAGGAAGGAAGGGGGCCAGGACAAAATAACAAAGAAGACAGATAAGTGCTCCTCTTGAGTGGTGCCAGGCGCTGACTGTCCAGCAACGCCTAAATTGACTTGCACCTTTTGATTCTGGAGAAAGGGCAACTAGGGGAGGAACGAACACACACACTTTATTAGCACAAGCATACACATTTATACAGTCTGTTCAGATATCATTGATGTACAAAGATGGTAATTAGAATCAGGGCTGTTTACAATCATACAGAGATACATATGTTAAACCCCCTGTGAAGTCATCAACTACTTATTGTGTTATTCTTATTTAAATAGCAATTCTACCGTGTCCACAGGCCAATATTGCGTCATATGCTTCTATCCAAAGAACTTTTTGCTCTTTATTTTAATTGCTCATAAAACTGTCTTTTGGGCGTTCAGAAGGAAGCAATGTCGATGAAAGTTGAATTATTGAGAAAGTCTTGAAAAATTGCTGATTTGCAAAAGCAGAAGTTAGTAAAGGAAACAAGAAAAGTGCACTAACCTTGTAATTTCCTTTTTTGCTCGATCATCTTTTTTCAATACAGGTCCTGTTGACGCGATGTTGGCCTATGGCTGAGGAGATGGATGCCGCGTTCACTCAAGGTAGGTCTTAAAGGGGAGCGGGGATCGAAGCAATCTGATAAGAGGCTAGAGGCACGTAGAGGGCGTGCAGGTGACATGGACCCCATCCAGGGGACTTGATTTAGGGTGGGTGGAGGGGAGTTTCGAGGAATGCGCAGGTAACTTATTTTGAAATACGGAATAAAGCCAAGCACCCGACTAGGAGTTGACTGTTGAATTTATAGGTGGAGCGATCTTTCTAGAAGGGCACATGCCTAATTATTGTTCGATGGTTCTGGAATGTACTTGCCGATGTGCACCTGGATAATTACAAGCATGTTGTGGTAAATAAATAATTAATTACCGGTACTATTTTTGAATACATTAATGAAAACAGATAGCTCAATAAATAAGAGGCAAGATCCGTGGAATCTGAGTCTAACAGGCTTTAATCAGGCATAAGGGAAGGGACAGGATCGGAACAGCCTGAAATAGAATGGCAAGGAAGGCACGCACTGGCAGCTGCAACGTTTCATCAACAGTACATGGTATATATAGTAAAACATCATAATTACATTACATACAGTAGGCGTAACTAGTGACAAGCGTAAGATAAGAACACATGGGCGTGAAAAGAAGGCGTGCACAGGGCGTGCACGAAGACATGTGATGAGAACGTCACAGAAGTGTCATGAAGTGGGTGGATACATGGAGGGGGCTACCTGAGCAGCTGGAACCTTTAACCTAGTGGTGCGCGCAAACGGACAATGACGTGTAACTGGGAGAACTGGGGGCTCTGACTTCTGCACTAGAAGAGGAGACGAAAGTCTGCGGTGTCAGGACGACATGTACCTATAGCATATCTGGTATCTGGTGTTTGGAGTACATGTTGATAGAATCTAAAAGTTATCAGGGCAAAGGCTACTTGACACTAAGGCTGGTGTAGGCATATATTCTACATGTATTGCGTGTGCTATGAATCTTCTATGAATATTAATTAATTCTCTTACATGGAGACAGAAAGACTAGACTATAACTGGAGATGTTTATGCGGTTCGTTAACTTAGGAATGTGAAGACGGAGAGCTGAACTGATAACTAGACGCATAACATATTCTTGGCAGACAGGCAGGCAGAGCCAGGCCGGGCACCGCGCTGCGCGGCAGGAAGTAAGTGAAGGGTCAGGGATGCAGGTGGGGGCTGCATCGCTCCTCGGAGTGGTTTCAGGAGACTGGAGCTTGAATCTGGTGTCCGGGCCCTTTGAGGCCTAGTAACGGGGACAATTCGATGAATTAACGTGCACAATGTAAAACGTGGCAACATAGGCCTAATACTCGTTGCTTTCACGAGAGCTGGAGACTGGCATACTAGAGTTGGACACAACTATAATTGCGTCTTTTAATCGATCATAGGGGGATATATGCATATCGATCATGTACATATATCATAGGATGGGGAACACGTAGGCACATATGACAAGGCAAAATTCAATTTTCCTCATTCCCTCCTTGTGCCCTACGTTTCCATCAGGAAACATCAATATTCATGATACCATCTATCTGTTCATATAGCATCATTTGCTCGTCTCGAATTGTCTTGGAACGGGACTTAGGACTAGGAATACAAGAGGTAGCACACAAGCCGCAAATCGCAGGGCCACATTGTAAACAGAGACAGCAACTGAATATGATCATTACTGCTATACCTAGGAATGACAATACTTTCCATCCCCAGGCAGATATTATACTCCAGAGCCAACCGGACCATGTCCAGGTGCCTGGATTCTGGTGTAACTGATGGGCAATTTTATGAAGTCTGGTTATAGCTGAATAAACAGACGGTGCGTTATTAGGAATGAAAATGCAGCAACTAGATCCGATGACTCTGCAAGCTCCTCCCCTATCGGCCAGTATGACGTCAAGGACGAGACGATTTTGGAGCACGACAAATCTCATAGCAGATTGCTCTTCAGTTAAGTTACCTAGAGCGGAAGTAGTCTCATTCACTACTGCTTCAAGGGTTCTGGTTAACCTACGTATTAGCTTACTATTCTGGACAGGACCTATGAAGAAAAAGAAACCTTTATTGAAATCTTGATATTGTTCTAATGCAGTTTCAGTTTGATCGACAATTGGGGACTCGGTCTCCCTTCTATGTCTAACGTGTACTAGATGTGTATTTCTGTGATAATCGGATGGGGCTAGAAAAACTGGTGGCAGTAGGAAGGCAATGTAACATGTTCCATCCCAATCGAGGGGCAGACGTACATATGCGGTCTGACCACACACAAAATAAGAATGACGTGAAGCTTTGAAAATAGATTTCCCACTGTCACTATACTCGACCACAGTGGTACAATCACTATGACCTACATGTGCGGAACCATTCTTTCTGACACATAATTCACCTTTCAGTGGTAGAACTGAAATAGCAGGCAAATCTGGAGTAGTCTCGGACTGGACATTCAAGACCATGAAATTCGAGGAATAATTACCTAGATCATATACTTCATTTTCTAGATCTAACCCTGTTCTATGGGAAAGACCTTCCTTGTCTGGGAAACATGTTCTATTCAGAAGGGACATATCATTTGAGGATGACATTAACGTGGACCATGCTCCACACGAACCATTGTGTGAAAACGGATAGGGAAAGAGTGGCAGAATTCCCTTCGGTGTCTGAAAAGGGGGGAGTCGACCACACACCCAACAATTTGTGGCATTGCTAGTCTGGTGTGAATAGTGTAACATACGGATAAAAGTATTATTGCGCATGGCAAGACGATAGGATAACTCGTGAGGAGGCAGGTCACTAAAAGTGTGCTCTACTGTAGCATTAGAGGAAAAACGTACATGCGAATTAATTGGAAAACATAAATGTAAAGCATAACTTATGCAGGTAACCATAAGACTCAGAAATAACAAAAGTAATAAAGTAATAATACATCGACTTCGAAGATTCTTACAATAACGTATTCTCTTAGAGTTTTGACTAACTCTCTCACTGTGTTGGTCTATCTCATACATGTCAGGAACCTGTCTAACCGTTTCACCCGAGAGGGACTTAGACAATTAAACTGGCTGACTTACTAGACCTCAGTTTTTCTATATACTCCTGCTGCGGAGTTTTTTCTAACAGGGGAAGTTTAGAGTCAGTATCTGGGCAGTCCTTGAGAACGGGGCAGTCCTTGAGAAAAGTCTTTGGCCGAAGTCCATGGAATCGCTTTACATGACTGGAGTGCAACCACCCCTTCCGGCCTTCCACCTTGATGGCCGTCCTTGTTGTTAGCAATACAAGTCTTGGCTCCTTCCAGCGGGGCTCCAGCGGACTTAAACGATCAAAATTACGAATCAAAACGAGGTCGCCTGGTATGACCTCATGCGGTTTCACTTGGGTGTTGTCTGGAAAAGCAGTGGCAACCTGTGAACGACAAGAGAGTAGTGCAGACATCAAGGAAGCCAGGTAATCTGTCAGCATATTACTGTCAACATCTGTAATTGTACGTGGTCTAGGTGTACCCCACATGTTTGGGGGACGACCGAACACTACCTCATAAGGGGACAGACCTGAACGGGAGTGGGCGACCATTCTCATGTTGAAAAGGGCGACTGGCAGTGCTACTATCCAATCTACGCCTTTCTCTGCGCATACTTTGGCAATGCGGATTTTCAGAGTCTGATTATGTCTCTCTACGAGACCGGCTGCTTCGGGATGTCGTACACAATGGAACTTCCACTGGTACCCTAACAGAAGAGATACTTGTTTCATAAGTTCGGATGAGAATGGCTGGCCGTTATCTGAATACACGACCCTAGGTAATCCATAGCGGGGGAAAAACTCACGAACCAACTGCCTGGCAGTGGTCGCAGCAGTGTAATCTGGGACTGGATAGGCTTCTGTCCACCTGGACAAAGCGCATACAACTACGAGGACATACTTGAAACCTCGACATCGATCCATCTGAATATAATCCATCTGGAGGACTTCAAAAGGGTGGTCAGGAGGATGGAATCCACCTTGTTCCACCGGGACACCTTTACCTGGATTGAACTGACAACATATCATAGAGGTACGCACTTTCTGCTTGGCTGCTGCTCGTAAATGCTTGTTAAACCAGAGATTCTGAATACTGTCTATCATGGCCTTTTCTCCTAAGTGTGCTGGACTATGTGCGGTGTTAATAATGGCTTGAACCATAGAGTCGGGGAGAAACCATGTGGCTTTTCCCTTTGTCAACCATCCTTGATCTGTCTGGACCCCTCCTTGTTCAGACCATTTCTTGATTTCGTCTGGAGTAGCATGTGACTGTATATCTAGTACGTCTTGTGTAGGGTCCTTAACTGTCATACAAGTAGTCTGAACGGAAATGTCTGTCTGTGTCGTGTTAACTGGAATGTCTGGAGTCTGAGCTGTGAGCTTGGCTGTTCGATCTGCTAGATCGTTACCCTGGGAAATGATGTCAGTGACTTTCGTATGTGCCTTGCACTTCATGATAGCGATAGCTGTCGGTAAATGTATTGCATCTAACAGAGCTTGAATGAGGGGGCCATGCTGAATCTTGGTTCCATGAGAAGTCATGAAACCTCTCTCTTGCCAGAGTACTCCAAAGTCGTGTACGACTCCAAATGCATAACGTGAATCTGTGTATATGTTTACTTTCAGGTTCTTAGCTCGTATGCAGGCTTGAGTCAGAGCGACAAGCTCTGCTGCTTGAGCAGACAGGGTGTCAATACGATGTGTTTCTATAACTTCAGTTTCAGTAGTCACTGCATACGCGGCTACTAGTTCTCCTGTACTTGTTCTCATACATGAACCATCCACATAAAGGGTCAGGTCGGGATCAGGTAATGCAATGTCTGTCAAGTCTTGTCTTGGCTTTGTCATGGTGTTAACAACTTCCACACAGTCATGTGTGGCAGGATTTGAAGTAACTGAGGGTAACAGTGTAGCTGGATTTAAAATGTTGCAGCGTCTGATTTCTATATGTGGCTGAAACAATGTCAGTTCATAACCTGTTAAACGTGCAATTGTCAAGTGCTGAGTCTGTGTTCGGTTTAAAAGTACTTCCACGGAGTGTGGAACTTGTACTGTCAGGGAGTGTCCTAACACTATGGAATCACTCTGTCTGATAGCTAGAGCTGTGGCTGCAACTGACTTGAGGCACGCAGGCAGAGCCTGGGCCACCGGATCTAATGTGCTAGAAAAATAAGCACAGGGCTTGTATTGTCCTGCTTGATCTTGTGTGAGAACAGATAATGCAGTACCATCACGTTCAGTGACAAAAAGTGTAAAAGGCTTACTGTAGTTTGGTGTTGCTAGAACAGGTGCTTGGCATAAAGCTTTCTTTAACTCATTGAAAACAAGTGTATGTTCTTGGGTCCAAGGGAGGACAGTCGATACGGCTGCCTCCTGTGTCGTTAACTGTATCAGTGGTTTGGCTAGAAATGCGTACTGAGGAATCCATTGTCTGCAATAAGAAGTGAGGCCGATAAAAGCTCGTACCTCCTTCTGAGTCTTGGGCTGTGGAAGATGTGCTATTAACTGGATACGGTCTGGTGTCAACTGCCTACCCCTCTTGGACAGTAAGTGTCCAAGGTAGACCACTTGCTGGACACAGAATTGCAATTTAGAAGGGGACACCTTGTGCCCCATCTCGGCCAGGAAATACAAGACTGTAAGTGACGCACGTTCGCAGTCACGTTCAGAACGGGCTGTGATCAATAGATCATCGACATACTGGAGCAGGGCAGTGTCAGTTGGCATGTGAATATTGTCTAGTTGTCTTGTAAGTGCTTGACTGTAAATGCTAGGACTTTCTGTGAAGCCTTGAGGAGCTCGTGTGAATTTATAGCTTCTTCCATTTAAACAGAATCCGAAAAGGAATTGGCTGTCTGGATGAATGGGGACACTAAAGAATGCGTTCTTGAGATCGATAACAGTAAAGAACGTAGCTTCGGAATCAATGGCAGTTAATAGGGTAGAAATATCTGGAACCACTGGGTACTGGGGTATGATACATTTATTAAGTTCTCGAAGGTCAATCACTAATCGATACACTGGAGGTGCATTTGGATCAGTACGTTTCAGAATCGGAATGATAGGAGAATTACATACATTGGAGTCAGTTTCTACAACTACTCCTTGAGCAATGAGCTCGTCAATAATTTTCGATAAGGCTGCTACAGCCTCAGGTGGCAATTTGTACTGTCGGATTCGTGGTAATACAACACCTTTCTTTAGAGTGACACGATGGGGTGTAATGTGCATACAACCTACATCAGTTGGACCTTGCGCCCATAAATGCTGAGGTACATTCAATAATCTTGGATCAAAATCACGTAAAACATAATGACCTTTAAAATCGCGCAAAAACAATCGTACTCCTTCTGGGGAACAGCATATAACTGCTCCTAATTCTTTCAGTGTCTTGATGCCCAGTAAATTCTCTGGACATGATTTCGTAAGTAACAAGTCTGTAGTTCGGGACAATGGACCAACTTCTAGAGTAACTGGTTTCGATATTTCATTAACAATAGGCTTTCCTGAAAATCCAAGGGAAACATTTCTAGAGCCTGAGAGTGGAGCCCCTGGAACCTCGTCAGGACTGATGGTAGTCCTACTTGCCCCTGTATCAATCAGAAACTTTCTGTCTTTCCCTAATACTTGACTGTGTACATAGGGACCCTCTTGATCTACAGGAATCTCGATGAGAGGCAAGCCAACCTCCCTCTCTAGGCTGTTTCATGAATATGGCTGATAATCTGGATATTCTGACTGTGCATACTGGTACATCTGCTGTGTAACGTGTTGTGTTGCAGCTATAGGCTGCGGTACTGTAACTGTCTGTGGTGCATTCTGCGGTGGCTGGGAAGTCTGTGAAACTTGTTCTTGTCTAGGCGGACGTGGTCTCACTTTCGTTTTACCAGTAGCTATGTTGTGTTTCAGAACTGCACATTCGTTTATATAATGACCTGGCTGCTTACAATAATTGCATGTCCCTTTAACGGGAGCTGCAGGGTGACTAGTTTGATTCGGACCCCTCTTCTGACTGTCTTGCGGAACAGACTGTGCAACTAGTACTTTCATTTTCGTGTCTTTCATACGTCTCCTTTCATGTTCCTGCTCTTCCCTGATTCTGTTCTGGTGGTACTGGAGCATCTGGAGCATTTGTGACTGAGTATTAGCTTGCCAGGTACTTTCGACTTTCAGTACTCGATTTTTAACTTGTGGACTTGAATTCTCAACTAGCTTGGTAACAAAAAGATGTGGATACAATTCACTACTTGTTTTCAGACCACTATTAATAATGAAACATTTCTCAAATCTAGAATAAAAATCACTAGTGTCTTCGTCTTGTTTCTGTTTACAGGCTGAGATGGCATCCCAGTCTTCCTTTTTCGTGGCTAGTAATCTTGGCAAGACTTGTATTAACAATTCGGGCAATGCTTTAGCTTTATCCCCAAGACCGGTACCTGGAACTCGTGTGTTATCTTCAGTTTCTAATGCGGTTCAATCTATCTTTTTCTCTCCCACCTCCCATTCTTTTTCTTTGAGTTATTCATATATGCCCGCAGGCAACAGGACCTTTAACATTTTAATGATATCGGGATACGTGTATTCTCCCATACGGAGCATGTCCTTTAATTCACGGTGGAACCCTGCTGGATCTTTATCGTGACAGGGTATTAACTTTTTCATTTCAAGAAGTTCTATTTTCGTGATAGGGGTGTAAACAAATACTCGTTCTAGATCACCCCCCTCTCCTCTAACTGGATGGACTTCTCGCAACGGATTCTGTCTGTCTATATAGAATGATTTTCTTACTGGGGGTGGAACGGAAACAAAATGGGGATTCAGGAACGTTCTGTATTTGTGGCGCTGTTCTAGTATGACACTAATTAAATCGGTACCTAGACCTTTCCATCTGTTTAAGAGTAACTCGTTCAGTACATCATGTAAAGGACCTGGATCAGAATGCTGATCCTCATACAGTGTAATGAGGTGCTGGGTCATATACGTACCCACCAGACGCTGCTCGGCTGGGGGCAGTTTCAGAAACGTTTGGGCCACTATTTCATCTGGAAACGTGGTAGAATCACTAGTCCATCGGACTGCTGATCGGGCTAGTTCTTGTTCATGCATGGTACTAAGCTCACTATAACCTATTCGTGATATCAGAATTTGATCGGTGGCCTGGAATACTTGTTCAAGAGAACACTGTTCTGGTACTGGAGGAGGAAAAACTTTCTTGTAATCTAGGCGTGAATGTCGGTCGGAAAATCTAGTTCTACCTACATACGCTATTCTGGAGGGATTCTCGCTGTCTACCTCTTCACTGGAAGAGTCATTCTCTTTCTCGGTTCCTCTTTTTGCTTCCTCCTTCTGGTGTATACTTATAATTTCCTTACGAATTTTCTTGTACATACTTTCTACACTACCTTGTGTCTTGTGTTTTCCCTCGGCTATATTGTCACTCCACCTGGTCAGGCCTTTCATCTCGTCTTTGTCTTTATCAGGATAATCTTGCTCTCTTATTAAACAGTTAATCAAGAACTGTAAAATCATATGTTGAATCTCGGCTTTTCTGTGTGCCATAGCTTCGTGAATACTTCCTGGATTCTCCCCTGTACGGACAAAACGATATATTCTGTCTAGATGTTCCTTCATGTCGGGCAGGGTGACCAAAAAGTTGGCAACCCGTCTTAAACGTACTGAATATAATACCATGTGATCTTCGCCTGGAACTGGATCATATATACAGTCAGTAAGAAGTCGCTTGAGGTCTGTGTATGTAGCCACTTTTGGCGTACGCTGTAACGCTGCTTCTCGCGGCGTCAGTCGTCTTACTTGAGGCGGGGTGATAGGAGCACCTCCCCCCGCACCTCCTGAACTGGAATCGTCAGTTAATACTGTACGTGCTGGTAAAGTGACTGGCAAAACGGGCACACCTAATGTGGGCTGGTCCGGGGGTACTGGCACATTAACTTGGTCCCTGGGACCAGTGGCTGGAGGAACAGGAATTACATTATTTACAGGATGCTGAGGGTGAGCAGGCGGAATACGATTTGCATATGCCGGGACTGTGTCGTCCAAGTAGGACGAAAGAAAAATTTCAGCTGCGGTCGGTTTATGACGTAGCTTAATCGGGACCAATGGTGGCTGTAAATTACAGGGTGCTTCCGGGGTTGCTTTCGGCAAGCCCTCGGCAAGAAGAGGATACATATCTTTAATAAGGGCATTTCTCTGTCTATCGGACTGTTCTGTTCTAACTCGTTCACCTTCTTCGATTAATTCCCTTTCTTGGGCTTTTTCTGCGGATTCCCTACTTAACTCTGTTTTTCTGAATTCTTTTTCGGTTCTTTTATGAGATTCTTTGCGCCATAACTCGATGGCATCTTTCTGGGATTGTCGGGCTTTCTTTTTCCATAATGCTTCTTCTACTCGCATGATGCACTCGGCATCCCATGTACCTGATACAGGCCATCTATATTTCTCTTCAAGATCCTTCGTGTAATCCACCCATAAATCTAGATATAATATGGCATCTAAGCCATGCTTGTGATACATAAAATGTCCAGGACTGTCCCTAGGAGGGACAGGAACTGCTTCTTCGAGTAACCCTTTTCTGGTCTTTATCTGACGTAACTTCGGAAACAGAGGCATGTCTGAGTTGTACTTGCGAACACAATACACAATAATCACAGTAATGAAATGGCAAACAAATCACTCATACCACGACATAGAAATACATTAATAACAGTTCGAACAGAATACTACCTGATACACTGAAAACATAACACTTGAATTTCTCGAGAACGGACTTACTAGAATTACTGGATGCACTGCTAAAACAGTACAGAACATACCGGTCTCGTAAAGAGACACGTCATACCGTATCCACCTAGGTGGACACGTCGGACTGGATCTGTGTACCCAAACCCATCGGACCAGGAACAAACTAATGAACCTGTCTAGATACTTCCCCCGCAACGGTACTCACCGGGAAGCAGAAACTGAAGGCCTCGGACTGGACTGGACTGCTACGACGTCTGGTTACTACGCATGCGCTTCGAACTTCGGTGCTTCGGTTACAGGTGGGCATCCGGATACCTCGGACCTTGCTCTCTCGGCTTGGGCTCTGGTCGGGACGAACCGCATTCCTCACCGCCTCGTCTGGATGCCGGACCGCAGTCTCCGTCTCCTCCGTGGGCCTGAGGGAGACTTGATGAGGCAGAAATATCTGCACGTGCACGATAGAGTTCCGTCACGGCTGTAGAAGGGTCAGGGGGCCTGCGTTACATCGCCGGCGCGTGGGGAAGGGGCTCGTCCCTATTCGGGCGCCATTATGTGGTAAATAAATAATTAATTACCGGTACTATTTTTGAATACATTAATGAAAACAGATAGCTCAATAAATAAGAGGCAAGATCCGTGGAATCTGAGTCTAACAGGCTTTAATCAGGCATAAGGGAAGGGACAGGATCGGAACAGCCTGAAATAGAATGGCAAGGAAGGCACGGACTGGCAGCTGCAACGTTTCATCAACAGTACATGGTATATATAGTAAAACATCATAATTACATTACATACAGTAGGCGTAACTAGTGACAAGCGTAAGATAAGAACACATGGGCGTGAAAAGAAGGCGTGCACAGGGCGTGCACGAAGACATGTGATGAGAACGTCACAGAAGTGTCATGAAGTGGGTGGATACATGGAGGGGGCTACCTGAGCAGCTGGAACCTTTAACCTAGTGGTGCGCGCAAACGGACAATGACGTGTAACTGGGAGAACTGGGGGCTCTGACTTCTGCACTAGAAGAGGAGACGAAAGTCTGCGGTGTCAGGACGACATGTACCTATAGCATATCTGGTATCTGGTGTTTGGAGTACATGTTGATAGAATCTAAAAGTTATCAGGGCAAAGGCTACTTGACACTAAGGCTGGTGTAGGCATATATTCTACATGTATTGCGTGTGCTATGAATCTTCTATGAATATTAATTAATTCTCTTACATGGAGACAGAAAGACTAGACTATAACTGGAGATGTTTATGCGGTTCGTTAACTTAGGAATGTGAAGACGGAGAGCTGAACTGATAACTAGAGGCATAACATATTCTTGGCAGACAGGCAGGCAGAGCCAGGCCGGGCACCGCGCTGCGCGGCAGGAAGTAAGTGAAGGGTCAGGGATGCAGGTGGGGGCTGCATCGCTCCTCGGAGTGGTTTCAGGAGACTGGAGCTTGAATCTGGTGTCCGGGCCCTTTGAGGCCTAGTAACGGGGACAATTCGATGAATTAACGTGCACAATGTAAAACGTGGCAACATAGGCCTAATGCTCGTTGCTTTCACGAGAGCTGGAGACTGGCATACTAGAGTTGGACACAACTATAATTGCGTCTTTTAATCGATCATAGGGGGATATATGCATATCGATCATGTACATATATCATAGGATGGGGAACACGTAGGCACATATGACAAGGCAAAATTCAATTTTCCTCAATGTGCGTAGCAGAGACACATAATTAATCATCCGCTACTGTCACAGAGAAAACACACAGACAGCAGCCATTAAAGCATAATTGACTGTAGGCACGAGGCTTGTGTAAACACAAGAATAATTACAGACATGTGGAACAGGAACATGAGGCTTTAAAGAAACACAATAAATAATTGTATGTGGTGTGCAACAAACACGGGAATAATGTGGTGGCCTAACACTTAGTAGCTATGTGCAATTACAATACAAAGAAAGAGAAGACTTCCTCTGAATCTTCTGAACCATGCATGAAAGATATTGCTGAAGAGCTCTAAATTCAAGATACATGAGATACAGGGATAGCCACATGACTGATGGTATAATGTGCATATAGCACAATCTTGCGTGCTGGGATTGGCAATTAACAGTAGACAAAGGTTTTGGTGCTGCTTTTCCCCCTCTATCATAATCCTTGTTAGAAACACAATCAGAAAAAGGACCTGCCCGTCAAATTCAATCAAAGCCTCAAAAAGAGGTCATAAGATAATTACAGAAAATGCTCCTCACGACAGAGAAAAGGCAAAATAATAAGATTATAAAGATTTTATTACATGATACAGTTCTTCAATGAATATAAATATCAAACAATATAAGAACTTTTCTTAAAATTCAAAACATAATTCATCATAATAGTCCCACATATCAGTCTCAAACATACCTTCCATTCCAACACACATTCCAGAAAACATGCATTACATACCACATACACACAACATATCAGGGTACATGACAGCAACTGGCTGATCTACATATTACAGAATGGACATACATTCTCGGGGAGATGGAACATAGATCAGTCAGAATATCCCCAAGAGAAAAAAACGCCAAAGCGCGTTTCGGTGTGTGGCCCCAGCCGCGGCTACACCTTTGTCAGGGCTGGGATGTACAAATCAATGTGGGACACAATAATCTGAAATGGAAACATGAATATTTCAGCAAAAACACATCCTAATACATAAATAATCAAAGAAGCATATAGCTGTCCAAGGAGCAAAAGAATCAATATAAGGATATAAACATTCAGAAATATATGCCAGGGATATGCTGCAATATGGCACTGCATCAGGTCAAGAAGAAACCACTAGTAAGATATATCGAGAGTTTAGTAGAGTAGGAAGAATAGGTCCAGGTCACCCGAGTGGTTAAAAAAGAGATATAAAAATTAAAGTGAAAAAAATCAACAGAAGCATAAATGTGTGATCACACAGACCAAAGGCCACATAATAAAAGATTCATCATTCGAAGACTGACATGCAACACACATTCCCGCACGCCAAATAGTTAGAACCAGCTATAGATATAGCAGCCTCAGGGACATCGTACCAATCAAGTAGGTAGGACCCCTAAGTATTTCAGGGATGTAGGATAATCCTCGCAGGGCCAGATAGCTACAAGGCCCCACCACAGATACTTCAACAGGAGGTGTCTAAAAAGGAATAACAAATGTTAAATAAAAGGGCTCCATTCCGGGAACTCTATGTTTATGTCATACCCCCAAGCTGAATACCACTAAACCCAGAAACGAATACCTACCAGGAATCCTCAAGGTAGGTAGCCCTGTATTGGGTTCATTTAAAGTCCTATCCAAAAAATGGATACCATAAGATGATAAGACACTGGAGGGGGCAGAGCACGAGCCAACCTTCAATTTGGTCCAAAGGTGGAGGTTCAAAGTTCTAAAAGGAAAGGAACTATAACTTAGACACATCCAAACCAGAGTAAAGCAGACAGCGCTGCGAAGCCAGAAAATAATAATAAAATCAGAGGAACCACCAATATTTGTCTTAAAAAAGGCCAACGAATAAAGAAGTATGAGGGATTAGGCTAGCATCAAAGTAAATAGAAGCAACAGGGTGTCCATACAGTGTATGGTGTATATAAGTTTAGGGCATACGAATGCAAAGAAAAAAATTCAGAAGGATGCTAGCCGGTCACAATACAAAGAAAGAGAAGACTTCCTCTGAGTCTTCTAAACCATGCATGAAAGATATTACTGAAGAGCTCCTAACTCAAGATACATGAGATACAGGGATAGCCACATGACTGATGGTGTAATGTGCATATAGCACAATCTTGCGATTGGCAATTAACAGTAGACAAGGGTTTTGGTGCTGCTTTTCCCCTCTATCATAATCCTTGTTAGGCCCTATCAGGAGAGACAATATTTTGCTTTGCCAACTGTAATTTTGTATACAATATAGGTTTGTGATTGTATGACTGATTGTTGTGTTATGGGAAAGCTTAAGCACAGTACAGGAGGCCTCAGTTGGTTACGGTCACAAGCCAAAAACACCTATAGGCCTGATTAGGTCACTAGGGAAAATATGATAAACACAGTGGGTCTGACACATTGATTGCGAAAAGCATATATTAAAGTCAACATTGCAATATTTCAATCAGAACGCTTTTCTTGGCTTTTCAAAATGTTCCTAGTGTTAGTGGCTAGTAATGGTCATTTCGTTTTTTTTATCACATCTTAAAAATGGCTAAAGGAAAGTACACCAAAATAACAAAACAATTACCAATGAAGGCAGGTACTATGTACAAATTGTGCTTTCGTTCAGCCATTTTATAGTTTTTTTATGGATGAAGTAAGCTATCGTGATTAAAACTGTAATGTAAAAAAGTTTCTTAGCTACTTTCTTCTTTTAACTAATCTTCCCCAAACTTTGCATCATAAAGCATGCATTTATTAATTTGCGTTTTGAAGTGACCACAAACCAAGGTAAGTGTGACACTGGAAGATTTATTACTGTTCGAAACTTGACAAGTCTAGTTCCTGAAATTTCACTTCTCCAACGATAGATCGTGAATGTCTGTAAATGTCAAAAATCACAAACGATAAATGACATAATTTGTAAAGCAAAATTGAAAGAGGAGGAAAACACAATAAAAAAAAAATAAACTACTAAAAATACGTTTATTTTACTGTAGCGCTGTTGAACTTTATCTGTTTCTCAGCTCAGTGTGAGGGCTTGACATCCGACAAAGCTCCTTCGCTCCGTGACTGAACTACTTCACTCCGTGATAACTCCGATGTGGTGTCTCTGCGTACTCCGTAACAAGGATGTGACGTGTAACGTTGAGAACGTTGCGTTGTCCCACGTGATGCACTGACGTATCACGTAACAGGGATGAGACTTCCTCCTACGAGAATGTCGCGCTCCAGTGATGCATGTTCTAATGAAGATCTTCTGTGGCATACGTCACAACTGACTTTGGTCCATACGTCACCATTTGCTGTGCGGTTGCGGAAGGGTGAGGATCAACGGTTCAGCAAGACCCCGCACGAAACAAAGTTCGCGCAAACAATGAAAGGAGCACCAAACTCAAAAGAAACACACGCCTGGATACCGGAGGCAGGTCCACACGGGTCCACTGTAAACAGCAGGTCAACACAGCTCCACTGCGATGTCTACACGGGTCCACTCCGAACAGCTGGTTAACCTCGGTCAACACGGGTCCACTGGGATACAGAGGAGACTGTCCGCTGCCCAGTTAGAAATGATGAGAACTCATTTTCTGCTCTCCACTCTAAAACTGTACTCTCGCAGCGAAACGAGCCGAGACACGATGTCCCATCGGCAGTTGGGAGACAGATTCGCTCAAGGAGTATTTTCCGAATAAAGAAACCACAAAGAATGGCTCGCAGAGTTTAACACAAGACAATCCGCACACGTGGGTGGAGACAGTGAACGGTAGACCACCTCGTCGCCAATTGAAGTGACCACAAACCAAGGTAAGTGTGACACAGGAAGATTTATTACCGTTCGTCTCCACAGCTTCCAGGGAAATGCCCAACAGCTCTGGCAATTTCAAGAGTACACATTCTATCACCATAGTGTTATAAGAACATTCCAATAGAGGCTTGTACATTACATTACTACACATTTCCTCCATTTTCATGCAAATTTATAAATGAGGCAGGGTTATTACTGGTGCAAAATTTACTGTACTGTGTCGAGTTTGTCAGCACTAACAGCAGCTTGTATAGTACTGGGAGGGACTGACAAATAATATGGCTTGACAGGTGAAACATACAAGACAGATGTTAATGTGTAGCCCATAAGCACACTACTGTTTATTCTGTTATCTTTGGTAAAATAATTTAAACACAGCCTTTATCCGGTGTGTATTCAAGTGAACTACAAACATACATTAATATTTGTGACGTTCTCCTGCATCTTGTGCACACAGGGTAAAATGTGCAAGGTGCAAATTATGCAACTAGTACATCCTGCAAAGTATAACTGTGCCATGTAACAGGCAACTGTGTAATAATGGTGTACTATTTGGCATCAAGGGGTTCTGGTGAGACAGAAGGCTATTGGGTTTGTAAATGTCTCTTGAACCCCTTAAAGGCACTTTAGAACCATATTACATTTTACACATTATGTATTTTATATCACCCATCTTTATTTTGAGGTATTTAGTTGGAAACGACTGTTCCAACAGAAATGTTTATTGAAACCACTGTACCGTTTGGTTGTCTGTAGTAATAAAATGAGTAAAAAGTGTAATTAAGAACATAGAACTTTAGAAAAACGCCCTTTCCTTTTAAAAAAAAGAATATTTTGATGGTGGGGGTATGAGCTATGCTTTTTATGGCAGATCATAACTAGCAGACCACAAAAGCAGGCAGCTACAATTTTACTGTGGGCCATATGTACAAAATTTAGAGAATGTGTGCTGCTAACTGTGATTCTGTGCAAATCGCAATAGGAAATCACAATTCCTAATGTATAAAAATCTACAAGTAGTAATAGCAATTCCAAATGGGATCGCAACAGACCAACCTCATGAATATTAATGAAGTAGGTCACAATTTGTGACCCATTAGGAATTGCTGCTATCACAGAGATGGTGACCTGCTGGGGGGAGCAGACCACCATGTTTGTGGTTACTCTTTAATAAAGCTATTTTTTTAATGCAACCCCTTTTCCTTAAAGGAAAATGGGATCTGTTCCAAAGGTTTTTAATGAAACGTGTAAGTTTCATTTATTAAGAGCAGGCAGTGGTCCAACTACTCTTACAAAATATTTGTTTCAACACTCACAAAGGAGAAGGGATCCCTTGGAGGCCCCTTCCCATTTGCAAATGGTTACCACCAGTAATTGGGTCGCAAAACATTCATACATAGCGCTGCAATTCCATATTTGGAAGAGTTCTTTTAATCATGCCCCTTCCAAACACCGAATCGTTAAACACAAATTGTGATTTGGGCCCCGATGCAGGTAAAATAGATTTACCGATTTTTAATTACTGAATTTTACCGATTCGGTAATTAAAAATCGGTAAATCTAAGGGGTGGATATGTAGGAACATCCAGATGTTCCTTTTACCGAATCGGTAAATATCTGTATTTACCGAATCGGTAAATACCGATTTTGACAAGGGTGCAGGGGGTGTCACTTTGACACCCTCTAGCACCCCCAAAAAAGATTCGGGGGCCATGTGACAGGCATACCTGCCCTGAGGGCAGGTCTGCCTGTCATATGGCACAGGTGTGCATGCACACATGTGCATGCACACCGGAATCGGTATTTTACCATCAAATATATTTGATGGTAAAATACAGATTCGGTAAGGGTTGTGGGACTCAGAAGAGTCCCACCTACATATCAAAATTACCGATTAGGTATAAATTCCGATTCGGTATTTTACAGAATCGGTAAATTTACCGATCGGTAAATTTACCGATTCTGTAAAATATGTGGCCCTACATACCATTTACTGAATACCGGTCGGTAACGGCCGAAAATACCGATTTTCGGCCGTTACCGACCGACCTACATCGGGCCCTGTGTAACATGTTACCTAATCTCAATTTGTGCTTTGTACATATGGAAATGCATTTTTGTGGTAAGTAACGGCCCGATTCTGCAACTCAGACCGTATCCGACTGCAAAAATTATTTTGAACATATGCCCCAATTTCCCTTAAAAAATTTTAATTGCCAACTTCAAAAGTAAATGGAAAGTAAAGCACTAACTAACAGGGCGCTAAAAATGCAGGCAAAACTAACAGCCGGTATTTTAAGTTATAAAAAATATTATAATATTAAAATAAAACATTGAACTATGTTTGTCACTGGAGAAAGGTACCTTTTTTAGGCGGATGCGAACAATGTCCACCCTCCACAGGCTTTGTGCAGTCACTCATAGTATAGCAAGCCAGTGGGTAAAGTGGGCTGAGCCACTCCCTCGTATTGATTGATGTCGCGGGCAGAAGCCAAATGCAAATGAGAATTTTAACAGACCAATGGATGGATCACGCAGAGCAAAAAGCTCTCTATTTACGTAAATTATGTTTGATTTAAAAAAAAAAAAAAAAAAAACAATAGTCTGGCAAAACAACTAAAGCCAAATCAAAAGCTAGGCATGAAGAAAATGGGCTTATTAGAGGAAGGAATTAACACGTTTAATTATTGTCACCTGCACTGTGAAGCCCAGAGATCGGCCAGTGGTGAACCCCTGTGCTCGGGCTTGCCGAGTACCTATACTCAGCTGCCCCAACTGGGCCTCAAGATCATCTTGGCCCTCATCTTTGGCCTGGGAGAGTTCGTCAGTTTAGTTGGTGATGTTTGAAGCTGCATATACCCAGAGCAGGTAGTCCTGCTGTTGTGCGATTTGCCATGTAGCTCCCTGAAGCACGATTGGACCTGAATTTGAATAAAATATTTCATCGTTTTCATGTCTGACAATGTCAGTTCTGTAAAAGATTATCCCACTCCTAGTCTGTATTTATCTTTTGGTACGAAAATATTACCCTTCAAATCTGTAATAGGTGTTTCAAAAAATGTTCTTCAGATATGATCATCCGCTTTACTATATGTGTTTAATGAATTGTGTGTGTGCACTGGATTTGTTAACTGTATTTCAGATATACTGATAATGCTGGCGATGGCTTGTTCATTTTAGGTACAGATCAGAAACAAAGGTAAGAAGGATTTACAAGCACAAACACAAGGGTATAACTCTGCTAGATCTCCCTGCAGAGTCCTCAACTTTAGAATACTCTCAGGTACCACACTGGATCCATAGATTTTTTGAGTAATGTTCCCAGGGTGCCGGTAGGTGGTGACATATAGCACCAGTGACTTCATAATGCCCGAGGAATGATGAGCAAAGACGTATATTAGAGTCACCCCTGTGCACTGATAGCAATTTCTTAATCTTTCTCTTAGAAACGAGCACTTTGAACAAACTGGAAGTGACAGTATGTCAAAATCGAATTTGGACACTAGCATAATATTCAGTAGTCTACTTCACAGAACAGAAGGTGGGAGGTCATTGAGGAATCTTCATCTAAAGTATCTACCAGAAACAGTTTTACTGAAGGAATCTAACTTGACCAACAAGCCTTCTGAGGGTTACTTCCTAGCCAAAGCTTAGAATATTTTAATGCAGAGTTCATTTTTTGCACTGCTTTGCCTTTCGTGGCCCCAGTGAGCACCACAAGCAGCTCACCATTCACATATAAAACTCTCTTACAGTCAAACTGATGAAGCTTCTCCTCTTTATGGGGTGGTGACAAAGCAAGCAATGTGGGCAGGGTAATTGATTGACTTTTACAGAAGGTTGATACCAGATTTGGCAGGAAGGCATTCAGAGTCTTCACGTTCAGTTTGTCCAGGAAGAAAGCGGTGTAGAAAGTTGCACATAGAGCGAAAGTAATTCACTGATCAGGCGAGCAAAAGTGATGGTGATAAGGAACACTCCCTCGACTGTCAAAAGCCAAAGCCAGCAACTGTGTAAATTCTCAAATGGCCTACATATAAGGATTGTCTTGTCCCACTGGGGCATGAGGAATGACTATGGAGAAAACATATGCATCAGGCCCCTCGGAAAATACATTACAAAAGTGATTTAAAGGGAGTGTTGATCTTGCAATTATAAAACGTCTGAAACCTTCAGCAGTGCACACTACGGACTATTTTCGGCTACTGAAAAAACCATCAATACATCAAATGCTTGACCTGCAGCAGATCAAGATAATGAACCACACACAAGTCCACAAACTTCTCAGCACCCAGCACAGATGGATTTCATGACTAAACAGCTGTCTCCAAGAATAATATCTTCCATTTCAGGAGGCAAGGCAACAGTTGCCAATCAATCTCTGCACATGGAGGTGTAGATTGTGGAGATTCAGGTGTAGGGCTCCCCACTACTGCTGAGACAGAAGGTCCTCCCAAAGTGAAAGCCAGATCAGAGCTCAATGCCGGAGAAGCAGTGGCGGGAGCGGGTATAGGGAACCAGAATTGCATCACAGACAGTATGAGTCTTCTTATTACCTTTTGAAGGCAGCTTATGTGTAGAAGCTTTGACACTGCACTTTCTCTTTTGTGGTGAGCAGATCGAGCCAGGGCATGCCCCACTGATCAAAGATGACCTGTTACACCTTGGAATGGAGATTCTACTCCTGGTCTGCCCGCTGATGTCCATTTAGCTATTCTGGTCTGCTACTTAGAGATGCTGCTAGGCGGTAGGCTATCAAAAAGATCTGCTGCTCCATCGACCTCCAAAGGCGTAGAACCTCCTCGCACTAGATCCAGGACCCCTCCCTGCCCTTCTTGTTGCAGTTATCACATGGTAGGTGAGTTTTCTGTGAGGATCTGTACCAGCCTCCCTTGATGGCCTGTAGGAAGGCTTTCAGAGCCAGGGAGATCAAACCAAAGCCCCAAAAGGTTGATGTGTAACTAGCTTGTGGCTAGAGACAAGAAGCCCGTGTCTTCATCTCCCCCAGATGGCCTCCAAAACCCAGTAATTATATATCTCGTACAGCTGTTACATCCTGACAAGGAAGGTAGAGTGGTTGCTGAACATTAGTTTGGCACTCATCTGCCACTGCATTCAGTTTTCAGCCGTCCCTTGCGAGATCTAAACAGAGTCAGAATGGCATCCCCTGTTTTACACCCACTGAAAAAGTAGCTTCCATTGTCAGGTCTGCATGTGCCAAGCCCCATGTGTCAAGGAGGATGCATGAGGTCAGGAGTCGAAGAAACCTCAGAATCATCCCACTGAGACCAAAATGTTGGGATCATATCCTGAATGTTCTGGACTCCCTGCAGTGGTGGAAAGTCTTTGAATGCTGCTGCATCCAGGGTAGCCTCTATAAAGCGAATCCTCTTCTTTAGGCTCACTACATGGAACATCGGCTTGTGATGGACACCCCAAGCAGACCAAGAGCCCCATTACTGTCCGGAAAGGGTCTGTGACTGACTGCAGTGAGCCTGACTTGAGCAGCTGGTCGGCAAACTACGGCATCCCCGACCTCCAAAGATGTACTATGAAAACCAGAGTGGCCGAGGTAAGGCTAAAGAACAGCACAGAAAATTCGAAGTGTGCCAACCCCACTGTAAACTGTAGGTAGTGTCGGCAGGACTGCTAGATGTGTATATAGAAATATATGCCCTACAAGTCCAGGGACACCATTTAACCTCTTGGATCCAAAGCACAGAGGATGTGATCCAGAGAGAGCATTTTAAAAGTGTTCTTTTGAGACAGCCATTCAATTGGGAAGATCCAGTATAGGCCTGAGGCCTCTGTTCTTCTTGGGCACAACAATGTAGAAAGAATCGCACCCCTCTATGAGTCTGGCACCTTTGGCCAGTAGTAGAAGCGAGAGGGGTGGTCAGCCAAAACTCACTGTTGTGTGAGGCGGCATGAGAGGTGAGGACAAAATCAAGAGCGTAGCCCCTTTGAACAAATGTGAAACCCATATGTCTGAAGTGATGATCTGGATAGGTATAATAGGGAAAATTAAAGCGGCCTAGGAACTGCTGCTGCAGGGAAGGAAGAATTGGAAGATAGTTGACCCTGGTGAAATGCATGAACCACCACCATGCCCTCTGCCTAAAATGGCTGAGTTTGCTGCTGCCCCAGTTGAGAGGCTTAATGCTGCCAGTAAGCTAGGCCTCTAGAAAAATATCTATACGTTCTAAACAACTGGTGAAATTGTCTGACTGGGGACAATAAAGCCAAGAATAAAGCTGTTGCACGATTGTCTTTGAATCACCCAAGCGACGAGTCAACTTTCTCTCCAAACAGTCTCGATCCATTGAAGTGAAGAAGCACAGGGTTAACCTGTATACCTCAGAACATAGCATAACTTCCGAGTCATAACCAGAGACCAAGCACCATAGGTACTAGTTGTGTGGGACCATGAATGATACAAAAAATAAAAGTGGGGAAGTATCACTTGTCCTGAGTAACCAGGGTTTTATTTTTGTTCATTACGGTACCGATAAAAAAACCTCATTCACGTACTTAGGCTCGAATGGCGGTATATCTTGGTTCTCCACCTATCTTTGTTTTCTAGCTACGTGACAGCATCATCATCGGGTTGATTTGTGTGCTTCCTCCACCCGGAGGTGAGCCACTGGTTAGTACAGTAGTGATTTAGTGATGAAAAAAAAGGGATTGGTGCGTGAGGAAAAACGTTCTTGTTAAAAAAGCCTGGGTAACCAAAAGAGAATGCAATTTTATTAGGTCTGGTATTAGGCTTATTAAAAGTATTTTCGTGCGTAGGAAGGGACGTTATGGGGCTTCCGCACTGTTAAGAGTCCATAAAAAGGTCGACATGTTTCAGCCTTGATCTGCCCGGGAGGGGGGGTTGAGGGGGGGAGGGGAGGGTCAAGTAGGCTTTCTTCAGGACCTAGAAACTAATAGAAGTAAAAAGACGAAAAAACCTCTTTTGAGAGGGTAGGTCTAGGTATATTGTCCTGACCTGTATCAAGGTCTTGGAGTACCTTGTCGGAGTTTTATTTTAAACTTAGTCTGGCCACCAGGAAGGGGGAGGGGAATGGTACCTGCTCTTGCGCAGTCGTGCACCACTTGTGCTAGCTCTGCCCTTCCCGCCCCGGATTTAGAATGAATGAATGATGTCAGTTCCCTACAGATGTGACACAGCTTGAATCCTGTTGTTTTCTTGCCTGGCACACTGTTCTGTGATACATTTTGGAGGCGTCGGATATCTGACAAAGTTGGGAGCAGGACCCTGGATCTGACTCAAAGGATGAAGAAAGAAATTAACTGACATCAGCGTCCGGGGATGGTGCTCATATGCAGTGGCACTTTATCAGTTCATGGACCCATATAGCACCAACTAATACCAGTGTGAAGGGAGTATTGCTGGGGGCGTGGCCAAACCGGCGGTGAAGATGGCCTCCAGCTAGAGAAGCTCTCACCATCAGCCTGGCCCAGCGGTGATTTCCCCGGAATTTGCGCAGTATCCCGCACCAAACCCAGCATTGCCGACAGCAGAGGCGGCACTGCCTCTGATGAGCCGATTCAACTCCAGCCTGCACCGGAGCACCGCCGAGTAACAGGAAGGCCGGGCCTGCCGGCACTGCTACATTGAGCGCCTGGGCGGGCCCACACAACGCGGCGTCCCGTGAACATCCACCGAGGCCGAGAACTGCTCCAGCGAGATGCTGGGTGAGTCGGACGGTGTGCTAGAAGTCCCCTCCCTCCCCAGTTGCCGGTGTTCGCGGTCGGCGCTCGGATAGAATTTGGCGCACTGGAGACAGGGCCCACACGCCGGTGTCGTTGGGGGCAGGGGCGCCGATCTGGGGCTGTAAGCGGGCCCGGTGGGAGGGGGAAGTGCGCCCACCAGCTGCCCACCACAGAGACTTTGGCACACGTCCATCACCACCCTCTTTTGTACCGCTTTTGGCCGCCATAAGTGTGGCAGGGTATGCTCAGACGTGAGTCCCTTGCTCACTTTGCCACTGGATTCAAGCAAGCCGGGCTGAAGACGGCTGTATTGCCAGAAACCGGTCCTCGGAAGCTTGTTTCCGGTCCAGGGAAGGCATGGCTTGGCAGTTCGGGCTGGAATGTTCCCATGAGGCACAGGGTCAGACTGATCTGCATATAGCCATGTCTGAACTGGGGTGGCAGAGTGGGCTAAAGAACGGTGATGGGTCAAACCCAGATCTTTTGACTGGGTGTGAGTGTTTGATTGGTTCAGATGCTCCGTCCATCACCACCCCCTTTTGTACCGCTTTTGGCCGCCATAAGTGTGGCAGGGTATGCTCAGACGTGAGTCCCTTGCTCACTTTGCCACTGGATTCAAGCAAACCGGGCTGAAGACGGCTGTAATGCCAGAAACCGGTCCTCGGAAGCTTGTTTCCGGTCCAGGGAAGGCATGGCATGGCAGTTCGGGCTGGACTGTTCCCATGAGGCACAGGGTCAGACTGATTTGCATATAGCCATGTCTGAACTGGGGTGGCAGAGTGGGCTAAAGAACGGTGATGGATTAAACCCAGATCTTTTGACTGGGTGTGAGTGTTTGATTGGTTCGGATGATCCGTCCATCAACACCCCCTTTTGTACCGGTTTTGGCCGCCATAAGTGTGGCAGGATATGCTCAGACGTGAGTCCCTTGCTCACTTTGCCACTGGATTCAAGCAAGCCGGGCTGAAGACGGCTGTAATGCCAGAAACCGGTCCTCGGAAGCTTGTTTCCGGTCCAGGGAAGGCATGGCTTGGCAGTTCGGGCTGGACTGTTCCCATGAGGCACAGGGTCAGACTGATTTGCATATAGCCATGTCTGAACTGGGGTGGCAGAGTGGGCTAAAGAACGGTGATGGATTAAACCCAGATCTTTTGACTGGGTGTGAGTGTTTGATTGGTTCGGATGCTCCGTCCATCACCACACCCTTTTGTACCGCTGCTGGAGTGACAGAGCATCGCCACGAGGAACGTGCTATATCAGAAGCACGCTGCAGAGGGCCTTAGGACTCCCCACGATACCGGTGCGTCACCAGCGCCGCCTGGGAAACAGTGCCGATCGGCATCCCAGTACTGGTGGAAACTCACGTGAGGCCCACTTGCCCTGATGCCCACAAGACTGCTTCCACAAGGCACGTGCATTCCTGTGTGAACATGGCCTTGACCTCCTCTACCGCCGGGTCCCTTGTCTATACCAGGCTGCACGCAGCAGTAGTCTTGCGCCCTAGTGTGCCCACGGTGATCGGAGGTGCGTACAGCTGGTTTCTTCAGATCACACAGCACTCAGAGCTCACTGGCTTATTGGGACCCTCTTTACAAGCGGCGCCAATAAAGAAGTAGCCATCTGCTAAAAGAAGTAGCCATCAAGAAAGAGGACCTGGAAGCACGCGGGCGCTGCAACAACATTCGCATTATGGGGGTCCCGGAGACAACGTCTACAGGCCGGATGGACCTCTTTGTCGAAAAGCTACTTACAGACCTGTTTGGCAGCGAAGCCTTCACACCTGGCTATATGGTTGAAAGAGTCCACCGATCACTTGGCCCCAGACCTAACCCGGGCCCCCCTCAGAGACTCATCATAGCGAGACTCCTGAACTTCCGAGACCACGACACAGCGCTGAGGCTGGCAAGAGAACGTGGTGTAATTGAGTGGCAGGGATCGAAACTGTCCTACCCAGATTTCACTCCAATGGTCCAGGAGGCACAACGGAAATTTCAGGGGGTGAAGGCCACACTGCGCAACCTTGGGCTCAAATATAGAATGTTATATCCAGCGAGACTGAAAGTTGACTTTGGCGGTAGGTCCCTAATATTTGACACTCCTGCAGAGTCCCAGGAATTTTTTCGCACACATAAGATGCGGAACACGCAGAACTCGGCGGAGGGCGTGCTCGCCTCCCCGCCACACAGCGGATCGGATGCTAGTGCAGAACTTTTTTCAAACTCCGGAACTGGATGATGGTTTGATGTATTTGATTGCATCAATATTTTGCTCTGGGGAATTCGTACTGTTTAATGTTATTATACGATATGTCACTTTGCCGGTCTGATTGCCGGCTACTACCCCCCTTTGGTATATCCACTGTGTTTGGTTCATTGCATTCTCGGGGTCCACGTCTTGGTCCTCAATTGTTGCCTTACGATCCCTAGTACCTACGGGCGGGAGAACTTATTGGGGGGTGCCACCTTTGGGATGGAAGGCGGCTGGGTGGGGGGAGGGTGGCAGGGGACAGAACTGCACACTGTATTGGTTGTTATCCACACTTTATTTTAGCATTGCTTGTCACATTGCCATTAGCTACAAGTCCTGACATACAAAGCTTCACACATTGTTTAGATGACACAGTTAGGTAACATGCAGGGGCCCTCGGCCATCACCTTCTTGTCCTGTAAGAGGAGGCAGGTGATCCATTATCTTATTCGATATAAGGTCGACATAGCATATTTACAAGAGATACACCTCCCCACTACAGACTCGGCCTGTTTTGGCACTAGATGGGGAAGGCACAGATTCTTCGCCAATTACAGTAACTACGCTAGGGGCACAGCTATATTGGTCCACATGAGAATCCCTTTCACACTTATAGATGCGGCCCGAGAACCCGAGGGCAGATATGTGATAGTCACGGTCAATCTCTATGGCCGCAAAGTCACCTTAGTTAGTGTTTATGCTCCCAATGTAGATGCCCCCGAGTTTTTCAACGACCTGAATCCCTGGGTCACAAAACACGAACCCCATGCACTGCTCTTGGGAGGGGACCTCAGTTTATAAATACACCCCATACTAGACAGCACATCTAAGGCACCAAACGCCAAACCACGGGCGCAGCGTGCCCTGAGGGACCTCTGTGAGCAACATACATTAATTGATATTTGGCGACAGCACAATCCCACCCTCACCAAATACACCCATCACTCTGGCCCACATGGAACCTGGTGCAAGATAGATTATTGGCTCATCTCTCCCATGGTTGCGGACTGGTTTGACTCCCATACTACCCTCCTTTGCACATACTCTGACCACTCCCCGATTGTTTTACATTTGATGCTCCCACGACCGGAAGGGTACGAGAGACAGTGGTGTTTCCCTGGTAAAGCCCTCCAAGACGACCTGTTCAAGGCTGAGGTTCGGGAAGCGATAGACGACTATTTTGAACTTAACACTGGCTCGGTAGACACCATGGCAGTACTGTGGGAGGGTTTTAAGGCAGTTATCAGAGGAGTATGCATCTCCAAACAGGCGGGGGTACTTAGGGATCTCAGACAGACGATGACCCACATCAAGCGAGAAATAGATTAGATTCCCAACTAGCGACCCTCCCTGATAAAACGGCTCAGGCTTCAAGACTCTTCCTGCTGACTGAAAATAGGGACACGGCGGATAGTGAGATTCTATACATGGGGAAATACCACACGGCAAGAAGATACGGGTAGGGCGAGCGACCCGGCAGGGTACTGGCGCAAATGTTGAGACCCCCTTACAGTGAAAATGATATTACCGAACTACACTCAGTTACCTGTATCACTCTCACCTCCACAGCAGCTATCTGGTACGAGTTCTTAACTATTATACTACACTTTACACATCTAGGGCAGACCCCGACGGTACAGCCCAGACTGCATACCTAGACGAAATCGCATTGGTGTTCTTGGAGAAATACATGCTAGACTTTATGGCAAAGCCAATATCCGTTGCTGATGTCATACTAGCCATAGACACCCTACGGGGATCTACAGCCTCGGGATTAGATGGCTTCACCGGGAACTTCTATAAAGAGTTCAAGGACATTTTGGCCCCCTAGTTAATTGAGGTATATGTCGAGGCATTGGAAAAGCAATGCCTCCCCCCACAATGTGTGAAGCTGTGATTATTCTTCTTCCGAAGCCAGGCAAAGATCACAAACAATGCGGCTCTTACCGGCCAGGTGTCTCTATTGAATATGGACTACAACGTTTTGGCGAAAGTACTCGCAAACAAGCTTTCATAGCTTAAGGAGTATATAATTTACCCAGTGCAGTCTGGCTTTGTCCCCAAGCGCTTGACATCCTTGTACCTTCGAAGACTGTTTGCTGTGTTGCACAGAATATGTAAATTGATACTTGTATAGCGCACTACTCACCCGCAAGGGTCTCAAGGCGCTTGTACGAATACCACTGTGGAACCCATCCTGGCTTTCCCTGTGAGGTTTCCACTCCTGGGCACCCCCAAAGTGGAGGCCAGGCATCCTTAGCGTTGTGGGGGCCGTTGTGGAGATTAAGCAAGCTATTGCCCAGAGTTGCAGAGTGGGACTCCATGATTGGAATAGGCACCAAGGCGAGAATGATCAGGTCCGTGGAATTTTGAGCCCAAGACCCGCCGAGGCGGGGAATTGAACCCTGGTCCCGGGCTAGACCTCTGCATCAGGGTCTGCCGCTCTAACCATTGAGCCCCACTTCTCCACAATAATAAAACCCGAGGTGCTGGCGGCAGCGGTGTTACTTGACGTAGAGAAAGCGTTTGACTCCTTGGAGTGGCCATTCCTCGTGGAAGTGATGCAGCGCATGGGTCTACCTTATGGCTTAAACGCCAGAGTCTCCTTACTATACAGCAGCCCCTCGGCATGACGCCGCTTGAATGGTACTGTGTTCATGCCATTTCGTTTACACCGGGGGACTAGACAGGGATGCCCCCTGTCCCCCCTATTATTCCTTCTAGCAATGGACCCACTAATCAGGCATTTCCAAGAGCGCCATTTGCATAAAGGGCTGCAGTTCAAAACGAGCCCGCTTCTAGCTTCACTGTACGTTGGCGATACTATCCTGGATGTCTGGGAGCCTCACCTACACCTGTCACCCCTGATTCATGAAATTATCAGTTTCTGCAGATTCTCGGGGCTGGGCATCAACTGGCATAAATCCATCATATTCCCGCTAACAGAGAGCACAGTCAAATGGGATTGCGAATTCACTCTTGAATGGTGCCAAGACTCTGTGAAATATCTTGGCATTCATATCCATCTGGATACCACTCAGATTATACGCTTAAATTATGGACAGACCTTCCAAAAACTAGAAGAATAGGTGGACAGATGGCTAAGATTACCCTTGTCACTAGCGGGCAGAGTGGCCACATTAAAAAGAGTGGTTCTCCCCAAATTTTTATATTTCTTTAATTCTTTAATAATATTCCAGTGCCCCGTCGGACGGCTTTTTTCGCACTCTGCGGATACTCATGATCCACCTGGTATGGGGTGGAAAACGGCCCCGCGTTTGCTGGTCTATATTGACCCTGCCATACAACAGAGGGGGTTTCAATGTCCCGGACTTCCAATTGCACTACTTGGTGGCGCAATGCCATTAAGATTCAGAAAAGG